>NC_061491.1:6972239-7593816 GCF_022539355.2 Hippoglossus stenolepis
AATAAACCATCAATCTACTTACCATAACAAGGTTCTGAAATAGCTTGCTCCGTTTTGATTGAGTGGTAAACATAGGCGATGTCTACAGGGTGAATAGAGAGGACGTTGTCCAACTTAACTTCTTATGAATTCATATAAACCGTATTATTATTATCAAGGCAAAAAATATGAACAACTCACTTTGCTCTGGTTCACTTTTCCTATAGACAAAGTAGATGACATCACCGCTCTGTAGCATGTGAGTTTGCTTCTTCACCAGTTTGGACATGTTGATCACTGTGCCATTCGTGCTGCACACAAACAGAAGTGCAATCATGTGTCATTGTAAAGGTTTGTTGAGTTTGCTTCATGAAAGGACAAGTACACACCTGAACAGCTATACAAATACAAGCTCTCTTTCAAACATTTCAAGTATTTCTACACACAGTTTGATTAATTAGTGATCTGTTGGGGGGAGTTAACACATGATACATGCAACAATATCTGCACTGACCGTTTATGGGAAATGATGGGTAAACATTCAGTGTACACTACCTCATGTCTTCAAGCCACACCACGCCTGAGCTTTCATCTTGCACAATCTTGCAGTGCTCCCCTGACACCAGCTTGCTGGCTGGAAATGACAGAGAACATCCTGGCAACACAATAAAACACCATGAGAACACAGAATGGACATTTGACAGGTTGCTGAAGCTCTACAAGACAGGAGCTACTCAATGATGAGTATAGGGCCACTTTAAGGAGAACAAATCTGAGATTTCTAGAAATATATGTCAGAATTGTAATAGATTCATAATATTAAGAGATCTAAGTTGTAAATTGCAAATTACAAGCATAAAATCATAATATTATGAGAATACAGTTATAATTTGAGGCTTCATGTCACACGGGGAATATCAGAAGATCAGCCTGTTTCCTGAAGCTACACTTTAGTATAAGTTTCACCAACAATAAAATACTTTTATATTAGTCAAAAATATTTTGTCACACCAGTACTGTACTACCATACTTATCCTAAGTAAGGATAAGTATGAAATTGTGTCTACTCACACAGATTTGGAGGAAGTTGCCTCTTTTGTGGAGGAGGAAATGTGTTAGTGGTCGCCTGTGAGATTATCTTTGGTTACATCTGCATGATATTCAAAGATATTTCACTATTTCTCGAGAAACAATGAGAGTGGTAATCAACATATTTGATTTAGAAGCATTGGAACGCTGGCGAGGTTCTCCTTGTCGCTCATTTCCTAAAAATGTTTCTTTCTTCATTCTTGAAATATTACGACTTTTTTTTCATTAAATTATGACTTAATTCTCGTATATCAATACATTATTTTTTTTAAATCAGAATATTTTTTTCTTCTGTATCTCGCTGTGAGTATAGTGGTACATAAATGTTTCCGTTAAAGATCATGACATGTTTTTATACTAATTTCTGTTTTCCCATCTCTGACCAAACGTCTCCATATCACTACATTGAAAATTCAACCTCATGCTACTAAGATTCACCTGAAAGCGTGTTGCGTCAGATTTTTTTTTACAGCCATGAATGCCCAGACATAGACTAACCAATTAAAACTAGTGCTTTGCAATGCAAACAAGTAGACCCCAAAAGCCCTCAACAAAGCAGACACAGGGGGAAATATAGGCCTAACCTTTTCTTAAGCAAAACCCATACAGAAAAAATCTACTTAATATTCCGCACACATGTTCTCAATGGACGCCTTTTGTTATCATCCCAAGGGGCCGTCTAAGTTTGGTGCACTAAAAAAGCTTTGTGTTTTCAAGGGGGAGGTTTTAAAGGCTCCAGACACTGACAGCAATGTCTGCACCACAGACAGGGTTGTCTTTTGTTAGGAGGTATACCACATTTTGAGCTTTTTTTTTTAAAGGATAGAATGTGAAATGTTTTATAATAAAACAAGATTCTTATTTATCTTTTTAGTTAATTCCATTATTCATTCCATCAAATGCACAAAGTAACTGACCCTTTTTCCTGCCAACTGTGCATTCCCTGTTGAACAGCAGCACCGTCTCACTGGAGTCCACTTTGACGAGCTTCCCCCATGGTCGTCCTCTCCCACAACTGTCCATCACCTGATGCTTTTGTTCCTGGAAGAAATGATGAGAAAAGGACGGTTTAAATAAACACTCCTTGATAATTATGTGCCCTTGTTTATATATGATGGCTGCAAAGAGAAAATGAAAGTAATCCTCAGCGCCATGTTTTGAAAGTGTTGGCCTTGCAAGATTGGCTCTGATGAATGATGCCAAACTGGCTACACAACTCTGACATTCAAAGTCAAAACAACATTTACACATTAAATGTTTACTAAATTTTAATCCTGAATCCATTCTAACCTTTTCTATTAGATTCATTACACTAAAATGTAATTAACATTATTGTTTAATGTTTCTTCAGCCAAAACAGATGGTCTAACTTTTTACATCTACATGGATTGTTATGAGTTTGAAATCGCTTTAAAAAATCAATTTCTAAAGGATATTTCATGCATAACGTGAGCCGAATTGACGAGTGCACCTTAGGGATCCATAGACGATTATGAGCAAAGTTATTGAGCACATACACCGAGCACAACAAACAGGAATGCATACAACTGGGTGAGTTTCCAACGAGGTTTGGTAAAGATCCCTCTGAGGCACGATCTGCTAACGAGACGTCGCTAAGCTCGGGCTTCTCTGGGTATACTAGCTCTCCAGCGTCAGTAGCGGACTTTACCGTGAGACCACCTGGTAAAACCCGCGCTCCTCCCTGCTGCCGGCCCTCAGTGGGGTCGACTGTTTCATCTCTAGTCACATTACAACAGTTATTGTCAACACGCGCAACTTCGCTCAGTAATAACACGAAGCTAACGCGAAAGCTAACATTAGCAACCCACCGTAGCTCGCAGCTAAGAGAACGCGTAGAGAAACCCCCGTTGACGTGACCACTCGCTCATGTGAGGAACTGTTCGTTTACCGTCACAGGACGAGTTAGTTGATGAGTTGGCTGAGAATAAAACAGCTTCGTGTCCTCATGTGCCAGAGAGACGCTCAGATGCACTTCCTGCCAGGGCTGACAATACGCATCAGCTGATGGAGGAGGGGCAGCGGAGCCTGCGGAGAAAAGTTCATGTCATGTCATCCTCCCAGCGAAAAACATGGCTCACACTCAAACTGAAACCACGACGTGTGTGAGGACATGTCTGCAGGCTCGAATGTCGGCTACCATCATTTTATTAATGCAGGGACATAACGAAAGTGAAACAGAGATTCACTGTTGGACTCTCACCTATGGGCAGAAATATGTGTCACTGGGAACTCAATCATGTATAACTTCATTTGAACTGCTCCACTTGAGTAAGTGAATTGGAATTTAGTTGGAGTGACAACATTTGAAATTGAATCGTTTAAACTATATTACAAAACTGAATCTGAAACACATCATTGTAAATGGGCTTTACCCAAACTGGGCAGTATGGTGGCCCTGAGGTGCAAATCACAACTGAAAATCACAAAACACAACAATTTTGTGATTAAAATTGTGATTAAAAGTCCATTTAATTCAGTCCTTTGTGTTTTCAGGAAACATTAGTCATCTCCAGTTGAGGGAAATGCCACTATAAGCCCCAGAACTGTACAATCTGATCAGGTCAACAGCACATCACAGGGCCAACACACAGACATGTTCAATTCTCTCCTCTCAACTCTACCAGATGGCCTGTTGTTAGTTTCTTACTGTAAAGTCTGTTGCGATTTGGTGGGATACAAATCAAATTTGATTGAATCTGAAAATGTAAGCAAGAAATCACATGAATTCAAAACTCCCAAAAAATTCAGGCTACACCTGTTACAGTGAAAACAATAGTTGTGTAAAACAGCCAACAGCTCCCTGAAATCGCATTTCCCCAATTCTCTTTTAATTTAATACATTTAGGTGGGAATAAAGCAATGGCAAGGTTTAGGTTGGCAGTCAGAAATAAAGAAAACGGTATTACTGATTTAATTTATCTCACCAAATAATTAATTGAAAGCAAACTGAACGGACAAATTAATTAATTAATCAATCAATTATCAATGAGATAAACCCCACTGAAAATAAGAGAAACAATTTTTTGACAAAAATTCATTCAACACATACTTTAACCTACCTTGTTTGGTCCATATCCCATCCACTATCTTGGGGAAGGCCCAGCCAGACACCAGGTGGCGATCAAGATGCTTTGGCTTCACTTTTGAAAAGCTGTCATGTCGTCCATCTTTATATACAGTCTGTGGTAGTTACCAATAAAGTGATTGATTTATGATGATGCAAATCACATTAAAGGTGTTTAGTTTTTAACTGGTTAGGATATGGTCTTATTTTAACATTGCTGCCTCTTTATGGCCTACAACAGCCGATGAGACAATCAGGAAGAAAATTGGATTTTTATATAAACTATTGTCGATGTCTGTGGTCGGGACTGATTACCCAGGAAGTCAGAGCAACGATTTACGATCCGTTTTAGCGGAATAATTGCAGCGTGAGTCACACATACGCAGAACTAGGAATGCTCGGCCCCGTGCGTAGGCTGATGTGCGCACCCATGGCGTAGCTGCAATGCAGAAGCATGAATCAGCTTTAAAGGCTGGAAAAGCCTAGATTTAGGCGGAGGGAGAGAAACAGAAGCGAGGGAAGTGAGCTGGGCTATGCGCTAGGCTAAAGGCTAAAGGCTAACCCGTATTTACCAGCACTTCCGAGTCTGTTCCTCGCCAACTCCACGTCTCTTACAAACAAGATGGATGAGATCAGAATGACAATTGCGATACATTACCTCAATGTTTATGAGTTGTTCATAAAAAGAGAAAAGATCACACAAAGATCCAATAATCTATACACTTTGTATTTCTTCTTTCCTCTCCCATTATTCATATGGCTCAGATTTATCTTCTGACCGTTTGGATTCAACTGTCCCTGTTTCAGTACCACAGGAATAAACTACCTCACAGTATAGAGTAGTTCAAACTAGCAGCACCTGTATGTCATACCCAGGGTTATGATTCATTGGAGCCCTTCTCCTGTGGAACAAGTGCTTTCACTTAATAATTACATATAGTTGTCGATAATACTTCTATTTATACTTTCTATTTATACATGAAGATTGATTGGAGATTGTGAAAGCAAGATCTTAACTTGTAATGAATCTCAGTATTTATTCCACCACTTCAGTCAGAGACCCTTCAATCAAAGAACGAACCATGTTTAACAAATGACCAGATTTCTCAAAGAAACAGAGCAGCAACACAAATTCTGTCAGCAGCACCAATGACCCGCTTCATACACATACTTTAGACAATGAAAAAAGTTGTAGCACATAAGCAGGTTGTGGTGGTGGATGGAGCCGCAGCAGTTTGACAGGGTTCAGATGAGTGTCTCAGCAGAGTAATAGGCCCAGTCCCAATGTCCTCCTTCAAAGACTTTGAGGCTTGTCCCTCAGGGCTCAGCACTGTCCCTCTGTGACAAAGTGTGTGAGGGCTTGGTTGCAGACTTTCTGAGCCCATGTATGCTCACCTTCTTTAATGGAATTACCCACAGTTCATAGCAAAATGAACACTTTTTGCTGTTTCATATCCAGAATGTATGTAGTTGCTTGTCCAATTATTTTTTTATTTTAGCATAATGATGCCAGATGTTATTTAAAAATGACAAATTAAGCTCTGTAATGCAAGAGTCACGGACATGGTGACGTCAGGCAGTTGGTCCCTCAAACACTTTGGCCCTGAAGAAAGTAAACAACATAAAATAAAAAGTCCCAAACATCGTATTTAAATATGGTGCATTGTGCTGTCCCACTTCAATTTATTTTACATTCTGAGTCCTTGCTGTCTTTCACTCTCAATCACTTATCAGCTGATGTCATTAAGTCTGTGAGGATTTAGGGTTTGAGTCCCGAGGGGACAGTGAGTCAGTCACATAATTGTACAATAGCCACACTGTTCACCTACAGAAATAAGACTGGATGTTACTGGTGAGATGATGAATGAGCCAATGATTAACTGATGCTGGTCAGCTAATGAACCTTAACTGTGCTTCAAGTGTTTACACAAAGTCATTTTGTAATTCATCCTGAATGTCAGTAGAGTTTTAAATGCAAATGTCATTCATATATCGACATGCTTTTATTTCAATATGTGTATGTGTCGAGTTGTAGCAATAATAACCAATATTTATTTTTCATACTAAATGCCTTCACCATGTCCACATAGAAAAGCCCGGTATAGCTCCAGTCTCTGCTCACATTGAAAAGGAATCACAGAGCTGGCTTTGCTAGACCACTGACAATTTTGATATAGGATTTTACAGTCCAATTACAAGTGGGCTGATCTTTCTTGTTTAAGAAAGACCAACATGTCTCCCTAATAGAAAAAGCAAACGAGTTCTTAATGCAGGACTAATCTCAGCACCAGCCCCCACCTCTTCCCTGGCAGTACATTATTAATGGGCAGTGTGCAGGCTGGTGAGCACAGGGGCCTCTCCTCGCTAATGTGTTCATCCCTCATTGTTATGATGTGTTCTGAGGAAAACGCACACACACTCTGCCTTCACAGAGCTTCACACCTACAGGCACACACACACACACCGGCACACAAAGGTGTGCCCTCCATGCAGAATATACTATTATGTTTTTAGTTGGCAGTCAGCGTGAGCCGTGAATCCTCCACAGATCCTCTGATAAGGTCACAACGGCAAATTGAATGCGGCTTATTGAATCCCACACCCACGCTGTCAATCAGCGTTTCCTAATTGGATCAAAGATTACTTGTGGCAGCTGTATAAAACATCAAACGTGTAATTAAATGAAATAATGAGAAAATAAACCTTAATGTTGCCAAGTGGGAATGAAGGCGAGCTGAGGAACGTGATTCCGCTGTGCTCTCTGAAATTATCTCTCTCCGGCGCAGGCTAATTGCTGGAGGATGTCCTCTTAACTGAGTGTGAAAAGCTGTGTCTAATTACTGCAACATTAATCAGGCATTAGCATGTTATCACAAGGTTAACTTATCAGGAGGGGCCCATGAGCAGCTGGAGGTGCCATTTACCCACGCTGCATTGGGCCAATTGGGCCACAAGGGGTAGTGCTTGTTCTTCCTATGAATCATTACTCGGTGAAGGCTAGAGATGATATCAAAGGACACCATGTTGGATTGGACTGAGCGAGCGTTGCGGTTTTGAGATTCCTCAGTGTCGAATGGGAATGACCAGAATCAATATCAGCCATTTCCTGCTCATTGTTGAGTTGAAATGGGAACAGTTATCCTCGGGGGATTATAATTTTTAGGTTGTAATTTGTTAACATCTTTACCATACACTGTGTGAGGAATTACATGCACTGAGAGAATCTGCTAAATCAATGTCAAGCAATTGTGTGCTTGGTGGAGCAATTGAGTCCAATGTAATGAAGATTGACTGGAATATGAGAGCGTCCTAAATTACCCCACAAGTCAAATCTGAATACAGACAGAACATCAGACATCACCGATGGTTGAGAAATGTAAAGCGTAAACCAATCGTCTTCAGCTGATTGAATTTATAAAAGGCCTTATACAATGTGGAAATGCATTTTTGTAAGAAAATTAATTAGTGTGTTTGGCTTATTTTTGTCGAATCACATGGGAAAAATGTGTTAGATACAAAAATACAAAGTTGCTCATGCATATTTGAGTGCATATTGCCTGCCAAATGACCTGCAAGTGTGTAGATTAAAGGTCGTTTCTGGCAGCAGGTTGGTCCTGTGCCCCGACTTCATTACCAGCAGCTCCGGAGCGGTCTCATCAGGATTCCAGCAGGGCAGAGAAGCCGTACCTCCAGCAGCCCTGCCAAAGGCGCTCATTTGTCAGAGAGGCATGGAGATCACAGGCCGACAAATCTCCCACGTCTCCCAGACTGTCAAGCTCTTTGCCTGCATATCAAAGACAAAAGAACAGAGCTGGAGAGCAAGAGAGCAGAGCAGCCATTCTATTTAAAGATGGTCAGCCGTTTAAACCCCCTGAGCGTGCCCTTTGAAAATGCCTATTAGCCTGGGTGAGAGAGATTACAAGCAAATAAAATTACATTCATTGTGATATTTGATTTCATAATACCCCCGGAATTATAATTACACCGCACTCACACTTTTCATTTAAAAACCATTCGGCGACGACAAAGAATAAGAGATGGGAATGAGCAGGTTGTGCATCTAGCGAGTGAGTGCACATTATCAGGCTTGTTTCACTAGAAGTAACAATAACGGGAGAAGAATGGAGGCACTAATAAGAATGTAATCAGCTGAGAGAGCAGGATTTAATGATATGGAACACAGGGCTTTATTTTCATATGTCAGTCTTTTGGTGCAACGACAGAAGGAAAAAGCAGAAATTGCCTTGTTGCGGGTGTTACCTTCCTCCCAGAGGCTGCAATATGGAAACAGATTTTATTTTTGAAAAGGCACACCTCTCACAAACCTACACAAGGCTTAACTCCCCCCCGAATCATATCTCAGGTCTGTCTGTCAGGGTTGCACCAAAAGCACAACGGTGTATTACAGGGGGAATGTGGGCATATGCTGTCTGGCTTAAACCAACAAGCAGAAGGGAAGAGATAAGAGGCATTCTTGGGCGGCACAGAAACGAGGAATGAGAAGGGCCAGCTTGATAGCAGTACTTGTTGTTCTGATGTGTTAAATAGCTGGCCTTCAACACTCCAATCAATCGCTGAGTGAGCCACTGTGTAGCCAAGGGTTGAGTGAGATAGCCAGATGGCTGCAGTCAATGGAGCTTTGCCGGGTTTCTTGTGTCACAAAGGGACGATCATGAATCCGGCCACACAGACTGGACAGAATACATGAAATATTGCAGCCTGAGTGTTTTCCTAGGTTGATAAGCTCAAATAGATGTTGTTTCAAAATGTATCACTGATTAAAGCTTGCTGCTAATCAGCAACAGAATAATAACAAGTCGAGTCATCCCCAAAACATTCAACAACATAGTTGGCCTTGGGTGGCTCATTTTTTGTTTTGGCTTGCACGACGAGCTTGTCTGATGTGATAAGTATTACTGTAGATCTTACTGTGTGTAATGGTGCATACCAACCATTGTGTGGTACTCCAGCCATTTGACACAGGAAAACAGGCGGCAGCCAATATGCCAGCGTGTGCACACAAGAACGTCTGTGGGACAAGACAAGCATTTTTGAATTTTCTCCAAGACCTCCAGAGGCCTGTGTTGACTAATCTGCAAACAATCCGCTCTGCAAGCCCCATTGCAAGTGGAAGAACAAGCCCCTTAAGCTGTGACATTAACAAACACAGCGAGATAAGATAGGGTTTGTTATCTTGGTGCAACTCCTGCCCAGATAGGAGATAAGAGCCATTCAAAGCATGTTTGCTGCCAGACAAATTTCCAAAGGAGCATGGGAGGCAGGCAAAGCCAGGCGTGGAATGCTGAGAAGCCCCACTTAAGCCAGTCTCATGAAGAATATGATCCCCCTGCCCTTTTCCACCTTATCATAGCCTCATTTGGCATTTTTGTAACCGACCGTTATAACTTGTTGATGACATGAACACACTCAGACTGTGCTGAAAGAAGAAATAAGAATGCAAAATGCATCAAAGATCGACCTGCGTACATTGTACTACACTATACTATAATACAACATAATTTCATCAACAAATAACGGCAGCTTTAGAGTATTAGAACATTTGATTATTTCATATATTATTAAAATGTTTGGAAGCTTCAAACTATCGTTAAGTTTCCTAATGCCACACTGACTGACAAATTATTTCCAGATAAATATCATTTGAATCAACAGACTGAATAGCATCACTCAGATTTATGATAGTTGCTACTAAGAAACCTGGATGCTGACATTACTCCGAATGTGTTGCTTAAAGAGCATATTTAACATGTCTATGAATTGAATGAGATCAATGAAATGTGTGTGGGATTTAGTGGTATCTAGTGGTGACGTTGCAGAGTGCAACCACCTGACAACCTGAGAAACTCAAGCTGCTTTCAGACATGCACTGAACTCTGCAGTCTCTCCGTATTGTCTCCGGAGGAGTGTGTGAACACAATTGTCTGAGTGAGATGCTCCGCAGTCTCTGGAGACTTTCTCTACGCAGCAGAGTTAATACTCCACTTCCTGTTTGCTGCACCCGGCTGCTCCACCTCTCGCCTGAATAAAGTGGATGATTTGTTGCTGTTGTGAACGCATCTGCGCAGAAAACCTCCTGCTGTGTTGTGCATGTGTGAAAAGCAAACTGTGGGTAAACTGTCACCAATTCTCCAAATTTTACCTGCAGATTACATTAGCCTACGGTTTTAGGCTAATGTAATAATGCAATTCTGGGCCACTGTAGAAACATGGAGAACATGCTCCCTGTAAACATAAAGGATACATGCTAAGCTAACAAAAATACCTTTCAATACAATACAATTCTTGGTACCAGTGACCTTCTAAGTGCCTCCCCATTGATCACCACTGTCTTCTATCTAATCCTGAACAACCTCAAGCTTGCAAAACTTTGTACTTTAGGAATGTCGTTCACTGTCGGCAATTGTAACGAGGAATATCTCGTCACTTTTTTCACATTGTGCGAGTTACAATTGATCACTAGACTATTTCTGTCACTAAAGCAAGTGACAGAAATGACTCAACATAAAATATACTCATCATAACCAGCATTATTAAATAAGTCTTAGTATTAAAATGCTAACTTTAAAAAGCCTGCTAACTAAGAGTGTAGCCACTCACATTAAAGAAAAACAAATTAGCTCTAAAACCATTACAAGCCAAGGCATTTATTGAGCTGACGCTAACTGTAGCTAGCTGGACATTGGTTGAGTTAGCTTTGTAGGTCATGATTTATGTATGCATATGTTTTTTTTACTTAAGTGAAATAAGTTTATCCTGCTGGTCCAGGGCTTGGGAACAACTGTCTTTGATTATACTTGTTGTGGTGCAAAGAGATTTCATATATGAACTCATGCAGAATCCTTTAGATGCTAACTGAAATGTGCCCACAGCTAAATCCAGTGTCTGGGCTGTTTCTGCTTTAGATGACTGGTGGTCTCAAAGCCCGGCTCTGTGGGAACCAACAGTGTAATATTAGGGCTTTGTTTTCAGTAGAAGGACAGCACGGTTTTATGTGGAAAGATAGAATGTTTTATTTTTACATGTCTTATTAATTCATAGGCTGTAAAAACAACCTTTTTGTCAATTTCATAATTTCACATTGGAAAGGAAATCCTCACACATGGACGCCAAGAAATAGGTATTGCGTCTCTGCCAGCGTCGAACTGAATAAATGCTTATGAATATGCCCACACCACCAGAGGGGATGGACTAAATCGTAATTCTCATTCTGCGGCTTGGAAAAACTTCCTCCTTCCCCGGTGCCAAGCAGCTCTGAGGCGATCCCAGTGATGAGCCAGGGAACACTCTGCTAACTGAGCTCTGGAGAAATACGGTCACGGCAAGATCCATATTCAAATAAACTTCATTCTTGGCCCGTGCACACAAGCCATGTTGTCACCAGCTGGCAGTGCCTCTCACCACCCCTTCAAATACTGAGCCACTTTTGATTAACGTCTCTACGGCTAATCATGTGCATTAGCTGTGCCAAATTGGACGAGGCACGTATGGCCTCCATTTGCCTTGAAATCTCTCTCTTTTTTTCAACCCATTCGAAGCATTTGAGTGCTTCCCTTTACCCCACCCACCCCCCGCCCCTAATTCTTCTCTTGTCTCGTGCCCATACATAGAACAGAGAGGGTGGTGTGGCGGCACGGTGCCATCCTGTGGGTCCCTGAATGAGAGGCCTATCGCTGCCAGATGCACCCAGCTGCATAAATGTTATTCATTTTTTATGGCTTGTGTACATAATATGGCCAGTGTGGGAGATTGTGAGGTTCCACTAAAGACTGGAAAAATCCTCAAAATTGAATCAAAGTGGAAAACTTATTTTGGCTGGTGGCTGTTCTGGACCTTCTCCTTTTCCACCTCCCTCAATTCTCTCCTACTCCTCCCTGTCTCACACCACACTCTCTGAGGTTCCTCTGTGAGTGATTTACAGTATATTCCTTCTCCTAGGCTGCATTGGCAGGTCTCCTTGCACAGCCGTAGTGGTGGTGGTGTGAGACAGCCAGCATATTTGTCATGGATCCAGAGGTGCAAAGACATTAGACAGCACTTTGTCACCAGGGTCTGGAATTCACACCATTTGGCTGTTTCCAAGTCAGCTCCTTAACCGCTGACTGGCCTGGTTTTTGTCAGCTGCCGCTCTGTTGACATTGAGGGCTAAAAAAAGATGGCAACATGGAAGGATGTATGCCGTTAGCCTTTTTAGGTGGTCAAAACAACACGCAGTCTACAAAGAGCGCTGTGACAGGGATCCAGTGCCAAAGCCCTTGACTTGGAGCTCTCTCCCTCAGTTCACAGTTCAGATATAGTTTAGAGGTTTAGAAGGGCTCTCGTCAGGGTTTGCTACTCCCCGCAGAGAGATGGGCTTGAACTCCACGCAGCGCCACAGTCTCCCAAATCACCAGGCCCAGCGGAGGCCCCAGCAATCTAAATGTGATAGTGTCGGGGGCCTCCCGTCTCATTACCAATCTCCATTTCAAAACAGCCTTCTACTGGGAACTAATGCATTAGCTCTCGTTGGGGGAAAAGTCTAGGGAGCCACTACATAGCGGCTCCAAAACGCTTTCATACATGTTTTATCAGCGGGGGAAGAGAGAGCAAGAGAGAAAAGGAGCTTGGACCTAACCATTCATTTGTTGCCCATCTTATTAGCTTGGCGCTGTGTTATTAGCAGCCATTGTGCTCTATAAAAGCCCCTTAGGCTTGTTCCAATGTTCGCTGAATCTGGGGTGAGCTCTGTGCCAAGCGCTTTTTGGAAGTATTTGAGAGCATGAAAATTCAATCCTGAACCCTCAGCGCTGAGTTTTCTCACAGATAAATGAAGAGGATTAGCAGAACAATAAAACAATGTCAACCTCAGATACCACCGTATCCTATTAATTGGGATTATAGAGGAGAAATGTGTAAAAAAAACACAATCTTGTATCACAGTCGCTTCTTTGTGACAAGCTGTTACATGAAGCCCTGTCAAAGTAACAATATTTCATCCAACATGAAATGCGTATTAAAAAAAGAATGAGTAAATATAGAAAATCATACACAATGCCAGCGGAAAAAAAGAAAAAAAAATCCTGAACATGAAGAATAGCCCTGGAAAAGAGCTGACAATTGCAGTCACTGTAATAACCCACCTTGGGTTGGATATGCTAGACAATGTGTCAATTGATTCCCATCTGATGATGGACTGTGTGTTGAAATAAATTGACCTCGCCAGACGATGAGTGAAATTGATGGAGCTTTTCATCTCCGGAGGGCCGTTCCACACTCCGCCGTAAAATGGATAGAGCACAAGGCACAGTGATTGAGTCGGGGGGGAAATGTAAGGTGTGTGTTCTTCTCCTACCAATGCTTGTTTGGTAAATAATAGTTACAGGAAAAATCACTATGCAGTAACTACAGGGGTTAAGTACCTTTTGTTGACTAGATGATTAGGTCTAAAAGCACACAGCCATAAAGTGAGGCTGGCCGCTGACAGATGCTACCCGTTGGAGGAATACGAGGCTCAATTACCGGGGGGCTAAATTGAAAGTGATAGTGATTTAAGTCTTCCCAATACGCCAGCCCCATTCTGGAAAACAGTCTTTTCGAGAAGCCCTTTAAAAAAAAGCCAGCTGGAGTGTGTGAGACAGAGGCGTGCCATTGATTTTCAGTAACATCCCCTAATGACCTGGCCACGGTTTGATCCACGCTGTTATTATGGCCTGATACCGCGGGACAGGATTGGTGGGTCTCACAGCACACAGCAGCGAGATGAGTAGTTGGGGCATTATCAAGATGAATTGGCCGTCTCTGGACAGGCGGCAGGCATAGCCGAGGTCTTGTCAATATTAGGACGGGGCTCCTCAGGGCGCCCTCCGTGGCCCACACCAGAGCGCCTTCCGGCCTCATTAGACAAGCAGATGAGTGTTGTGCATGAGGAGAGGAGGCGTACGAGAGGGGAGAGGAGCCTCCCCTCACCATCCGATAGCCTGCCTCCAAGGCATTGCTCCTCTTAATGAGTCCAGACCACGGGTCAATATGCCACTGGGCTGCCAGTCAATACCGGTTACCTGCAACACAAACACTCAAAACCTGCTTTCATACAAAATCAATGTCCTATTAGTCCCTCCCTGTATTGCCTTGGCCAAGTCTCATCGATCCCCTCTGAGAGCTCTGCAGCCCATGTATGACAGATTATGGTCAAATGATCTGATAGCTTAGGCTACTCTGCCGGCCAACTCTGTTGCCTTTATGATTTCAAAGTAATAGCTTGATATCAGATGAGCAAACACTCTAAAAACTGAAAAATGAGGCACAAGCATTATTGGCAAACCCATCAACCCAACATCAACATTCCACTCAGTAGGTTTGGCTTACTGACAAATTCAGTTCTTGGGAGTCAGCACTGACAATGAGTACCAGAATTAAAGACAGGCAAATGTATGACATTAGGTCCAAACTTTATTCCGTACATTTTAAACCATGAATGTTCATTTTCATTTTTTGCAGGCCTAAAACTCTACTTGCTTTGTATACAACAGTCTAAGAAAAACAACTGCACAACACCACAAGGTTGACAGAGAAAGTCCTTTTGCCGCCCACTAAAAAGTGTCCTTCTTTTCTGTCCGGGGCTGGTCCAGTTTGTGACTTGGAAGTCTTTCAATAATTCGTCATTATTTCATTGGTAAATATAAACACATGTTAATCCAAGTTTCTCTAGGTATCCTCCACTATCGTCCGCTCCCTCCAGGTGATCTCTTCATTAGGGTGCTGTGTGCTGCTTTGCATAGATTGCAGATGATCCTTGTAGGCCCCCTTGCAACACCCTCCTGTCGTACTTCCCATCCATTGGCCAGGCTTGTCTGTCACCATGATATTCAATGGGGAAATGATTCCCCCATGTTTCATTTAATTTTGTTTTTCTAGAAATGGTTAAAAAGCCTAATAAATTTACACGGTAATTTTGCAGCGAAGGAATATCAACAAGATATTTACATCAGTTTTCTTTACAGAGACTGAACGAAGACCTCATAATATATATTTATCTGCATATCTCAAAGGCAAAACAAATGAACAAAATTCGGTAATGTAACATTGTACATTGTCATCATTGAGGATATCCTGGTACCATGAGGTTAAATTACTGAGGGTTGAAACCAAAATCCAGTCTTTACAGTGGGTCATAATGGATATGTCTCACAATCAACTGGGATAAATATTGTAAAAGGTGTGACTTATGCACAAAATACATAAAATTCATAGAAATGATATCTATACATGGAACAAGGATAGGAAATGTACAAACTCATTTCAGGACCTCTCTTTTCGCACAAAGCTGAAAAAGATATTGGATTAATATATTAATAATTATCAAATATTTAAGTCGGATATAAACATACACATATTTGTGTTCTCTGCCGACATTATTGAGCCTCCAGTCCGTTAAAAGTAAAGTCATGGCATGTGCTTGATCGGCCCTACACACCTTTACTTTTACTTTACAATCATACCCTTTCCCTTAGGGAGTTTTGCTCTCCTCTGGTGAAGAGCAGTGCATTTTGTTCACAAGAGGATTTCAGATTAGGGGAGTGGGGTTTCTTGAGTGCGTCTAGTAAGACTTTGTGCACGTTTCTAAGAAGCTACCGAGCCTCTACCTCTTTGGGGTTGCGAGAAGGGGAGTAGTCCCGTGGGTCCTGTGTGTTGGTTAGGGGGGTAGTCCTCCTGGGTGAGGCTGGCCTGGCACTGCCGGCTGGCACAAGGGGTGGGGGTGCACTGAGTGCGGCAGTCGGGGGTGTTCTGTTAAGAGGGCCGTTGTGTCCTGTGGAGGGGCTGAGTCTAGGGTAGGGCATGCCGCCGAGGTGGGGCATAAAGGGGGGCATGTGGGGTAGATGGCCCTCCATGGGGGACTGGTGCAGCTGATGGAGGCGTGCTCTGTCCAGCTCCTCCCGTAGGTGGAGGCGCTCTCGCTCCTCCGCCTGCTGCCTCATCCTCTCGTGCTCCCTGCGCACCTCCATCAGGTGCTCGTGGTGAGAGTAGTCATGAGCCTCCCTCTCGCGGTAGGCCCGTTCCTGTTCGTACATGCTAGGGAAGCGATGTCCTTGCTCTGCCCTGAGCTGGAAGTCCATGCGCCGCTGCAGGTCCAGGCTGCGGTAGGCCTCTCTAAGAGGGTCCCAAGGGAAGGCCTGGTGAGGCAAGCGCTCTCTACCTGCCAGAGGGCTCACACCCATAAAGGGAGCCATACGAGCCCGGTCTAGCACGTTGAGACTGCCCATCTGGGGCATGGCACTCATGGACAGGGGCAGAGAGTGTGCCATGGGGACACCGTGCAGCCCAGGTCCTGGGATGTCACTGCCACGCTGTGAGGGAAGAGTCTGCTGAGACAAAGGTGGGTGGTGGTGGTGCGGGTTCATATGTTGGCCCATGGGAACAGAAAGACTTTGGGCTGGTGGGTGGGGGGCCGGCTCAGAGCTCACCACCATGACCTCCTGCTCCTCCTTCCTCTCCTCCTTAATCTTCATGTCATTTTTCACCTTGTGGAGGAGGTCTGCAGGTGGGGGCTCTTTCTTCTCGCTGTCCTTGAGTGTAGGTGGGGGCCCACCTACCATCTTCAAGTTCTGCTCGTTGATCATTGCCTTGGAGTATGGAGAAGGAGAACGTTGACAAGGTTTGATGGAGTCTTCTGAGGTTCTCCTCTCCAGCATCTCCTTCCCAGGGGAGCGGCTCTCTTTCACCTTCACGTCCGACTCTCTGTGGCGCTCCAGCAGCTCCTTCTCCGCCTCACGAACCCGGTCTACGCTGCCGCTGTGATGCCGTCCCGAGTCACTGGAGTTCTGGCTGTTTGAGCGAATCAAGTTGCTGATCTGGTAGCCGACTGGTGCAGAGGCTGGAGATGAGCGGTTGGAGTGTCGGTTGCGATCCACAGAATCCCTGTAATGACAATATAAGACAATTCTGTTGGTGCTAGTTAAAACAAGTATCATGTAGAGGGGTTGCATGTAGGTTACCATGCTCTAATCTTCCTGTGTTCATGGTTTAAGCCTCAATTCTGATAGAAACTCTTTTGTGTTGCTTCTAAATTATCCACGGAGATCCTTCCAATTAATTTTTGACCGATAGCTTCCCTCATAGCTTAATTTTTCCTGTTTGATTTGTGTCTTCCGATTGGATGCATTTTAATTCAGTTTCCAAGGATATTACTAATGCCAGAGGAGTTGTTTCCTTCTTGGGGGAAGCATATAATGCTTTGAAATAACACACTGAAGTGAAATTGTAGATCAATTTTTTTTTAATAATTGCTCTTTTGGAGAAATAGTTTTTACTGACTCATTTGAAAGCTGAAATCCTATAAATAATTCTAAAAAAGCTGAAAGACCATAAACTCACCTGTCTTTATCCTTCTCCTCTTTGCCGATGGACGAGTCTCTTTTCTCTCTTTCCCTCTCCCTCTCCCGCTCCCTCTCTCTTTCCCGCTCCCGCTCTCGCTCTCTTTCGTGGCTGTTGGCCGAGTTGCTCCTCTCGGTGTCTGCGGTCTTGGGCCACTGCGGTGGGGTGGGGAACGAAGGCGGGGTGCGTCGAAGTCTGTTCCAGGTGTCGTGGTGGGGGCTGCCAAACGTGGGCAGTCCTCCCGGCCCCTCCTTGGTGCCAAACATACTGTTGGACCCTGGAGAGAAAGGGGAGACAGGCGTGGGACCCACTGTAAGTTAATTGGGCACAAAACCTTCTTGAGGACACATAAGATGAGAAAGACTCAACAAAAGCTGCTTTTGTCTTTGTCTCTGGAGGTTCTCTCACTGACGCTGTTTGAAAGAGTTAGAGGTTAATGGCTCCCCCCACCAGTGGAAAGAAAATACTTCATTTGCTTTTGGACTAAAGGGCTTCTCCCCCCCCTCCCCTTTTTGCACGGGATGAAAAGGGGAGACTCACTTGCCCTCTGGAGTTGAGGGCTGTGAAAAGCCAAAGGGAGACCTTAGCATTCCACGGCATGTCTATTTCAATCACATCCATTTTCACAACAGGAGTTGGCACACAAAAATAGAAGCGGGAGAGAAAGGCACAGAGAGGAGGATGCATGGGGAAAAGAGAAAGCCCTCCACGGTGGTGCAGAAGGGGCTTGTCAAATAATTAATAGATGAATTGCCACCAAACGACAGACCTGAGAGTGCCTGTTGGCAGTAGTGCAGCCAGATTAAAGCCAGGCTGTTGGGGACATGGTTGGTGGATGAAGTGGAGGCAGGGAGGAGGTCTGCTGTGGTGTGTTGTGCTGCCTTGTTGGGCCTCGCTGGGCTAGGGGCTGCTTTGCCACAGAAACTAGAGCTAAGTGTCTTAATTTTTTCTTTCCTCCCCTCCTGGGCTCTCCCTGTGGTCTAACTCTGTCCTGCTCTGTTATGCCACTGTCCACAGGGGCCAGACTGAAGGGGGGAGCGGTGGAGGAGGAGAGGGGGCCAGCGCTTACCAAGCGAGGGGTTGCCTAATCCTCCGAAGGCACTGCTTGAAAGGTTGCCGAGGCCGCCAAAGGAACTGGAGCGACTGAAAGGATCTGCAAAATGCCAAACAGGGATTAGCAAAAGGGGGGTGGCTGGCTAGCAGTGCTCACCCCAACACCAGCCCATTCCACTCGGCTTTTCTCTTACAAGCGAGCTGTGGTTTTTTTAGCGCTGCCACCCTAGCTCCCTGCCTGATAATCCTGCCAGGCCGTCTCGATGCTGGGTTCACTGCCCCTAACCGGAGTGCAGCGTCTCTGACCCTGCTGGGTGCAAGTGCAACAACATTGCTTGATGGGGAAATTAGTTTTGAGTTGTTGGAGCAGATCTGAAAATGGACTGTGGTAGGGCAGGGGAATATGAAGCTGTGAAAATGAGGCTAGACAGAGTGTAATGAGTTAACTGGAGAAACGGTGTCTGATGGGATCAACTGGTGCAAAGCCCAGCCTCCATAGAGATATAGTAACTGGAATATCAACCCTGAGAAGTCAGTAAACAACATTCATCAACTAATAATTTGCCGTGCTGTTTTAACTAAGCAAAAATCCTTCAGGAAATGCAGACGGTATCAGCAGATTAGGGTTTAAGGATTTTCATCTGTGGGGCTTGTTAATGTATCAGGACAGACAACAATTGAGAAATCTCCTCTGCCTCACGCGTGAATTCCCCGGACAGGAAAATGTTGTTTGCCAAGTCTTCCTCCTCTGTGCACCGTGCATTCATGGGCACAAAATGGATTGACTCAAGGGCTTATTTCATGAAATCAACTTGCCACTCTGAATCCAAACAGGGTCTCAGTGATTGAGTCGTGGTGAATACATGAATGGCTACAAATAATTCCATGCATAAATAAATACAGCAACATTAACTTTGAATTACAAACTTTGCAAGCCAATAGAAAATCAAAATAAGTATCATCTATGCAGCTGCACCGAGTTCAGTTTCCCCCAAACAAATGAGGGGTGTGGAATACAGCTGAAGATTCAACCCTTGGCTCGCTGTCTTTTTAATAGGAGTTATTTAAGGCTACGTTATGAATCATAGTGTCCGATTATATGATGGCTACTGCGGCAGCCGACTGACGACACTGGCCAACTGGATTCCACATTAACCCTCGAATGAATCTGAGGTCAAAATTGGAAATATCTCGGTTTCACGTTACACCCCAGTGGCTTGTAATGGTTTTTAAAACAAGAGTGGTGCAAGGGAGACAGAGTGAGTAAGTGAGTGAGAGAAAGAGCGAAAGGGGGGATACATGTATCACAAAATGTTAAAACGTGGGGTTACTTACACTTACCTGCCAAATGGCTAGGAGGCAGGAAGCCGCTGGGATGTGGGGCGTGGCCATAGGGGGAAGGAGCTGGGTGGCCAGAGCCTATCAGAGGAGGAGAACAGCATTATTAGGATCCAATCAGGCATTCAGGCACGGAGGAACTAAATGTATTTTCCACAACGACAATCTCAGCTCTGACCCCTGTGATAGAGGTATTTTTCTTCCTGCAACAGCATCACTAACGTGTTGGATATACCATACTAGATGAGATAGACACAGCTGAGTAATGATAATTCATATTTTGACTTTATTGCAGCTGTTGCATGTCAGTGAGCGATGCTATAGCTAGAGCTGCTTATTGGGGTCACTTGCCAGAAGCTCGCATCTCTCACAAAACGCTGTTACCATCATCACCCACATTCCATGAATGGTTAATGAAAGAACCAATTAGAGGAGTGTCTCCTACACACCACTGCATAATTACCAGTCAAAGGCTGTTCGCCTCTCTGTTGCCCTTCAACGCAGGGCAAATCAGTCAATTACCTAACCGAGAGTCATCCATATTCATTTCTGACTTTACTGGCAAAACATTTGCTACAAAGCTGCTACAATTAAGTGAACATTATACAAGAGGAGGGGTTGGGGGGTGATGCCATTTTGTTACAACGGTGGAGGAACGATTTTGACATGTGGCTATAAATGCTCATCTCCATAAAGACAGAAACGGTGTTGGATGGATCGCAGAATAGAATAATTTGAGTGTTTTGAATGATTTGTCTTGGAAGGTTCATCGCCCTTGCATTGGATGCTGAGAGACCCCACTGACCTGTGGTAGAGAAAAGGGGTCGCGCCAGGTCATGGGGGTACGGGAGCCCTGGAAAGACGCCTGGACCTGGGGGTCGACTGAAGAGGTCCAGCTTCCCATTCATGTCGAGTTTGTGAGGATCCAGCTGCATTTGCTATAGTCAAGAGAGGAAGAGAAAGGGAGATGGAGACATACAAAGGAAATTAGGTCGGTAGGCAACAGTACCAAACATTTCCAACAACAGAGTGAGAGGGATTTATGCTCAGCTACGCTGGGTGAGAGATCAGAGGAAGACAGATACATCAACAATGGCTCCATGTCTCCAATTCTGGCCAACTGTGTTATAACAAATATATGTAAGCTGATTAGGGACACTAAATCCTTGCTAACGGGCATTCAGAGCCCGAGAAGAGCTGACACCACAGGGCCAGTGGCATTAGCAGAGGATCTCCATGGCGAGGCCACACTATCCTCGGTCAGTGAGAGGAGAATTTCCACACAAGCTTTATTTTTGTCTGTGCTCACATGTTGCATTTTTGTCAACACATATTAATTCAATTGTCACTCACTGGTGCAAATGTGATGGTTTATGATCTGCCCCTTTCTCTTTAGGTGGAGTGAGCCATGCACAGAACGTTTAATGAGCTTTAGGGAAAACTTAACAAGAGGAGACAGCATTTTTCTTGGATTTTGTGTCGTTATTAACTTTAACAGCATTCTGTTCCTTTTTCTGCCATCTGACTTTTCCCAGCAACATGATCTTTCTGAATCCAGTAACACGATTATATTATTTAACAGGTAAAGATCCAACTGTGACATGATAAGACCTATCTGTAAGAATGTTATTTGGGGCATTATTTCCTTAACAATATAATGTATCTGGGTTTACATGACAGCAAGACTCCTGAAAGACATCAATATGCATCTCACGCACCTTCATTTTCTGCTGGTGGTGGTAGATCTGCCATGCGATCTGGACATGCACTGCACACCACTTGCCAGGTTTCTAAAAATTTAGAGAGAGACTGAGGTTAGCCTGCTGGCTTTGATACGGGGAGCTAAAAGTGGATTCTGGCAACACGATTTTTCTGGCCAAACTACAAAGTGGGAACTCATCCGAATTTTCAACCAGGCAACGGATTAAGAAAATCTAACCCTGACTTTAACCCAATCGAGACCTCGAATCTAACTGTAAGTGCAGCTGCAACACGCTGCAGAAATTTGAGTGAATGAAGAATTTGCAGTGTTGAGACTTTGTGGCCTGGCCAGAGAGATGACAAGTTACACAAAAGATACACATGGCAACAACTTACCCTAACAGATGTCCTGAATGGATCTGTTATCTGTGTGAATAAACAGACGACCATTACCATCATCAATAAATAATAACACCTGGATAAATGCGTTTATAGGTAGGCACGAGGAGAAGTGTCTCAAAAAGGTGATAATGCAGAGACATGCATTCACATCTCTTTGAGACACATGCTGCAGTGTACATGTGCGGCTTTCACTGGGAGGGACAGAGCAACAGGAGCCTGGTTGGGACGCGATCGGCCTCGTGCTTACCCGTGGATCCTTGTGTAGGAGTGTGTGAGGTACTGCTCCAGGACGTGCGGCTACGTCGATGGAATTAGATGCCTGACAGAGAGAGAGACAGAGAGACAAAGACATACATGGTGATCAAGGGGATCTACTGTTGTTAACACATTTATAGAATATTTAGATCCCTGTAACATAGCTACTCTATGCAGAATAATTCAAAGACAGTACGTTGACCTCATAGAATAACCCTCAAACAGGGGTCTGGCATCCTAAAGGCTATTTTCTTTCCATGTAAATAAGAATAAGTAACATAAGGACTAAACCTTGTGTCCATGTTCTGCCAGTAACTCTTCGATCCTTCAGCTAGAGATGACAGCATCACTGTAACCTTATATCCTTCCTCAGTAGCACTACAGCTCACTAATCCTCAGCTACAGCTACTATATAGCTGATGTCATAGATAAAACAGGAGTGATGCTGCAGGCGCTGAGCCGCGTCAGAGTAACGCACCTCGTCTTTAACTCGCTGGGGCACAAGTGCTTAGATCAGCCTTATTAATCCTTCCCTATATCAGAGACTGGAAGGATCCAGCAGGGTGACCAGCCCCCACAAACAAACACACATCCCAAGCTCCTTTCCAAGATTACTTAGCAGGGTCTTTAGACACATAAGATGGTTCCTTGAGCCACCTGGAAGGGCCTGCCACAAAAGGGCCCCTCCATGACAAAGTCCGCTGGGAATAGGGCCAGCGGATTTAGGGCAGCTTTGATTAGTGGCTTACACCGGGTCACAGCCGCTGGGCATCTGCCAGACGGACTAACACCCTCATTCTCCTTCCCATCCCTCACGTCCCTAACTCTCCTGCATCGTCTCTCCTTTGCTCTCCTGAACAGATTTTTGCCTTCCTATCCCTGACATGGCAAATGTCAGAGCTCGGGTCATCACACACTCTGACCCTGGTTCAGGTCCAGTCAAGTCTGACAGTGTATTATCATAACAGATTAAAATGTGATGAGGTAAGGTTTATTAGAATCCTGTTTGATATCTTCAGCAAAGAAAGCTTTGCTGCTTTTTCACATTCACGACAGTATATCTCTTATCAACAAATCTAATGTAATGTAAATATTCATTCTGCATGAATATAAAGTTTTTTATTTGCCATTTCTTTTATTAATATATTCTTCAAGGATATTTCTTTAATGAAACACATATAGAGCATACTTGCAGAGCATACTTGCACATTCTGCTTTTTCATCAAAAACTACAGCACCATGTTTCTGGTTACATTTGTGCTTACCATCCATAATAGTGGCTTCTATGTTTGGTGAGAATAAAAACCTACAGAAGTTGGCTCAGAGAGCCACATGGCTTAGAGCTACTGACACAGTGTATGTTACTACACATCTGATTAAAAACTTCAGAGTGTGCAGAGTCTATTTATTATCCCTTTCATTAATTTCCTTCAGTGAGTGTGTGAAGACATTTTGACCCATGCAAAATCTTGGCACTCTTTATATACAGCAGGGCATTTAAACAGCTTTTTTAAACTGACAAAAGTTGACTTATCCTTGCGTGCACAAAAAAGTAAACTTGCATCTTAACATTGTGGTTTTGCCTTTGGTGTGCTATCAGTGAGCTGTTGTTTTAATGGTGTACAAGCCCATGCAACTTTAAACTGTTTGTAGATCATGGGTTGAGGGTGGGGACGTGGGGCTGACCTTGGGCTGGAAGGCTCCTTGCAGCGAGCTGAAGGGTCCTGAGTGTGGGAGCAGCGGGGGCATGCCTGGCATGGTGGGGGGTAGGAGGGGAAGAACTGGGGAGAAAAGGGGGGAGGATGGGAAACACAGAAAGACACAAAACAAAATCATACAGAGATACGTACAAGGACTCAAGCGTATGCACACACACACACACAAAACCACAGCCCCGATAAATGCTGTCATGGCAACATTCAAATATGTCAAATATTTGATTTGCCAAATGCAAATATGAAAAAAGAAATATTTGAATAACAAAGAGAGACTCACGTTTGAATGTCTGATGAATGGATTGTCCAGTTTGGGGGCGTATTTGTCGAACTGGAAGAGAAGACAAGAGAGAAAAGAATTACAAAACATGCCGTACCTAAATCCTTCATGCAAAAGCCTTTTTAAATAAAACCATCTCATTATTTTTACATCATGAAAACATAACATGTGATCAACATCTGTAACTGGTAATAAGCAGGATTTTGATCCAGAGTAATAAGCCCTGGAGTAAAGCAGCTGGCTCGCACTGGTCATGGGTTTACTTAAACTGCATGGTCAGATAGGCAGTTAAATTACTAACAATACAGCCGCTTTAGTAGACTGCCAAGATGAAGGCAGCCTGCATCATTTTCCAATTGAGCATACAGAGGTTGGGCGTGGAGGCCCAGCTTTGGGAATCAGACCATTTTAAAACCAGACCAGTTGTTTCTATTCACTGGAAAATTGGTAGAAATGTGAATCTAATTGCCTTTGACGGCAACGTTTTTTTTTGCAACTACAAATCCCCCATAGTATAACTGGGAGGGGAGTACATGGAGACATATAGCTTGAATTGGGTGTTAGAAAACCAGACTTCTAAAGCGATTTAGTCAGGAAAACAGGCCAATTCTCTGAGCATAAAATCATGGAAATAATATATGGAACCTCTTGTGTGAACAGTCCGTCTTTTTACGACTGAAACCGAATCAACTAGATGTAATTTGCAGTGGTTAGGGGCTAATTCAGGACAGATCAGCATGAAACTGATATAACTTTAAAACGCTGAACTGATGTGAGGAAACCGATCCTGTGGCGGGCCTTATGCCTACCAGAATAATCTTAATTAGAATTTGCCAGATAAAAAGCAGTGTTGTTTGATGAAAAGAAGGTTTATGATCATATGGGAATCTAGTCAGTAAACTGAGAAGCAGAGGAGGGAGAGGCAGAACGGAGAATGTTTCTCTGTGTATGAATAGGAGCCTTGTAAGTCTGTTCACTGGCTCTCTATTTTGAAACAGGCTAATTACAAGTGACAGTAACTTATTCCTATTCCGCAAATTCGCAAACCATTTGCAGGTACTTTTTGCGAGTGTTTTCACAAAGCTCTCTTGGCAGGCGCAGACGTTTTTTGGGGTTTACATAAAACAAGAAAATGAGTGGGTATGAATCACAGTTTCTGTGTGGAGCGTGTGCTGCGACACGGGTGGTTGAAGGGGGAGCCGGTGGAGGGTTGGCTAAAGCTGCTGGTGGGGAGGCTGGGTTTTTGGGTCAGGGGCCCTTTTAGTGAACCTGGGCCATTCAAATTTGCACACAGAACGTCAGCGGCGGCAGCGATGGTGTTGACGGCCCTGTCTGTGGGCGATAATGGGCCCAAATCAAAGACAGACAGCCTATTGAGGGGAAGCGGCGATCCAGCTTCCGAGCTCATTAAACGGCTCCTCTGCATTTCTGAAGGCGCGGCCTGTTTAATGTCCGACACTGGGAGAGGGATTTTGGCTGCTTTATGGCCTTGTAAAAAAAACGGAGAAAAAACATAAAACTCTTGCCCTTATAATTTATGGTGCCTGTCACGGTTTTATGGTAAACAGCTTTGGCTAATTAAAGATTAATATTTCATCTTATAACAATTAAGAATATTCCTGGTCCAAAGACAAGGCAGGGGCAAGGTACCAAAGACACTCAATGCTGCCATTTGGCAAGCCAGCTGCTTGAGGGCGTTAAACAATAAACAAATATAGAGGTCTCATAATTTCATTAATTACAGCCATTAGCCAAGGGCTGTTATAGAGTTGAAATGACACGGGGCATCTAGAGAGCAGGGGAAAATAAAAGAGCGAGAGAGAGAGAGAGAGAGAGAGACAGAGAGAGAGGCCTCATATAGTTTGCCTTTTCATGACAAAACAGTAAGTCAACCACAACATCATCATTACCAGTGCTCTATGAGCTCAGCACAGAGGAGAAGAAAAACAGCATAGTAACAGAGGAGATGAAGGGAGGGGAGAAGGCACAAGTTAAGTATTAACACAGTTTCAATTAAAAGGAACAAAAAAGAGCAGAGGACATAAATAAGAGCAGAATCCGATTGCATCACCACAACAACAGAGGAGTGAGTGGGGGTTACGTACATGATGGGCTACATAATGCCAGCATTAGCAAGATGAGGGCAAATCGCCTTTTATCTTCAAAGAGAAGGACCGTGAACTGTGTATAAATCTGACAATGTCAGGAACTGACTGCTGACCAGATAACGACATGTGTGTCGGCTAAAGGACCGCTCTAAATGGTCTCTACACTTATCTGAGACTGTGCCATAAATACCAGAGCTTTGATTTCAGATGTACAGGATGGGGATAATCTTGGGAGCAGGGGCCTTAATGGGAACACAGGCTCTCGATCGGAGGTCATGACATGATGGATTAGATCTATTAGACTAATGCCAAAAGCTACAAATGGGGCCCCCGTCTGAATCGACTGTCAGCGATTGCTGTGCATTTAAAATAATGATGGATGAATAGTTATAACCTTTTTTCTTCTGAACTAATCCCCCCCCCGACTTAATGGCAGTCAAAGCACGGAAGCAATTAGAAACATTATCAAAACAGTACTGCAGTGATGTCATCCCCCACTCATCTGCCACGAAGTTATTTGACTGGCTTTGAATTTGTCATTGGCAAGTATGGTTGCTGTTGAGCCGTGTGCACACACATACGCAAATATACAAGTCTACAGAAACGCACACGCACATCTGTTTGACGCTGCCTTTGTTAACGGGCAAATGAAAACAGTCAGAACCATTTAAAACACATCCATCTGCAAACAATTGAGAAGCCTGCCTTCAGGCAATTCCCCTTTTTTGATCCTCAGCAAACACTGAGCAGCAAAATCTGTGTCAAAGTTAAGAAGAAGAGGAATCATTTCAATGAAATTTGGTAACGTTTGCTGGTTTGGCACACATGCCATGAGTCAGACAAGGGCCTCTGTGGAAAGTGAAGCATATTGTGGATGTACAGTTTCATATGCAATTCCTCTGTGGATGAAGCAGTTGCAGATCATGGAAATAAATGTGTACTTGATCAGGTTTAAGCAACCTCAGCAGCAACTAGCATGTTTGTGGAACTAGTGCTTGTGTGTGTGTGTTAGTATGTGTGTGTGTAATGGGAGGTGACAGTCAGTGGGTCGTATCTGCCTAGCGTTTGTCCTCGTCTCAGTCGTCCCAGTGGAAAAGATGTGATGCTCTCAGACTCTCAGGCAGCAGGACAATATGTAGACATCAAAAAGCAAAATTCAAACTGAATCAGTGTTACATTCTTGAAGGGAGGGGTTCCTACAGCTACTGGACATATTTGGTGAATTTGGGGTAAAGCAAAAAAAGGGAGGTATTGATTGAAGAGGAGATTTGAAGGGGTGACAGCTGGGCAGGTGGGTGGTAAGTTACGGGAGCTTTCTTGTTTTTTACTTATCCTCACATTTCTGGCTTGGTTACGCACCATGGGGGGTGCGGTGGGCGGTGTGAGGATGGCAGCCGGGGGCAGACTGGCGGGAAAGGGCGTGAAGGTGTGCTGGTGGGTGTGTTGGTGCTGGTGCATGTGCTGGTGTTGGTGAAACTCGGCCCTCAGGAGCGACACGGGGGCCAGCGGTGAGGCGGGTGGCCCCCGGCCCCGCTCTGAACTCTGAACCAGGAAGCGGTTGTTCAACTCTTGCCTCAGGAGGTCATGCTCTGCAAGAAAGGAGAGCGAGGAAAACCAAAACAAAAAAAAACAAAAAAAAACAAAAAAATGGGGTGGGGGAGGGAAGGACACAAGAAAAAAAAAGGCACGGGCGCCCAGTCAGTCTTCACAACAAGGGTAGAAGAGAAAGAAAATAGTCACCTGGCATTCTCTGTTTCTCCAGCTCATGCTGTGAGGGTTTTCTACGTGGGGACTCATTTGTGGTGGTAAGAGAGTTGCCTGTGACAATGTGCCAATCAGAATCCCCGAATGAGGCTGGCAATACATGATTGGTTGGTTGAATGATATCAACAGGCTGGTATCTAAAGACAAGAGAGAACCAAGAGTCATCCCAGCAGAAAACACACACACTCTTGCCCTCAATTAGAAAGTCAATGCACAACTGGCATATAGAAGACATTTTACTACACTCATCATCGCTGGAGACATGTGCTTCCTTCTACTGCTGCATGAAATCACTGGTTTTGATGAACTAGTTGAGCTTATTATCAAATTGCATATAATCACATATTATTGGCAAGAGAAATTATAAATGGCTGTTGAGACTGCATCAGATTACTGACTGAGTGCAGAAAGCTTTAACACGTGACTGTCTATATGCTCGAGATGTCTCCAGCTGTGATGACAGTGCACACTGACCTTTTTCCTGTGATGCATCTAAGCCCTCATACTGTGACCTCATCACACTTGTAAAATGTCTACTACTATTAAAAACGTCTGATGTGTCATAGCAACACATATATGATGTTTGTCACCAGTGAAAAGCATGAAAGCATGTGACTATTTAAATCTGATTTATTTACATTCTCCTTTTTCTATTCTCTCTATTTGTTGTTACTCTTCTAGCCCCTAGAGCAGCTTGGGGAAGTAATTGCAGTAAAAGGTAATTCCATATGACTGACTTTATAGGAAAAACTTATTTTGTTTTACGTCTAGCTTTAGCATATCCTGTTCCATAAACTTTGGTTTTGAAATAGATAATAATTTACTAGTCAATATTTAGTGTTATTAAAAATAAAGTTAATCCGTTTAAACCTTGTCTGTTCCATGTCTAAAGTCAATCAATTAAGGAGAAAATAAACCCACATAGGTTTAGTGATGAAACACATGTATTTTTAGAAATAAAAAAGTGTCTATTTATATATTGTACTGTGTGGAGTACAAAAGATCAGTATTTTTAATAAAGGAGCACTTACCAGGTCAGCAAATCATGAATGAACAGTTAAACACCATATAACACATATCATCAGGTTAAAGACTAGTTTTCCAGTAAGTTACTGTAGCATGTATACGGTAGTTTTATTCTCAGACCTGTAATTCTAACATGAAAAGTTAGAAGAGCTGTGCAGTTAAGTCCAGTACAAATGAACTAATTGGCCACATCATGATATAAACTCTTACTCTTACTCTGCCTCCGCTGAGTATGTATATATATATATACAGACTTCGATATATGTGTAAAGAAATGCCAAGAATGATTACATTAAATTCTACCACTGCAGATTTCATTATTTTGTCCAAATGTGATATAAATATTTCAATTAAATAAATAACCAGCATTGAAATCCAGTGTTGTTTTTTTAAAGCTACCATTTGCCAAAGCAGTCTGTGTCTGCACTGGCTAGCTACCATCCAGCATGCGAGGTGCACGGCTTTACCTGGGTAGGGGGTGCCGGCGGGGTGCCCAGGCACCACTAAACTGTTGGTCGGTAAGGTCGGTGGTGGAGGCAGTGTGGCTGGGGTTGCAAACATGGCCGGATGGCGATGGGCCGGGCTCCGTAGAGAGGAATAATGCGAGGTAGAGAGATTGGCTATGGACAAAGGCAAGGCAGGGGCCGAGGACGGGAGTCCACTGAGGTGGTGGTGAGGGGATGGGGGCAAGTGTTGTTTGGGAAGACCCACTGGACTGCTCCTGTGGCTGAAAGAGACAAACACACACACAAAAATACAGTTCTGTGTTAAAGAGATTGAATACATACTATTTGATCCAGTTAGAATGCAGTAGTTTGATACATTTGATCAAAGTACTACTAACTGCAACTTCCATGTGTTGTATACATGTGTTCACTTGCTTCGTTGCTAACTCAGTATTAGTCCAGCTGTATTGATGTTTGACACTTTGCTTTGACATGAGAATTATTTTACAATAAAGCTTCTTACACTGAACTAAAGAAAACGAGGTGAGGGCAGAATCTGAGGGAATGAAATGAAACTGGAAGAGGCTGAATGTGTTGTATCTAGTGAAGTGTTGCTCAGTGAAATAGAGTGAATCTGACAGCTGCTTATTGCAAGTTTGTGAAGCGGAAAATCAATATCTGCTTGAAAACAGTCAATATTGTGTAGAATATCAACTCTACAGTATCTCGTCCCATCGGATTATATTATATAAATTTGGAAATTGCTGCAGTCGATTGCTGTCTCCACCAGACAGGCAGGGAGGCGTTTAAGTGTTTGTGGTGACAATGTAATACTCTGATCTGGTACATAAGGGGAAACACAGCTCCCTGATGAAAGTGAAGACGGCTCCCTGGATACTGAATATCTGCTTCCTTATTGTTAGTCAGCAGCTCTGAGGTCTCTGGTGGTCTTACACAGACATACCTCCGCTGGCCGACTGAGGTTGAAATGTTGCTGAATACACCAATAACCTTACATCAGTAAGATATAGTTATAGCACGAGAATACTTGTTGAATTACACTGCTAATTCTTAGTGGTTAGACATTTCTAATCAAGCACAAGCGCCTTCTGTCTTGTTCCCAAAAATGCCCCTGTAACAACATACCTGATATCGTGGAGGCTGTTGTACTGTAGCGGGTGATGCAGCTGGTGGCTGATTACTGGCCGTGTGTGGTGCTGTGGGGGCAGAAGAACACGTGGCTCCTGGTGCGGGTGAGGGTGAGGCGGGTGAGGGTGAGAGTGAGGGTGAGGGTGAGGGTGAGGGTGAGAGTGAGGGTGAGGGTGAGGGTGAGGGTGAGGGTGAGGGTGAGGGTGAGGGTGCGGGTGAGGGTGAGGGTGAGGAGGGTGGGAGTGGGGATGGGGATGGGGATGGGGTGGCGCCCTCAACAGGGGAGGGGTAGGGACAGGGGGCAGAGGCTGCTCCTTCTTGACGCTGAGAGGAGGTGGTGTGGGGAGGCGCGACCTGGGAGGTTCTGGAGGGGCCGCCGCTGCAGCGGGGGCCGGGGAGCCCGTGGGCGCCGACGCCGGGGTGGGGCTGGGCACGGGAGGCGCGAAAGGCACCTCACTGTTGCTTTGCTCCTGGCTGCGCTGGAGCCCGGATACTTTGGCTGAGCTACAAGTCTTGGACTCGGGAATCTCATTCGCTGGCACACCTGAGGAGAAAAGGAACAAGACAATGTAAGAAGAAAATCGGAAACAGTTGGACCATCTCAAATGTCAAGTAATTTCCTGGTTGGAGTCAAAAATAATGGTTCTAATGTTGGTGCATGATCAAGCAAAACATGGCTCCCTTTCCTTCTTGATAATGTTGTCTCCACATCTTTTGCCTAAGGTTCCTCCTGCTTCCGTCTCCCTAGGTTCCATTAAGTGTTTAATCAGGTCATTTTCATGCTTGACTATAATCAGATGATCCAATTTCTTCTCGCGATCCAGTCAGTATGAATAAATCACAGCTAATTAAAGTTAAATGTCGGCCCCTATTCAGGGCTTTGCTGAGCACACAATCTGGCATGAAATAATTATGTTTCAATTCTGCTGTGAAGAGAGATCATGGCCTCTTATCTTGGCCTCTCTGCCACTGTGCATTTCTATCCCCCCCTTCCTGATCTTTCAGGGGATTTGGGGAACCGCAGCAAAGCACTCTGAACTTGGCCACTTTGTCTTCACCATTCATCAGGGGGCTTTTCAAAAGACAAGAAGCTTTTATGATCACCATTCCACCGAACAATGACTTTTCATACTTGCACTGATGCAATTTAATGACTGCAATTACATGCTGTTGTGGCAAGAAAATGAAAGTGGCAGAAAATGCAGCATCTCGACACCTTTCACATACAAAGAATCTCAAAGCACTTATGAATCTTAATGAAAAAGAAAAGATGTGCGATGATCTTCCACTTCTCTCGGAGTTAAAAGAAAAACAAAATGAGCCACAAAGAGATTGAGTCTGAGGAGATGGCAGTGCTACAACTACAATAGGGAAAACAGTGCTACAGCTTCTGAAGTAATCAAAGCTGCTGGTGGTGGAATTCGTTTTAAGCACAGAGGCATCACACGAAAAAAATCAGAGAAAGAAAATGTTCACACACGGATGGAGACAGATCGAGACAGAGGAAGAGAGAAGACAGGCTGGTGCAGATGAGGCTCTCCAGGCGGCTTTAATCTACAGCTAAGATGCAGCAGTACTTCAGTCACAAGGCTTACTTGCGCCGCAATTAAAAAAGCTCCATGGGCACTCTCAACGGTAACAAAAACTGAGAAGTGCTGGGAGCCGCTGTCAGGCCGGTGAGAACTCGATATGGAGCCTACTAATGGAATATCCAGTCCCTATTAACAGCCTGCTTAATCTTTCAAGGATCCTAACACCCATAAAAAGACCAATAAAAAGGCAGGGCAGAGCTTTTATTTTTTTATTTGTTGAGCTCCCTCTCACTTGCTCCCTGCGTTTTATGGGAGAACTGGGCCTGGCTAAGGTGTCACGATTTTCAAATGAATTCTGGGGTCTGTGTGTCTATAGACCTCCAGATTTATAGGGGTCTGGTATTTGGATTAAACTGTCAGGCTCTCCTCCTGCAAGCGAAGGAAGAATGACGGCAAAGACGGAGAGACGGGCACAGACAGGCAAACAGAGGCGAAGAAGCAAATATCCACAGTCAAAATGTCGCCGCTGGGTGATGTTGCCGTGGCAACCTGTTCTCCCAGACACAATGTGAGGCGAGTATTACGGAATGAAGTCTCGCTACGACCACTAGAAGATAGAGAGGGGCTTCTTATACTAATGCTGGGAAGCCAGGGCCACAGCGAGCGGCGGGTTATCTTAATGATGATTCTAATGGGCTCTAATGGAGGCAGGGAGGTATCAGCTCAAACCAACCCCATCCCTCATTAAAATCCCTCACACACACACACACACACGGATAGACCAGGAGATGGACACTAAGTTGTCATTCTGGGCACATTACACAATCACAAACAGACACAAATATAGTCGTCATTATAGAGTAACAGCAAAGCAAAAATATTTGCTTACTCCAAAAGTATTTACCTCAATTATGTCTTTGCTTCATGTTTATGGCAACGTGCTAGTATGTATATAGAGTTATTGTGTGAAAGCTCCTTAAACTACACTTTCTTTAGCACAATGCAGCAAGTCAAGAGAAGTGAAAAAGTGATGAAAACACTCTCTATCGTACCTGCTCACTTACGCAATTCATGCCGCAGCAGCCATTTTGAGAGCAAACGAACACACAGCGATAACAAGTTGACAGGAATGCCTCTCTGACACATGTCACCTAAGGGCTATATGTAGCAAAAAAATCACTGCTGTTTTTCAACAAACACCGTCCCTCTGCCGCAAAACCACACATAACTGTCAGCTGGAGTTACAAGCATTTCAACAAACTGACAAATTTGGCATTGTTTTGTTCTTCTCTTCCTTAGTGCACGTTGCCTGCAATCACACACTGAGGAGAACAGTAGGGAAGCCACAGGCAGTCATGTGAAACAAATGCCATAGTGTCTGTACAAAAAAATGTGCTGTCCTGAAGCCTTGCCCCACAAACCTGAGCAGATGGTGTGAGTGAGTCAAGCAGGTTGGAGTGCAGCCCGGTGGTGGGGGGTGGCCCCCACCACACCCCAACCTCTCCCCGTTAGCTGGGTTAGTGCACCAGGGGGACAGGGACGTTCCCTTGGGGGGTGTTGGCAGGTCTGCTCACCAGATGACATCTCATCCCACTATTGATCTTTTTATAGTTGTTCCTGTGGCCCTGCTTACTCAGGGGAATTGGGCCTTTCCCCGTGCGCACGTGCCTGGGTTTGCAGCAATACAAGGTGGGGGATTGGAGATGCTAAGAGAGGAGGGGCACGGGGACTGAGGTGGCAGACGAACAACAGGCCGCTGGGATTGACTGGTGATGACTGATGTGTCCAGCTGGAGAATCTGGGGTGAACGGAGTGTCACTACACAGCTGTTCCTGCCTCTGATATCCTTCACTTGTGACCCTGTTTGTCTCTGCGGAACATCTGGAGAGCTGGCACAGATCTGGTCCTCTGTGGCCCTTATGCAGCCAGATGGCCCAGCTTGGAATGGCTTGGACCCAGTCTGGAATGGCTTGGCCCTGAGCTGGACAATGATGGGCTAATTGTCATCACCCAGGGGACTCAAGCAAAGGGTAAAATGGCTCCTTGCAGTACCAGGATATTGTTCTAAAGCATGGTCTGATGAGTGATGCTATATCACATACAGAAGCCGCGAAATACAGCACTGTACAATTTTACTTTTACGTGCTTTGAGATCAAAACTGTAGCCTGTAAAAAGCATTCAAGTTGAATCAGTTTTTCTTTAACCGCTTCATTTTAAACACACAAATGGCTACCTGCAACTAGTCCCAACAACCACATGAATGAGACGTGAGCCCAAGAGAAAATTCTCATCTGGCCTCAAACTAAACCAAAATGCGAACAAACGCTGCGCATGCAAACCAGCGTGTGACATAAATTACTTGCTCAATGCCAAGAGTGATGCCAGTATATACAACTGCCAGAGAAGCAGAACTTGTATGCAAAAAGCTTTTTCAGATTAGATATGAGGGTATGTAAATTCTCTCGGTGACAAGGGCAGGGGGGAGGTTGGGTGCTACGAGAAGCTTAAGGCCACTGGATGATCTCATTTACAAGGCAAACACTGCGGTTCACTCCCTTCATGGCTTTGCCAAAGCATAAACAGTCAAGGCACTGATAAAATAAGGACACGGACAGATAGATATATAAATAACGTGGCATATCTGCTGAAAGACGTTGGGAGGATGCAGAAGGTATGTGAGAACGCACGCTGCCTTGATCCGTCTCCTGCTGGCTCTGGTTGACAGAATATTCCGCTGCTCTTGACGGTTGAGCTCACAATGATTTGGTTTTTGTACCTCTCTAGACAAGCAATCTGCACAGAGCCAAGGCTTACCTCACGAGTGAGTGACTGCGGAAGATGGCTATAACAGATACTAGCAGAAGGCAGGAAACCGCAGTCTTGCCAATCAACACTTCATTGCCGTGAGGTACTCAGTCATGAAAAAATAGAAGTCGCGGTTATTTCAACAAAACGATTTTGAACGTGCGGAAAACAAAAGGCTGAGCAGTGTTGAATCACTGAGATAATAAAATCATAGTAGAAATTTGCAAATGCTTGCTTTCCCTCACATGATTTAATCTGCCTCGAGCATCTTCAAACTGGTAACGAGGGGAGCCAAGGCGACGTTTTTGCAAATCACTCAGTGTTAATGGGGAAGTGGACGAGGAGAAAGCTGGCCGAGATAGCAAAGGAGTGGGGACAGCTGGCACGTTTCAATTATTTCTCTCTGTCTCTTCGCTGCAGCGGACAAAAGGAGTGGATGGCGGCAGAGCAGTGGGGAGCGGTGTTAAGCTGTCACACGTTTACAGTCAGAGCTCAGGCATAAATCGAGAACCTAATGTTCATTTCAGAGAGCTGGCAGCTCAACAGTGAGATGAGTCAGTTTTTCCTGTGCATATCAGACCTTAATTCAAACTCCAGCCATATGGTGCAGGACACATGCTGTTCACCTCTCATGACACATTTGATAATGATGCGGATGGTAGGTGAATGTTGGGGAGCACATATTCAGGTGAGAAAGGACAGGGTTCTACATGTTGATTGTCCAAATGTTGGCTGTAATGTGCTGCAGAGAAACAAGAGGCCTCCACACTCAGGCTACATCCATACTACGTTTTCTTTTCTAAATATATCAACTCTACTACGGATACGCCTGAGGTCCACACTACTCCAGAGTTATAGAGCTGCTAAAACAGAGAAGCTTGGAAATGTCTGTAGCTTTGAAAACTCTGGCATGTTATTCTGGACGGGCAGAAGATAAGATGTTTGGAATCAATGAGACTCACAACCGCTTGATAATTGGCTATTATGGGTAACGATGTAGCCTTTGCTGATTCATCAGGCTCCTATCACATGATAGGAGCCTATACCAGTTGCTGGAATAAAACAACTGGCATGAGCCTTGGCTACCAACGTATAACACTACATAGATAATCAATACAAGAGATGCTGACCCTTTTGTGCAGTTAAATACTGTATTTCACAATGATACAACTGCTTACGTAGCTAAATAACGACCAAATGCTTCCTGTGTCCACCAGCACACCCACCAGCATGCCCAGTGTGAGTGGTCATGTGATATGCGTTTTCAGGTGTGTTCGTATGGACTGGGATTAAAACCGATAGAAATAGTTTTGTCTGAAAACACTGTTTTTTAAACAAAAATGTAGTAGAATGGATGAGGCCTCACACTTCTCCCTTCTTCCCTAAATCTCTATCGGGTCCCATCCCCCTGTGGAGCTGCTTCAAGCAGAGCTCATGTGCTCTGGGACAGCCATCAGTCCCAGATTCTTATGAACACAACCGGGTCGTCTAAGGTCAGTGCCACCGGGCCTTCCTAAAAAAAAAGGAGGGGACATCTTGGAACTTTCAACAGAAAAGATCACGTCTAATGGTTCCTCTGACATGGCCCACCCTGCCAGCCTGGAATTTGACCCCTTTCCCTGTCACTGACCCTGGCAACCCCTCTTACCCTGAGGCCACTGTGGAAAGACAGCCAACAGGCAGAAAGAGAGGGAGGTGGAGTTTGAACTTTAGGGATGAATTTTGTGCTGAAAGGCAGGGGAGCCTTCAGGAGTTATTTGTGCATTACTGCAAGCACTAGCCTTATCATTTCATTAATTAGCATGACACGCCCGCCTTATGGACTTGAACGCCGCAGTGGCAGCTGTCTCAATTGATTACGGCAGTGGACGTGTTGCTGCAATTATCGAGGTGACTGGAGACAACGCCTGCCACTTCTAATAAAGGACTTAACTCCTGCTTCCCACATCACAGCACAGTGGTGAGTGGACAGTAGCAGCCTCCCCGTGTCTCCCATACCTTTAAGACCTTTTCAAAGTCTCTCCACGGGCTGCTGTGGAGCTCAGTGTGGGCTGTAGTTCTTGAGCAGCGAGTCAGCTTTACTTAAGCTCGCATAATGCCTGAACAGTATCACTTTGGTGCCCCACAGGAAACCATCCTCTTTTAGCCCACCAGCTGGCTGAGAATCCACGGAGAATGGAAGGAAAGGAGGCAGCACCGAAAGAGAGATTGAGAAAAAATGAGATATAAAAGACACAAAGGCAGGGAGCTTTTGCCAGGAAGCCTCAAGTCCAAGCAGAGATGGAGGGGGAGAGCGCTAAGCAATGTAAACAGAGGCACTGCTCTCCAGCTTCGTTTCATGTATGAACATGCATGAAGCCCACATGTCTCTAAGTGGATATAATATTATCTTTCAGTGGCGTACTGATTACTCCTCAATGGAAGGGAAATGGCTGGGTGAAAATCTCTCAACAAATCCTAAGTGGCATGACAGTGGGCTGAAAGAGCCTGCATGTTTTTCTTTTCCTCCTCCTCCATCTCCATTTTCACCCACCCCACTCTGAAAGCAAAGCAACAATTGGAAGCTGACAGCTCCTAACCGTTCACCATACCTCATTCTCTGTTTTGACATGTGCAGCCATTGCATTTTAGTGCCATGAAAGAGGGAGGACAAACATCTTTGCAGACGTATCATATTTCCTCAAGTGTTTTGCAGATACAGGGGTTTGTTGGCATGTGTATGGGTACAGGGTCAAGCTGTAGTTTAAACTAAGACGTTGCTTGACCTGCGTCAGGCAAATATAGCAGCCCTATTCATAAAGTCATATAATACCTGCTGATAGCCAAGAATGCTAAGGCAGCTAGCTTTTCCAAGTGGTGGTATTCAAAAGCGGCAACAGCTCAAATCAAATATCCATTCATCAACAAGCTTCCTAAGAGCTGGATCATCAATCAGCCACATTTCTTCTTCTTGTCATGTTTACACGTGGAAGCGTCCTGTTGGTACAGGCCAGAGCTGCTGATCCTCGCCATGCCGATCAAAGCTCAGGGCTACTTCTCTTGTCATTCAAGAGTCTGTCAGTGTACCATGTCTTACACTGTGCATTACAGCACGCCACAGGAATTTCACTGCACAGGGCTGAGCAAATAGTAAACTCAAAGCAATCACTGTTACCAACCCATTTGTAACCACAGCATTAGCAAACAGCTGCAGCAAAAACACTAAAGCCTTCCTAGTTTCCAACTTTCAGCCAAAAACGGTTCTGTTTAATGTTTTGTTTAACAAAGATGACATCCCTCAAATTGCAATTTCAATTGTACTCAAAACTCTGAGGCACAGCCCAAAATCCAAAGATATTCAATGTAAAAGGATGTAAAAAAAGGGAAATATTTAATTAGAGAAGCGACAATCAGTGGATGTTTGATGTTTTTACTTGCAAGATGACTTTAATGATTAAAGAAATCAGTGATAATTACCTCCACCCAGGAATCCCCCCCCCCCTGTCCATTTTGTTTTTTGTCATCAGGATTAGACGAAAACGACTGAACGGACTGAGGTTGGGACATGGACCAAGAAACAAGCCATTTTTTGGCGTGGATCCGGACAATAGGGAAGATCTTGTTCGGCATTTTTGTTTGATAAAAGACCTAAATGATTGACTGATTAACAATTACAACAGTGTTAAGTACCTCCTCCAATTAGGTTATGTTTTCACCCTTATCCATTTGTTGGTTGCTTTGGCAGGGTTGCACAAAAACTACTGAACTGATTTCCAAGAAACTTGGTGGAGGGATGGGACATGTGCCAAGACAGAAATCATTACATTTAAATGCAAATTCAGACAAAGAGGTGGATCCAGGATTTTTTAAATCAATTTCCGTAACATTGTAAGATAGGGTATTTTGGGCGATTTTCACTGATTTCCCAGAGAATAATTCATGGGTCTTGATGAAAAAAAAAATCATATCTACAGGACTGATATCTATGAGTGACATTTTGTCACATGATTGAATTTAAGGTGGCTGCCTTGGCAAAGGTATGAGCTGTACTCAGTGACATTCTAGTTATATTCGTGATCATATCGATTATTCAGTTTATAATTTTATCAATATTCAGGAAAAATGCATACTGATTGGTAATATAGCTTAACCACTTCAACGGTTGTTATTTTACATTTTTTAAAGTCGATAGAGGATCTCAGAGCATCTTTAAAAGATCTACAGAGGATGTGAATTTTGCCTCACAGAGAGGGTGGATGTGCAAGAGCAAGATCTTAGTGGACTATTTGTCTAAAGATAGATAGCACCCCAGTGTGCATTGAAGTGCTTGGGGTTAACGTTTCACATATCTGTAGGCCCCCGGGGAAACGCACTGTCCAGTATAGAGCTACTGATGTAATCAATGCCTCTTCTATAGGAGGATCCTGCTGCTGAGCTGCTCCTGGGGTGCTGCTGGGTAATTAGGCTTACAGATGGAGACCCAGCAGCTGTCGAAGACTAGACTAGAGCTGCCATTTTCCCCTTCTAATGGCTACATGCCAAAAGAGCTGTGTTTTTATGAACTACAAGACTGTTTTTTGCACAGCAGTCGAGTTTGTGATATCTTAAAGTGGACTTGCACTAGTCTGAGGATTTTTTGGGGAGTAGTGCGATGAATTACATGTCAAGGCTGATGACACACTTAGAGGACCGAGGTGGAGATGTTTGAAATAGCTCTCACAAAGAGCTTAGTTAGACAAACAGACACAAAAGCCTCCTCAGAATCACTCCTCACCACCATGTTCTCTCCCAGTGCAGCAAAAAAAGGGACAATTGGGGGGTGCATCAGGTTCGCAAACATTCAGTATCCTTCCTTGCACCCCATTCATCATTCGTGATTAGAGAGAGAACATGACAGAGAAAGGGGGGATAAAGTGGACCAGACTGGGGGAGAAATTGGGAGAGAGAGGTTAGTTAATAAGGGGAGAGAGAGCAGAGGGCAGGGAGTTGTGTCAGGTAAACTAATGGAGACAAGGCCTGGATCTTGACCTGTGGGGTGGGGGGGGGGGCTGCTGCCAAACACACCACTGTCTGCTCCTCTAAGCCGTAGCCACACACACACACACACACACACACGAGAATCTGGGTCTGGCCCCCTCAGGCCTTAGTGGACAAGGAACATAAAAACAGCCTGCACATTTTCAGCATTTCGCTATGGCGTTCCAAGTGTGGCAAGTGAAGGATTGATTTGTTTGGAGTGTGAAGGCGCCGTGTCAGTTTGGGGAAATGTGTGAATGTGAGTACGTCTGTGAGGAGAGGGGAGAGCGTGGTGAAACAAAATTGGACTCCGAAACGAGCCAAATTGCTTGCGAGATGAAACAGACTACACCGGGAAAAAGAAAACAAGAAAACAACAACACAACACAAGGCCCCAGAAAAGTGTCAAGCAAGGCAGCCTGGCACAAAAGCAACAAAAAAAAAGAGAAACAAAACAAAACAAACACCCATTTCTTTCTGCTCGACATATTTCAGACTGCAGATGACAAAAACAACACCGAAAGAGTTAGAGGAATCAAAATCAAATCGCCAAGTGTGTCTGGCTGTTTCATGAATCCATGTCGAAGCGAAGGCTCCACACCACATCAAACCCTGTAAATTCTCCTGAAAGCCTCCTCTCTCCCTTTAGCAGCCAGTGCTTAGATTATTGTGTGCTGCTAAAAAGTAAGTGCTGGGAGTGTCACACTTGAGAGCGTGTTTTAAGCACCATAAAGCATCAAGACCCAGATGGCTCATCCTCCCTGAAAAACATGTCCACTCTGCCTAGGCCCCAGCAGCACCTGCTACCAGGATTAGGTCAGTGCTACGCCTGCCCGGCCGGCACACTAATACGGTGTGCAGCAGCTGATAAGAAGCCCTGGGCACTTCAGCGCTTGCCCCGCACTTAACAGCTGATGAGTCAATACCTGTATCATAAGTGATAGCAGTGTCTGTATATTGATCTTTTCCAAAAAACACAGGGAGCTATCATTTTGATGCAATTTGTAACTATTCAGCTTCAACAGATGTGGTCTTTTGATATCAGTGATACATTTGTACTGAGATGGCTTGACCCAAATATGTTTATATGTTACATTTTTGTGTATTATTTATTATATATTATAAGTATTTAAAGATTTCACAAGCACTAAAACAATAAAATTGACCCTGTTGCGAGTATCAATACTAATACAGTCAGTAAAAGTATTATAATCAAAATACCCCAATGTAGGTTAATGGTTTTTTAAAAAGAGACTAAAGAGGAGTGCTGCAATAAAAAGTGAATGTAACCAATAGAACTATTATCAAGAGGTAGAACAAATATTTGAACAAACAGAAAATAACAGCAATACAATGTATCAGTCAGATCCTGGACGATATTGCTGCTGGAGCTCTGTACACACTCCTCCGTGGGTCATGTGGCTTTGGAGCAGCCTCCCTCGCTCCTTCCCAAAGCAAACAGCAGTGAAATCCCAGTCCTGCTGCTCACCCCTCCACACAGCAGCACTAAATTAACAACCAGGGAGGTTGGAGCCAATGCTCTGCTGAATGGGGTATTACAGTCAGTCAGAGGCCATTAGGGGCCCCACCATGCAGGGCCCAGAGCAGGGAATTCACCAGGAGCCAAAAACAACAGCAAAACAGATGACCGCTTGAATATTGGAAGAGACACAACTGTGTGTGTGCTTAAAAAAAAAAAAAAAAACACACCCTAAAATGGCCAAAATGCAGGCCCCTGTGTCTAAGCAAATTACTGCCTGTCCGTTAACAAACACTGGGACGATTAATGGATCTCACGCCCAGTGAAATTCAGGACAAAACACAAGCCGTTTCTCAGCAGTGCGTGTCGGGTTACTGCTTTCACCATGTGTTGAGTTCAGGGCTAATAGCTAGGCTCTATTGCAAACCTCTCCAAAACCCAGCCCTCTGTCAAACATACTGTACTAGTCCAAGCCTGCGGTAATGCTCCTAGACAGAGTGTCTCTGATAAGCCACTGATAGAAACATGGATGCTAATATGCTACCGCTGGAAAGATCTAGGCCTCAGAAATACTGAACAAACAGTGGAAGGCCACACATCTAGAAATACTTGGAAAATACTTTATGGAGTTGATTTTTCTGTTTGATTTGGGATCTTGGGATCTCCTGCGTTCATCTCCCCACAATCCTCTCTGGCACATTCTTCTAATGCGTGGATTTCCTTGTCCATCAAGGAATCTTAGGCATTTTACATCTGCTCTGTTCCTGGCGATGGTTTTCCCATCTTTATAAGCCTGTGTGAAATACTTCCCAAAATGTCCAACCCATTACAAGCATGTTTGTAATATCCATCTAGGCTGACGACTGTCCCCTCGCCAGAGATTGTACTTTATCCAAGTGTCGTGTTTGGCCACAATCGGCTACCATCTGGCTTTGTCAATGAGCGTTACAGCCTCATCTGCAAACAACATTGGCTCTGCACCGCACAACACAGATGAGCTTAAAATGCACATAGAGGGAAACTGGGATCTTCAAACAAACGCAGGGCGGGGGAAAAAAAAAAATCACTCTTGCTGGCAGGATGACTGGAGCTGGGAATAAAGGATTAAACACAAGAAAACCTGCAAGTGATCACAGGCGACACGCTTTACATTTCAGGCCTGACAGCAGACAGCAGATAAGACGCTGGTCATGTATTCTCACAAGTAAACAATGAAAATGCTTTCCACGCTGCAGCTGGCTGGGCCTTCGTTGGAGGAGGAGGAGGATTAAGATTAGACAGAAGATGTGATGAGAGCTGCTGCTGCTGCTCTCTAGAGTTATCCTCTCTAAATTCTTTTCTTTATCCCCTCTATAAGACAAAAATAAAGAAAGAAATAAAAAATAAGAAGCCTACATCCATTTTTCACCACTGACGCTGGAGTCAAGTTCTCACTTCAGGGGGAGGAGATCATCTGCCAAAAAGTCTTCCCCTCATCGGGAAGCTACTTATTTCCTCACTCACTGGTGAAGAATGAGCTTCCTACACATGCCTAAAACATTGGTTTGGAGTCAACTAGACCACAGTAACACTGCGGCTCAGAGGGGCTGGGTTCGACACGCAGTGGGATTTCTGTGCTTACAATAGTCATATATTGAATTATCTTTTCTCTGCATACCTTGCAGCTTAGCCAAAAAACCTCATCATATCAAACACTGCCTCAACCTTTTGTCTTGGTTACATTCAGTTTCAACACTGAGGGATGCCCTCTCCCTGCAATGTGCATATGCAACTGAGAGCTTCACAAATAGCAATATGAGCTGAAGGTGCAAGTGTCACCTCTGAGCTACAGTCAAAGATGCCAATGCTTTTTCTGTGGTGTGGTGTGCACTGCAGCTGTTGGTGTGGGAGCTGAGGTGTAGTAGGTGAGGGTATCGTGTGCATCGAAAAGGCAGTAGTGAGCTGGAGAGACAGCACTGAAAGGCCCCAGGGGAGAACTGGTCTCTTTTGTGTATTGAGTTGCATTTGGACACAATTTTGGAAACTATATTCAGGTTATGTTCCTGTACATTCAAGTTGGCTGCGCTATCTACTTGATAAATTACACTGCACATGCCTGTAATCGGGGAAAACATTGGGCTTGGGTTTGGTTTGAATCCAAAGAAAGAATGCCTGTCATTTTAGGGTCAGACTTGAATAGTTTTCTCAAGAGCTTGGATGGGTTCGGACAGAAACCAAGCTGCACTCTACTCCGTTTGAACTCTGTAATGACGCCGGTGTCAATGTGCTGTAGACAAAAACCTCCACAACGAAATAACTACATTACACCCTGCCTCTGTCGGCTGCACCACCCCTCACCCTAACATTTTGGAGATTTCTTTGCTGTTGTGAGCACATCTGACCAGAAACAGCCCAGGAATGACACAATTCTGCAATTGTAAACTGAAGATTTATAGTGAAAGTTCAGTGGACAAAATGCTGGTCATGCCCCAGACAACTTCACCTAAAACTCCCTCATGGCCTGTAGTGATTTTTGTAATTGCTCCCTCACGGAAGCTAAAGCTAAATCCATATTCAGTCAATGAACACTGAGCCGCACAATGGAGCCTAATCGCACAGCCTTCAGTGTGACTCCCATTTTCTGTCACAATAGATGATCACCACCCATGGGCTTGCTGACACAGATGGCAGCCGCTGATAAGAGTGACTGACAGGTGTCAAGCGTTCTGACGTCTAATGGCAAACACAGACAAGAGGGAGAATCACATTGACTATCTAACACAGTTTCTATTTCAAGATTAAAGCTCAACCGGGGGTAACTTAATACTCCTAACAGTTAATATTTCATGCACACTGGGCCCTCTGCACTGAACAGACACTTTTCTAATGGACATAATAGTGCTCTAAAGGGGCCACAGAGTGCACAAGGGGATAACATGACATATCAGCAATGACTTTACAAGCTAGCTAATTGCTGTGCATAGAAAATCAGCGCCGTCTTTGAAAACAGGCAGCTTGTAAGAGCTGGTGCGGTTGGAAATCACTTCCTGAATCATACAAAACCAAACAATTCCCTCTGTCAGCTTTTTAAGGTGCCAGCCCATAGAGGGGTTGTGGGTAATGTGGCTTGGTCTCTTTGACTGTCTGCCACTCTACATAAATACTACATGACGCTGTAATCGTAATTTAAAACGCTATAAATATTGAAGAAGAATTAAAATAATTTATGGAACACTGCAGTGTAACAGGATGTGTGTGTGTGTGTGTGTGTGTGTGTGTAGTGTTTTGTCTCCTTTCAGTCCTCTCTCGCAGCGTATCGTGAAACGATGGGCAGCAGCGGTGCAGGCTGGGAATTCTGTAATTGCTTTTTCTGTCCCTGAAGCAGGCCTTCCTGCTTTAAATCAGAAAAAGGCAATCTCTGTCAGTGATGGCTCAATTAATAATTAAACACATGTCTTATCTCCGCTGAGCTCCCCCTATTTATTTTCATCTCTTCGACAGGGATGGCTGCACAAACAGCATTAGCACTATCAATAAAGGGAGCATTAATATCAGCCCCTTTCTCCAAAAACAAATCACCCAGCTGCCCCAAGTCTGTGAACAGTTATAACCCCAAGATTAATAAAGAAACAAGCCTTTTTCTTTGGTTTCCTCCAATTCCTCACAAGTATTTCCTCTCCCTGAACCTAGAGTGTTAACTAAACCATCTGCCGCCTGTGTTCTGCTAAGAGTTTGTACCTTTTTAATATTTAAATCAAATTGGGAAAACAAATGAGCAAGGGTTCATGCTCAGTAACAAGTTAGCTGGTGTGAGCAGGATGATATATTTTATGCATCCAAAACTAACCTCCAGCTCCCTTTTGTACACAGTGTGCCTGTCGAATATGAGAACCTCAAAAGAGCAGAGCTTTGACCATAAGTGTTGTGTCAATACACTAACACTGGTCTTCTTGATCAAGAAAGCATTTCCTGCAACCTGCCTGGACTTTGTCAAATAAATCACTGTGGGAGCTGGAGGTGAGATTCACCAGGCTTAGATTCCACAGCAGTGATGGCTGATTCCAGCGCTCACTAATCTGGCTGTGTGAAGCCTCAGCAGCTCCTTTGTTTTCCCAGCAACATATCTGCCCTCCAGTCATACTATAGCCGGCCGGCCAGCCAGCCGCACTCTCCATCAACCTCCACTCTATCCTGATTCAACGGCGGTGAAAAGCTGATTAGTTGGTCAGAGGGTCAACCTCCATTCATTATTTAATGGGTGAGAGGCTGCAAACAGTCAGGCGGGCCGCCGAGGTTAGTGATACATTACACTGACCTGGCCAGAAGAGAGCTGCTTGGCCGAATACAAACATGCTTTCTCATCTACTTCACTATGCCTGAGCTGCCCTCAATCCCCCCTGCCCCTGACCTTGCCGCTCCCTCTCCAATCACCATCCGTGCTCCCTTCTTTGGCATTCAGAATCCAGCAGGTGAGACTGTGTGTGTTTCATTTTGCTGTAAGCCTGCACTGCAGGAGGAGGCATGTGGCTATGGCGGCCCCAGGTAACGGAAGAGGAGGAGGTGGAGCAGGCCATAGCTCTTTTATTGACACATAGCAAACAGCAGTGGCGGAACAAAGGCCACTCAGCACCTATTGAGAGAGTGGGCCTGCAGACAGGGTGGTTGATTAGTGATTCGACACGGGGACCCTGGACTGTGTAGCACATAATGAGAGCTTAGGAAGCGAGCCATGAGCCGATGGGGGGAATGAGGTACGGTGGAAGCGGGATGGAATAGGGGAGAGGCGTGGTTCAACCATAAGGAATTGATTTCCCACAATAGCAGAGATGGATACATAAGTAAAAGAGAACCCGTATAAAAAAAAAAAATGCAAGGATAGGGCCAGATCCTAAATCCTTAAGCTACAGCATTGGTAATGTGTTTATATATAAACAGTTAGAGGATAAGCCCTAAATCCACTGCCAAGCTAAATGGTTTATGCATCTTTTTTGTTTGTTTACTTCTATGTCAATTAAGCAAATTGGTCCAACATCCCTGACGAGCAAGGGATCTAAAGTGAGTGGATTTTGCATTCATGTCCAAAAGCTTCTATCTCCCCGAACACCACAGTAACCCTGTCTTCACCTTTCATGTGGCCTCAGAGAGATGTTAGCAGAGTTAGTCGTGCACAATGGCAGTTGTGTGTGCGCGTGTGTTTTTCTCCTCTTCGTCTGCACGCTCTCTCCTTCCTTTGTTCCACTGGTCTAATCCAGTATGTGTGGGCCGGTAAGTTTAATGGAAACAATTTATTAAGTCCGGCTTAAAATGCCATCTGCAGCTAAGCCTCCCAAAGCCGCTAAGCTCCTGGTTTCGCCCCGGAGCTTGCTGTGTTCACGCTTACTGTAATGCTCTGTTTAAAATGAGCACAACGGGTCAAAATTAATCAGGATTACAAGGGCACAAATCCACTTCAGAAATGGGTTTTCTACCAATCTTTCTCCTGCTATCCTAAGATGCCCCAGGTTTGCTGGTAGGCAAACCGCATGGGTTTACTCTCATCCCACGGCAGGTAGCATATAGCACAGAACCGCAGAGCAGAGCAGAGCAGAGCACCAGGGTGCCTTGTTGTATATAAAGCATTTACCTATTGCTCTAAAACCCACATATACAACATTCAACATAGCCACTGCAGATTCCAAAGTGCTCCTCTGAAATATTTCTAACTGCTGGCAGCTAAGTGATAGCTCCCCACCACATCCATAGGCGCAGCATTGTGAAATGTCATAAGAAGGCCTACGAACTAAGTGTTTATCTGAGCCCCGTGGAGGTGCCCTGTACTTGCTCAGCAGCTACATTTAGCTCCTCATTCGCCTTCAAGCAAGTGACAACAGCAAACTCTGACCTGCAATTCAATAAGAGTAGCCCTGAGTGGAGCGCGAGTCTTCACAGCCGCTTTTACTTAAACATGCCATCCTCCAGGAAATCAATAATTGCAGGAGGCTTAAGACAGGAAATAAACAAAAACCAATAACTGTTAGATAATGCTCGCCCTTTGCTGCACCTTCCTACCTTATAACCACCAACACAGGCAGACATTCAGCAGAACTTGTGCAAGCTTTTGGGAAACAACATCCAAAGTCGATTGCACAGTGTGCGCCATGTTATTACAGATACTATTAGCTCGGGCTATTATCAGTGCTGTTAGCTTGCATCTATAACAGGTTGTCAACAGACCAATGCAGAGATGATGAAAAGTAAACATGAGAGAAAGACGGCAAGGGTGTCTGGGTTTTGCCCAAAACCATGTTGTATGTGTATAATTACAGCACTCTGCCTTCACTGATTACCATGTTGGTCTTTCTTCTCCTCTATTAACCCTGAACCGTTTCATTAACATGACAGACTGCGGGCCTGTGTGCAATTTGGATGTAACCTCAACTGTTTGTACCCGTAACTGCTCACTAAAATAAGGCTCAGAGCGCCACGTTGAAAAGAAAGGGAGAGGTAAAATAAAATAAAACAACACTGACGATCTGGACAAATGTGCAAGCCAAACATCATCACAGCATTGTATATTTATGTGTGCCATAATGTGTGTGTGTGTGTGTGTGTGTGTGTGTGTGTGTGTGTGTGTGTGTGTGTGTGTGTGTGTGTGTGTGTGTGTGTGTGTGTGTGTGTGTGTGCGCATATGTGTGTGCATCTGTCTGGATGTCTCCCAGCCAACAGCTCGACAGGCCTGGTGATCAGAGGAAAGCGGGCTTTTCATTGATCCCAAAGGACCGCGAGCGAGACCGGTAATGGGACACATACGCTGCATTCTAAACCAGAGGAAAACAGCCTGTGGGCTGCTCTGTATTACACACACACATTATGTACACACAGAAAAACCAGTCTAGGCCAAAAACAAACACTGTCCTGAATCCATTACAGCTCAAAACAACAACATTGGAATAGGAGATGAGAGCTGGATGTTGGGATCTCTGCAATTGTAGCGCGATAACTTCTTTCTTCACGTCCCCAAATCACTTCATCCAACTGCTGAGTTCTTTGCTGCTTTGCCCTTTCTAACCTCTTATTCTAATCTGGTACCCTTCTTCTACATTACCCAAACAGGATCTGCTTGATCTGTGTGATAATCACAAGAGACTGATTGGATTGTCTGGATGTAATTCCAAGGCCCTAATCCTCAGCCCTGTGTGCACATTAGCAAGATCCACAGAGGCCTTCGTTCACCAGCTGACATGCAAGGAGTGTTTGAGTGAATGTGTGTTAGAGACGGCGGCTGTGTATGTGCCTGTACTATCAGCTCTCCACGGCAGTGAATGTTTATATGCAGCCATGTTCTGTACGGGCATGCGGGGGAAAATAAGTCAACACTCTGACAGCTGACAACAGCGGTAGTCCAGCAGCCCGGTGGAGAATAAATGGAGTCAGACGCGGTCTAGTTGTTTTCTAAACCATGCAAGTCTGGAAGTCATTGTCATTGTGAACGCTGGTTTCATGAGGCCGACTCTGGTCACAGGCCATCTACATCACACAGCCGGCAGGCCTGGTTTCTCTCCTCGTTGTCAGCCATGCTTTTCCACTCAGCAGTCACAGCTACTGCACTCAAGCAAGCAACGCCTTTATATGTTAAGAGGGATTCTACAGTAGCTTTCACAGCGGATGTTCTGATCGAGAGGTGAATAAAATGGAGGTTAACAAAACCTCTTACTTGTGAAAAGGCAGGAGGTGGATTTACACTGATGCTACAGCTCTCATAGGCTACATTCATACTAGTACATTTTCCTTTGTTACTCTGATTTCAAACTAAAACAATCTCTGTCCACACAAGTGTTTTGGCTCCATATCAGTCCTAATCTCCCTTTACACTAACATGCCTGGAAACCCATATCACATGACATCATACGTATACTGGGCATGTGCATGTCAGTGTAAACAGCAATGCATGAACTATTTATAGCTCGTCTCCGACGCATGTAAACAGTTGTATCATTGTAAAAAGCTGAATTTAACAGCTTGACAACTGTTAGTAAAGACAACAGGATCAGCACGGCTTGTAATTGATTATCCATGTTGTGTTCTGCACTGGTAGCCAAGGTTAATGCCGGGTGTTTTCTCCCCCGGAAAGGGGTCATGTGATAGAAGTCTGACAAATCAGCTAAGGCTACGTTGTGACCGATAAGACCCAATCAGCAGTGTTTCCACACATATCAATAGTGTGGACGCCAGGCGTATCTGTGGTAGACTTAATACATTTTCAAACGAAACGTAGTAGTTTGGATGTAGCATTAAATTTCGAAAATAGAGCGGTGGTCCACCAATGTCTTATTTACATATCCAATCTGTCCTGCAGAGACCCCTACCCCTCGAAAAAAAACCCTCCTCATACTGCCATATTTTACATTGTTCTGCACTTCCACCTCCTGCTCCCTCTGCTTGTGTTAATAGCCCTCCTTCTTGGTTCCTGCCCTGGGGGGACGTGGTCTGCATGCTGCTGTCTGTCACTAGTAGCACCTCCCCTCCCCTCCCTCCCTGCATAAACAGCTTGACACCTTTCCCCCTGTTCTAACCAAGAAAGCACACTTCATTTAGTGAATATACAGGTGCAGCTGAATTTCTGCACCTGCATGGTATCTGTGACATGCGAAATATACTTAGTCCTGGGCACAAAAATGCACAAAAATCATGTAAAGTCATATAGCAAAGACCCTATAATCCACATTTGTGTATATGTGAATTCAGACACACAGAGTATGTGTTATCTGGGGGGCTGACAAAGCTCTTTCTCTCTCTTTCCTTTGGCATCCATTATGTTCCAGGCCTGCTGTCAGAGAGCTTGTATTGCCTGAGGGGAAGTTCCCATTTGTGGGAGCATGTGGCAGGGAGGCTCTAAATCCCCTCTAATGAACCAATATGTAGGAGGGCTAAGCCTTTGGCGGGGTCGTCCAAGAAACGCCACTGGGGCAGCCAGGCAAAAATGTATGCATATGTAGTCACCAGACCTTGTTTATGTCTGCTGACATTTAAATCTGAATGGGAGTTGCAGGATTAGAGCAGGGCACATTTGGTCTCATTCGTAGAAAAACCCAGTTGTTGTCATGTGTATAAATGAGGCAGAGGGAGAGAGAGTGAAGGGGGAGAAGAGAAAACAGGGTGGCTGCTTACCTTTGGGTGTGGTGGGGGAAAAGAGCTTCTCTGATCCTACATCAGACACCTGGAAAAACAAGAAGACAGGTCTTTAGTGGAAATGTCTGATGAGGTGAACTTTAGATAATCCTATTAAAAAAATTACAAATACAACGTAAGACTATTTATTTAAACTGACACAAGAACCTGACACATAATGGGACTACAAGCTACAAGTCCAGCTCCCATACACACATTATAGAGTCAATCAACAGCTTCCTATGAGCCAACAGGAGGAGCTCCCGCTGTACCTGACGGTCCCTGTCTGACTTTTTACTGGTGAAGTAACATTAGGTGGCACTGTTGTGCCACCTGAAAACCCTCATAAGAAATGCTGTCAAAGTCAGAGGAAGTCAGTGAGGTGGCTCTGCGGCGCTAGAGCACAAAGTCTCCTGCCTACGTGCTGCCACTCAGAAATCATATTAAGCTTTGCATGGATACGTTGCATGAATAGAATATTGTTATATTCCAAAATAATAATTATTTTTCAGCAAATTGATAAAAAAAACCCCAAAACATTAAGAGCCTCTAATGGAAGTTAACAGATGATCCGTCAACAACACCAGCATTTCCTGGCTGAAAAACAACGATTTGGCTGATGTGACGGTGAGCAGAGGAAACCTGGTAGACTACAAACAGAGGTTGAGTCAAATACATGGGGCAGAAAGACATCTGACTATGAAGTGATAGTGGAGAGTCTAGACTAAACACTGCATGGTATTCTCCTCCCTCCTTTAGATGGGATGTAGATTCTGGCAGGCACCGCCTAAATCAAAACAAACCATACGTTTTTACAAAAATACACGTTCACTGGCCACACAGGATTTATAAACACTGTACGACCCAAAAACTGTGAAATCCACACAAAACCTAGCATTGTGCAAAACACAGTAGCAAAAGGTCGGTGTGCTTGGGATATAATATTAACAATAAAAATCCCCCTCAGCCTGTAATACCAGCCCATGTAGGGCCTTTGTTTCTTTGTCTTAAAGCCTCAATTTTTAACTCCTCTCATTTGGGCAGCGCAGACGTGTAAAAAAGCTGCAAGAGCTGAACATATGTTCCACCCAAAGGGTCTGAGTGTCCTTAACTGCGGCGCTTGTATTTTATGCAGCACAAAGGGAGCATATGTAAAGAATGAACAGTGAATCAGAGTGAGTGAGAGACAGAGACAGAAAGAGAAAGCAAACGATTTTGTAAACACAGATGGCTGTCCTTGGCACCCCTGTTAGTTCTTCACAAGTGTTTTGAGGACGTCCTCTTCTTTCCAAGACCTCCCAATTTCTCCTTCACTGCCACTGTGTTACAGTTCTCCACAGTGTTTGTCTGTCTGCGCTTGATGTCTCGCTTCAGCTCTAATCACAACAGCCAAACAGGGAAAGCGACAACTCAACAATGTGCTTTGTTCTCAGCAGCCATTTAAAACACAGGTAGGAAACCATACAAGGCAGATGGAACCACGTCAATCAACTAAATACAATAATTATATATTATCCTAAATAAAACTCTAAAACATGACTGCAAATTAAAGTGAACGGAAAGTCAATGATGGTGAAGAATTAAGAGGTAAACTGTATAAAACTCTGATGATACAAATGACATTATGAACTTTAGTTTTCTGCAGTGGCCTTGGCTTCTGCTTGAGCATATGTGGCCATGTTAGTTATTAGATTTATATATAGAAAGACTAGAGAACCAGTGCGTTTCAGGTAGTTCAATGGCCGATGCAAATGTGAGACAGGGTCAATAACAACTCTTTAGTTTTTATCTCGGCAAGAGGAACATTCAGAGAAGGGCAAACACTCAGCTGAATTGAGATGCTTCCTGTTTCCTCTTACAGTAGATGAGGTGAAAGACTATTGAGGAAACAGAGTGTTGCGCATTGCCCTCACTCAGTCTCCCAGAACCAGGGCGCCAGGCTACAACACAGGCTCTTTGTTAGCTTTGGACGACATTAAACGCTCCAGTACCAAGCCTCAGCGTAGCGGCAGCACAACCTCAGCCTTGAATCCCGGCCCTGGAGGCCCTGGAAGAAAAATATGGGCTCAGAATGAAATGAAGCTTGTCAAATGGACACGGGAGCTGGCTCAGGGACTCGCTCAGTGTGGCACGGGGTCACAAAAGCAAAAGAGACAGGTTAGGTCATGCCATAACTCACTATAACAGTTAAAACAATTGTTATGACCAGAGTGGTTATCCAGAGAGCAGCGCAGACATAACATGTTACTGAGAAAGAGAACAGAAAATGCTGAGTTTACCATGTGTTGACCTAGATCTCTTTATTCCTTTCCTGGCCATTTTGAGTGTGCAGCGATCTGTTTTATATTCCGAACGTATTCCAAGGAACATCAGCAACCAATATTTAGCTTTTAATGCCGTGTTTTGCACCTGCCAAGTCTGCATGAGTCAGTCACATAATCCACAATTACAAGGCCGGCTTACAAAAGCACTTCTTAAAAAGGCATGTCAAAGCAGAGCCCTGATTTGGCTTGCTGTTGTTTTTGTAGAACTTTCTGGGTTTTGCTGGTCAAGTTGACATTTTTTCACGGGGCTGTGCTGCTGGCAGTCTGAGCTGCCTGCGGTTGTGGTGTGCAGAGGTCATGTATAACAAATTCTTCACACTCTCTTTGTTGAGGCAACCCTGGGTGCCACTAAAAACAGACGGGGAAAGACGAGAAAGAGGGGGAAATATGTATCAAGAGAAAGAAACAGACAATGAAAAAAAGAGGAGCAAAGGCCAGGTTTTCCAAAGGAAACAGGGAAATTTAACCATTTAAAAAAATAATGGGGGAAACTCAAGCCACATTGCCTGGGAGCCAACAGCCCTTGGAGCAGGCCGCAGGAAGCCTGACCTTTGTGGGGGCCGTCTGCTATTTGAGCCTGGGGCTTCAGGAGCCTGGCCTCATCTCTGGAGGGCCGTCAGCAGGCCTCAGCTTTCCTTCCCTATTCTATTCATTAGCCATGCTTTATGATTCAGCTTCCTCTGAGCCACACAAGAGCTCCCTGAGGAAAGAGACTGCTGGAGAGAGGGAGAAAAAAGGGAGTGAAGCTGAGGGAGGGGGGAAAAAGCAAGAAGGAGGTCATAGGGCCCAGCCGGGACCCGGCTCTCAGCAGCTGTGAAATCCTCCCGTTTCCTCGGCAGTCGTAAAAGGAACGAGGGGGAGAAAGAAAAAGAAGGCGGCCAGGGAGGGAGCTGGGCCAGTAAACCCACCATCTGAGTGCTAACTCCCTAAAGAGCCACATGCAGAACCATAATTCCCAGATTTAGGGAATGCCAAATTACAAATTACACTGCTGTTTGTTTTAAAAAGTCCCCAACTTCCCTGAACACCAATGACTTATTGGCTGCATAAATCTCCAGATAATAGCAGAGCCGCAAAGGGAGAGCAGGGAGGCAGAAACCCTTTGCGAGCAATAAGTGAGACATTTACTGCGAGGCGAAAAGCATTTGCTGTCACAGCAGAGAAAAAATATTAACAAATTTTCCATGTCCACATCACTTTTACTTAACAACACACCAAGCTAATTAATTTAGAAAATCTGAGACAAGCTTAATTGCATTTTTTTAGTGTTAAAAAGCTTCCACGCTTAATTTTTGCACAATGGGCCGACGGAGCGAGGCGATGCAGGCAGCGAGGGAGGGCGGCATAATAAACTGGATGACCTTCGGGCATAAATTTATGAAAGGCATTGATCAGTTAAGGCTGTGATTTCAACGAGACAGGAAAGTCAGCAATTACCCAGATTCAGTTAACCTCATTAAGTTAAGACTGCTGAGAGACCAATTTCTCTCCCCACAATCCCCCACCCACCAATCCCCCTGCTTTATATCAAACGATCCGAGCGCTGCCCATCTACCTTTGATTACCTCCTATTGAACGTCCTGCATTACTTGGAGCTGAGCAGATAATCTACAAACAGCAGGAAATCATGCAGCCATAGGTTAGGTATACGCAAACTAACCAAAACCAAATTTGGTAACGCAATCCCATCCCGTTGTAGCAAATCAGGTAAAGCCCTTCCCGTCCCTGAAGGGAATATAATTTAGACAGACTGGCTGTGGTATCACAACAGCTGTAGTATGAAAACAAGGGAAACCTGTTCATAGTGTTTACCATCGGCTATACTTAAAATTTACTTGTGCATCATTTGGCACATCCCACACTCTTGACAGACTGAAGAGGCAAAGCGACAAATTTTAACAACATACCACAAACTAAACAAATGTGAGACAGCTTCGTACACATTGGCTTCACTTAAAAAAGGAAAACAAAGGAGAAAAGAAAAAACACTAAATAAATCACTCACAGCTTAGTATGAAAAAAACCATTCAAAAAACAATCCATCAAGACAGATAAAAATGAGCTTGACAACACTGCAGAAGTATGTTATCCTGCAGTACAAAGGGACACAGTATGTTACTGTGCATGCTTCCTTGACAGCCAAACAAGTGGCTCGAATGTCTCGGTGTAGGCGAGGACACTTGAAGGTCCTGTGTAAGAATACATGGTCACTCTGTGCTGTGCTGTACTGATGTGACATGATAACGTTACAGTCAGGCTTTGTCAGGGAGCATGAAAGACAGAGATAAAAAGAAAAATATGAGAAGGAGAAAGAGAAGAAGGGACACGGGCAGGAGGGCATGTGTCCTGGCACGGACGATCAGGCTCTCAATTACCCTGGCTGAACCCTGGCCGTGGATCCACGCCTCACACACACACACACACACACACACACACACACACACACACACACACACACACACACACACACACACACACACACACACACACACACACACACACACACACACACACACACACACACAGTTAATCTGCTTCCCTACTTGGGTGTTCTATCACTGTCAACTTCCTGCTTCACTGTCCTTGTTTCCAATTTAGCATTTAGCTCTGTTTTACATCTGCATACTACCAATATATTTTTTCTCTCCAGGCAGGTGAAGATGATGTGGATTGTTTCACTACATAATTACTGTTACATTGTCTTAAGGAAGTCCTCAAATGATTTTACATTATAGTTTATGGTTGTTGTTGCTGTGTTAAAAAAAGAAATGGAATGTTTTTACGGTCGCACAATGATCTTGAACAGGACATAAAGAAGGTTACATATGGTGGGTAAAAACAAATCTTGCAAACTCGATAGCAAGGGCCTGATTTTCTCTGCTCATGTGGGAGTAGCTTGGTGCTTCAATAAACACAGCATCAGCACCCACTCAGGGCGCTCAACCGTTGTCACCCTTTCACCCCAGAAGTCCGCTAATGCTACTTTAGCAATAAACGCTGCATTAGCCTTGCACAGTGGGCCTACAGCTCCCAGGCTGCAACGGGAGACACAAAATTAATTATCTCCCCGCATTTGTCCTCGCGTTGTTCCAGAAACTTAATGACCTCCCGAGCGGTCGTTTATTATAAGCCGCAGCAGTGCCATGCATTCCCAAGGCAGGGAACAGCCACCATCTACCTTACCTCCAATTCCCACCCACCACTGCTGCTGCTGCTGCCACCGCCTGCTTGTCAGAACAGGTGTGGGCCAGCAAGACTGCGAAACCCCCAGCGAGCATGATGGGATATACAGCATGAACGGAAAAGAGAAAAGAGAGTAGAAACCTCCCACGCTACTGTCAACCAGCAGATATTCGCCTCAACTGGAGCATCATTAAGATGATAATGAATTCCATAGTGACCGTGTAGAATAGAGTGGTCTCCCCTTGCACACACACAAAACACACACAAACCTCTTTATGCTTAGCCCTGAGATCCTTTTTTTACAGCCACGAATAATGCATGTGTGTGTATGACAGTGGGCCAGGGATGACGACTCCTGCTCCCTCTCCCCCTAGCAACAGACGCAGGGAAATGAATGCCAAGAGAGGAGCAGGGGGGGCTTGAGCTTTGTGTAAAATATTACCCTTCGTCTCGCTTACCGCACCCCACACCACCTCTCCTACCTCCCCTCCGTGTGCTGCTGTGCAGCAGTTGCTAGCCCTTATCATGGCTGCCTGTCAGTTTAGTATACAAATTAGCAGTCTATCAGGGGAATGCAGGAGCCTGTTTCATCAGTAGGGAGAAGGGCAGAGGCACGCATTGCATTAAAGCCTCCTGCCGCCGCAGACAGAGAGGGTCACAAATCAACGCCGCAGCGGGCCCACAGCCAGCACTAACCAGATAAGGAGAAATGAAGGAAAAAGGACAAGGCATATTTCACCGGAGAGGATCCAGGCCTGCTCCAACTCCCTGCAAGGGCCCAGGATAAAGGATGGAGGCGGGCGGGTGGTGGGGGGTTATAAGGATGGAGGAGGTCACAAATCACAATTTCAACCCCACAGATTACAAGGTAACAGAACGAACATGAAAACTAGTATTGAATAAAAAAAGGAAAGAAATCCCATCTGTAAAATGTCCGGGACAGAGTCAGAGTAAGTGCTTTCAGTTGATTATCAAGTAGGAATTGCAGGAAATTAGAGCTAGCACATTCTCACTTCTTCTCGTGAAGTGAACCTGTGCATGTTAATACCAGCGGAGACAAAACGGCTGCGAAGGGTTCTCATTAAGTGGCATAATGCAATGAGGCACAGTCTAAATTGCAGCAATAAAAGCCGACAGACAAATCATCTCGACCATCGCAATCCATTTAACTCAATTAATGCAACACCAGATCTGAGCTCAGTGGTTTAAAAGCATGCACGGCTCTCCTCCCTCGTCAGGCTTAGGGGGATTGGAGTAGTGGGGGTGGGGGACTGCACCTGAGAAAGGTTAGTGGTATCTCTTTTAGGATGAGTATCTCTTTGAGGTCAGTGTGGCACAGCCGTTGCACTTTGATTAAGCCCAGCTTAAGACCAGGGAAATGGAGAAAGAGGGCGAAAGACAAGAGAGATAAAGGCAATGGGAGACAGGAAAACAAAAGCAGGAGATAGCAGTAGCTCTGCTCGGCTCAGCTCGGCACAGCTGAGTGTGGAACGGGGTGTGGCCTCCTTTTCCTTTTTAATGTCAAAATGTGTGCCAGCAGCGATAACGACTGCAGGTAATCTCCCGCTGGAATCAGGGGGGCTGTTCGTCATTACACTGTGGCCCTGATATAGATCAGAGCACTGGTGGCTTCTCCTGGCTCTCCAGGCTTCTTGGCAGCCGAGATAGCAGATAGCCCTTTAAGACACGGCTCACCGCTCCCCGATTGGCTGGTCAACGGCCACAACCAAATCCTGGCTCCCTCAGGGCCGCTATGAGGAGGTGTGATAGGACAGGTCACGGAAACTCACTGTCCCCATATCCTTTTGTTGTAAAGCCTTTACCCCATTGTCAGTGTGGGTGGTGGAAAGTAAAAAAAAAAGCCTTTCTGGATGTTATTGTCTGAGAGGCAGGATAACAGACAGGCGGATTATTTCAAAAACAGCTTTCTCCAGAGCTCTCACAATGCGGCACTGTTGTTGCTGTGGAGAGGATCCTGGAGGAGATAATAATAATATTCCTAGTCAGAGCCTTTGCTGCAGTCGAGCAGCCTTCTAACAGATAGATACACACAATTCTGACTGGCCCGCCATGACATAATCGCCCTGCAGAGAGCTGCAGGCAAGCTTGGTAGGCAAACCACCTCTCACTGCAGCTTGTTAAGAGAAAGGTGGCTTTAAGCACCGCTCAATAGAAACTCCTATTGAACTTGTTTTTTTGACTCCATCTGAACAATGTCTAGGTGAGTCATAGCCCACCTCGGGCTACACAAGTTACAGTCTTCCTTTCTTCCTCTCTCTTAAGATTGTACTGCGCTTTTGACTTGGACGAATTTGCTAAGAGGGGAAAAAAAACAAACTCGGCAGGATCTTAAATAATGCAGCGATAAAAAAAAAAAATTGGTGACCCTTTCCCTTGCCTCAACCCACACACGCTGAATTTCTTCTGCAGAGAAAGCCAGCAGACAAAGAGAAGAAAAGGCAGAGCTGGCACTACATGGAAATGTGTGGTAGGCATCAGGTTTTTTTTCCTCTGGGCACGGACACCTCTAATGAGAGGGAAAAATGCACAGCAAAAGGCAGAGCTCACCCGTACAATGTCTGTGATTTTGAGTAATATGAATCACCTACCCTCTAACACAAATAAATATTGTTCTAATACCAGTGGGAGTTTAAGGTTGACTTTGGGTTAGGGAAACTATGGGGGATCCAGGCTCCACACACCAGCCTCCACACCAGTCATCCCACGGCTTCCTAAACCCTACACCGTTCACACACTAGATGCCCGTGACCCCTGACCTTTAAGCAGGGCTCTCTGCTGAGCTCACCACTTATCAGTGTGATAGGGGGTGTGAAGTTGTTGATGCTGGTCTAGTAACAGCATCTCTCCCAAACGACAACAGGAGCAGAAATGAGGCAAAGGGAATTCAGGAATTCATCTGTGCATCCTGCTCATGTGTCAGCTGCACCCATGAAAGTCAAACAGGCTCTCAGGGTCAACAGAGCCACTTGTCCTGCGGAGGAATGAAAGGGGGATTTAAGGAGGACAGGAGGTCGCAAGTGGAGGAGTGGAAACTGGAAATGGGGCTGAGAAGACAGGCACTTTCTGCCAAATGTCCCATTGGTCTTGCACCGACATGCCCTTGTCACTTTCAGGCACACTATCCACCCTGCTAGCACAAACAAACATGGTATGCGCTATATAAAGGAGTCTCAGACCCCCAAAGCCCCCAGGTCATGTTGGAAAGGGATGTGGCACGTTAAGTGGAATTTACTTTTGATGCAGACATCGGGCCTCAAGTTTCTGGCAGCTGTAACCCTAGCTTTTCCCAAGGGCCCCACTGCAGGGTTGGACAGGACATCCAATGCCCAGGCAGTCACCTTTAGAAATACCTTCAGTGCTCAGCTGCCGTTATAAAGGGAGACGACCGGTGGTGGTGGATGTTCGGGGTCACTGTTTCTAAGGAACTGTTTATAATGGACAATTTTATTAATTTGAATACCAAAGAGAGGGAGGAGCGGTTGCTATTGGAAGAAAAGAGAAACATGTTTATTTTTCTAGTATTTACTTACTTCACATATTAGTGGGTTGAGTATTTTGTGTTCTGAGGTTACAGAAATAATTAAATATAGAAGACGGACTCTAGCAGCCTACAGCACGCCCACTGTTTAGTAACAGCAAAGGATCTTTTGGACTTTGATTCTCATTGAAACCTTTGTTTCACCTCATAAATCCTTTTGACTCAGGCATGTCATGTCTCTTTATTACGGAAAAGTGTCGCTCTAAACTGAGCTATGAGCCCTCTGCCCACCCCCCCACCCTTACATCCCTTTCATGACATGGCATACGGCTTGAGCTCTTCTGTCAGCGGCGGTCCAGATGTGTGACTTAATGCGGGGTGGGTAGGAGTGTATAAATAACCATGATGACATATCAGCGAGACATGCCGGGAGCTTTGCTCTGTAAGGGAGGAGCTAACCGCGTACCTCTAGGGAAATCCAGCTAAAGCTAGTTGAACGCCAACACGACAACTGCAGAGGCCTTGTGAGAGAGCTTATGGCTTTAGACTTCACACTTACTGTGTAACTTCATTCTAGCAAATCACACTGTGACCTGACCTTGACAACGACCATGTTGCTGGCAGTTTTCCATTACAGTGATCATTGCTTACTGTATCTGCGTGGGAAAGAGTAATGAATTGCATAGATTGATGATATCTGTGGCTTATATTGCCACGCACAGAGTGGTTACAGCCTGTCAATAAGCTACTTGAATGGGGGACAGTTTTTAACATGAGTTCTGGATCTACATTTTCAGTATTTAGCAACATCCTAATGTGTTATAATTTACCATTTTGTGAGCTTTGTTTCTTCTCATGAGCCCCCGTGAACTCTGTGTAAACCCACTGGCTGTTATCTCTGATAACAATAATAGCACCTGTGGAGGAATTTGATCTGGCATCCATCTGAACATTAAAGCCTGGATGGTGGAGATAGCAGGATGTAGATACATTTGATGTGTTTGCATTGCTACAGCTGATTTATGAGCAATCAGAGAGAACTATTAAAAGTTGCTGGCCATGCCAAGTGTATGCAGAGCATCATTTGCTCTGGATTAAAATATAATGAAGCAAGTGAATGCTACTTTGTCTTACATGCAACTCCTTAAATTATTCAAGTGGAAAGAAAAAACAACAGACAAGGAATGTTCCCTGGAGCACTGATACCCTTTTCTGGTCTTGTTCATGATGGCAACAATGAATATGTTAGCGCTTGTTAAAAGCTTTGTTTTCCTTGGGAGTCTCTGAGCATATGAGTGGACTAAATGAGCAAAAAGAACGCTGAGTCACATGCAGAGGCCAGTCTTCCTCACCTCAGATACGGCTTCAGTGATATTATTGGAGTAGGTGTACATAATGCATTAGATTTATTGTTTTGCGATGCATGGGAAGAGGCAAGGTTAAACAGCTCATTACTGCACCACCACGTTGCCTTAACAAGTCGGTTTCCTGTCAATAAAACAAACCTTACAGTTACACCCCTCAGCCAACCCTTAAATGTTGAGAAGCTGACTGTCAATGCTTTCCTGATAACTGGTGTAATTAGCAGTGTCATTTAAAAACCTGGGCTTGTTTTTCCGAGGGTAATTCTATGGCAACCTCTATTTCCTTGAACTTCATTTCAACATCCTCACGTCCAGAAACACTCAGCCTGGCTCAGGTGGCTCCTGTCTGTATTTGAATAAGAGATATGCAAACAGATGAAGTCAAAGCAGAAGCTTGTGTGCTCAAGCAGCCTTTTCTCACATTTGAGAGAGTCCTTGGATTAGTTAGTTGAGGCTCCAGGGCCTTTATACTGCATGCTATTCATTCAGCAGAGAAAGAAAAAAGTGTGTTTGCATTTCACGTCTGTCAGTGGCAAAAATGTGTGTGGTTGTACTGTAGAGGCCAATGTAAGCAGTCCAAAATGAAAAAAGGTGAACTGTATAGCCAGCTGAAACCAGATTGCCCATCATGCAGGATCCAGAGGAGAAGCCCTTGGAGCATCTTTCCCTTACACTTATTCTGTCAGTTCAATTAAAGATTTGACTGCTGTAAATGTAATTAGAGACCTTTACCTGTGACCGCTCTCTGAATACTGAGGACATCACCCACGTCCATGACGCCAGTGTGGGGAGGCAAGAACTTCATACCCTCAATAGATCAATACCCTCTGTGTAATTAGAGTAGGTAAAAGAGATGTGCTCTCAGACTCAATCACCTGACATCCCCTGCTTCCCAACACAGAAATACACATGCAGATATGCTCACAAACCAAAAACAGGCAGGAACCTTGTAGTTCACCCCCTTACTATCCAGACAGATTCTACACTCGTTTGTTTGCAAGCATAGCATGGCTTCCAGCGTACTGGGTCACAGCAGGGGAATGCAGGGGGCATGTGTGGGCCAATGTAGTGGTGACGGGCCGGTGGAAACAGCTCTTCTGTCTCCCTCCTCCTCATGCTGGGAGAGACTTCAATCTGCTTCCCTGACAGTTACACTTGTTCTGTCAGCTCAGCCCCCACCCTGTCACTAACAGGTGGCCTGTCCCTCACAGCAAAGTCATTTGCCTCGCACAGCAGTAGTCGTGGGTAGCCCCAGCCAAGCTGCATTCAGGTTTCCAGAATTACAGCTCAGGCCAAAGAGAAAGGCAGCGGCAGAATGCAGAGGAAAGGGCCGGGGGGAGGGAAGGAAGAAAAACCTCCTCCGATCAAATAAATGCCACTGTAAGCACAAGTGACAAGTCTTGTTTGGGGTTGTCTCTGCTCAGGGCCTGAAAGGCCAGCACTGCCTCCTCTCTTCAGATATGTCTGCAAGCAACGTGGGTGGGTTAGGGAGGGAGAAATGTCAGATTGGTGCCATAGCCAAGAGTGAGAGCAGCCCAATTATATTTCCTATCCCTCAAGAGCCGGTCAGCCCCCTCTGGTAGAACGAAGCTTCTGCCATCTCTTCCCTCCTCACCTCTCAAGACACTGCAGATAGATAAATAAATGACAGCCCCGCTGGGGCTTGGCCCAGCCTCCCAGAATACATTGCAGAGGCTGGCTGACTGCCTGTCCGTTTGCCTTCACCTGGCATTACTGCAGATAGACATTTTTCACATTATTATCGTTGCATCGTCTCCGTTGCCCTGTTCACTCACTGAGTTGTGGTTGATGATGGCGGCAGAGGACCTGAGGAGACTGGAAGGAAATGTCTCTTGTCAAAGTCAGCATAGCCTAGCTTAGCAGAAATTTAACAAGTTCCCTGGGCTCTTTCCATTCACTCTCTGACGGAGCACGGAGCCAGGACATGGCCTGCTGACAGCCCTGGGCATGTCACTGTCACAGACTCTTGATAGGCTAGAGAGAGGAGAGGAGAGGCAACAGGGCTCAACCCCTACAGCACTTGCATTTAACTATAAACTATACAGCTCCGTATTGCTGCTTTGCCTCCAGCCATAAAAGCCCTGTTATTTTGGAAATCTGACTTTATCCAATATAGTGCAAATACAAACTAGCCTTAATCACACACAGACAAGTTGCCTTCCTTAGTTCAATGAGTATGTCTGGGCTGTCACAGTAAATTGCTTACAACTTGACAGAGAGCCAAATATCCCAGGATGTTTGTGTTTTTACAGTAATAATCAGGTAGAAGCCGACAGTGAAATACTTGAGCTTAAACTGCGTGTGTACGAGCATTTTTCCCCCCACACTCTCACCACTCCCCGATGGTTAAACCCAAAACCAGATGTTGTGGATCAGTGGGGATAAAAAACAAGGCGAATAAAAGCGGAGGATGGAATGGTATGCATTAACTATAATCAAAAAGAAACAAAAAGGAGACCAGGATGCTTTAATTACTTCTCACATGTAATTTGGTTTTGTGGGGGCAAGCCATGCGCTGCCAAGAAAAGAAAGATGAAAAGCGACTTAAATTACATGGGGAGAAAGTGCAGAGGCTTTTTACACACGGTCCATCTATTCTCCACAGCTGTAGACAAGGCTGATGACTAGCCCCAAAACCTTGCTGTAAATTGTCCATGGGTATAGGACTCAGATGGAGCCGCACTGGATTTAAATTGTTCAGCATGGCCGTGACTTTAAGAGAGGTGCTGAAATATACTGACTGACAAAAAAAGTCTAAACTGTTTCTCTTTAAAAAGAAATGTGCTTTTTTATGGCATGCACGAGCCTGCGATCATCCACATTAAAATCATAGATTTCTGTTGTTTTGCTTAACTAATAATCATCTAAAAATTCCCTCCAACAATGTCGTTTTAATAATTTCTCGTGCCAATCTGCCAAGTAGCTGAGGAAATGCGTTATGCTTGGCCACTGGAGAGAGCTTGGATGAGGCCTGAGTGAGGTGCTCCATGAATCTACTTCATAGCCGTCCTCTGTTTGCAGAGTCTCTCTTGACTCGCTGGTGTTGCCACAGTGCTAAATTGCACAGCTGTTCCACAATCTGTGGTGGTGTTAATTACCCAAATGTGAGCGGCAGCTCGTCAGTTCCTCACTAACGAAGGGGCCTGCTTTCCAGCGAGGGTGCCGTATGTTTGGTATGTAGGCCCATTTCCACCCAACGCTCCCCAGGCTGCGCGCGGACCACCCGACACATCCGCATCCCGGAGAAGATGCATCTAATTAAAGCTCAGGACTCAAATCTGCTTACTAAGGGGGGAAAACACACGGGCTGGATTAAAAGACGGGGAGAGGGGTGGAGTGGGATGGCGGGCTTTAATAGACTGCAAGTGAAAGGGCTTAGGAGGAAATATGAGAACTCTCAATAGTAAGATCCCAGGCATGGCTGGAAGGAAACGCTGTGTAAATGTGAGCCGATCAGTCAGCGTTTGTCAGTCTGATCCCTTAGCACTTCCAAAGCCTCCAGGCAGAGACAGACAAGCAGGTTGTTTTCTAGAAAAGTGGCTTCTCAACTCCTCTGGTTGGCCCCTCTTCCAAGGACTTGTACATCAATTCTCAACTACTACAACACAGACTGACAGAACTCAACAGCCTCTACTGAATGCCAAAAACACTTAGTGATCCAACAGAGATGGAATACAAATAATGATGTACAACTTTGGTGATGTGTTACAGCAGCTGCATATCAAACATGTGCCTTTCCTTCCTCTCACTCTCTCACATGATGGCAGTACATGACAATGAAGCCCTCTCCAGTCAGACACTGTAAACTGTTAATGCACTGCATTACTCAGTACATCACCCCACTCCTTGCATGAGATGTTCAAAACAAAGGTGTTAAGAACTCCCCTCATGAATCATACTTGCTGGCTAAAAGCCTAGCTGCAGTGTCCCACCCACCTCCAGTTATACATGAACACCACAGCCTGAAGTAGCACTAGGAGACTACATAATGAATGCATGAAGCTAGGTGTCACGGGGGCTCGCATGGTGCACAAAACGATGGGGCAATTAGGCCCACACGACACCTCGGGATGGCGTGATGAAGGACCCCTGGGCTTGTCTCCTCCGCCTCTGTTCCTCTATCATTAAGGATTGAGCAGCCACATCTGGCTAATGGCACGCCTGGGGTTCCTGCTCAAACACTGTGCCACGCCGTGCACATTTAATTATGCCTCATAAAGGTAACAAAAGACATGGCTTGCTCACGGGGAAGCACTGTTTGGAAACCGGTAAGGGAGACGGAAAGAGAGGGAGATGAGGGGAAGACGAAGAACTGGCCAGCTGCCAAAATTACAGGTTGACCCAGGTCGGCAGCTTCAAAAGAGGGGGAATTCACTCGAGTGTCTCCACCTCTCCTTGAGATGGGTCCCAATGAGCAGGCTGAGAGGAGGAGATGCTCTGTGGCTGAGAATCAAAGGGTCTCTAGTTTGTCTCCCCGTCTTCTATTAGATCAGCGACTGCACTGGTGCTGCTGTCAATGGCTAATTGTAGAAAGACCGAGAGGATTAAAGGGAGCGCTTCTTTGAAATATGCATTGGTTTTAGCAGCGGTTTGAGCTGAAGAGGGACTTCTTTGTAAGGAGGGACGGCGAGAACAACAAAAACAACATCACAGGAGAATGCGTGTAACAGCGCTGTGGCCTAGTGTTGTGACCCACATGACTTTCCTACCTCTTAGGCACTGTGTTGTTCAGCAGCCCCTTGCAAACAGCTCACCAAATTCAGCCGAGAGCATGAAACACATATTACCCCCTGACTGAGTGACTGGATGACCTATGACTTCAGTAGCACCTGGAGGTATTCAAAAGACCATGGATGGCTGCTTTGTGAGGCACACAGTTGACATTTTGAGCCGAGAGAAAATATTTTTAAAAAAGGGAGAAAAAAACATGAGCGGGGACACAAACCCCAGGTCTCTCTAAAAGCAAATGCCTACATTTAGGAAACGATATCAGATAGGAAGAAATGAGGGACAAAGAGCTGCGGCTCATTGTCAAGGCACTCCGATGTCTGGCAGTTTGAGAACTGGCTAACGCCACAGGAAAGGTCACTGGTCACTTCCATTTGGACCTGCACATAAATCCCCCGCTGTCCAGTGCAGTTAATAACACAGCCAGCTCTGAAGGAGCTGCCATGCAATAAAACGGGGAGGAAAAAAGATGCATTTTGTTTGGCCAACACCTCCCTGTCCCTTTACAGCCACTGGCCTTGTGCAGCCCTTTGCGTTATTTATAACTTAAACGTTAAAAACAGAGACATCTCTGCAGTGTGCATTAAAAGACAAGCCTGCCAAACGCCTTGCTCCACGGCAGCTTCCTCCTCTGTAAAGTCTCCCTCTGCTTTTGGTGTAGAGAGAGTGTTTTATGGCAAGTCCCTTGTCAGGATTAAGATGTAGATCCAAGTGCCACAGGGACAAGCATAAATTCTCCATCTCCCACTGTGGGCCCACAGGTGGTGGAGCTCGGGGAGTGTCCTTGAAGTATGAATAACATCACATGCTATGTGTCATCTGTTATACAGTAATGACATGTCCTCGGAACAATCCACATCTCCTGTGGCCCATAAGTCTAAGAATGCGAGAAATACTCGCTTCCCTGACGGCGAATTTTGTCAGAGGCCATAAACATTATAACAAATACAGTTCATGTTCCTGTTGTAATTTGAACACTCTATTTGCAGAAACAAATTAATATCTAGGGCAGAAGCTGTGTCAGTGGATCTACAGATATCAGATTGAGCACCAGGGAAACATCAACAATATCCTTTTTAATGCAGTGGAGCGGCTATTGTCAAGGACCCGGGTTGAAACTGTTCTGCTTCCAGTAAATCAGAAGGAAACACCAAGCAGAGACACGAAAACACTGAGTACTGTTCCAGAGGTACGGGCCTTAACGGACGCACGGAATGATTGGTACGTTGTTTTTCAACTCTACAGAAAAACACACTTTCATACTAGCAGAGTTTCTTGCAGAGGGCAGCTTAAGTCTCAGAGTATAAGCCAATTTGGATTAGCTCCACATTTTAGACCGGTTCCAGTTGGGATTTACTTACTTTTAGAACACGTTCCTCCCTAAGCACAGCTTCAACTCTAAGTGCATCAAAAACATATTTAACTGACATCTTTCCCCCCTTTTTTCCCCCAACATGATTTCACAGATTGTTGCATATTCAGAGCTTGACTTGACTCTGTTGAAAATAATTTAGCAGGCTTCAGTTTACAATACACACTGATAACATTCGGAGGTTTTTACACACTGCCATCACTACTGAGAACATTGGTGTTGCATTCAAAACGCTTGGGCTATTGTCTTGAATGTCTTTTCGCTCATTTTTCACATCTGAGTTCATGCACGGATCCAGAATAAATCTCCATTTCTTCTTCTATCTCGTAACCAGGCTTCAGGGGGCACAAGGCATTAGTCTCATGATGCTGGGTTTGTCATGTCTTCCCCAGCTGTGATCTGCCTGAACTCTTACATTACAAATAGCTGGAGGATTTTTCACCCTCTTATCACATTTGGCAAGCAGGCCTGTCTCTTATCAGCTTTCCTCTAGAGATAAATGGGCTTTTGAAGATAGGAATAAGAGACGTTTTTGCAAGCTAATTCCAGAGACCCATCTGCAGTAGATTACAGATAGGTGCTGGGGGAGCGGCGAAAGATACATATTTTAATATGTAGGTGGTAGAAGTATCAGGTTGAGGAGCGACTGGTATTACAATGTCATATTCGCTGCAACCCAAAGACAAGCAGAACTAACAGGAAATAACAGGAGATAATGGACTGAGAATATTTTATGGAGACTTCATCATTGACCGCATCGGTTACACTGCTGGGTCTGCACCAGCCCTGATGAGAACAAAATGACATTTCCAACGAAGCCTATCTGGAGCCTGCAGCACAGTGAACGACAGTGATTGGCAGGCATAACAATGAATACGCAGACATATTTTCTGTGCGTCTTATCAGGGGAAAAAGGTTCGGAGCGTTTAGCAATCAGAAATGGGATTAATTCAAAAAATATATATTCGTCTACATTTTCTATCCACAGTGCATGGAAGTCAAGTTTGGACTAAAGCTATACCTCCATCTGCCTCAGCGACAACTCATATTTCAACTTGACTATTTATAACCTAAATATAATATATTCAACAATTTACCCTATAGGAAAGATCGCTATTTTATCAATATATTGCAATGAGAGTTGCAATGAATTTTATACTATTCCAACTGATTTTTATAACAGTACCACCACCGTAAATCAGTGAGTGTAAACTAAAATTAAATACAAATGCCACAGTGTTAGTGTACAATTATTATTAGACATGTTTTTTTTTTTAACCATTGTAGGAATATTAAAAGTGATATTAAAGAGAGAGTGAGAAAAAATACACATTTCACAGATTAACGGGGGATAGTGTCACCACTGAACACAACACTCGCAGGTCCCTATGGAAATATTATAGTAATACCCCGGGAGAGCGTAAAGTAGGGCACATCACTATAAACTCACAATTGGGACGCGCGTCTAAGCCTCCATAGGATTATAACGGGGGATAGTGAGTTCTTCTCTAAGGGACGGACTAATAAACAATAAGGCACTTTGGATTTCCAAGAGCTGACTGATGGACTCGCTGGTGTCACAAGTGTTGCACTAATATTAACAGGCGACATGTGATCCAGTCTGACCTTGATGGCGGAGATAGTTGGGAGCGATGAGGGGGAAGCAAACCTAATTAAACAGCTCCTCCCGTGGCTGTGGAAGTCAGACACGGGACGTGCCCGCTGTCCTGCGCGGCGTGGAAACCGTCCACAACACAGCCTGCTGCAATAACAAGACCTGGGAATAGCGAACAGCTCCAGATCCAGAGTTTTCTTATTTAAAAGGATAATGACGATAATCAGTGATGTTGTATTAAATGATACAATTGTAAATAAATCCATATATATTTATTTACATCATAATAGGACATTAAGAGTCACAGAGCGGAGGATTACTGATAATATTTTCCATGTAGTATTATTTTTGTCTTTATATAACCTGACTTCCATCAGTTTCAGTGTGCCATGAAGTCCATAATGGATTGCTTTTTTTATCTCGCACCAGCTGCAAACGTGAGTAAAAGCGAATCTAACAAGGAAAAATGTGTAAAATAAGTTTGAATTAGATTCACGCTATGACTCCATCCTTTTCGCTCACAATACGTGCGGGGCGTCTCGGTGGAAAATGCGCCTGCCACCGGCGGAGACGCGCTACCAGAGGAAAATCCTAACAATGAGGAGCTTATTCACACGGTAACAATGGCCCGTTTCGACGGGAACTGTGCGTTTTATTTTTTCAAATTCACCTTGAGTGAATATTTCAGCAGAAGAACAATGAAAGCAACAAAAGCATCGGTGGAATTTCAGGAAAGCTTACCGAGTCCAAATGCGCTGCGATCGGTCGCGGAGGATATCCAAATCAGCCAGGCTGGAGCAGACACGCGTTCATAAAGGTCTGTGAGCGAGCCTTACTGCGGTTAAATCCAATTTGGATAATAATACAACAATATATAAAAAAGGATTGTTCACGGGTTGGACGATGAGAAAACTCTCAACCTGCCAGAACAATAAATCTTCACTGAGGGGTTGTTTTTTTTCCTCCTTCGTCTCTCGAAAGAAAAAGCGGCGAAACCTTCAGGAAACAGTGAGAAAATGCAGTTTCTTTCACTTGGCTAAAGTTCAGCAGGAAACGGGGGTTTGCGCTCCTGGAGAGAACACGGCGGGTCTTTGTCGAGCAGGAGCCCCGCTCGTAGGATTCCAACTCGGATACGGAGAAAGCGCCGATGACAGATCGTCCACAATAGATTCCCCCAAAGTATTTGTCGACCTCACGCAGAAAACGCGACGAAATACAAATCCACGAGCCGTGCGGCTGCTGGGGCGAGCGTCAGGGGATCAGCTGACGGTTATCCACAAGATCCCGGCGCCGGTTCGGTAAGACGAGAAGTCCCGAAAAACGCAGTGCGCTCCCGCTCCTCTCCGAGCTGCTCTCCGTGCGCAACAGAGAGAGAGACTGGGCTGCTCTGCGCGTCAGCCAGGGTGTGTGTGTGTGTGTGTGTCTGTGTCTGTGTGTCTGTGAGCGAGAGAGAGAGAGAGAGTGTGTGTGTGTGTGTGTCAGCAGCTGTTGAAAATGAGGACAGGACGAGACCAGAGCAATCAATGTACGAGGGCTTGATCTGATTTGTTCACACTATTCCCCATAACGTAGCCAAGGTTTCTCATCTATTTCAACCCCTTTGTGTTGAATTGTCTTATTTCATTTGAACGAGATGTTCAAGAGAATATATTATATTTTATAGGAATTATGGATAAGACCTCTTTCAGCATAGTTTTTAGGATTGTAGTAATTGTATACTTAAACTATACATTTGGAGAAGAACTGCACATACAATGATTGAATTGAATATCATTTGAAATTACACGACTGAGGTATTTCCGTTCATTCACGTAATATTGTACAGATTTTTTATAATATTCATAACCCTATTTTTATATTTATGCTTATGCACAAATGCACCACAGCATTCACAGTGTAAACACACTTGGCAATAAACTCAGATTCTGATTCTAAGTGATATATTAGCAGTAGTTAACCTAACTAATCTTACTTATGAGTCAAATCATATCATCAATCATTTTGCTGTATTAAATCTCTGGTATTACATTACATTACATTACATTTAGCTGACGCTTTTATCCAAAGCGACTTACAATAAGTGCATTCAACCATGAGGGTTGGTATCAAACTCGTTGTATCAGGACTTAAAAATTTAAAGGAATAAAAGAAAATATGTTGTATGGAACATCTATTTTTAAACTGATCATGAAGATGATCACTGAAGTGGATGTAACTACTTGGCAGTAACATACACTTCAACCATGCATTCAATGATTCCCCCATATTGACCCTTCCAGACTGCAACAATTCCCTAAAACTCGGAGTAGCCTAGGGAGTATGGATTGGCATCAGTCCTGACCGAAGCGAGGCTATCCATCTGCTCCCTTTTTCACAGTGAAGATGTTATTCTTAAAATGTACTTTAGAGGAGAACTCTCTGAGGCTAAAGAGGAGGAGGATAGGGCTTTGACGTCTCCAACAAAGTTAGCCCTGTGGTTATACTCTTCACTCTTATGACCTGCGTAACGTAACTTAACTTGAAGTCAGGTTAAAAGAGGCTTACGCTTGCAAAATGCCAAGGCAGAGTAAAGGGCTCCTTTACAACTCTGTCTCCCTCTGGAGTTTTTTGGAGACAAGTAGAAGATTGGTGTTTACTTTCTGCCATGGTGCGTTATACTCCACGGATACCCCTGAGAGAATGGCAGCTCTGTAATGTGTAACAAACCCATTTTTTATAAAGAATGATAAATACGGTATTGTGGATGGATAAATAATACACCCCAAACTGGGCATCTACACATTTTGCCTGCAGGTCAGGCGCTGTCTTGCATGAAACAACAATAAGAGTTATGGCCGACTCTGTGGGTTTGTGTCAGGAATGCAAGACTTGTAATTATTTCCCCGCTGACTGTGATTAAAGGTCATCCCTGAGCCTACAGACTTCCCTTAAAAACAGTCGGTATTACACACACAGACACACAAAAACACATCAGCCCACCAAGCTCCACACGCAGGTCAGAGTAAAAGGTGCAGGAGCATTTGGAATTCTACACAGAAAAGTTAGACGCCACTAATATGGACCTTGGTCAATTGAGCAATTGGCCGTGATTTTGTTAATCCAAGAAAATAACAGTTTATTAAAAGCAGCTATACATCGTATGTGATGTTAAACCATGGGAAACGTTCCAGAATGACATATGGAGCAAAAAAGCAGATGTCGGATGAGCAGGGCATCCTGGGAAACCGGTATTTAGATACTAGGGAAGGACAGAATAGATATTTAAGCCGTAAAGGCATTATCAGTCCGAAGAGTCATATTATATCTGATTCCCCCGTCTCTCTTCCATCCCAGTGAAGAAAATCTGGAGCACACATTTGGGATTGGATTCTCGGTTTTTGTTTCGTAAGGACAGTCTGCAGTTATTTCCCCTTTTTTTCCCGAAACAAAAAAACGTGCCTTTTAACAGGTCTTCAAGTGGTTATTTCTTGTTAACTACAGCATATTCACCAATACATCTGAGATTCCTTGGGTTTTCCTCAGAGTTGCAACATTTTGCAAAGCTGGAAACAACATAACGTGCACAGGACTTGTGAGATGCTGTGCTCAGTAACTTAACCCAGCTGTTGTTGGTCAGTGAACAGTGAACAGAGCTAATTGCACAGTAAACCACAGAGTCTTGTTGTGCATTCCTACTCGTCTGAAACACAGAATACATCGCGTACGTATCACAGTTTTAGAGACGTTGGAATGACACCATTCATGGAGCTTATGATGTATGACAACAATCACAGTAAAGAGTGGATTTTTCAAAGTAACCCTTAACTTTTATTTTGAAAGCTGTGATGGGAGATGAGAGATGCTCAAGTAGGATTCATTCCTAAGCTTGAGAGGCCACAAACAGTTCGACAGGTAGGGGTCTAACCACTACATCACCCCTGGGAGAAAGGTTGGCTGTATTTTCTGTCCTTTAGCACTTTAACAGCCAGCTTTCGGCTTCACGTCCATTCAGTGGTGGGCCGCTAATGCTGCCAGCCTCAGCCAGGAGTACAGTTAATCTCAGGTAAGCCTGTGCTGACTGAGTGGATCTACAGGCTTGGTCAAAATATCTGCCTCGTGGAAATGGCATCTGCCATAGAATACCCTGCTCCTCAACACCTTCCTAAAATAGGTGCACATAGAGTTAAAGCTGTAATGTAAAGAGAGAAGCCAGGGGTGTAAGCAGAAATATTCCAGACCAGATGTTGACAGGAACTATTAATATTGAATACAAGGAGAAAACCTGATATATATTTATTAACCAAAGATATCTTGGAGGATGGTATTTTGCTGGTAACAGCTAATCAATGTGTCTTTGAAATACAAGTTAGCTCAGCAGCTGATTTCAGATTTCTAAGAAACAAAGATTCAGTCTATGCATTTCATAAGGCTACAATATTTTATTTATAGTTTTTATAATAATTTTTTGTAGGAATGAACACTCAAGCATGAAGCATTCACTGAACTGAAAGGCCTCATACTGTATCATATGGTATTTATAGGCTCAGCTAATTTGGTTCATAAAATAACCCCTACCTTTTATTGTTCAGTTAAACAGCAGCACTGGGCAGTTATTCTAACTAGAGTTATAAAACTACAGTGTGAGTTTGAATCTCAGCTAGCGCTACTTTGAATCCTCACCATTACTAGTAATGATGGTGGAGAGGCACAACATAGACTGTCACCACCGAAAACGGAACACAGTCATGTTTTATTCGCTTTTATTTCTGCTGCTGTACATTGTAATTTCTATCTGGAGAGCGCCGTGCAGAATCCATGATTTATTCATTATGGGGGGCTCGAGTAGCATAGACCAACGATGTGAGAATGAGCACCTTATTCAATGACTCCCATCTTTCAATACGGACAACATTTCTAGGTCATCCATTTAGAGCACCGGCGTACTCCAGAATACAAGTAGTGCTCCTGAGGACAGAGGCCACAGGATGTCAGACACTTTGAATGACTCTCAGGAGACCCAACTAAAAGTAAAGGACTTTACAGTAATAGAGGAGCTCTAGAGATGCACAAGCGATTGAATAAGATACGGAGACAAAATACTCCATAGGATTATATGTAGGAATGCATTACGCCACTGGTAATGGAGTTTAGCTTATGTGCAGTCTCTTTGCAGTCGTATTTCTCCATCTATTGCATGTATAGGGCTTGTCAGGCAGCTCATTTTGAACCATCTTGAAAGTTGTGCTCATCAAAGCCCTCGTGGCAAATGTTTCTGGAGGTTCCTGTTCGACATGAAAAGTCGTCCTGATTGATCGAGGCGATGTAGAACAAAAAGCACCCTCCGCCAGGCACATTAAAAATGAATTTTCTCTGGGATTCAAAGGGCTGCGCTGCTAGGGCAGAGAGAGATGAGAGCTGGTAACTCTGCTAGTTTGCCTCAGGAGCCCCTCTAGCAGCTCGTCCCAGCTGATCCATCCATCAGCCTTCAAGCCCACAGAGGTGAGTGACTGTTTGAAGGCTCTGCCGGCTACCTTATCCTGAGGCTTAACAATCCAATATTGGTTGTTGCCGAAGATAATTACTCTCTATTGATGGTAGAATACCCAGGGCTAGCTGCATCCATTTGCATTGCCCAATAGCACAGATCGATGAGGGAGGAAAAGCAGTTGGGAGCTGATAACAGTGTTGCGTTAGACTGGCGTTTCTAGGAGGGATGTTATGCTCTCTCTGGCTTTTATTCTCCTACACCCCCACCCTCTCGTGGCCTTCCTCCCCCACTCCCTCCTCTTTCAGTGAACAAGGCAGAGAATGGCACCCACTGATAGAATCAGCAAGGACATTGCTGTCTTTATTCTCCCTCCAAAAGCATGCACATGTCACCTTGACATTCTTTATCTTCTTCACAGTGCTGGCAGAGGAAAATGTGAAAACTAGATCTTGCTTTTGATACACAATTGTTTATGGACCCACAGCATTCATTTCCCCTCCTCCTGAGCTGTTTGGAAGATTGACGGAAGCACAAACTACACTTTGCTGCTCTTGTCTAGAAAACATGAAAACAGAAGGCGCAGCCTTGTGTGGTCTTGTTGCTGATTTGTCTCCACCAGGGTATAATTTACACCAAGAAAAAAAGATGGAAATTGGAGAAGTGAGATTAGCAAGTAATTTATGGGCACTTAGCAGGGTGCCTGCAATAACAACCTCTGATATGCTTCGCTGCTGTGTTGCATTCTGAGAGGACAGCCATGCCACTTGCTCCTGAGTTATAGAGCCTACTACATACAGGACGACCAAACCCTACCAAATTATGCGTGAACACAGTAATCAGAGCTATCTCACGTCTAATCCCCTGCTTGGGATGTGAAACGGAAAATGAAAAACAAGTGGTGTTATTTTCCCTTGTAATAAAATTTCCATTTCTTTAACAAGATAAAAGTGAATTGTGCTCCGACTCAGAAAGTGTGAAAGACGTTTGGAGATGAATTTTTCATGCACATTGATAATTTAATACAGACTAGCACCAGTTTATTAACTTTCTATGACTTCTCTTGTGCTCTGAGAATAATAACCATATCATCTGAGGCACTTTGGAGGGAAACGGCATTACCGCCTGATCAGGTGGTCAAAGGTTGGGGCTGGCAAATAAAATACTAACAGTCTGAAGGCAACACTGGGAGCTGTAAGTGAATATGATTTTCTAATAACCATATAAATGTTTTGAATTATAATAACACAAAGCTGTGATGAATAAAAAGAAAGATTGACTACATCGTCTGAGCTACTATTATGGAGTATTAACATTCTCTAAAACATGACAATGTGCAGAAAGTAACTAATAAGTGGATGGTGTTGAGAAAAATGGGCAATGTATGGGCCAACGGAGGCCACTTAAAAGGCATTAAGGCACAGCAAGGTGAGCGATGATGTCCAGGTGCTGGCTGAGAACAACTTGCACAGCCAGACAAGTTTATTTGTTTTAGTGCAGCCAAGTTGCAGAGATAACAGACGCTCTTAGAAATAAGTATTCTACTCTCCATTCCTCTTGCATTAGAAAAAAACAGATAATCGAGAGCAGACAAAGAATTTGCCGAGGCTCAGGTGCAACAACGGTTTAAACATAAGAGGGAGAAAATGACAGTTTATTTGTTACCAGGAGGAACAGAGTTGCCTGCAGACACTGGAGTGAGATTAAATATAGGGTTACCACAGCAAAGACTTAATCCATTCAGAGACAAATGCAGGGTCTCTGAAGCACATTTGTTGTGCGGCCTGGGGTTTAGCAACTGGCATTATAACTCCATTCCTCATCATTACCTCCCTGTACTGTAGCACTGCGGAAATGGGGTCGGTCAGGGAAAAAGAACAGAGAGAGTGTGAGCAAGAAGCAGCATGAATAAGAGAGGACATACATCTATATATTCCATGCAAATTCTACTTTCATGTTTTGATAGTAAATGTTTAAAAAAAAAAGAAATTTGATGAGTGTGTGTTTGTGTGTGTGTGTGCGTGCATAATTTGTGGTCGTGCATGACTGCTGGATCACAGTTGTGCACATGCGACTTCTCCCCGGCCACCATATGCTGCCACATTTCTTGGTTGGAGGATTGAATGTGGACACAAGTGCTCCCAGCAGCAAGTCAGCGTCGTGTCAGATATGGAAATCCACCAGCATTCATGAATGATACAAGGCCTGCTCTTTTGCCCCACACGTCAAAGGATTTGCCAGGGTGGATGAGGCAGATGCTTTGACAGATTTAAGGGAACTGGGGGAGGGTCTTTTGGCTTCCCACTGCGTTGCACACTAACTCTCCAGTGTTACAGAAGTGTATAATAAGACCCCTTGAGGAAAAGTGTTGGGGGAAAAAAAGAAGCACCCAGACTTAAAAAGGACAAAAACAACAAAATCTGATTGCATTCAAGGCCTTATTAACATATCCTTTCACCAGCAGAGGATGCCACTGGTTTTAATTCAGTAAGACACAGCTGCTGGGGTCCCGCAATTTCTATTATGACTCTATGATTCAATCAATTATGGCTCTAAAACTATGGCTTAATTAACTCCATGCGCAGGCGGCTGCTTTTTCACAGGAGCCATCAGGAATACAGGGAAACAAAATGGCTGCCGGCTTCCCTCATGCTCCAAAAAGAGGGTAAGATGGTGGTGTGTAGATTAACTATGCACTGTGCAGTTTTATTGATTTACAGTTTTGTCTCATAGGCGATGTAGAACAAGAACATTATGCTCCTCATTGGGAGTGTATAGCCCACTCCTTCTACAAAACAATGATATGCTGCAGTGTACTCTGAATGGCTGTGACCTTGGCCCATTTTCAGACTTGTAGAGGAGTGTTTCTAATAATGACGCTTAGGGCTAAAGATGGTTGATAAAGTTAGTGAGTCTTATGAAGCGATTACAAAACAATGTTTTCAACTATGTGGTGGGTGCAGACTGTCACAGAGTAATGTTTCAATTACATTCTCATGATAGAATCCACGAAGCTGAGTGTGGCATAGACAAGAAAAAGGAAAAAGAAAAATACAATAATCTGAAGTAATCTAATATTAACTCAAGTCAGGGGGGCAACAAGCCTCCATCAAAAAGGAAAATGGTTCGAAAAAGTCCCCTCGGCGAAATCCAAATCAACAGCAACTAAATGAGTTTAAATTGAGTTAGGAATATCACATTATCATGCAAAATAAAATTTCCAACAGTAGATTTCAAATTTAATTATGGACTGAGACGCCAGCTGTTTACACTGATCCCTCTGCTTAACTGGTGGCAAACTTCGTAGTTGCTCAAAACTCCTGTCTACTTTGAAGACTCAAGGAAAGCAAACCACAAGTCGACTAATTGCAGTCAGGTGAACTGAGGATCCCAACACTGGCAAACCATGAGCCAAAGATGGAGCTAAAGAAAATCTTCAAAGAGGCTCGGCTGGAATATTGTGGCCGTTTCACAGGCCGCGAGTGTCTGACACCACACACATGAACTATGTTTAATTCAATCAACCAACAAATCAAGCTTGTGAATCCCTCATTCATCATTACACTCTTCATATACTACCCTTATTGTGCTCTGCTTGGCATTGCACTGAAGAATACCCCCTTTATACTGGAGGCAAGAGCAGTCCTCTGGAATAGCATCTATATAATGACAATTAATGATGAAGAGACCAAGAAAATTACACAAACAAGATTTCAACCATTTACGGCACATCACCAGAAAATTCTCTTTATTCAATCTCATTATTAGATAAAGTGCAGTCTAACTGAGGCCATGCCCAAGACCACGTTGCTACTCAATATTGACTTCCAATGTGAGGACTTTGGGAAGTAACAGCGAGACAAGAAACACATTTTGCTGCTCTCCGAGTTATCAAACCTCAGCCTGAGTGAAAAAGAGTCACCACAAATGGGTTAAGACATTAACTCCAGTCAGATGGTTTCCATTTTAGCCTGTAATTGTGTGTGTCAGTACCTTAATTCCCATATTTTTAGCCCGAAGACCTATGCCCCTCCAAACTAATGGCTTCCACAGCAGAGGTTAAGGTTCTCAACCTGAATATCTTAACCTAGAAAGAGCCTTAGAGGATATGTCTTCTCAGCATTTCTTGGTAAAAACCCATTTTCTCTCTAGATCCTTATGCTCCCCCCAAACTGATAAGTTTTAATTCATTTTGATGAAGATGTCTGCTAATCTGCGGGGCCTTTTTGCATGTAATATGGATTAGGCACATTGGCTGAGGGAGCTCAGTCATGATGCCAGAAAAGCCTCTTTGCTTCACAGCCCCCTCGTTCATCTGGCCACAGGCCTGCCATGACTTCTGACCTTGCCTCCCCTCATGGGGACATACCCTGCACAACCACTCCTTCCATTCCCCCCATGTGAGCTGCCCTGGCTCTCCTAATGCCAGACCCCAGCGGGGATAGGGGGGTTGGTTGATAGAAGAGTGGTGCAAGGGCAAGGGCCTTCCTCGCTAATTACACCAATACAGCTCCAGAGACAGAAGCCGGGAGCCTTTGACATCAGTTTCATATTGGTCTTTTGTTCCTTTGTTCCACTGGGCCTTTGCAGAATTGCTGCAAGGGTGTCGATCATGACTCCGTGCTCCCCAGAGGTTCATTTGATGCACTGACATGTAACTGGGTCCATAAACTCAAAGAATTCTACTGTATTGGTTGTGAAAACATAAAATGAATGTAATATATAATTTAATATATTTGAACTAATTACTTCCTTCCCCTAACACATAGCACACAGAGACATGATAATGCAGCTCTGTCCAGTAAGACTTTCTATTACAGTTTATCTACAACCAGCTGCACAAAAATCCCCAAACAACTAAATGCATGCTTGCTGCTCTGCATTAGAGTGATGTACACAGAACAAAAATAAAAGTAAAGCAGACATCTTACTGTGCAGCCACAGAAAACATATTTAGTCTGATGAGGAATAGATCACCTCACTATGAAAAAAACTAATCAATATATCAAACCAGTGTAGCTTTTAAAATACAAAATCTTTGGTTGGACTTTGTGTCTTAGTATTTAAGAAGGTCGACTCAAATCTACTTTTTTCTTCCACCTTAAAGCTTTTGACTGCTCGTTCCCTTAAAGCCTATTTAATTTGAGCAAGGCTTTTCAAATTCCTGGGATTCCAGAAATGGCTTGATTCATTAAAGAAAACCTTCAAACATCAGGATGTCTCATGGCTCATCATGAGACCTCCATCAAAGAGGGTTGCTTTGCAAACGTATTCTGATTGGCAAAATCAGTTAAACAGCAGAGACAGTTTACTTATTATAGCCTGCAGAAGTTCACAGAGGTATGCTATTTACTACCTCAAAAGTCTACAAAATCTGGACTTCCTCCCCTCTACCAGTATGTATTTCAGCAATAAAAACGGTTGTTTATACAGCAATCAAGCCACGAGCTGGAAAGCAGGGAAAATCTGTGGAAGGGGGAGGGAAAAAAAACTCTACACAAAACCACTCGATCCCACTTTAATAGGAAGCAGAGCAATGGCGGCTAACTGGGTTTCCATCGTAAAGACAAACAAGCATTAACTGGGATGTTTTAAAGGCAACAACAGAGGGTTTTTATTTAATGTCTTAAAGCTTTAATTGGCGCCTCTGTTATTTCCTCTTCAAGGGACTGGGGGTAACAGTAAACCCAGTGTCAAGGAGGAGGGCCTCACTGGCTGTGGTGACCCAGCAAGTGGCTACCCTCATTGGGCCTCTACATCTGTGATCTTTACCAATTGAGCTCAAGAGGCCGTGCTCCCCTGGTCCCCAGCTGCCAACAAGGCAGGCCTCTCAGCCAGGGCTTGGGAGCCTAATCGGCCTGGAAAGGCCCTGTCAACCACTCAGCCTCAGGGTCACATATGGAAGTGACTAGAGCTGTTCTAAGTCACCTGTGGATATTCATAAATCTCTAGACTGTTTCCTGAAGCTAATAATTGACGAGAGCCACCGCTACCCATGAGTTGTGTCTGGCAACATTATGGCAGCAATTTTGCACTTTCCACTTGCTGTCTCTCTTTCTCCCCGTCAGACAGGAAGTAGAAATCTATGGTAATAGTGTTAACTAAATTGCTGCCTAAACAGCCCCAGGTTTAGGTCCCCTGGAGATTACATTTTGGGGAAACCCAACTATTGAGTTCCAGAAAATGAAGACCACCACCTCATGCAGAGGTTCATAGATGGATGTCAAAGCTACTTCCCCCAGAATAGTTTTTGATACATAATGAAAACATTCCAGTCAATGAACTTTATGTACACTGACTGTGTCTTCCTTGTGTTAATGTGCTGAGGGTGGGATCCGGTAGACAGACTGTGGAGCCAGTAAATCTGATACTCTCCTCGAGGAGAACAAGCGCTCTTTTATGCAAACGGTTTACAGCTCCATATGTATTTTCGATTCAGATTTATTTAGTGAGGGGCTCGGTAAGACCCCTGAGGGATCCATAAGCCTTAGTGCTCCATCCTCACCTCTCTTGTTAGATTTACATCCTACAACAACACAAACAAAACTCTTGTTTCTCCCCCAGGAGCCCAGTTGTGAATCAGTGCAGCTTCTCTCTGAGCTCAACATGCAAAACAGGAAGAGGGAGAGAAAGAGAAAAAACTGGCTTCATACCGTCTGGGCTGAACAAAGTAGGAGGAGGTACGAGAGTTGTTGGATGGGGGTGGGAATCGCTGCACTGCAGAATGCACAGATAGTTTTATGGTTGTGACACATGCAAGCCAGTCCATAATCATTTCGAGAGGAGACACAATTGAGTAGGTTCGGCCAAGTGAGGCTAAGCGGGATTGATGGAGCAACACTTCGGCAGTTGCCCAGACTGAAGACACATTGAGGTCTACTATGAATACTGAGCTCCAGCCCAGGCTCACATACAACATGATCTGGGCTTTACACAGTCAAAGCCCTCCATCCTTCCTTGCATTGTCTCGCCTGACACATTGAAGGATGTGAGGGAGTCGGGTGCAGACAAAGGCATCTCCCGACTGGCCCATTAGCTGGAGAGAGCGATGTCCAGGGCGTTGGAGCATGTCCCCTGCTCTCAGGTGGGGGCTGTTTTATTAATGAGCCAATCGAACGGGTGCAAGCTGGGGGCTGGTCGCCACTGACTGTATGAAGCACCTTGGGCGGCCAGCCTGGTGGGTGAGTGTGGCTGGGAGTCAAAAGACCAATCCCTGCATGGGCCCCAGCCAGTAATGTACTCCCTGGCGGCCCTCGGTGGAGGCACATTTGACAAATGGACTCCTTTAGCAGAGCTGTGCTGGGGGGATCTGGGTTCTGGGTGTTAGCTCATGGCTGGTTTACCTGCCCACCGCCATGCTCGCTTCTTCATCTGACCGCCTCCCCTGAGTACACACAGCTACTGGCTGATAATGAGGCCATGTACACATGAATGGATGGGCCTGGCTACCAAAGACACACAAATGTGCAAGCACACAGACACTGAGCCTGACTGTGCTGAGATAGTGCTGATAGGCTGATGTTGTTAGTAGCATTTGGGAATAATGTAGTTTGAACCACTGCTATGATTGATTATTGTGGAATAATGTAAAAGCAACCTAATGTAAAATGCAGAAATTAGTATTTGTCATATCTGGATAAATATTTGATAAAAATAACTCACAATAACAGCAATTTACAAAGATTTGACACATTAATTCACATGTGTCGCATATTGTTTTTCTAAATCAGACACAGACAGGAAGTTGGTGCTTTGGCATTTGCATCACACTTCCTTTCCACAGATTAAGCTTGTGTTGATATTTGTCGAGCACAAAGAAAATTAAACAAAAATAAAAATCTTTAACGGACGTTCTTTCTTTTTGGAGGGCAAACAATCTCTTGTTTTCTAGTTTGGTGGCAGATGCTGAGGCGGGAGACAAGCAGTACGACAGATCAGGATGTGTGCATTTGTGTTTTCTTCGTGTGGTGCAGGATTGTGACAAATTCCAGAGCAAGTCTCTAGTGAGTCCCACTGCTTTGGTGTCAGCACTGAGCGGCTGTCTGCGCGTGATGGAGCCGAGAAGCGCTGAGCACCGCGGCCTCCCTTGGGATGCGTGCCGAACAAGATGTCGCCTGTCAAGCGGGGAGCATTTGAAAATAAATAACATCAATGATGATTTCAGTTTACTTGTCACGAGCGTGTGCGCTTTGAGAAGTGATGCCATCACTCTAGCGGGAATGCAATCGCCCCCCCCCCACCCCCTTTCTTCAGAGACAGGCCTTGGCTGCTAGACGCACTACATTTCCTATTCAGATTCAACATCAATCTGTTGGAGGCTCCAGATATCAGTCTTAACAAGCTGCTGGGCGAGACGTGTGCAGTGATCATTCATTAGAGTCACCATAATAACTGTGTGCATCACTCAGTAGGCTCTTTCTAAATCTTTGAACATATCTGCTTTCAAAGGGCAAAGAAGGTTATTTATTTTACCTTGGATAACCTGGATACATATGATAATATACGGATTATGTGCCCTATATCACGCGATTAGAACATAACATTTACGATTTACTTGAAAAGTGATACAAATGACCCAATGCTTTTTGGGAATGCGTATGTCTAATCTAATGTGTGCTATATTGAATTTTTAAGGGAAATTCAAAGCCTGAATGCTCTCAAATCTAAAATGTCAAATGGCAGGACAAATAATTACAGTCTGTTTCCAGAACAATTCCAAGGACTATTTATTAGCCTTGACTGGAACTCAGTTTGTTCAATAACTCAAAGCGATAAGACAGGTGAGACCATTCATCACATACCCAAGTGTGTGTGTGTGTGTGTGTGTGTGTGTGTGTGTGTGTGTGTGTGTGTGTGTGTGTGTGTGTGTGTGTGTTGTATGTATGCATGCCTCTGCACTCATTTGGCCTCAGTACTTTGGAACGAAGCCCAGCAGGCGAGCCTGAACCGATTGGAGTCTCAAAAAAGACCAAAGAGCACTTGTAACACAAAGAGTTTCATCTCAGCTCCTTAAGGAGAACCATCTGTTGTAAGGCAGCCTTTCTCTCGCTCTCCCTCTCTCTCCGCAGCTCTACAGTCGATCGTAGGTCAAGAGCAGGAAAACAAATGTGCACTGTGCACATGTGTCTGTCTGTCTGCCGTTCCTCCAGCCAGAGATTACATATCAGAATGTTCTTTTGGCAGCCGTGCAAAACAGAGAGAGAGGGAGAAAAAAGGTCCCCAAGGTATGGAGGCCAGATCTGACTTCCTTAGAAAGGCATCATAAATTGTTTGCAATGTGTTCATCTTTTGAAGACTGGGGCTCATCTCAAGTGGAAACTGTGAGGAGGGGAGGTGTTGGAGAATATACAGAGGGACTGGATGAGGTGAAGGAAAATATGGGAGACTGAGGGAAGGGGGGGGGTTTGAGCATCTGGGTTTGGCTGTTGGGTAGAGGGAGCGTCTGAACAAGCTTGTTCAAGTCTCGTTTCTGTTGTTTTGTGGCACTCTACTGTCAAGGTCACCAAATCCCACCTGTTCATGAACACTAGGGCAAGTCGCAGCAGATGTGAGGAGATGAGGGAGCTAAGGCATATTCACCCTTTCACACACATAGATACAAACTGCTTCTATAGTACTTTTCTATCACATCCCATTCAGACAGTAATGGTATAGCCATCTGGGTTCGGTGACTTTGGCCAAGCGGACTTTGACAGGTGGAGTAGAGAAGCCAGAGTTCTAACCAACTACCTTCAGATTAGTGGATGACCCACTCTACCTCCTGAGGCACAGACGTGCATTTCTACCCATCAGCATGTGAGTGTGTGCCAAGGTCTTTCATCACCCCACGAACCCCTCCCCATCTTCTTTTTCCCTAGCTGGTCTGCACAAAGTGAATCAACCTCTTGCTGTGCACCTCAGAGCCACAGGCTTCTAATGCCTCCATGTGTTTCCCTCTCATTCAGCACATACAGTATCTGCCTTTGATTTGAGGCTGGTCTGAGGGCTGATCGATCACAGTTTAAAGGCCCCTAATCAGTAACAGGAAGGAGGAATGAGTAAAATCATACATCATGGCTCTCTGGCCGGCTGCTGGCTTTCTGCTAGTCTCTCTGTTGTACTTTCTCTCTCTTTCCCCTGTCACTCTCATGACTGGGTTTGATGTCTAGAAACAACCAGAGGTGCTAAGAGAAATGTACAATGCCTCTCATGCAAATGATGGGGTCCTGTTACAGAGCAATGTGTAAGATATATGTCAACTTCATTTGACCTACAGTAGCAGTTGCACTATTCACGATACCTAAACACAGATGTGACATGTATCCTTCAGATGAATGGCCTCTGAGATACTGCATGCATCGAACAAGCAAATGAACGAGCCAGTGGAGAAGGGTTGATCTGTAGTTTTCCTCATAATGAAACCATCAAGTAAGACACAAGAATAAATTTAACATAACCCGTGTGGTGGACCTTGCTTCCCCAAGGCAACTCACCTCGGAGAAATGGAGCATAATCCATGAAAGGCAGAGAATTAGGGGAGTGAAAGAAAAGTAGTAGTGAGAAAATGGAGCCTAAACCCAGAAAACCTTCTGTCACTTGCGGCCCAGCTGAGCTTTTTATCTATGCCTTCTTAGATGGAGTCATGTCGAGAGCAGAGAGCAAGAGGGAGGGTTAATGAGCAGCATTGACTGCTATCAGCCTCAACAGTGCCCGGGCCCTTGGCCTTTATAAAAGAATCATATCCTTTCACCCTAATTAAAAGGCAATGGCTTTACCTGGAGGGTGACCCCTCTGAACCTGTCTCCTCTCTCTCTTTTAACAGCCCCCCCATCCCTCTCCTCACTTTCAATCTGTCCATCTGGTGATTTCTTTTCCTCTGGGTCCAGGTCCTGAGAATACGGTGGACTGGAACTACACTTTCATTTATATTTCTCCACCAAAAATTAAGAGAAACAGGGGCCGCAAAACAAACATGCTTAACAGTCACAGGAAGGCGCATTAGATCGGTCTCTTGGGTAAGTCCATCTCACTCCATCCTCCCTGTCTTGTTATCAACCCCTCCACTGTGTCCGATCATTCTCACCCGTTGTGGGATTAATTGACTCTGTGCTGTGGTGTTGTGGACTCATTGCTTTGGAAGGCCATCCTATCAGATTACTGGAGAGAGTGGGGAAGTGGGGCCCTCTGTCCCTGAATTCCCCTTCATCTTACCGCCATCTTTGTGTCTCTCCTTTCTTCAAAACACGACGCAACAAAATAACCACAGCAGGCATTATTAATGAACTGGAATGGGTGAGGAGGGAGGAGCTCATTTCTTATTTATGAGACACTAACCAACTGGCAACCTCCCTGACAGTCCTATTAATGATCTTTAGTGGCCCTCAGGCCATTCCATCTCCCTCTCTCTCGCTCTCTGTACCTGTCTGCCGCCCTTGCTCACATCCTTCCAATGTGCTTCCCCCTCTTTAGAACCCCCCCCCCCCATTCTGGCCTTTCGTCTCTTAACATGGGATTGAGGCGGGGAGGGGGAGTGGAGGGTGAGGATGGGAGGTGGTGCAGACCTGTAATTTGTGCAGGGGATTTAGACATTACAGGGGGAAAAAGGGCTCTCTTGGGACCAGGCAGTTGATCAGCCGTGGCCCCGGTGGAGCAAGCCAGACAAATAACAAATGACAGCTCTGTGATTAAATCAAACCTTCTACTTTAAGTGTTGAAGTATCTGCCTGTCACTAACAATCTAGGGCTTGTTAAAGCTCCCATCCCCTCCTCCCCCACTTAAGAGCCCTGCATCCCTCCTGCCGCCCAGTCACATCAAGCTCCCATCCCCTCGTCGTTCTCAACCCCCCCTCTACCTTCCTCTACCCCCAAAACACATCAATCACACAGCTCCCTCTGGACACCCTCCCATCTCCTCCCTCCATACTCTTGGCTAGCCATCGCTCTCAGGAGAATGCATGAAGTGACACACACACACACACATACACACACATACTCCTATGAGTGAAAAAAAATCTCCACATACTGATAAAAGAAGTGCTTTAGCCCGACATTTAGAAATTCATGCAAAATAGATGCAATGGTTATTGCAGCAGAATAAAACAATGAAATTATCACTATAAATCTGAAACCCACAGTCAAGCTTTATTGCACCATTGAGAGTCATACCATGCAAACCAAACAGTATGGTTATGTAGTTCAATAGCTGCATCTTCTACGATCTCACAATGGCTCTTTTCTTGACAAACCAATGTGAATATTCATCAGACTAAGTGCTCATTAGGGATGGCCACTAAAACGATGCCTGATTTAAAAATCTTTTCTTAGAATTACTGGCGTATACTACAGCAATTTTTAATCATGTTGTACTGATGAGATGCTGTACATTCAGTTGCCCGGCTTTGGACTGAGCAAGAGCAATGATGTTTCTGTTTATACTCTGTAGTTCACAGTGATGGGCAAAAAGTGACGTCTTTAAATCACAACTGGAACTACATATATTATGTTATCAATGAAAAAGAGGTGATAAAACTGAGCTTCAAGATAAAAACTATAACACAACCATGGTATATTTTTGTGTGTGAAAAAGACAAGAGAAAAGATCACCCTGTGTAATTTACCCCTGAAAATAGAATCCAAATAATCTTCCTTTAATGGCTGTGCTGCACACCCAAATCATTTACCTCATGACTTCACACACACATGAATGCAAAGCTAACAATGGACCTAGCCCTGCAATTCAAAGATATAGCTGTAGGAGCTTAGCATATTGTGACGGGAAAGGAAAATGATGGCAACAAAACAGGGTGACATTTGGACCCACATCAAATATAATGCCACTGAGCGAAAATGTGTGTGTATGGTACTGTCGGCTGAAAATAAATCACAGGGAAGAAATCAAAAACCTTTCGAGACATCACAAGCACCAAACAGAAAACTTGGACAATGTTATGTTATTAAAGCTTTATACTTAAAGCTTTAAAGATATTAAAGCTTTTATACTTTTAAAGCAGGACTAAGCCAATAACTAAAGGCAGTGGTGTAACATGTATTAGCATATGGGACATAGTGGTTTACCTCCACTGAACAGACAACAGCTAATCTGGCTAAGCTTTTGCATTTTTGTTTGTGTTTTAAACACAAATGTGTGTTTAATATGCTGCCCGTGCCAAAGCATGCACAAATTATTCGCCATGCACATTTGATAGTCAGGTCTTGTTGATTTTGGGCCCATGCCAGCTACATGTAGTCTGTTTGCAATAGTGATTGGTTATGAAAATGCACAGCATATTTATTGCAGGGTTGTTGGGTTGTTTTCATACCAATACCATACATATTAATTCATACCAATGATTGGCATGTATTTCAGGAGTTAAATGTAAATTGTAACTTCTCAGGTCCAAAAACTAAACTTAACTCCACTAAAACGGCATTTTCATCACCTAAAACCAGGCTAAAATAATTATTTATTTCTTAGACTGGACTGTCCAGTGTTCAGAAAAAAGGATGAGGTTAACTTAATATGACTACAACTAACATAGACCATAGATCTAAGAGAACTCATGAGTGAACTTGTGGACAATCAGTGATGCTGTCTTTGTTTCTTTTTTTGGATCCACGTCCTCTATGATGATTAACTACACAACCTGTTGTGGTGAGTCACAACAGAATCTGATGACATTAAAACATGGCACAATGCGCTGCTCTCCTACCTATCTCTGTGACCTTTTCACACAACATTAACATCATTGCACCTTGCAGCCACAAAAGCTGCCTACATCAGGGACCAACGTACTGGAAGTCAAACTGGGGCCACTGGGGGAAGGGTTTGGGGCACTGCAACATTTATGATTTTCATCAGACCCAGCGCTGCCGTCACTGCTGGCCTGACTCTATTAGTAGTTTTTATTGTCTGCTGGGATAATGGAGACGACATTAACCCCTGTGGTGGGCCCATATACTCTTAACAGTGAAGCCAACAGTCCCTGGAATAGCAAACATTTACAAGTGCCATAACCAGCTCGAATGAATGAAGAACGGGAAGAGCTCGCCCAAAGAAGTTACCTGACCTTATAAAATGTCTGGCTGCTCAGCTGCTTCGCTGCCTGTTGGGCAGGTTGTTGATGTCGGAACAGTGACATGATTTAAGGCTAAATTAGTATTCATCACACCAGTCACAAGCCATTAATCTAATATCCCCAACATGAAATGATATGCAAATTGCTGCCCATTGTAATGCTGCACCATGTGTCAGTGCTTCAAAATGGCCACTGCTGCATTTGCATCGTAAGTCCTGCACAATGAAATAAATATAGGTGCCCTACCTCAGCTCCCTATGAAAATGTAGCTGATCTCAAAATGTCTGGAAACACTTTGAATTTGATTTGACAGAGATGGATATGTTCAACATCAGGAGACAAACTGTATCTGGTAGCTGCACAGAAGCAATCGTCAACTAAGGTGATTTACAAAGGCGTGGGCTGGAAGACACTGTTCACATACTGTATATAAGTGGTGTGTTAGTATAGGTGACACCCTGCCCACATTGTATAAGCGTTAAACACCACAGACTTGAAATATGTCTGTGTAATGGTTTGGACTTTGCTCCCTGATGGAGAACAGTGGCTGCATTCAGCTTGAATCCAGCTGGTTACATTGAATTCCAGAGGTCACAAGCGGATGAGAAGTTTCTCTGTATTCTTCAATCATTTTTTGTTATTTTGTGAAAGTCTACAGAGGACGAGTGTTTACTGTAACACTACTGTTAGCTCAAGCTTTGAGAGTGGAATATCCCAATAGCAACCCTAACTGCCCATATTCTTAGTATTCACCATGTTTTTTCTATTTATAAGTTGTTTCCACTTTGGGCCCTGTAAGACCATTACAATTTCCAATATGGCTAAAGGACTTGTGTTACTTCTGAAAATTAGTTTTTCTTAAAATCCCCTCTCTTCATTGAGCACACTTTCTTGCTATATGACTGTTTCTCCAGTATGGTGTGCATATTGCTTTTCTGCTTCAAAAAATGTAACCAATTTCTGGTGTGGGAGTAATTCCACACTTCTAATATGCATATAGGATACTGTATGTTAATGATTAATGACCACACAGAGACAAATTACTTCTGATAAGCCAACTTTCGGCCTGGTTTCTGGAAATATTTGTGTGATCTAAGTGGCCGGTTTAAAAAATGTTTTAAATGTTTCGAAGGCCTTGTCTACACCACTGATATTTCCCCCTTTTTTAAAAATGCCTCTGTCCACACGACCTTCATTTGACAAAATATCTCAGTCTAAACACAAAAAAACAACAAACACTCAAACAAGCATGCCGGGGCCGTAGGGAAGTCTACATCATTGACTCATCAAATATCAGAGGACAACATTGTCGTCCAAGTAACATCGGGCAAGGCAGATGCCTGCGAATGGCGGTAATGTACAAATTTTAATTAACTTAGTCGCACTAACCAAAAGTAGCAAAACCGGTATATAGTGTCTTTGTTGTTTCTGGCACATGCTCATTACACATAGCAACAGGGGTCATGCGGAAACTAAGCTGTGACGTCATTGTTTCCCCAACGCTCAATTTCACACGTACACAAACGTACGTTTGAAAAAATCTCTGTTTTAGTGACTTAAAACACGTTTGTTTTGCAAAATATCAGCATTAGTGTTGACAGGACATAAATCTGTTCAATAAACAGAATCAGGACTGGCCCCGTTTCAGAGGAAAGTGGATCAGGAGATGTCAATCACTCACACCTGCTCCATTGCACTGATATGTGCAAATTGCAGCACCTGGGAGCCTCTCACTAACCAACGCCACTTTGAGAAATCTGGCAAAACAAATTGCAATTTAACACATTTCCACCCACATCATATAATGTGAATATTAGTGGTGTCAAAAATGGCCAAAGATTAAGATTGATTATTCCTCCCCAAAAACACAAACTGTAGGTTTAAAATATTCAAATATCAATTTTGGCACATTTTGAAGGCCGATCATGGCGTGTGTGGAGTTTGCATTTTCTCCCCACGACTGCTTGAGTTTTCTCCAGGTAGTCTGACTTCCTCCCACAGTCCAAAGACATACAGTTTTGATTAATTGGACACTTAAATTTGCCCATAGGTGTGAATGTGAGTGTGGTTGGTTGTTTGTCTCTGTATGTTGGCCCTTTGATGGACGGGCGACCTGTCCAGGGTGTACCGCACCTCTCGTCCAAAGTCAGCTGGGATGGCCTCCAGCTCCCCTGCGACCCTCACATGATACGCGTAGCGGTAATAGATGAATGGATAAATGGATAGATAATGGATGGATAGATAGATAGATAGATAGATAGATAGATAGATAGATAGATGGATAGGTGGATAGGTGGATGGGTGGATAGGTGGATGGGTGTCCTTAAGAGGGCCAACCAATACAAGAGACACAATGCTTGTATAGATATATGTATTTCAACATAAAAAGTGCCTACAGATTACTGTGTAAAAGTCAAGGTGTGGTTGTATGAGTGGAGTTCTGGACATTAGGCCATGCTCATGGTTGAATGCAAATTCATGGGCTGGTGCCGGAAGTCTAGGCTAACTGTAGTTTACTAAGCCTGAATATGACTTTACCTTCAGAGTCTGCAAATTTCTCGTCTACTGAACAATATCCAAAGTATTTTCCAAAGAGGGGTTTTGAAATTGCTTGGAGTGCAGATCATTCTCTCTGCTTCTGACTTGGGTTGTGATCCCTCTGCCATCATTACCGCACTGATGTTGTTGAATTATTCACTCATTTCAGCTTGACCTACATTTACTTTTCAATCAATGAAAGTGACATTGAGTGACTCCTGTCCATCATGCAGTGCAATCAGTGCAGCGCCTCAGTCCCACGCCAGAACTCGTAAGGCAGACAGCTGCAGCGGGGCTGCTTTTTCTCGGCAATCGAATATTACTTTCCACAATTGATTGTCTGTTTTTTACATTTCGATTATATTAATGAATTTATATCAGTGTATGGCTCTGTAATGAATGAATGGACAAGCTGGTTCATCAAGATATACTGATGATTGTGCGAATTCAACTGTCAGGTGCCATTCAAACCATTGCAGAAGAACAGTGTACAACAAGATTGCACAATTAAAAAAGCTCCAGCCAATCAAACCTCAAACAGTGAAACACAATGTAGAAAACACAATGGAAATATGGCATTTATGTTTGTTTCATGTATTAATTTAGGGAACATAAAAGTCCACACAAATACTTGCCTCGGTTTTAAGTCTCGTCAGTGGAGTGGAAGCTTCAGTGAACGACGATTGACGCCACGATTTATTTACCGTCTGTTTTAACTAGACTTTGTTAGATTTTGCCTTTATTCCAACAACAACTTAAAAATGTTTCCACAATTAAAAAAAAATCTGAATTGGAAATTGGAAATTGAAAAAGTGCATAGAAATCCAACAATAGTGTGTCTTTGTAATGCTGACTTTGTCTTATATCTACTTTTATGGGCATGAAACCATCTGATATAAAGTGGAGAATATCATTTTGTCATATAATAGACATTATCAGATGTACACAATAGTAAAACACATACCACATAAGTTTTAAATGTATTTATAAAAAAAACATACAACATAAATTGTATATAAATCCAGTAGTCTGCACCTCAAAGTATTACTGTTTTGAGTATTAGCTAGCTAATAGCTACACTCATTGCTGGGAACTGAACCAGGATTCAAACTCGCCAGACAATACATTGTTGGCTTGGTTCGGCAGTTTTTTGATACTTTCCACAAAACAATAAGAATTTTCTAAAACGTGGATGTGAGATATTTGGGTCAAAAATACTCGCACTACTACTCCGTCTATTTTCACTATGCCTATAGTAGCTGTTGTTAGTTTTCATCGACAGTTGTATTGATTTGGCTGTACACAGAGCATCGATGTGCTGAAGATGAGTGCACATGCCTACGGGTGAACTCATAAAAGAATGCATGGTCTTCAGAGGTTACCAATAAAGTCAATATTGCCTTCAATGATGATTAGCTATAGACAGTGAAATACCAATACTGAATTATATTTAGACTACCCCGGTTGGAGCTCTTCATCCGCAAATGGTCCGGCATGTAAATCTAGCAAAACAAACAATATACCTAGACAAGGTCTTTTCACACCTCACTGTAGTAAAAGGACACCAGAGGACAATTGTTTCTGGCGGTGTGCCCGGCTCTGAGGCTGGGGCCAGGGTCTGAGCTGTGTCGGGGAATATGCCTGGTGACAGATGCTCGGGAGACACGGGCCACGGCAAGGTCCAGGGAGAGCAATTAGCACAAACAAAGCGGCTATGTCGTTAGCTGGTCTTTATTAGCTTCAGTGATCAGTTCAGAGGCCATTAGTCTCCTGTGATCAGAGACTTCCCTGGTTGGCTCAGCCCATTACTGGTGTTTGTGATCATGAGTGTACAGTGTTTCATTGTGGCGAGACCCGTGATTATCATTAAAAGCAAAAATGAGCTAGTTACTGGTGCTCATTTCTGATATTATGGATGTGATGCAGTTTAGTGATTACACGCCGAAGAACATCATAATATTGGGTGACATTCGAGAGCTGATAACAAATCACGTTAGTGTTTGGATTCCTCGTTAATTGCTGGTCTTTGATGATTCTGGCATATAAAAGATAGACACATGGCATGTATTAGCATAATCACTAGATTTATTGAAATGCTGCATTTTTATTGCTTCCAATTGTTATCATCCTTTCTTTTGATGAATAATTTTAGAGCAGCTGTGGCTCAGGAGGTAGAGCGGGTCGACCACTAACCACAAAGTCGGTGGAACATTCCGCTAAATTGCTCTAGACAGTGTGTGTATGGTGAGTGATAGAGGTGCTGTGTATAGAAACATTGTATGATTATGTGACTTCTACTGAAAATTGCTTTGAGTGATTGTTAATAGTGGAAAAGTGCTGTATATTGTTAAAAAGACATGTTTTTTTTAACAAAATAACATAAATAAAAAAATACATATACTAAAATCTCCTTTACACCAAAACAAGCAGATACACACAGGTTTTTGAAGTGCCACTTTCAGCCGGATGTCTCATTTCTGTCAGAGCTGATAAAAATCTGTGTCTACTACAAAGTCATTTGACCTGGGAGTGGACGCTGATTGAATCCATTCCCATTGCAGACAAAAGCCAGATGTTAGTGAGCCTTATTGGGTTTTTTGATTTTAAGATTGTTTGCAAATCGTCACAGTTGTGGCACTAAATCTTTCCTGTCTGCCACTTAAACCTCTCAACACTTGTCGTGGTTGGTAAAATCTTTTTTTTTATATAGTTTAGTGCTTTGTCTCTGAATTATGTGCTGAGTTAACTGTCTCACTGCTCTGGTTGTTGCTGTGACCTGAACAAAGTTATATGCACATAGTGGGCAAAGAGAGCCATGATGATTAACCTTGCAATTTATGGTTAACAATCAATAGCTAACTACGCGTTAAAAAATGACATTGTATATGACAAAATGCAGCAGTCGCAGTCTGTTATTCTTCTTTTTTTGCCTTTGCTTCATGTTATTTATTTTCACAACTATTTGAACTACCTTGTCTGCTCAAACGCACCTAACCTGGTGGGAATCGTAGAACAGAACGTCTTGCTCTGTACCTTGTGTGAAATCATGGGCTGTTGGGAGGCTCCGAGAAGTCTTCTTGTGCAGCTTTCTTCTCTGTCCTGAGTTGCATGCTGGGAAATAGCTGCCCTGTGTGCCGTTCCTCTCCTTTGCATGGGCCCTGAGAGACTTCCCTGCTAATGTTCCCCTCCTGTTTTACAGCAGTACTTCCTGGAACAGCCCCCCTACTAGTCATCAGATGCTACATTAAGGGAGCACTCTGAAGTCTTCCTTCACCACTAAGGGCCCCTGATAAATAACTTATGGGGAGAGGATTCAAAACATCTCTCCTATTACTAGACTCGATTCATTTTTTACAGTCCCCCGGGCCCCCCATCTGTCCTGCACTTCAAACGCATCTGAATGCTCTGAGATACTTTTCCTATTTCATCCTATGGGATCCACGTGAAAGAAGGTAGAGAAGGAGGGGAGGTAGGGATGCGAGGGGATCGTGTGGAAGGGAAAGAAAAGGAATATGACAGAGCCAGGAGCTTTGAGCAGCCGAATGTGCCGAAAGCATCTCTCCCATCACCTTCCCTTCTGACTATTCTCCACGGAGGGGAGGAGAGAAAGCGTTTCAAGGAGAGGGACAGGAAGGAGGAGGGAGCGAGAGATTTGTGGTTGAAACGTCATGGTCCGGCTCAGAGCTGCCACTCTCTGTTGAATCATAACGCATCCAACAACTCAGCTTTTTCTCATTCACAATTACAAATTAGTCAATTAGGCTGTCGGCTGCCTGTCCCTTCTCCTCTCTGTGCTGGAAGGGGATGTGTGTGTGTGTGTGTGTGGGTGTGTGCGTAGGCCCAGAAGGATGGGCAACGGGAGGAGAGCAGATGGGAGGGGACCTTTCCTGGGAGGGAGATGGCAGTTTTCAAGTCACATAATGAGACAAACAAGCAAACCAACAGTTGTAATTTGATGTGATGTCGACAGTAATTGTCTTTGATGCTGCTGATAGGTGTGAGGGTGGAAAGGGGACAGCAGGTTGGCCTTGAAGTGGTAGTTATGGAATATAAATTGGGGCTGCCTGTTCGCTGAAGGGAGCAAGAAAAAAAAACACAGGGCGGCATTTTTGTGAAGCCGTCACAACAGCGTTTTAGTCAATCAGCCTATCAACTTAAATGGATTTTAAATTAGCGCTAAGAGCAGCGAGAGCCAACAATATATCTCAGCTGAAAGGAGCCCGCTCTGTGGGGAGAGAGGCATATGTGTGACATGTATGGATTTTGATGGAGTCAAGATGGCTTTTCACTGATCCCTTTTATTGAGACCATGACTTTTTCCCAGCTTTAGAATCAGGCCTATTCACATTTCAAGCAAATTCAATTTGAGCTCCAGATCAAAGATGTGCGTGAGACCAATTTAGTGTGAGGTAATATTAACTGGGGGACAGTTATTCAAAAAGTGACAACTTGATTTTACTGCTGTAAATCACTTAAAAATGTAATTATTGTGCCCGTTCCTTTAATGAATCATCGTGACTTCTATCTAACATGTGCGTTTCTCAAGCTTCCAGCTGGCACCTCTGCAAGGGAATTACTGAGCAAACCCTTGTCTTGCCACATCTTCTCCAATGGGCCTAAAATGACCTCTCTTATTGCAGCATATTCTGTTGCAGATTACTATTCATACAATTCGGTCTTTAACTTGGTAGTCGACTCACAGCTAGTCCAACTGTTTCTCCCTTCTGGCCGCTATTGCAGCCAGTTACTAAATGTCAATGCCCAGATGAGTATTCCTGCCTTGAACGGTACCCTGTGGATCTAGGTGGAAAGCAGAACCTTGAATTAATAAGGCTGGTCTCATTTTATCACTGGGAGAGTAAAGCTAATGAAATCATGCAGGAATTAAGTTGTTTAAGGGCTAAGTTCTGGTTCTTGGCAGACGATAATGAGCATGCTATGTGGGAAGCCCCCTCCAACCCTCCTCGGCCTATATTGAGCTACTAACATTGCTTTCATCCAGACGGTCTAAAAAAATAAAAAATAACACGGACACAAGCAAGTCTTTCAAAGGACAAATACGGTGTGGGGGGTTTGGTGGAGCAAGGGTGAACTTAACAAGCAGGGTTCTTACAGATTTAAAGGTACAGCTAAAAATTTATGGAGGCATGTTTGGACAGGGGCCACGGCGAACAGCTTGGCCAGCTGAGCAACATCACAGCGGGACGCCTAATAAGCCCTATGCAATTTTTCACCCCATATTTTATCAATAAAAAAGCAGTTTAAACAGCCTCCCCCGAACCGCAGCCGCTGCACTGCCTGCCATCTGGAGCCCTCTTTCATTTTATAATCCAACTGTCATTAAAATGCTTCTTGGCAGTTTACAGCTCGTTCCCCCTGTGCAGATGTGGAAGCGATCTTCAGACGGGGCCCTCTGATCAAAGTGTTTGCTGCTGTCAGACAGAACACTTACCACCCTCAGGCTACCCTCCAGCCCTATCCGGACTTAATGCCCCTCATTATTTATTTATTTCCACACTTCTGTATTTATCAGGTGCACCACTCCCAGCAGAGTGAGGGTCAGCACCAGAAGCTGGCAGAGGTTGCCTCGAGGTTACAGAAGCGGGCTGGTGACTGGTGGAGGTTGCAGGTTAGAAAAGCTGTTAAGGTGCTGTTGGGCAAAGCGAAGCAAACCTTTCCAAAATAAGTAGTGGAGTTCACATTAGCTGACAGAAGATGGCTGAAAGGAAAGGAGAAGGAGAAAGCCAAGCCACTCAGTCCGACTTCCCCCCCCGACTGTAGTGGTATTATTTTTGGTGACTGGCTGCAACTGGGCTAGATTTAACAATTTCAAGATCCAGACACAATAACAGATTACGATCAAATTTCAACTCAGAAGCAGCCATCTATTTCCAATCCAAAGCAGTCACCAACATTGTGAGGATGAATTGGCACCACTCGGGCCTATTAAGAAGCGGAGTATTGTATCTATTAATGTGCTTATTAGAGTGGCATGTTTTCAACACAATGCAATGTTTTTCTGTCTGCCTGTGATTTACCTGATTTCATTACCAGCAGGAAGTACAAACACAACAACACTCTCAGACTGAAGCATGGAGCAGTCACTCAGCAATGATAACTAATATTAAAAAATATTGTGACATATATTATTGCCAGTCAATAACAGGAGATAGATACGAGCTTTGTAACCTAATAACATGAGCGTTTCTGGCAGCAGTCACAAAGGTGATGGCAGTGAGTCAACCCTTTGGCACCGTCTCTGTATCATATCACGCTGCCACATTCACTGTGTGCACACGCATGACTTGCAGGCTGCCCGGCGACCCGCGGCCTTCTCACTGATGTGGCGTGGCGCACATGGCGTTAATGCTCCGACCGGGTGTTGATTGAGCTCCCCTAAAGCCAGTGACGCATGTTGCCTTTGTTTGGCAGCCATCCCGGTGTAAGAACTGGAGCCATATTCCGCCTGTCAGTGCCATGTGTTCGCTCTCCTCACAGCACAGCGGCTGATGCCACTCAACCACCGCCACCCCCCTTCCTCCCACCCCCTGGCATCTCTGTGGGCACCCAAGGCCTAGCAGGTCTGCACTAATGAAGTCAAATTAATTTAATGGATGCCCATGCCGCCCGCGTCTGTAGTGCTTGGCAGGGGGACAGTTATAATGCTGGTCTTTGTCTGTGGTTCCAGACCTCATACATATCCGAGAGCTGCTGCACTTCTTCTGTGTGTCAGGCCGAATCTGACAAGCATGACACCGTCAGTCGTGCCACTGTGCCCCGCATGACTCAGACTTGATCTTCAGTGCCCATAAAAACAAAAGTGGCAGGGAGAGTTCCACGGTTAACTTCGGAGAAAGGCCAGGTGTGTCTACTAATTAAAGCTTGCAGAAAAGACGAAGGGAAAATAACTGGCAAATGAACATGAATGACAGCCATCGTTAATACCTGCTTCCCGCTGCCCCCTGAGCCTAAAAATCCCCCTGTTAACTTTTATGAAGCAGCCTTTGATACAATAATTATTTTTTTTCTCCTGTAATCTTTCAAGCTCGGTACCTTTTCCCCTGGCTGGTGCACATCAAAGCAGGATGGTTTTGTGCATAAGGGACGGCAGAGGCAGGGTTTCTGGCTTAATTGAAGGCAGCTGGCCCCTGTGTGTGTGTTTGGGCCTGATCTCAGCGTGCTCTCCAGGGTTCTCAGCTTTCCACATCACATACACATTCGCCCATGGAAAGTTCCCTCCAGAGCCCAAGTGGGCCTGCAAGGCTTGAGGTCTGGCAGTCGCAAGCCCGTCCACAGGCATCCGAATGTTTAAATTGACTTGGAGATGCTCAAGTGGTCAGTGAAAGAAAGATGGAATATGCTTCTCTCGGTGGGTGGGAGAGCGGCTCAGACTCAGAGCTCACTTCCTTTATTGTCCATCATCACTATTATGAGCACCGCTGATGATCCTGCCCAAAAAGACGCAAGGTTGTGAAACTTGGCTGCAGTGGGGCATTTTTAGAAAATGGAGACAAAATACAGAGCCTCAAGAAATAACAAAGGCCTATGACTTCATGATTAATGTGTGTTTATTTTCCTTAAAAAAATCTCTATAAAAAACATGAATGGTGTTCTACATTGCTGACTGGCTTCTTTGTCTGAGCAGGGAATTGAGGCTCTCTAAACATTCGTGTTGCAACCACAGTGGACCTAAGCTCCATTTAGTACTGATGTATTCACGGCCAAAGAGGAAGCAACGCTTCTTCAGGGAAATATTATCCACAATGGCACTGATTCCTAATAACAACAGGGAATTCTATATTTATCCCTGATTGCATATGCCATTTGTTGTGGAGGAAAAGCAAGTCTTCTTGCATTAGGAAGTCTTGAGCAGACGAGCCAAGGCTGGGACCGACACTAGTCTTGGTGAGCCAGCTCTAAACGCACACAATGTCTGTCTTGCATTTCCAGCCAGAAGAAATGTGTAAGTAATTACAGTCCAACCATGTTTATTGAATAAAAACCCACTTAGGCATTATGTTTATACACAATCAGAAACACTCAAATCTTACATCTTGCACGTACACAAAAACATTTGTGTCTTTTTCCCCCCGTCTTTAAACAGACCATATGCACCCAATATGGAGTTAATTTTACTTTTATTACTCATGTGGAAAAATGTACATAGTGCTTGGGTTGTTATTCAAACACAGGCCACATGAAAACAATGAATGGTGTGCCATGCTGCCTTGGAGCAGAGTGAACACACGCTGAGAACAGGGTTCATCAGTTTACTTGCCTGTGTAACTTTGTGTCACACAGTTAGTCCCTGGGTTACGGGTTATGCTTTACTTGCTATTCAGTATTAGCGTTCATGAACTCCCATCTTCTTCAACCCCTGGGCTGGAAAGTGTTGCATGCGGAGTCAATGTGTACAGTTAGCGTGGTCACATATTTTGGGCTGCACGTAAACGTCAACATCGGAGTCTGTGCGTAATCTAACTGACATGGGATGACGACGACATTTTCGTCACGAGATCCACAGCCAACCCCAGTGGACTGGCGGACACCAAAACTATGTATTCGCCTTCAGAGTCCATCATTCAAAACATAGAAGTTAATTCAGGTTGACTACATGAATCACGTTTTATGTTTAGTATTAATGTTTTGTGATATGGTTATTTTGGAGGGTAGATGATGTTATACACAGGAAATGTATTCTATGTTCATATTAAAAAAAGAGTAGAAAGAGAGAGTCTTTCGCTTACAGCAGTACCATCAAATATATTGTGAAAATAATGAAATGTACTTGTGCAATAATTGTCTACAATACAGTGCAGTATTCTACAGATACATCCAGGACCAGTCAGATGTAATGTGGCACCACACTTACACTTCTCAAATGGTCCGGTTTGATATGGCACGCCACACTTTATCTATCACTGTATCACTGAAGTGACGAGCTCTCGAGCAGAAAATTGTGCAATCGAGCATTTCACCTGGCCGTCGCTGAAAACTCTCAGGTGAGAAAAACAGTGTTTGAGGGCAGCCGCCTCTAAAAATGGATCTGGTCGAGGCGGAGGAAAAACACATACCGAAACGTGGTGTTCATCGAGGCAACAATAACTCCCTCAATAACAATAATGGCACGCTGTTAAACATGGCTGAGTGGTGACAGGATTTTCTCAAAGAGTTCGCAGAGCACTGGTGTTTCAGAGACAGATGGGTGAGGGTGTGTGTTATGATTTTAACAACAAAGGGACAACTATTTGTTTTATTAACAGGCCCTGCCAACACCAACAGCTTCGCAGAGAGGAGGCAGTAAGTGAAAGAAGATTACAGTGTTGATGCCATGCTATGTTTTCACACCTCTGTTCTGAGTGGCTGCTGTGGCTGTGTTTGCGGCAACCCTTCTATTTTCATCTGCCATGCCAACATCATCGCTAACCTTTAAGAAAGAATCTGGACCAGGCTATTGTGGTGCCACATCGATGACGCCACGGCGATGTCGACTGTCCCTGCTTTGCGGTATGACATGCATTGCTAGTGACAAGCCGTGTTTGCTGATGTCAGTGGGCTGTCTGCTGGCTGGCCCCGCAGAAGCTCCAAGTCTTTCTCTGTCATCACGCCTCTTCTTCCCAACATGCACTGGGGCTGGGTTTCACCGCTGAACATGCCCTTACACTCTCTACCCTCCAAGCTCGCACACACAAACACACACAATACAAACTGCTAAGACTAAGGGCGTCCTTCTTCACTACAGAGACAAATCCACACATGCTCCCTGAACACCGCATACTTGTGTGCTTAATGTACAACAGATGAATGGCCTCACGACCATGAAAAGAAAGAGAAGAAAACATTAGCCTTCCCACACAATTTGAAGCTGACCAGAAATGTTGCAAACAGCTCAATAGAAATTAAAGGGATAAATGTTTCCAGGTTCATTGTAACAGGCAGATGTGCAGAACATCATAAGGACACCTGATGGACACATGTTTATTTCTGGCTAATCTAGAATGCCACAAGTGCTCATTACTTTCTTTTAAAAGGTAATTACAACATAAACCTGACTTTAACCTCGAAACTTATTGGAGGCCTTACTTCCGAACGTTACCAAAATCAGGTGGGAATGATTCATCTTTTAAATTGTAAGTTTCTTCAAAATTTTTCCCAACCTTTTTTTCCCACTGTTGTTCTTTCTTTAACCAAAAAGCAGAAACTGCAGTAAAAAGATGAAGTGCCATGACTGAGAAAAAGAAAGAGGGAAGGAGGGAGGGAGAGAGAGACAGAGACAAAAGCAAGAGGAGAAAAATGACATCTCCATATTAAGGCCTGTGTTGCCAGTGTCAGTTCTAATTTCACAGTGCCTGTGGGGAGCCGAATGCAACCAGTCAGCTCTGGTCTCATCTCGTTCCCTCCTCCATTTTGACTCAGGGCCGACGAATCCCAAGCTGGGGGGAAAGGAATATTACTGGCAAATTGGTTTTAGATTAAAGGAGGTGGCGAGGCATTCTGCTTTCTCAGCTCTTTCCCAGGTGCACTTAATCTAATTTCATTAAAGAGATGAGGACGGATGATCACTTGTGTCGAAACATTAAGCCCGTCCATTTTTCCCGTCCATAAAAAAAAAAAACGTTGGGGTTGTCAGCGGCCTGGTGGGTGGCCTGTTTGTTATTGAATATGATGATGCTCAGAGACCAATCTGGATCTTTCAGAGCAGCAGGGGATGTAGCAGGGGTGGGGGCATACCTACATGAATAAATATATATATGAATGACAATTTTTTCTTCCTTTTCCAAGATGCGACAGAGGAGGAGCAAAGCCCGACAACACTGGTATTAATCGATAGAAAGCAGGTAGTAATTAAAAGAGTAAAAGAGTGGTGGTGTTAACGGTTCCATTTAAATCTTCACAGCAGGCTTGTTTTTTTGTTGCAGATGCACTGCCGGCTTCACAGGGCGTACCCGCCAATACATCAGCTGGGAGGATACCACGAGCTGACGAGCCATTACCGATAAGCCGGCAGAGACGCTCCGACGCAGTGATATGGCATTCATTCTGCACACAGCAGAGAGATAAGGGGGTAGAGGAGGAATTAATGTGTCAATCAGAGCCTGTGCGCTGCCCTGGCAGATGAGTAGACCCAAGCCATAAAAGAGCTCATAGACAGGATGTGGTAATGGTCCTCGGAGACTCCCCCGGAGACAGATACACTCTGCTTGGCAAATATGACCCAATAGAATTAACCGACCTGGGTGTCCTCCGCTGCGGCTATCGCCATGCAGCAGTGGCGGTGGTAATGCACCTTACACGAGGCCGGCGTGTTAAGGGCTGCATGAAATACAGGCGGCTCATGGTAATGTTTCGCGCTCAGACAGACCACGACTGTATTATTTGCACAGCAGAAAGAATATAGAGGTAACTGGATGAGCCTGCGAGGACGGCAAAGTGGGGCCTAATGGAGATAGGATGACACTTCAGGAGAGTGTATGAACAAACTGAGGACAGATAAATTCCACTCTGTGTCTGTCTCTGCCTCTCCAATGAAAGAAAATGACCGTCTTGACTTGGAGTATCTCAGACATGTCAGAGGTTGACAGGATTGGGTGGTTGATAGATGACAGGTGGAGCAGGGAGGGCTGGAAGCTGATTTTCAACAATTGTAGTAGCTGAATAAAATGCTTTGAATACTTCCCGGTGTTATGAAACAGATTGTGGAATTTTTAGGGCAAAATACATTCTGATAAAACCAAAGTTCAAAAAAATAAATTTTAAACCAACAGTAGGTCATTTTTATACCATAAAATAACAGATTCAAAATAATTTAAACGTTAAACAAACTGGTCTGTCATTGCCACAGCATCCCCTGGAGGCCTGGAACTGCACTTAGTAATAACTCTGGCGTATCGTACTGGAACATTACTACCTGTTTACAGCATACGTCACACACCAACAGCCGGAGCTAACAGCTAGCTATAAGAGACAACAAATCAGGGCAGTGCCACCAAAAAAACCTAAGAGGACATTGTCACAGGAAACAAAGAAGAAAGCTGAAAGAGGCCGTAGGATGCAGGACAGACCTGGTGTTGTTATTGGACAAGTAAGACTTCACTTTACGTGTTTGCTTTGTCTTGTGCTGTTCTGCTTGCTAGACATTTGGTTGTGTAAGTGAAGTTGTGGACTCGCTAGATCGACCCTTTTCAAAGAGGTTTAGCAAGTTAACCAAACAATTCGATGTGATTTGATACACATCATGCTCGGACATCGATAACTGCGTTGGCAACTTGCTTGCTGTGTTTCACACAAACCAAGTCAGTTGACGTGTTTTTTTGGGCTTTTGAGGTTGCCAGTTTCTTTTCCATCAGCTTTAATTTCAAGTATAAACCAAAAGAAGAAGAATGAGCTGTTGCCACACTTCTGAAGCAGTTAAACCATAACATTTGACATCGACTCTAATAAACATTCAAAAGACGAATAATACCGAACCAGGCTGTATATTCAATAACACGTCGTATTCACAAATATGTGAAAAAGTTGTGATATCACCATTACACAAGCATTCATATTTGTGAAGAGCTGAACAGTTCACACCTAATCTGGGGCTTGTAAGAACATTTGAATCAACTGACAGTCACACATGAGACATGAGGTGGCTCAAAGTACTTGAATCAAGAATAAAGAATAAATGATGCTCCCAGTGTTGCATCATGGCCTCAAACAGACACAGCCCTTGTATTGCAAGAAGTAAGTTCCTTCATGAGCATCTCATTTAGCATGGCTATTTACAAACACACCAAGTGCTGCTTCAATAACAGTAGAGACAGCCCCAGGGTGCAGACGATGCAAAATCAAGGCTGTTCCTTCTAGAAATGAAATCACTTTCTGAATACTTGTCATTGTCAGACATCATGCAATCTCAGACAACAGTCGACAGTCCTCCCAAGAAGAGATGCCAACGATCAGGACGCAGCACCCAGATTCCCATTGCCAGTTTCTTGCAGGCCGGGGCCGACGGTTTTTTTCCAGCTGAACTGGAGGTGACCCGGTAATCTCCGAAGAATTCAAGTCTGACATGTTGTGGAGACACATCACTGCGCGCCATCTCCGGCGTTGCCCTGAAACAGGCGGGCCTCGCGAGGTGCTGCCGATCTGCAGCGACTCCGCTGTCGCAGCGAGACGCGTCACTTCTGTTCAAACACAGTGTAACTGATTGCACCCCGAGGGCACACCTGGAAGCAATATTCTAATTACGTTAATCTGTGAAATCCTGACAATGTGGGTGTTCAGGTGGCTGCTAATCTGATGTGAAAGGACGCTTTGTTTTCATTGGAAAGATACGGGAGGAGCTGGCACCTGTTTCGGCAAAAACGCTGCCGAAAATTATCGCTGTCGAGTTCTCCTGAGTGCGGGCAATTACAAATGACAGTGTTTGTCTTCCTCCTCGTGGAACCCAATCTTTCTCTCTCTCTCTCTCTCTACCTGTAGTGATGGCCTGTCAGAGCATTTCTCCCCAGTCCTCTTGTTTCCCCCCGCAAATTTGATATGGATGATTCGTAACTCTCATCACCTTCATTATGATAATATGTGTTTCGGAGGAAATGAAAAGGTCGGCGGCGCTTCAGCCTTTATCCAGATGTTCTTTTTTCCGTCTCTCTTTCCGCGCTCCTGCCAGATAACACGTGCAGCGGTTTTCCAAAAATTCCACAACAGTGAAACTTGTTTTGGAATCGTGCTGTTGTTCGGCCCTGTTTCCTGTCGGCCACGAACGAAAGCTTTTCTTTGTTCAATACCGCTCCTCCTGGGAGCCAAGCACTACCATTATAACAATAGAAAATATTAATACTTACCGTTGGGCATCTATTTTTACTTTGATAATAAGCTGTCAAACAGGGTGTTCACATTTCATTTGACTGTTGACGTGTTGCTATGTAAGGTGTGGCACTGTTTCCAATTGAATTTAAAGATGTTATTTTGAAAGTGATATCATATTGGCTGCTTTGTACTGCCTCTCATAATGTTTCAAAATAGCATTCTAAATTTGTTATTTAAAGGGTTTTCTGAAGTCTTCTATGATTTTACAATCTTTGTGAGTGTTTTCATTGAGGTTTTTGTGTTCCAGTGTTTGTGTCTTGTCACATGCTGCTCTGCTGATTTGAAGATAAATTAAGCAAATTAAGAGGAATATTTGGGACTATACAGTATTTCTTTTCTATGATAGTTCTGTAGTTAGCTTGTCTGAGATTTGTTACAGACCTGTACTCAAGCCTTGAATCAAAAAAAGGTTCAAGACTGAGCTTTAGAACGTAAGAGTTGAGAATGGAAACTAAGAACTGAGAGCAAAGCTTCAAGAGACAAAAAAAAAAACTAAGTAAAGGATGTAGGAGTGAAAGTCAGTATATTTACACACTGTAGCTAAGGAAACAGATTATCTGGCTGTAGCCTTGGTTACATCTTTCTTGTTAATGTCTGCAAAATGGCGTCCAGACTTTCCCAGCACTTTGATTTTCACATTTGATGAACAGGGCAGGAGATTCTCTGGTCAGATGCTTTCACAACAACAGAGAACTCTCTCGAGTGTTCAGGCCAGGGGTGTTGCAGCAGGCAGAGGCAGGACGTTATTATTAATTCCACTGCAGAGATCACGTGTTTTTGTCTACAGCACATTGACACCGACATCGGCCTGCATCACCAAAAGCTCTTGAATCTTGGTGTCTTTCCAAGTAGACATCTTTGCAGTCTTCTAAATTTATGGCACTCTTTTTCTTTTTCAATCTGACATGTCTGTTTTCTTTTTTTCAGTTTTGCTTCCTTCGCATGTTAGAAACTTCATCAACAGGCCCACTTGCTGGCGGTGAATCCCCCGCATTATCTCCTACTTTATTCTCACATGGGCTCACTCTGACATTTTCTGAACTACTAGTTCTAGGAGGATGGAGGGAGAAACTCTGGAGAGTATCCGCAGCAACTGACTCGGACATTTGTTAGGACATTATCCAGAGCTCAGCTCTGGTGATTACCTTTTTCATTTGCATAGTATTTTGCTGCCTATGTTTTTGGAATTCACATCAATGGTTTAAGTGTCATATGTACAGTATTATAAATAGTTCACTTACAGTCCACTGAGTCCATGTTTCCCTCAGCCTCAATGCATAGTAACATGGAATAAAAGTGGGGTTAGTAACATGACCTCGGTATTTTTCATGTATTGCATATACTGCAATAACTCTTATGAAGCTGTCATATATTTACAATGTAAAACTTGTGTTTGACAAGCTAAAAAAAACACTTCAGGACTTAAGTGTGTGAGAGGAGAAGGGTCTCAATAGACATCTGGCTCTTGACAGTGGGCTGTGTAATAATTGGTACAAAATTCAACAAACATCTGAAAACTTGGCAGCCACGTCTAATAGTCCACCATGTCTTGAACTATATCCCAGTCCACCCAAACAGCCAAATATAGCTGCTGCCAGGCCCCAAATATGGAGCTGTTTTACTGAAGAGAGTGAAGCTAACACCTCAACAGCAACGTCTCCATGAAACTGCCAGCGGATTGCTTGTTTTGTTTCTCTCATGTTTCTTTTAGTTGTGTTGTTTAGTGTAAAAGTACCAAACTTTTACACATTAAATGTCAAATTGTATGACATTTTGTAGAAATGTTACAAGTCTCTGATAACTAATAAAGCAGTAAAAGAAAACAAGGCCCTGCAAAAGAAACACTGCGCGAGCTTCCCTCTTGCTTTCCTTCCCTCTCTACCCCCCACAGTGATGCCAGGGAGCCGTATGGTGACTGACAGGCCCGCTACGTCTCTCTGTCGTGTCAGCTAGCTAGCGCCCTCGGTTCCTTCCCGCTTCAATGAAGAGATTAAAGCCTATTGACTTGCCAGGCTACAGTTAATGCAAATTGGGCCTGCTATCAATGTATTATTTATAGGGAAGAGCAGCAGACATTTCCACAGAACTGGGAGCTAAGCTTACAGGAGATTAGGCATGCTATCTCATTCATTTACCAGGGAGTAATTGCTAAACTGTGGAGGAATTAGGAAACGGTTCCCCGAAGGCGTTTCATCTTGTAACCAGGTGGCTGCCATCAGCCAACCACCTCCAAGTCTGTGATAAACAAACACACAGAGGTGAAACTGATAGACTACATCTGTCCAATTGTCAAAAGCTTAACTCCTGATGACATCACGGGTAGGACATAAAACACTGTTATGCCTTTTTTTTTCTGAAGCACACGCAGGTGCTGGTGCAATCTGCAGTTCTCATTTTCCATGTCCACTGACGACTTCTGAGGAAACATTAAGATTACACTCAATCACATTTAGCCACTGAGAAAAACTAAGAAATGCTTTCAAAGCTCATAGACCTCAAAGAGTGTCTCATAAACTGATTCTCAGTTACTTCATCTCAGCCAGAACGGAAACAGCACAAGTGAGCAGCTGTCCCTACTGGTTTCCATCTCTGATTAGGTTAAGCTTGTGGAACCGTGTTGTAAAACACTTTCTAATCAACTTTGTTAAACAACCGGCTGTGTTTTCAAGATTTTACCTTCATTTTTGTAGAGAAACAGGAACGTAGTTGAGTGACTGAAACATAATCATCATCGCAAAGCTCTCAAATGATGATACTCAAACGATAACAAGGTCAAACTGGAGATACAGTATTGCTGTTAAGTATATGACAGAACCAAACAGATACAGGTGAGTAGCGATTAAATTAAATAAACAAGCATGCACACACGCACAGACAAATGATCCACACCAGATCTATTACGTTTTGCATTGACCACTGGTAATCGAGTCATAACTTAGAAGAACCAATCAGGTCAGTGAATACACACTTTTCAAACTAAATCGGGGCCAACAGCGTTTCCAAACTTCTCCGTTTTAGGCGCTCAAAACCACTGGGGTGTTTTAAAACTGTGTGGATGCAGCCTGAAGCTCAGTTTGTTGCATCTGCTGCGATCAAGGCTACAAGGCAGATTTAAGACATATTCACACATAAAATGCTCCAAAAATAATAGGTGGCATGTTGCTTTATCTTGTTATGCTGCAAAACAAAAAACTAACACTGAAAAACCAGCTTCTACCTGTACCACCTTTTCCTTGTCACTTTCTTTCTCTGGAAGATGCAAATGATCAGGACGGCAAGAGTGTCTTTTTACCCCTCGTCTTTTTTTCCCTGCTAACAGCACACTATGACTGTCTCCCTCCTTTATTCGAGAGCTCAAATTTGTTATTCACATTCTCAGCCACTTCATGTGGTGGGTGAATAAACACAGGAAAAGCAGCCTTACCTTGTCGTCAATGTCACTCTCGCTGTCACACTGTAAAAGAAACAGAGACAGGAAATATAAGGAATTATTCATTTGCCCCCCACCACCACACACAAACACACACACACACACACACACACACACACACACACAGTAGCTCATAATCAGTGCAGATGTTATTTTTGTGTGCAACCTCTCATTCACTGACAGCTTTCAGTGCAAACGGCAGAGGATGAAGAGGGAAAGGAGAGTGTGGTAGTCTAAGAGAGTTTTTCAAGTTTCAAAAGCAGCACACAGCCGCTCAGAATGCCATTCTGGTCTTTCTGTGGCAAATTCAATGCTGCAAATTTACAAAAGATTAGAAAACGAATAATACTATACACTGGATATATTATAAAGAGCCTGTTCAATGACTTTTTGTATTCAGCTGGAGCTTGTCATTTAGCCTTTTAAGGGTGCTTTAAAATTGGACGATAGTAACTCAAGGACACTGAGTGCTTAGTCTATTTGAATACTCAACACGGTGCCTATTAAGTGTGGCATTTCAAACCCGCCTTGTGACAAACTAGTCTTTAATTTGTATGTCAGACTTCTGCAGGGATAAAGGAACCAAATAACAAAAGAGGTTGTATGCTGAAATATGCCTTGTCTTGCGCGGTCAAAGGCCAAATCACCCTGTATTCAGTCAAGAAGTGAAATGTTTTTTTTCTCAACACTTCAAATTTCACAAGTCACAGTACAGAGCGATCAGGCTCAAATATCTTGAGAGGAGGTTCAGCTTTTAGAAAAAGAGAATAAAGTCAGACCTTGTAACTAACAAACAGATGATGGGAATACTGCAGATACCGAGGGCCACAGCCTTTCAGAAATCTCTTTTTAGAGAATAATAAAAGAAAAAGAATAAAGAAAAAGATTAGACTCACACACATACTGGAAATTACATTCACTAAGTCTAAAAGAATGTGTGAAGTCAAGGTAAATTCAATAACACTGCAGGCCTGGAGTTCTTGATTGACTTTTTTTTTGTCTTTATGAATAAAGGTGAAATACTGTTACTTTTATATTTAATGCACACATCACTGCATTCCTTCACTTAAATCCGACTCATGACATCTTTGCTTCCGTTTCTCGCACTGCCCTTGGCTGGTAACTCTCCCCCCGCGAGACAGTAGTTGGTGAAGTTTAGGAAACAGGAGTGGACCAACTGCAGGCCGGTCCCTCTGGACCTCCCAGCAGGATGCATGAGTTGCAGAACAATTCAAGCGAAGAGCCACATAGAGAGGGAGAGGCCCCCGGTGAAAAAACTGCCTTCAATCTGTCAATTAAGTCCCTGTGGCAACATATTTAAGTGGACCCTCTTTATTTTGTTTGACTCCCTTTCAGAGCTGGGCACAATGAAAAAGGAGCTGGGTCAATGGAGGCATAGCGGCCCTTTGTTGCAAGTGCGGTGGGTCCAAATGTATAATTAAGTAACGAGAGTAATCAGTGCAAGGGCTCAGTGGCCAAGTTCTCTCAGGAGAGCAGAGTGGAGGGGGGGCTACGATGCACAATGATTCATCCCATTCCGTAGAGACAAGGGATACAGCAGGAGTCCTCCATGGCAAAAACGTCTGAGTAAAAACGCCCTGACTCGACCCCTTAGGGGGGTTTGTTGTTGTGTTTGCATCTTTATCTGCAGAATAAGAAGAAGAAATGTCTAAGCTCCCACTGTTCACACTGAAGCAGTCTTACACTAGACAGAGAACAAGAATATGCACCTGTCACAAGAAGAATACTTTCGAAATGATGCTTGATATAAGGCTTTCTACTGGCTGAAGAAACTGTTGTTAAAGCTCCTTTCAGACGTGCACTGAAGTCCGGATTATCTCTTGAAAATATCCCGGGAGGCTGTATGTGTCAACGCAGATGTCTGAGTCAGTTGCTGCAGACATTGTTTGGAGTTTCTCCTGCCAGCTCCCAGGTAAAAACTCTGGATAATGTCCAAGCGAGCCCATGTGGCATCACAAGAGGAGATTCTCCGGAGGAGCCACCGCGAGTGAAAGATAGCAAGAGCCGGGGTCAATAAACTCAACACAAAAATGCCTGATTTCTGCAGTGGTATTCATACATTATGTCCTGCTGCATTCTTGATTTCCAGAACAGTATGAAAATTGCATTTTGCATGTGTGAATATTATGAAATGTGTGGTTATGTAAGAAAATGTTAGAAATACCATACAACACTATTTAAAAGTGTTTTCTTATTTCAATATCTATTAAAATAAAATAAAATATCTAAATATTTGGCCCATAATAGATTGATGACAAATAATAATAAAATGAGGAAATAAAATTCTCCCATGTTGAACTGCAAGTAAATACCCACATGCACTCGTAATGGGAAATTAGAAATATCGGCCACGCAACATGTCTCTTTTCTTCTGGGGAATGTTTGCAAACCCTAATTTCTGGGATTTCGCTTGTCAAAAGACCTTCATTACAGAGTGTAGGGCATTAAGAAGAGAAAGTGGCTTAGGCGTCTTGTCAATCAATTCCCCATTCACGCTGCAAAGCCTGGACAAATTAATTGTCAGCCATTTCTATAGTGCTTGTTAGGGCCACATCACAACCTGTAATCACCACCCATTTCTTCCCTTACCACTCTGGCATTTTATCTGAAAGGAATCACAATCAAAATAATGTTTCTCTCCATCTGGATCCATCTTCAAATGACAAAAAAAGGGAAAATTGATCCAATCTCCCACTTCGCCCAGCCCCCAGGAAACCGGTGTAAATGTATTGTTAGCATGCGGCTGAACGGATGACAGCGATTCACAGCGGTTGTGAGCTCCTCTCTATTACTAGGGACGAGTTTAAACCCCAGGTGATGGAGATGAACAACTGGCTCGCTCTATTCCCCCGGTGCAAGCTTGGCCTTGTTGTTGTTGCAGTAACCATGACACAAGAGATGAGGCCTCACAAGGCTGGAGCTGGCGAGGAGGAAAAATAATATCAAAAGAGCACAGCATGGTGCTTATCCTTTTACAAGAAGCATACACTGCAGCGGAGCATAAAGAGGAATACTAGCTATGGCTCAGACAGAGAGAGACACAGCACAGCAGGGGGGAGAGAGGCAGGTGGAAAGGGGGAACAAAACAACAGAAAGAAAAGGCAGGGGGGATGCTATAGAGATGAGGGGATGGATGGATGTAAAGGGTGTTAGAGCAGGTTTTGTCAGTACTGTACGTGACTGCCCTGTTGGGCTATTACACTTGGTTGAGTCAAAGAAAGGAATACAATGAAGCTATGAAAGTACAAAATTGGAAGAGTGCATGGGTGTTAGAGGAGGACCACGTCACTTAGCACCCAATGCTTCTGCGAATATGTTCACCAGGGTGAAGGCTCTCAGCGAGCCGACACAAGAAAACCAAGTGGTGAAAATCAAACCCCAAACTGAAGCCTCCCTACACAGCACGTCTGGTGGTCAGAGGGGACATTGTTAAAATCGTAGAGATACGCTCTCACTAAGCAGCCTGACAGCAGCCAAGCCCCTTGTGGTTTGTTTCTCTCATAGATGTTCACAAACCCCAAAAAAGAAAAAAAGAAAACTGCCTGGCTCTTCGGAGGCAGGGAGCAAGCAGAAACATCTGCACCTGGCAACCGCCAGCTACGAAGTGTAACAGGGGACCAGCTTCAGCGAATGGCTCCACAACCCTCCCTCCTGGCTCCCCACCTTCTCTCCGAACCCTCCTCCCCACAGCCAGCACATCAGACAGATGCGTTTGACATTTACATAGCTTTCAACACTTCAGAGACTGGAGATTTATTCCAGCGGCGGTCCTGGCAGGAGCCGGGCCCCGACCTGGGCTGGCCCCCTCGACAACCCTGTAGCTCAGCCCTGAAATGAGGCAGGGCTGAGCAGTGAGGAGGAAGAGGCGGAAGAAAAAAAAAACTCAGTGGGAGGGAGGAATGGATGTCTCGATTCTCCTGGATATTTTCTCTGGCAGATTCTGATAGACGTGCAAGGGGAAGACGATAAGCGTTGTGCATCCCGGAGCACATTAAAACGACTGGCCAAATTAATCACACAGTTCCACTTGTCACACGCGGAGGACAGTCTGCCATGAATTCTCCTGGAGAGATAGTGAGAGGGGCCGAGGAGGAACTTGCCCAGCTACGCAAATGCTGGCATGGCGGCAACGACTGTCTGTATGAATACTGATCTCCAACCTGTACTTGCTGCAAGATATCTGGAGTAAAAAAAGTATGTCACTGTCAGCTCCTTCTCAAAATAAACTAAGAAAATGAATAAGATGAGAAAAAATATTTGTATATTACATTTGTGTTTTGACAATACAATTTGAGAAAGAAGGTTATAATCAAAGTCATTTTAAATTGTGTAATCACCAGATTATATTGTAACATTTTGGATATAGCTACTACACCATGATATATGAAACAAATTTACATTGCTTTGTAAATGTTGTAAGTGAGAGAAAAAAAAAACACCATGAAGAATTGAAAATTGGCCACAAAAAAAGGTGAGACTTCAGCTTCTTTACTTAATTCCTTGTCCAAGCGAATATGGTGTCGGACCAATAATGCAAAAACTTCCTACTGAGTGGGGAGAAATGGCTTCAGTTTAGAAGACACCCCTCGGGGGACGTAGACTGAGATACCCCTGATGGTAAGGGAGAAAGCACTGACAACCCCAGATCTCCTAGTGAGAGAGCACACAGAGGGGGTAATGGTCCATTTAGATAGTCGAGGACCAAAGCGGTGTCAGCTACAAGTGGAACAACACCAATTTCCTCCTCCAATTTCCCTCCTGCAGAGGCTGGGATGAGGTGCAGGGACGTAAGTGCTGTGGCCACTCTGATGGGGCGTGGAAGCGGAGCCTCAGGTCCACTGGGGGACCTCCTGTCTGGCCCTGAAACATCAGAAGGATATCTGAAGTTTGCTTTGGCCTCGTGGTGAAAACTGAAGCCTTGCCTTAACTTCAGCTTTCCTAATATATCAATTAGGTAGATGGTTGGTTGCTTCCTCTTATGTTTTCATCCTTCCCGGAACAAACTTCAAAAGTCATGAGTAACAAAGGCTGAGGAGGTGGAGTGTGTTTGTACATGTGCTTACATGTGTGTAAGCGTGCACGTGGGTTGGAATCGAAATTGCCACATAAAGAAATAAATATACTGTGCACATAACTGGGGCAAAGAGCCTTTGGAGTATGAGTGGTGGGGCTGTATTAATATAAGGGTTTACATGGCTTACATGTCACCACTGCATATGACTCTCTCAACCACACAGAGAAAAAAGTGATTGCTCTTGACCCCACTAGCTGTATCTGAAAGCACCACCTAGCAAAGTGATTTGATCACAGGAACAAATCTATACAGCCATTTGACCCCTGACCTCCCCAGCAGGCAGCATGGGAAGTCAGCTGATTACCCTGGGTCAGCCTAGGAGCTCTGGATTAGGAAAGTATTGATCTCAGTGAAGATGTGGGTTCTAGAGGGAATGAGATTGAGAGAAAAAGCTCTGCCGGGTAGAAATGATATCGACCAGTAGGAGAAGCCGAGACAGGCTCGCACGTAAAACCATATTTGAGCTTGGGACCTAGGAGGCTGTGCAAACAGAGAGACGGCTTCGGCAAAAGCTCCTTTCACCGCGGCCCATTGAAAGAGGACAGAGAGAGAATGAAAGTGAAGGAGGATTGGAGAACACAAGCTCAGAGAAATGCTCTTTGCATTAGCCAGACACAGAGGCCTCTGGTTCAGGGCTGACACACTTCAGGGAAGAGTCAGCAGGGGCCATGTAAATCAAGCCGGGGTGAGGAAAGATATAGTCCTGACTTGGGGCCAAGCTAAGCAGAATTTAACATTACCCAGAGTCCATGTAAACAGCACTGGGACCTGGCAGGACTCTGTTTCACTTCCATGCAAAGTATGTGGCGAGGTCGAAGAGGAGGAAGGGGAGGAGGTCCACGGACAGATTGATGGTGATAGCGGTGGAGGGTAAACTTGAAGAGCTGTCCCCCTTCTTCACTAAATCAAAGGACCGCCTTGTCCTTTCCAACAAGAAATCCCTCAACCTTTGCCTTCAGCACTCGCTGGGGGAGTGACAGAGCCGGCTGGGCTGCCGGTGCGATCCTTGGAGGAGTTGGGCGAGGGAAAAACAGACAGTAATGGCAGATGTACGAGGGAAGAGGGAGCATTTATTCAGCTCAGAGAGAGAGAGAGGAAAACTGGAAGAAAACCTGAAGGGACAGGGAATATACAACTGTGTTATGAATATAGTCATGGAAGAAAAATGGAGACATAGGTAAGAGAGAAGAGAGAAAAAAACCTCCACTGATTTATTCTCACATCTCTCTTTTATGAGACTCCCTTCAGCTTCATCTTGTCCCTGTTGACCGTGTGACTGCAACTAGCTCGCTCTCTTGCCTTCAGAGATGAGCACACACACATATGTACACGCATATACAACCCTCAGCACCTCCCAGTGTTTTGACATGGCCCCGGGCCCAGTGCGGCTGAGCTGTAGCAGCAGACACTGGGCATTGGAAATTTAAGTCGGGGCGTAGGAGAAATTAGGCGAGGAGGCAAGGAAATGGGATGTTGACTTGAAGTGGCCCCGGGGGCAGCTGAGAGTCTCCCTGTGCAGCTCCGCTGGCTGCCTGACAGTTTGATGGAGCGAGTGGAGGCTTCCCCGCGGCCCGAGCCACCGTCTCTAACACTGATGTAGCTCAGTGAGGAACAGATTGAGCCTCCAGGCATCGCTCTGTACTGCTACTCCCCTCCTCTCTCGCTCTTTCTCGCTCTCTGTACTGCTACTAGTAGCTCTAGTCGCACTCTCACTAATCCTGTCAAGCCAACACAGAGACTCGTGTACACGCAGCACATATGCATGCATGTACATACTATATGTGTTCACACAAAAATCACAAACTGTATGCACGCAAAGGTACACAGAAAAAAAACACCCACTGAGAGCCTGGCTCCTTCCTTCCTTCTCTTCCCCACGACAGTAATGTGATGAGCACTACAGATGCTGTTTACTAAGCTCTGGCCGGCGCACAGGGGGAAGGAGGCGGAGAGGGAGGGTGGGATGGAAGAAGAGGCAGAAGGAGGTAGAGTCAGGGGGCTGGCAGGCCACAGCCATAATGAAAAGAATCTGGCGGCAGCCCACTGTGTGCTGGTCATGAGAAGCATGTGCTGCCGGGGGGCTCTACTGCTAATTTCAGGGGGCAGCCAAGCGTTTCACGCTAGACTTGTCATCGGGCCAGAGGGGGCATTCATACTGGGTGACAGCAATTGCGAGAGGGCGGGTAGAGGGGTTTGGGCAGGGGGGGTAAAATGAGAGGGAGAAAGCCTCGGCTCCCTTCCCCCTCCCTGCACCTCCTGTCCCCTCTCTGCAATGATCAAACGTTGTTGAAGGCAGCGTACAGAATTACAAATGAGTGTCCTGTGGCAATGGCTGGAACTGGATTCAACTCTCTCCACTCTCTCTCCTCAGGTGGCCATAAGGGGCACACCTCATCCTCCAACCCCTGCTGTCCAAATGGGATTTAATACTTGTATTTTCCTCGTTAACATGACAATAATAATTGGTTACAAAAGCAGGCTGTTTATAAGCCCACACACTCAAAAACAGAGATAGCACTTATTCATTTGGCTACGCCCCATCTGGGGAGTATGGATACTGTCACTTAGAAATTAAATTTGATATCACAATTTTAACTTATATTGTGATATAGTAAACATTTTTGGAAATCTCTAATGGCTGACAATCTACGATTATCTTATGGTACGTATCAGCATTGACTAACCCAAGCCCGACCATGCCCTTGGTTCCTAGTATCTTCCCCTATCTTCACAGGACTGGCAATCTGTTAAAGGTGAAATGACTGACGGACACATCTTTAATCAGCGCCATCAACTGGCCTGAGGATTTGGTGAGCACTCAGGCTTTATCTCTAAACTCGGCTAGATAAAATGAGCACAAAGTCACTGGAAATCGTTAAAGGGTTGAGACCAGAGGAAGAAAAAACACAGACGGGGGAAAAACACCCTGTCAGCCTGACCCCTAGATTGTGGATCCAATGGAATGAGAGAGAGAGGGAGGTAGAGAGATGCAGAGGAAAAAGCAGGGGCTACAGAAGAGTTGATGCTAACAGCTGGGCTGCCTCCCCCTTAAAGAAGAGGGGGAAAAAACTGGCTCTAGTCTGGCAGCCAGGAGATGGAAGCGAGGGATGAGCGGGGATGAAAGGAGGAGTGTGAGATATGAAGTCAGTGATGAAAGGTGGGTGGCTGATGGAAGATGAGTGGATGGGGAACAGGGTGGGGTGTGTGTATGTGTGTGTGTGTGTGTGGGTGGGGTGGTGGGGGGTTTACCAGCTTGCGAGGAGAAACTTCTGTTCATTGACTCTGAAACAAGCCGTCACACAAGAGAGAAAAGGAATGGATGGGAAACAGAGAAACAGAGACAGGGAGCAGTGTAGAGTGAAGGAGGAGTGAGGGAGGGAGGAGGCAAGCCACATTGCACATCTTCAGGCTGTGAATAATTTAGAGGAGCACTGGGGAGACGAGACGAAGATGAACACAAAACACTGGCAGCGTTTGACCTAGAGCTGCAGCTACATCAGTGCACATCACAGAGCGGAGAGCTCTCTCCCGCTTCCTCCCCTCCCTCTCTCTTTTGCTCTTCTCCTGCCTCCCTCTGTGTCAAGGAGGAAACAGCTGTACGCTATTCTTGTTTCGCCTCACATTCCATGAAACTCAACAGAATGGCTGACAACTCCGTTTCACGAGGATCTCTCTTTCTCCCAGCCTGCTCTGGGCACATCAGACGAGCTGGAGGAGGCTCGCAGAGAGTGGATGTGTGTAACTCCAGGTGATATGGGACAGACACACCAGATACACGCGTGTCTGCACATCCCCTGACACAAGCAGGACTTTAAATGACATCACATTGCACGAGAAGGAACATCTTCAAAAACATCAAACATGATTTTAGCCACCTCGCTGCCATGACTTACGCAATTATCAGTGTCAGCTTAACACTCCACTGGTGCTAAAACAGTTAATTTTAGCTATTAATTGAGCTTAATCAAGCAAAATGTCTTATATTCACTTTCAGCCTCTTATATGTGAGAAAACACTAATCAACAGATTATTATCGCAAAATATTCAACAAGGAATAATCATATACATATATAATACTTATATTAATACATTTCAAAGCTCAGACAAATTATTCACTTTATTAATCTGACTTGAAAAAGAAATGAAAATAGTATGATAGTAAATAATGTATATGTAATATTAACCACCCAGTACGTGACAGTACTTTCCCATATCAATAAATCGATGTCAGGAGACATAATGCAGTGTGAAGTGAGGGACAGAGCTGTGAGCAGCCAAGCAGTGGAGACTGTGGACAGCAGCAGTAAATAATAGCTGCCCTGTGATTAGGCACAGAAGAGGTTAAACAGAGCTTGTTCACGCCGCCTTTGTCAAGGTGCCATGAATCATCTGACCTACTGAAGTGTGTGGGACTGTGTGTGTGTGTGTGTGTGTGTGTGTGTGTGTGTGTGTGTGTGTGTGTGTGTGTGATGAAAGGACCACTGGGCATCTGTGGTGGGAGTGACAGTTGGGCGGACAGAGGGCGGTCTGATCAACCCAGAAGGGAGGGGCCATTTATTACTGTAATTAAGGAACCGTGGGAGGAGGGGAGCGCAGAATGTAAATGCACACTGATCTGCACGTCGAGTAAATCTTTTTTGGGATAGACGTGATCGTATCATGAGAGCGGAGAACGAGGACCACAGATGGAGACCAAACAAAACACGAGGTACCTCGGTTTTCTCTCTGTATTTGCTCGCCCCCTCCTTCCCTCCAACACTCTCTCGCTCCCTCTCTCACCGTCTCCTGCTTGGTCTGCGTGGCTGATATTAATGGGACGTCCCTTGTTTGTAAATGTGCCAAGTTGTGTGCACCACTGCGGGCTGTCTATTATAGCAGGCCTCTGGGGCAGCTTTTCCATATGGCATCACATATGGCACTCAGCAGCATCAATTAATGTTGTTATAATACTGATTTTTATGAGCTCGGGTTTCACTCCTTTCCTCTCTTCTCTACCCCTGCATCACCCCCCCCTCCTACCCCCCCACTGTCGCTGATTCCTTTGATTCTTCAAACTGCCTCTCTTCGATTCCCGAAAACCTTCGACAACCTGGCTTATGAACGACGGAGCATCTGAAAAGTTTTCCTGTGCCAAATTCTGAGAGCTCCTAGCAGCTCCACTGAACCCCACTCAAAGACCTTCAGAACGACTTTGTTCCTGCTATGCCGCAGAAGAAAAGGTAACGCTATTGCCAGCGTGTCAGAATCTTTGCATCTTCCATGAAGCTGAGAGACTTCGATCAGTGAAATATGAAAGAACACGCGAGAGTCAAAAACAGCCATTACACAGACCGAAGACTGTGTGAGATAATGTAACATATTTGCAATCAAACACAGATTTTCTAGCACCGATTGTACTTTTGGTCACATTAGCCCAGCGCCGGGGTCTATTAGCGTGTGAAAATAGGCCTGAATTTATGCACAAAACAATAGGCAGATGGATGTAAGAACAGAATCTGAGGGGCCTTTTTGTTCCCTGGTGCCTTTGGTGGTGGATGTGACAGGAAGGGAACAAGAGCGTAGCAAAAAGCCCCGCTTAAAAAGCTCCCAGCCACACCAGCCTTGTCAGCGTTGCCACAATTAGAGACTAGATCACTGGCGCTTCCCAGCGAGAAACATCTCACCACCACTCCTCAATGGAACTCTTTTGTTTGAGGAACACACTCAAAGCAGGGTTTTAAAACGTTTCGGATGGCTAATCACTCTCAGGATGAAAGGCCCTGGCGTGTTCGTTTGTCTCAGCGTGGGGAGCTTCCCTTGCCGTTTCTCTGTCTCTGATTCTGACTGTTTTTGTTCGTTTCTTTTTCAGCAGGCAGGCGAGGCAGGCGAGCTGGCAGGCAGCGCTGTTTGAAGGTGCAGTCAGACCTGAGTGCAGGCCTGATGCTTTGTAGTGATATTTCCAGCAGCACAATCTCATTACTTTTTGACGTGGGAGATGCGTGCAGGGGCGGATTGTCATTTCACGCTGTCAAAAGTTCCGTGAGGGAATGGAGACGGGAATGGAACTTCAATGACCTGCATGCCTCTGGCTCATCAAGACTGAATATATTAAACCAAATAACACAGATAAAAATCCAGTGAACCAGATCCTTGAAGATTTGTGTAAACTTAATGTCCAGTCCCCAGGGGTGCTGAAGGAATTTCTCTCTTTATCTATAATCTATAATCGGATCTGTTTCACAGCCTCCTAAACCTGCCGCTGTACATCCCCTGAACCTAATTAATCTAAATACAGCACTGCATATATATATATACACAAACAGGCCTTTGTGTCTTGAGAGGAAAAGTCCTGAGGGAAGCATCCCACACCTCTCAGAGATGGTGAGAGCTCCTGGACGTTTTCACAAGGGACAATCATTGGCAGCTCCCTCCTTTAAAAAAAAAACTGGGGGGTATCCCTCGAAGTTGATTTCACACTGAGTTCTTTCAATGCAGAGAAAAACTTTGCTCTGTTTAAGAAGCTGCCAGGCACTGATTGAAGCGCCTGGTTACCATGCGAACCCCGGCCTGTTGCTGGGGTTACTGTCCCAAAGTGCTTCCTGGGTAATTTTCGAGGTCACTGGTTTGTGCACGCCTATGCGGTGCAGATGCGCCCACCCTCATTCAGGGCCCAGCAGGAGCTCTTTCATTAGGCCCAGTGAATGGCCTCATTCATCCCCTTCACCACAATTGGTCATGCTGCGTCTTCGCAGAGGGCCCAGGACAAACTTTTCTCTCTTTCCACCCCCTGATCTTCCATGCACCACCCACCTTAGTCATGCTTCACTTTTGTTTCGAAGCATGAGGTGGCTGGAGCTTCAGGGCTCATTTTTGACTGCAGACTACCATGGAAGGATGATGAAATACTGACATTGCTGTCTTTTTTATCTTTGGAACTTTGGAAGATGAAGAAGATGAATATAGACATTTTTTTGAATTTTGTAAAATGTACTCAACGCTTGAGTCTGGCAACGGCAATGTAACATGTCTTTAAAAAGAATAACCTTTTATATTTTTGAAGGTGCACTATTTTTATGACTCATAACTACATTAATCCCATTTTCCAGACTCCTACTTCTATCTCAGTTTTGCACAAAATCCCAGAAGATCTGTTCTAGAAGAACTCTGAGCAATTTCAACACTAAGTTGCTTCTCTCTCCACTGAGTCACTTCTGTGACTGCAGTGTTAGCCATGCTAGTGGCTCCTCTACACCATGCCTCTATTTAGTCCTCAAGCGAGTTTCAGCTCTGCCCTAGTGAGAAGTGACTAATTGTCTTGAGTTGTTAGTGTGCCTGGAATGAGTTCCACTCCAATCGCTGACAGGGGTGCGCAATAATTTTGTTACTCCCTTCCTCCTCCCCTCTCTCTCTTTCTCCTGTTTGCAGCAGATTTACCCCCACTGCTTCTCAACCTACTGAGCTGTAAAATTGAGTGGACGGCAGGCAGGATACAGAATGAGACCTGGCATCGTGGACACACTAACCTTGAGGAGGGCCACTGCTGCTGGCTGCACCTAAAGAGATGGAGACAGAACGTCAACCATATTGGAATGAGGACGGTTAAAATGAGGAGGGAGGAAAGTCCAAGGGTAAAGGGAAAGGTGGAGACCCTTTCTGAAAAAGAAAAGCAATATGACAGGCTTGGTAAAAGCAGGTCTTAATCAGCACGAGGATGGAAAAACACAACACATAGATGACAGGATGTCAACCACACAGAGAAAAAGGAGAAAGCATCATCATCCAAACTGACCTTGTCTATCCTTAAATTCCTTGTTCTTCCCCACTCCTTTCTTTAAGATATATTAGAGTATGTTATGCTTATCCCAGTGTACACCTCAGCTGCTGTTGTGCATATCGTTTATACAACATTTGCAAATAGACATCATTCTGAAAATTTAAAATTTCTGACAACATGGACATATTTTGTGAATAAAGTGTAAATTACAAACTAGCCTGGAACCGTTTATGTTTACGAGCAGCTCCAGCTAAACTATCCTTGGTAATGAAATCAACTTGTATAGCTGCTATTGGAACGAATCTGGGCAATCAATTACTACGAATCACAAATATACTAGTTGCGGTTTAGATGTGAACAAATGGAGTCTCAGTCCCTTACAGATGATATTAGTGCTCTGAGCTGCTCTCTCTCCACGAGAGATTAAGCAGGTTTGTACTCTCCCAGGCGGGCAGCGCTCCCCCCCCTCCAGGGTGCTGCACTATCATTTGCAGGAAAATTACTTCAGTAATGAAGAATCCAGGCCCATAAATCCTCATGGCCTTACCTTCCTTCGCCGCCCAAGTCTCAGTGAACAGCCAGTAAAAATTCCCTTTAAAAAATTCATAGTGCAATTTTGCTCAAATCCCTCCCAGCAAGCACAATTATGGAACTTTCATCTCAATTGATTTATGTCCTGGGCTACAGGGGGAGGGGGTGACTGGGAGGGGGTGAGGTTGTGAAGGGGGGGAAAAAAACAAGTGGTAAATCATTGTTTTTAAAAGCAAAGGCATAAGGCCTTTTGTCACGTCCCCCTGCATGTGTTTTGTAGTGCAGGAGATAGTGGGATAGAGAGGTGCGTGGATGAGGGGAGGAGGAAGAGGACAGGCAATGTCTGAAGGGTTTGAAAGCAGGAGTGAAATGGCTGGAGGAGGAGGAGGGGAGGGAGATGGGGGTGAAAGGAGCGGTATTCCACTTGATTAATAACACTAATCAAATTATACAGTGTTCCACTGTGCCCTGAAATCTGGGGCCATAATGTCCTCTAATGGCGAGGTTCATGGAGCTAAACTTCAGAGGGAAAACACGGCGCTGACTGCTGCATGCCTTAATGAAGGCAGTAAAACATCCATTTCCAGAAGCCATGAAATGAAAGGCAAGATTGTACTGTAGATGTGCACCCAGTGGCTCCCCCACTGCAAAAAAATGGAAGGCTGTTAACACAAAAGACAGTGTCGGAAAGAGAGAGAGAGAGAGAGAGAGAGAGAGAGAGAGAGAGAGAGAGAGAGAGAGAGAGAGAGAGAGAGAGAGAGAGATGCAAGGCTTTAAGAAGAGAAATGAGGGGAGAATAATACAAGTGAAGAGATTTAAAGGGCAAGAACACCAAGAGTATGAGGATATAAAAAGAAAAAGGATGATGAAGTGAGGATGGAAAAGACCGATTGGTGGATGCTCTCAGTGCTTTATTTCCAGAGAAGTTCTCTTCTGGCATGAAGACAATCTCTGTCTGCTGATTATGGATGAGCCAGCTTGGTTTACTATGTCTGTTATACTTAGTGCTGCTGACAGGAGCCACAATTCATCACTATTTAGTTGCTGATGCACCTAACCACAGCATCCTCCCCCTCATCTATCTCAATACCACTCCATTAGAGTATTCCCTCTGTCCATCCGGGCATGCATTGTGTTGATCTATCCACCCATCTGTATTGCCATCTATCCATCCATCCATCCGTGTGCTCGTCAGTCCGCCCATCATACATCTGTGCGTCTGTCCATCCTTCCGTACATCCATGCATCCATCCACCCATCTATCAAACCATCCAACCTTGTGAAAATATAAAGATCTGACACACCTTAGCTGTCAGCTAGATGCTCAAGGTAAGAGGTTAGATTATGTCTGGGCATTACCTTATGCCAAAAGGCTGTATGACTTCTGTTGGCAGCGGCACACTACATGTCTAACGTCAAAATCTAAGCATAACACATTAAGATCACTATTGGCACAAAGTGCAGTCTTGCAGAAAAAGTCTGCTGCATTACAACAAACTTAGACTCCAGACACTTATATTTTTACAAAAGCATTATGGTTTGCATTTAATCTACTAAATTGCACATGCTACAAACAATCAAATCAGCCTTTGAATCTTGAATAAAGCAAATGTTGTTAGTAGTCCTTAGGGCAAAATTTCATCTGGAGAGCGAGGGGAAAAAACAACAAAGCTGAGAAAACACAGATTGCTATTGTTATTATTATCATAATTACAGCTGTGCTTATCGTGCAAGCCGCCTCAATCAGGATGAAATACAGTTTCATTTGATGAAGCTTCCTGTTTTGACTGGCTTGAGTTTGGAAACCACACACTTGGCTGGCGTGCCAAAAACTCAATCAGGCGCAATTACATAGCCATCAGATAGAAATGTAATTGATTTGAAAGCTGACATGAGATATAACTACATTACAGTGGAGGCACAGTGGGGAGCCTCCTTGGGGACAGGGCCTACGGGGAGCTCATTACAGCCAAGCTTTGAATTATTGAGTGCTATGGCAGTGACATTGAGGAACAGAGGCGGGCGATTGGCTGTAACAACTCAGCAAGTGTTTATCTCAACTTACAGCAACCTAAGACATCTGAAGGAGTGATCTGCCAGTGCATGCATATTGCAGGGGGAGAAGTTGTAATGGTTCATAACTGGAAGAGTTGAGGCCAAGATAAGAGTGTGCATGTGTGCACATCATTGCTCCTATTTCCCCCTGAACTATTTGTATAGAGTGCAAATACAGTTGCATAGCAATAAACCAGCTCGTCGTCGGGTCACATATTTAGTGGCTTGGTTTGCACTTAGTTTGTGAAGGCATCACATGTCCCCCCGTGTCACAATGAGAGCTGTGTTGACTTAGCATGGTGCTTTCCGAAATGTACTCTCACTTAAGTAAAATCTGCTTAGCTGGTTTTAGTGTTGTCTTGTTCGGTTGTTGCTGAGCTTGCTGTTTAGGTTCATAGCTAGCAGGAAAACAAACATAATGCCATACATGTGATAGTTTGTTAAAGTCTCATACTTGTCCTTTTTGATGTAGTGATTCGTTTGTTATAACCAAAACATTTTCATTTTTCCAACTTATTCTTAGCTTTACAGACACAAAGAGCTTAAATTAGGTGGCAACCTCCCTGGAGTCAGGTTTGAGAGTGGGGGAGTGAAGTAGCACATCTCCCTGACCCTGACCACCAGCCTACAGGCCTTCCCTGAGGTACTAGGGGGGACTATTGAGAGGATAAAGATATAAGTCAGTGCAGAAGGGCCTCGGCATCCCTAAGGAACCTAGTGACTGCCTACCTCTGGGAGAGCTATGCCCCCTAGGCTTCTGCCACTGATCTCCCTCTGTCTCTCTCATTCTTCTATCACTCTCCTCTCTCTCCTCACACAGGCCTCCTGTGAGCTTTCTCACAAAAAATGAGAACTCAATTAATTCAGGCGAAATGAGGACAAAAGAGGAGGAGGTCTGGGGAGCCCAGGGAGGCAGAGAATGAGCGAGAGAGGGAAGCCTGACAGAGCTGCTTGTCAATCTGCGGCCTGGAAACGGCAAACAGAGCATGAGGTGACTGTGCATGTGCATTAAGTCTTTAGCCAAGCTAATCCTGCCTGCAGTTTAAACATGGCTGATGAACGAACGCTCCTCATTACAGAGGGGGCTGCTGGGTATATAGACAGGTCAGAGGGAGGCAGACAAAGAGAAAAGAGCAAAGCCTGGAAGAGATGAAGACAGAGAAGACGTGATTAAAAACATGCTGACACTCCCTGACAATCCCCTGCATGTTGTTTATTACATGGGTGCTGTGGGGTGTCACATGTTGGCCCTTTATTAGAGTTATCAGTCATCACTTGAGTTGACAGTGTTACTATTATGACACCGTGGTGACAGAGACTGGAGATCTAAACCTAGAATTACCACCTCTGACAACCTATAAAGTTGCAGTTTACATCAATGTCGATCCAAACATATAGTCAAGACTTGTGTGTGTAAGTGCATAGTGTGTAAGTTTATTGAGAGAAACAAAATTGACCAATAAAGCTGATTCTGATGGAACACAAAGTTGTAGCCGTGACAGAGGACAACAGCTGAAGACCAATTGCGTCACGTTGGCATAACCAGGCTGTCCAATTTCAAAGTCTCCTTCAAATGCAGTCTACAAATGCGTCATTTCATCTCAGAGCAACAACGGCTGTGATGGGTGGATCCTTCTCAGGCCAACCTATACCATGATTCACTGCCCTTCAGTGAGGAAACTGTTTTTCTAAGGAGGCAGCAAGTGATGAGACCAAAACGCCCAATGCTTACACTGCACAAATTTAAGTATCAGGCTTCAATACAACCGAACAACTAACAGTATACAAGTAAAATAAAAAAATAAAAAATGTCTTGTCATGTCCGACTACAGCTCTGTTGCTAGGCAACAGCGGCAAGAGAAGCTGGGGACTCAAATTGCAGAAATCCTTGCAAGACCACCGACTCATTTCGGTTCGGCCTTCACAGGTTACATGGCTCAAACAGGCGGCCTCCTTTGGTCCATCAATTAAGACACAGCTAATGTTTGATGTAAGGCTGTTGCTGCAAATAAGCTTAGAAATATAAAACATAGATGCTTCACACACACACACACACACACACACACACACACACACACACACACACACACACACACACACACACACACACACACACACACACACACACACACGAAAAATGTATGATTACAATCTCCCCTTCTCTTCTGCAGTCATGACAGTGAATAGTGGCAATAGAAAAGTGTTTTTGTAGAAAATTACGTCGACTGAGGTTGACCTTAGGCATTTAGGTTACACAATATCATTAGTTGTAATATTTTATCCTAACAGACATATACGTGAAATTTTGTGAAAACATTGTTTTTTTTAAGTTCACATTGACCTTGACTTTCGACCTTTAACCTCCAGATTCCAAGTGAGTGTTTGTGCCAAGAACAAGAAACCTACATAGCACCATTATCAGAAATACTTCAGCCTCTGTTTGACCTACTGTAATGACCAAATGTTAATGTGGATGTGACCTTTGACCTGTGACCTTGAGAACATGGGTCCCTTGCTAAAGATGCAAAGTGTGTTCAGATGGACAACAGTCATCAATCTTGCATGTGCCCGGTCACCCTGCTTAATGCTATATTAAGGTGCCACAAGCCACCACTCAGCTCAGCTAATTTTCTCATAGCGTTGCAGAAAAACTGGCAGAAAACCAGCTGTTGTAGGGGGCTGTTGCCAGGTTTGAGGTCACTAGCACACACAGACACACACACACACACACACAGACAGACACTGCAGTATTTCCAAGAGCTACCTATGCTAAATGCGCTAAAAACAAATTGACACGGCAGACCCTTTTTTTTTCATCTGGTTTGTTGCTCAGAGTACACAACTGTTTTCTGTTTGTGTCATAGACAACTAAAACAACAAATAAAAATAAATGACCCATTTTTACCCTTCGACTACTTGTAAGCTGTGAGATGTTATCTCCATGCGACGGTGTTATGAAAGTAACCACTTCCCTCTGACAGAGAGTAAATCTCACCGTATTCTGGGATATTTTTATGTTCATTTTTGACTGCAGCGCATATATTACAATGTTTTACCAGTCCCAGCTCTAGGACCAGGCTTGTAAAACAGGCAAGTCAGACAGAGCCAAATTCTCATATGATAAATACCTTGCATGTAAGGAGACAAGGGGACTGTGGAAAATGTGTTTCCAAGAAAATCAGTCTGCCACTAGTACTTATAGTGATTGAACAGCCTGTAAACAGAAGCAGCTGACTTACTTGACACTCTCTGGGAGATACGGATATAGTGGTGCTTCGAGGAGCTGAAGGGAACTAAAGAGGTCGGGCGTTGAAGTTCATGAACTGAACCGTGGGTGCAGGAGCTTTTAAAATTACCCTGTCTCCGGACTTGGCCTGGTCTCCTAACTGAAGCTGCAGAGTAAAAGCACAAGACTGTTGAGCGAAGTACGTCAAGTCAGTCATAAGACACAGTCGGTCAATGGCCGATAGTGTTCCTCGGATTAGCCCAAATTAAAATTAGATCTATCTTTAACAATCTAATAAAAAAAGCCATATGATGACACTTTGCCTCATTTATGCTTTCCATCTTCTCCTCCGCAAACCTCCCAGGAGAATAAATTCTCCTTTGTTCATGGTGCTGGTAAAAATATCTTTATGCTAGTGTGCCAGCAACTCCCAATCTATGAAATTTATCACAGTCAGAGATCATTTTCTTCCAGATCTATTTCCAATCAAGAAAGTGTGGAGGCTGCAGATAGTCTTGTTGATGTTGCAGGTCCAATTAGTGGCAATATGAGCATGAAAATGAATTAAGCACACAAGTTAGCACTGCAGATGAAGGCATGTCTTTGTGTCCTCACCACACATCAGCTGACACTGATAATGCATTAAGCCTAAGGATATTACACTAATAAACAACCTAAAAAGAAAGCAGCGTTCTTCTACGGCATGAGTTTGGGGCCTGCTTGTAATGAGGCGTGAAGCTTTTTACCACAAGGTAAACAACACAACATGTTTGTTATGTGAATAAAAGTATATCCAGTTATTCTGAGTCCTCCACAGCAAAATGACTCAACTCTAGTGGCTCCAACAACACAAATGTTAAAGATAAACTGCATGTTAAAAGTTGTTTCACTTTCTTGATGTCAACCATCTCGTGAATAATTTATATTTTCTGAGACAGTGTCAATTTCCAAAGAACTTTGAGAGGGAGGAGGGAGGAGAGGCACCGAGAGTTCACAGTCTGCAGCTACAGCAGTTTGGATGCGAGCCGTTGTAAAAATGTGAGAAAAACCACAACCCATGTGACTATTGTGCAAACATGTAAAACCCACAAAGGATGCTGTGAGTTGCTAAAAGCACAGGTACATCTAAGCCACAGCCCAAACCAGACTGAGGCTTTTGAAACTGAAGTTTTGTTTTGTAACTGCTGACACGGGAAGATACATGAAGAGAAGAACATAATGACTACACATGTATAAAATGGTTGAATGACTATAAGACTGAATCAAATGATACGCAGTGGTCACCAGATCTCAACCCAACGTACACATATGAGAGTTTTAGGGGTTGCATGTCAGACGGTGCTCTCGTCCACCACCAGCAGTAAGCAGTAAGTCATGTCACACTACACGATTTTAAACCTGGTTTTCCAGCCGCAAACCAGTTTTGGAAGTTGCCAACACAAGCCCCAGATCGAGGCAAAAATCGGTGGTGACCCCCTGTCCCCAGTCATTCCTGTACAACTCACAACGACTGCAACACTCGTGATCACACAAAACCAAGTTGTGTAGTGCACAGAAATCCAACAACTATGAAAGTTGTGTCTTTAAGATGATCCAGACAACCAGTGGATCAATGATTTCCTTTGGAGGCTTGTATTGCATGTAGTGCAAAAACGTTTTGAGTTAAGTTGAGACAAAAAAGAAACAACCCAAGAAGGAATTAACATTTACTCTATGTTTCTAAAGCTTTTAGACTAGTCCATAGATACTCACTTAAATCGCCAGACACCTGCCCCCTTCTCATCTGACCGGAACCAGAATCCAGGAAAAGAAACACTATGAAACCATTTGGTTTTGTCTGTCCTAATGGGGTCGTCTTGGCTCAGGGAAACCTTAGCCTGGCATTCACTCTAATCCACAAAGAATGCAATGCAGGGCCAGCAGCATACAGATAAGGCATCAACTGATTGCATATCTGAGACAGACCACCGTAGAAGTTTTCAAACGTGGCCTCTGTGACACTGCTAATTTGACGTCCCTTCTCCTGTTCTGCATTTGGCCTCAAGGGTAGCCCCCTGTATCAATTTACATCCAGACGGTTACCTTCAAATAACAAGAGCTGCATCAAGTTAAACGGATTCAGTTGAGCAGAATTGCACACAGTTCATTGGCTATTGGCTGGCGCTGGCGGAGTAAATGACAGCGGTGTGTAGAGCTGGAGAGTATCAGTTGACCCAGACTAATTATTCATAGGGCCTTGTTGTGATGGCTGCTGCTCTGGTGAGGTCAGGCAGGTGCAGCTAAAGGGAAAACAAAAACATTTCCATCGAAAGCAGAGTTGACACCGCTGGGTATCTACAGGAAACTATGAAAGAAAATCTGATGCCTCAAAAGGGGGAAAAACAGATCACCAACAGCGGTGAGCTCTGTGTGTTGTAAATGGATAGCAGTGTGACAGCTATACGTTCCCAAATGGTTGTATTTGATGCAATGGAAGATATGATTTAAGAGGGGTGGCTCATGCATGGTGGATAGAACTGTGCAGCTCTTTAAAAACACTAGTACACAACGTGTCCTCGCAGCCACAGGCAGCATTGCCTTGAAATTTGTAATTACTGTAATTGTGATTTCAACAAATGGGCCTCCAATACGCTCTTCGACGGCAAAAATACAGGTTGCGTTACCCATGGGGAGTCGACCAAAAGCATCCGCCGACAAAGCTCGAATTTAAAAGCTCTTGGATAGAAAGCATTCAAAATGTCCAGATGTCTGCAAAAATATAAAAATACTTTTTAGATGGGTCTTTGCCTTAAGCAAAGAAACTTTGTGACTCCCACAATGAAAACAGAAATTAAGCTTCACCTTTACATCCATCGGAACTTCTTTCTAACCTCTATTTACGATTAAAATTAAGCACAGAGATGTGTACCCACAAATACGCACACTGAAGGCCCACTTATAAAAAGCACAATAGTGTGGCAATTAGCGGCTAGAGAGGACGAATGCTGGATCTGTTACAGTTGTTGAATGTTAATTACAGCGTTTTACGGTGCTGAGGAGATAACGAGTTAGCGCCTGGTGACAGCAGCGACACGTCCTTTAACGAGAGCCGTGGAAATTTATGAAACTTGAGATCAGGGACAATGAGGCGTTACTGGCTTGTCAGACGTGCTCCTGCTCACCCTCCCTTTGTCCTAATGAAAACAGACACTTGTTTCTTTCTGTTCTCTACTCCTACCAGCGCTGTCAGCCCGGAATGATAATTGTTCATCGAGGAAAGGTAAAAATCAGCAGATTGGGATTCAGCCCATGTCCATTCTAAATACCTTATCATCTAACATCACCAATGCCATTGTCTAATCAGCTTCTGTCAAAATTTTACATAAGGAAAAAATAACCCGAAAACATGTGGACACATACAGGCCGTAGATAAACATGGGGTCATATTACAGATAATTCCCTGTCTGGGGCAGGAAGCATAGCCGGTAGCCAGACAAATGTGAGTGACCATTCTTTCCCGTCTGTCTAAATAGTGAGGGATCAAGAGCTTGGTGAAATCCGAGGGGTTAATATGGTCATGTTGTGAAGCCTGGTTTGGAATTTAGGTTAATGGAATCATTGATAGGGCTCAGCTCTCATGCCAGCCATGCTTAAGAGGATCCATACTTCATGATTTAGACAAATCCTGGGACATTCTTCAAAGTTTCCCCCACTGACCCTGGCAAGACTCTTTGAAACACACGCACACGCACAGAGAAGTCTGAGGATTTCACTGGGTCTGCACAGCCACTGCTAACCAGAATCCCCCAGGCTGTTTCAACAGCCTAAATGGCTTTTATCGGATATTACATCAGTTACACTGGGGCAAACATGGCCCCCAATGGAAATATAAGGCATAATAAAGAAAAGGAAAGCCTGTTTTCTCTTTTCCCTGGTAAATTACTCTCTCTAAATTACTGAAATGTGAGCAAGGAAGTACAGTAAAGTATAGTATTCTTGAAATTGTAGCTGATGTCAAGACTAGTACCCTGGCAAAACAAATAACTAAGCACTTTATAGTTAAATTCTTTTACCCAACCCTCCTACTCAAATTACAAAGCATTTACTGGACTATACTGAGCCCTTTGTTGAAAAAACAGCTGCAAGGACAAATCCTCAAAAGTGTTGGTAGGTTGGTAAAAGTCTATAAAAGTCTAAACTTTTATATTATATCTATTTTGAGATAGACAAACAATTAGCGCACATTAATGGCGCTTGTAATGGCGACAGACAGCAACAGTTGTGTGGTGCGCTGTGGAGTGTTGTGGTTTTGACTTGGTTATTGTGTTTTTTGTCTGTTTTTATATATATATATGTCCTGGTTACAACAAATTGCCCCTCGGGGAAAATAAAGACACTTTGACTTTGACTTTGAATAGTGTGAATCAGAAGGGAAACGGCAAAAGTGTATGCGATGCAATGTTTCACATCCAGCTTTGGATTGCCACTAAAAATGTTTGTTGCAACATGCTTCCTCGTGTATTAATGAGGCTTCAGAAGACATCCTTTTCAACAGCACTGTATGGGTGCATATCCTTGAAAATAGTTACAGACTCAGGTATTTTTGGGCCACACAGGGAATTGGATGGTAACGTCAGGGCAAATGCCTTCTATGTTGGAGGTCGTTTCAAATCAGACATTTCGCAGATTGTCTATTTGGGTTCAGGGGTTTCAGAGATTTGTGGTATTTCCAAAGTATTTTACCTCCATTTTGCACATCTTGCATATGGGTTTGTTTGTCTACTTCTTCACTTTCTGCATATTATTTCAATTATGAAAATGCTGCTAAGACTGACTCTCACCTGGTCAGAGGGTCACTCGAGACTAGCGGGGTTACAGATGAATACATCCATATTAATAACTTTCCAGCTAAGAATTTTATGAATCAATACTGGATCATTCAAATAAAGATCAAATTGAATATTCATTTTATATCACCCAGACCTACTCATAAAGTTAAAAACATATTTTAAAATCAGTTTTTGCCTTCATCGTGTGCCGTGATATGCCATGTGTTTTTAACCCTTGATGTGTTGTTGGGGCTTAATCCCATTTGTAATGGAGTTTTTTCATCTAATTTTGCAGCCTGTCTTGACCAAGACTCCCTGGCAAAACAGATATATCTCCAAGGTATCTTCCTTGTAAGATAAATAATAAATACAGACAATTAAAACTAAAACATCACTCTGAGTTCACCAGAATTAACAAATGATATTAAGTAATATTAATATCAAAGTTCCTTAACTCTCTTTTAATGTAGCGATTTAAAAATAATCAAGGTGCAATAACAATGCTTGTGCAAATGTAAATTCACTGATCCAACTCCTAATATCCTCAGTGAAGCTGCTGACCTGTTATAAATACATGTGGTGGGAAAAACAGTAATTTATGCAGCTGCAGGAGGAGTGACGAGCCTACTGGAGAGAGCAAGAGAAGATCTTTTAAAACCACTGAAGACGAGGCGCCGGGGATGGTGTTCAGATGTCAATAAAAACAGGTGTTAACCAGCTTAGCTAAGATGTTAAGAGCTTAGATAATCCTAGCCTGGATCCAAGAGGGATCCGGCTCTGGAATACTAATGCTTCGGATGCACTGTTAAATCACACTGAGTTGATTAGGGGGGTAGGTTTGAGTGGTACTGCTGCTAAAGGCTGTCAAAGTCGAATTTGCATCATATGGCGATTACCAAAGATTGAAGAGTAAGAGATGTTCACATATAGAGAACACTTGGTTGTGAGAGGGGTCATCGAGGTCCACACGCAACAAACCTTCTTTTAAAACTGAATATATAATACAAGAGAAAAAGCCAATTATGTAAATTATCATAGATCAAGATATTCAGCTTTAGCATAAAAAACATTTTATTGTTCTCTCTCTTAGATTTTAGTCATGTTCTGCTCATCCATCCATCAAACCCGAACATGTCCAGTTTTGGTGAGCTTTGTCCACTGCAGCCTCAGATTTCTATTCTTGGCTGACAGCAGTGGATCCTGATGTGCTCTTCTGATGCTGTCCACCAGCCACCTCAAAGTTATACGGGTTGTTCATTCTGAGATGCTGTTCTGCTCACCACAGCTGTAAAGAGTTGTTATACTGCAGCACTTTTGTCAGCTCCAACCAGTCTGACTGTTCTTCTCTGACCTCTCTGACCAACAAGATGTTTCTATCAAAATAACTGCTGCTCACTGGAATTTTTTTTTTAGAACTCTGTTCGGAAACGCAGCTGCCTGACTGGCACCAACAATCATGGCACAGTCACTGAGATCACAAGTTTTCTTTCTGATGTTTGATGTGAACATTCACTGAGGCTCATTGGCTTGCATCTGCAGGATTTTATGAATTGAACTGCTGCCACACGATTGGCTGACTACTAAATATGCAGGTGCACATTTAGTCCAAATAAAGTACTCGGTAAGTGTATGATTACTAAATTTGTCTTCTTGGCTTTCAGATATGTTTTAAACACTAAAAGGATTTTGTTTTTTGTTATTATTACACTGAAGGACACATAAAACTAAACTGAACTAATGAAGATGCTAATTTTCCGCAAGACTTATCTAAACACAAACAGATAGCACCAAAAGCGAATGTGCAACTGAAACTAAAACAAAATAAAAAGCAGCTTTGCATGAAAATGCGCCTAAAGAGGAAACAGCATCAAATTAAGTTTCATCCAGAATATTTAACTCCAGTGTGTAAACACACCCCCTCTCTCCATCTAACCACTCCCACACTGTGAAAACCCTCATCAGTGTCAAAGATGACACCTCAGTTTGGATAAAAATCTAAATAAACGTGACACTCTGTTTCACTTAATCGACTTTGAATGCACCACCTTGCCTGCTCCATACGTTCACACACTCTCTTTCATGCCACCCCATAATCTAATCAGCATCTGGTGTCAGGGTAGCTTGCAGTTTGGGGTGTTCTCATTTGTAAACACCACCTGCCAGTTCTCACTCTCCCCGGGTGACATTAGCGCAAGCGTGAAATGTGATTTAGCGTTGAGCAAACCTCTGCACCGCGCGCATCTGAGTCTGCCCACCTGGAAAGCGGGCATGAATAATCTATGGTGACCTGAGTCGGAGGCAGATTTCATGCATAAGACACCAGCCAGACAGCGGCAGCAACGCAGTCCAGCAGGATAAACTGTGCTGATGAGCCCATTTCATCATCGCTGATGGGAGGGGGATTTTGCTACGCTAAGTCTGTCATTTCTTATATCTCCTGTCATATTACATACAGTTACAGAGGGAAATGTACAATGGAAATATGTGTCATTCTTATCAACGGAAACTCTGGGCCTGACTGTGTCCTGGTGTCACCCTTAAAACTGGGATCGATCAGCGCTCCTGCATTTCCCCCTGCTGACCACTTTATTTGCTCCACCACAAAGCTGTAAGACAAGGTCCTTGTTAATCACACACATTTAGCTATTGATGCAAAGCCTTTAAGCGCCAGGGAAACTAAGAAGATCAATCATAAGACAATTTATTTTCATTGGTCAGGTCTGGTTAATACGAAGCTGCTTCACGCCTTCTGCATGATCACACATAATGTAATCAGATTTCCATTGATGGAGTACCGAAGCTATGATTAGATTTCCCAGTGGGGGTAAAGATATACATGTAGACATTCCCTCCTCAGCACTCTACACCTGCTATACAATTGGTGCCAAGTGCACTGTAACATGGAACAGCCGACATATCACCTCTATGCTGCCAGCATCTTGCCATTTGATGAATGTCAACAAAGTGGTTAGCAGGGGAGGAAACGAGAAAAAGAGAGAGAAGAGGAGAGGAGAGGGGGAAAGAACACACAATTATAAAAGCTTCATTTCTTCAGAGAACCATAAAGTCTCGTCCCAGAAGGGCAGCTGAGCACAAATCAATTTCTTTCAGTCGATTACAAGCACTGAGGTTCTAACCTTCATTTGTGAGTCTAATACTCCAACAGTTATGTAGAACACATACCAATTAAGCAATTCTGCTGGAATAAGAGGGCCGTGAACTGACGCGATTATGGAGGCCGGGCCCCTGGGGAGGTCGGGTTATCGGCGCAGGAGCAGGGAGAACGAGGGGAGCAGGGCAGGAGAGAATGGGGGAGAAAGAAGGCAAGGAAGAAATGGAAGCCAAGGAAAAAGCCATTTATTAAGTCTAATACTCTGTGAAATGTTCCCATGGTAATAAGGCGAAGAGATTGCGTTAATATCAGGGAGCCATGCAGAAAAGGTCACTCGATATCTGCACCGCCCACCGAGGTCGCACTGATGGGAGCTGCTCAAACACATCTGATAATGCTCTCAGCGTCGTCGCTCGATGCCAGAGGTCGAGAGGATGGGAGCTTGGGAAAAGATGCCATTTGTGGAAATTGCACTGATGTACCACTGTGCTCTGACACAATTCTCACTGCTGGCTTTTTATGTGCAGACAGCTGTGCGACAAGTGAATGGAATAAGCATGATGACACCCAGTCAAAGATTATCAAGCATAAGTGTACGGCTCTGTGGTGCATTATGTTTTCCGCTAAGTTTTGATTTTGCAATCATTCATCTGCACAATGACATGAATATACAGGCAAGGCAGCCAGCATCCGCATTCTGATTTTCAATATCTGTTTGCACACAAGCTCATGAAAGGAAACGCATTAGAGGCACTCTCCATCTTTCTATTGTCACAAGGTAAATCTGATGCCATTTTCCTCTTGATTTTAAGAGCCTGGATGCATCTCTCCAGATATGCGGAGATCAACACATTGTCATTCACTGCTGCGGCGCACCTTAACCACCGCCCTCGCTGCCAGAAGATTTATGGTAATTCCTGATAGCATGTGATAGGATGCAGCCCATAAACTCATGTGAGGTATGTGTTTCTATGGTAACCCTTCCCTCTATTCTCCAGCCCTATGTGCCTCGGTGTTTTACTTTTTTCCCCTGCATTGTAGGCACTGTCTATTTGGATACCAGTGGTAGGAATGAGATGCAGATTTGTGGCAAAGCAGAGACACAGATGTTTCCTCATTGCCTTTTAATCTCCTATTCCCTCAGCGCCTGGTGAGAAACACTCCCCCTTTAGAATGGTAATTGGACGAGATGAATAATAAACAAAATGAAAACAGGCCGATGTTTATAAGGAGCATTCTAACACTTTGGAATGATCATACTTTATGGCTATTATTAGACAGAGACAAAAGCAAGTGTTGATCCTTCTGGGAATAATAAAGGATGGAGCTTTAACTTGTGTAATCAGTATGAGACCTATCAGGGTCTGGCAGAGGACGACAATGCTTTGCTCATTACGGCAGTGCCGCTCACACTCCATCACTAAATCTCATTTTGCACTCATATCTGCACTTTGTACAACCAACCAGTCTGAAAATACACAGCAGTATTCATGCATGCATACAAACCACATCCACATCTCCTCTCTCCTCCCACATGTCTGACATACTAACACTTAAATCACACTGAACTGAAATCACAGCTCCATAGATTTATTGCTTCTAAATTTAAAATACTGATTTCATCAAGTCCCACCTGACCCAATGTTATATGGTGAACAATTTCCCTCCGTCTCACATCGTAGCCAAGCACCCACCTTAATATCTGGAGGTGCTTGTGTGGTTGTTGACAGCACTGAGATAAATGTGGATATTTCAACACCATGTGAAAAAACTGCTATTTGCATGAAAAGCCTGTCCCCCTCTCTCCCCGGAGAGCTTTATTACAGGAGGATATTTCAAACGCTATCAAATGTGCCAAACATTTACTTTGATAACTCCATCAGATGACTCCCCGGGTTTAATGGCAGCAATCTGAGAGTGCTGAGGCACACACCTACAGCACAGACAATAATGGCGGGGAGAAATACGAGGAAGGGATGAATAAAATCTCTTTAAAAAGTTCATAAATAATGCACCTCGCTCGCGAGAGAGTTGTTGCCTATTTAACTATACATGCCTCTTCCTGGTTTCTGTGCTGGCAGAAACACAAACACAGCATGTATTGTGGGTCAACATGACAGCACAGGAGGAGCACAACCGAGGGCTCCATCAATCCTCTCAGCCTCGGCCTCACACCCTCGTGGAGCAACCCCCCCCCCATGACAAATCTCCTGCCACAGTATGACTGCACCACCTACTGTATTTTCTTGCTGTGCTGAAATACATAATGACAAAAGAGAAATAGCGAATGACCGACCGCTTGCCAAAATGAGGGAGAAGATTTGAGGAAATGGGAGAAAAACAAAGTGCAGGACTAATTATCCAATTAATGCGCAATTAAGCCCATGCGGGCTAATGGTCTGTGTTGGATTTGGTAATAGCTCTACCAGACTGAGGAGATTATTAAACTCACTGTCAGCTGTTGTACACAGCAGACAGACTCACACGCTGTCTCAGTGAAACGGCCCGATCGTAGGATATTATGTCTCGATTATAACCCAATAAAAAATGCACATACATTGTATTTTCAAGCTCAAGAAAGCTGACTGCAAATTCAAAGGGAAAGAAAAAAATAAAAAACCCCGACACAAAATTCAACAAAGCATTTCATTAAGATTTTCATTATCGGCCATAAGCAGAGTTTGCTAATAAATGCTAATTATATTCAAGCTAATATTTAATCACACACAATTTCTCCAGTAAACTCGGTTTGAGGAAATACTAATTGTAATGAACGCATTCACACTGCAGTTTATGAACTACAGCACGGGCAAAATGAGAGAGGAAACGTGAATGATGTTTGAAAATGCTTTTTTTCAACTGAGTGTTATTAGCTTTGACTAATTTCCAACCCTAATGGGATCCTCTTGGAGGGGTATTTTTGTGCAATTAATAATGCACATAGAATAATTAGATGATAAATATTTATCATGTTGTACTTCTGGTGAGTATAGGGTATGGTGAGCACAGACAAACCTCCAGACAGAAGCGTTTATATAAGTTAATATTATATGCTTGTTATCATTTGAGTGTCGCAAAATCAGGTGCACGTTTGGAGTATTTCTGTTATCATTTGAAATCAGTTCACATATATTTCATATTAAACTGGTAGTAATCTAGAAGTGTATAGTTGATTCATATTTGCTATTTGCCCATAATAAATTCTGAGATTTACATTAGAAGAGTGTATTCCTCTATTCCTGCCTTCTAAAGAGTAGCGAATGTAGCAATTATGATTTGAGTCGGTTTGCCTTTGCGTATGCGTGCCAGAGTATACAGGAAGCAGATTGTACGAACAAGGAACAACAATGGTGAGAAGAAGGAATGTGGATTTTTTTCTTGGACCGATAATGTCAGTCAGTGTTTACAACATTTTTGCTTCACCAGGAAGTGAATGCGGGTGACTGTCATCATTTACAAATGTCTCTGTTTTTACCTGTCCAGACTACAATGCAGCCCCGTGGTATTAAAACTAAACCAGGGACAACGATGTCTCCGAACTTCAGCTTTTGTAAACAGCAGGCGTAAACGAGCTACATAACTAAAACATGGTAGTGTGGTTGTAGTCTGAATCCCTCATCTCCAATTGTGCCTGAGAAAGATATGTGTTGTCACACAAACATGTTCAACTGCACAATCGCACAATTGACCAATCTAAACATGTTTCTGTTCATTCAACTGCTTACTGTGCTTGTGATAGAGGCTACACTGCAGCAGGACTACTGATTGGTGGGGTTACTGTTGCTTATGTAGCTTTTGTCCGCCAGTGGCAGCTGCTGAGGAGCAGCTCAGTGACGAGGAAGACATCCAGGGCCATTGTTGATATTGGAATGGTTTGTGTTCCCTGTCGGTGACTTTACATCCACCTGCCAATGATTTTAATCTGTATTACAAGTCACTAAGAAGATTAGCTTTCCTTTGGGGAGTAAATATTGTCAATGTTCTTGCTGTAACACATTTAATAAAAGCTTAAGTGACTGAACTGTTTGTGTTCCATTGGGTAGCCAGGCTTGGATTTGGTCCATGAAAACAGGCTGGTTAATGTGAGAAGACTTTTCTTCTTTTTTTTTACAAATGGTGAATCTTTTAAATGCCCTGTTGTGTGTTGAATCCATTAGTTAAAAACAGGAAATTTGATTTCCTGATGAGAATGTGACAGGGGTTTCTAGATTAATCCTCACTGTCTGTTGGAGCTGCCAAAGTCCAAACCTACTGTAAACTCACTGAGACAGTTCTTCCACAAACATGAAGAAAATTCATCTCAGACATGTTTCTTATGCAACAGAACATCCTGTCCCTGGAGGTGCCCTTGCTTTAAAGACCAAACATACTGTTTGTGCAACAACAATTTGGTCTGTTCATTGTTATTCTGCGATCCAAAACATTATTTCAGTTCGGAGTTGCAGATGCTGGCTATCAACTTGGCACACTTCTAAACACAAACGTTGGCCATCTCTCAAGTGAAATAAGATACCAGCAAGAATAAGTACAAGGTACAACTGAGACAAGGGTGAACTCTCTTTGCCCTTGAACAACCAACACAAAAGGTAAATATTGCTAGAACACACACTCCAACATGAAAATGTAAACACATGAGGGTATAATGTGTAGCCAAACCCAGATAAGACACTCATATAAGCAAAGCATTACTCAACAGCCCTCGGCTGATTATGAACCTTCACAAATTTTATCATTATGCTGGGACAACTGTGCAAATACACTTAAAGCTGCTAGAGATCTCTCAGGGTTTAGTGCAATCATCTACCCCTTAGCTCACTTTTTGGCTCACTCGGGCTAATCCTCCAGGACCCGGCATTCTGGGCTGTGACTCAGCACGAGCCATCAGGTATAGAGCTGCCTCCTCGGCCCAGGGAGGCCAGTGTCAACAGGATTGAGAAGTGGTGGAAAGACAATCAGGGTCGGAATGGGATTTAATCCAGGTTCAGAGCCGGCGTAATGGAGAGTCTATGTCTGGGTGAGCGATGGATTGCGAGGCAGCGGCGTCCCCTGAGCCCCAGGCCCTCTCTGACTTCAGCCATCTGGAGTTGATCTTTGTCTTGTTCACCTCAAACCCAGACATAAAATGGCAGTCATTTGTCCCCTTCTCTTTCTTTTTCTCCGGGTGCCAGGTATGTAAACAATCAGGCACACTTTGTCCAGCCATGTTTCTTTGATTTCTTGTCTCGCTGCATCTAATCAGACCTCTACTGGTTTAATCATCTATTACTTGTGGTATTCCGCCTACCTTGATTACACTCCCATAGGTCGTGTCAGAATCCTGCAGGGCCCCTTTATCTGTGGGTTGCATTTAACCAAACATCAAACATAGAAAGTGAACTTTCATCCAAAATGTCCTGCAAATCCACTGCGTGTAGCTGTCAAATTGGAGTGAGTTAATTGTGCGTTTAAGTGCCCCGAAAGGAGGAACCCATAGAGGAGAAGGAGGTTAAAGACCTCTGAACCCACGCTGACTGACGGATTTCTCGTAATAACGTTCCCTGAGGTTAAAAGCGAGCTGCTTGACATAACTGTGCTCTGCTGGAGCAGGGCTAGACCAATAATGGTGACTGGGTCACAAAGTGCCTTGCAAAAGCTGGCAGCTTGTGTTAGTTATCAGACTGTTTTAAATACCTCTTTCAATGTGAATCCAATTACCGGCGGCCTTTGTTTGTTCAGACAAAAGCAGCTATGTTCAAGGCCTGTCTCTCTCTGATTTTAATCAATTCTCTGGGGAAGTGTGTGTGGGAGATACAGATCAGGTCTTGCCATACGTCACTGAAAGATGTGTGTGTGTGTATGTGTGTTGGTTGCTTGTGCATAGGCTTGTTTGTGTGAGAATGTCAGAATAGCTGAGTGATAGAAACTGTCAGAGAATAACAAGCATAAAAGCTTTTCATAACAGAATTCATCAAAAAGGAATCTGATTCCGCACCAAACTCACTTCACTTTATAATTCCTAAGATGCTCAACTTTACTCTGGTTTTTACGGCAACTTGTGGTTTTACTTAGACACATAGAGGCAAGGTTTGCTGTAGACATCATTTATATTAGATAATTATGACAGATCATATTGTCACCATAACTCCAACGTCTGTTGCTAATACCTAAAGGGGTTAACATGTCACTTAGCTACAGATGTGCTCATATGCTACGACATGAGTGCAGTTGGGCACAATCCACCTGCTCCAAATTGAAGCTATGCAGCTATCATGCCTGTTGACGACATCGACATTCACAAGAAGAATTAGAGGAGGAGCCCATCGCAATAAAATGAACAAAGTCAGAAGGTCAGACTCATTTCTTTCCATTCCCTTTCAGGGAAAGAATTTGATCCCCCAACCCCCAGACCTCCCCCTTCAACAATGCACGTAGATTTTTTTTCTTCTTTTTTGTAGTTGTTGTTCCAAAGGGCCGTGTCAACCCTAATGAATACAAAAATGGTAAGATTTGCATTTCAATTTGGTAACCTCCCTCTCGAAGGCAATAAAGTCTCCCGCCCCAAACCCCCGCTCTAAATCACATTAAGCATACAGCTATCTTTTGTAATGCCCCACAACAATGTCACTGTGGTTCTCCCTCACCATCATTATGCCGGCTGCTTTTTGTCGGCCTGTTTACAAGCTAAATAAAAAGCTACGCAAAACATCTGGAGCCACAAAAGAGAACTCAAGTGAGGCTCTTAAATACAAACCGCCAAGCCAGGGTAGACCAGGGCCTGCTTTAACCTTTCCAATCAAACCACCACCACCAAAATATATAACACAAAAGAAAGTTCCATTGTTTTGTTTGCAATAAAGGCGGTTAAAAGACAAAAACACATTCTATCCCTTCTCTGCATATATGCTGCTTTAACAAAGAAATGTCCACAGACAATTGTGTTTATTTTAACGTTTATATATCACTCCATCTGGTCACTAAGTGAACAGCCAATCTTCATGTGAGATCCACAGTGTGATACTAGTTACCCCCACTTTTCAGGGTTAGGGTTTATAGTTTGTGCTGTATACTGTGTATAGTAGTATGTGAAGCTGGGTTCTTTTCCAGGAGCCTCAAACAATATCAATAAAAACTGTAGCCAACTATTAAATCCACATCTCTTTGGTCAGTGGTGTGGGTCAGTGATTTGGTGTGGCACTGCCACTGCCCCTGACTACATACAGTTTGAGCAATGAAATCTAATCTGGATGCCGTGTGTGAACTTAATGGTGCGTGGCCCATTCAGCCTCCTCATCCTAGAGGTCAAGCGCACTTTATGAGGTCACCATTCCCGCTTTTACAACCTAAATTTCCCATGACAGCGGCCGTTTCTTTGTGCATCCAAACAGGGCGGCTCGGAGAAATGTGCTCTTTCTGTTGGTTTGGATTGTGACCTGGAAATGTCTCTAAGGGTACACAGCCAAGTAGGAGGCAGAGGGGAATAGGGGTTGTGTAAACATACCATCAGCTCCAACGGCACCCAGCACAATAACTTACGGGATGTTTCGCATCTCCATCTACGCAGGATGATAAGTCATGTTGAGAGGAGGTGCTGGTGTAATTTGTTATGGGCATACTGCTTGCGTAAGCTGCGCTTCACACAGAAGATTCAGCCCAGCAGTTGGTCACTAAACCAAAAGAGATAGAGTAAGAACCACACAGCATTCTGCAGACGGATCAGTGTGTCTGGTTGGTCATGCTTCAGAGCCGTCTCTGAAGACATGATTTGAAGCTCTGAATTTGGACAACAAACGCAATCTGCACTGCATTAATGTTGGTCCAATTTTCTTGCTGAACTACATTAAATGAGTGGGAAGGAAAAACAACAAGCACAAACCTTCCTGTGCCCTCAACAAATGCTTGCTTCTAATAAGCTGTTTGCGTAGGAGCATGAGATCATTTCAACCCTGACCCTGTGTGCCTATTTTTCACATCTCCGAGATGCAGCAATTGAAAGTGAATAGTTCTTGCAGCCGCTTCAACATAGTCGTGGTGCAGGACGCCACATGGAATTCTGTTAGCAGAAAAGAAGAATGCAGTAACACTCGTAAATGCCTTTAGGAAAATGGTCAAAGTTCAAACATGCAAATGAACAAGTACAACACAATGTCTCTGGCTATAATTCTTAACATCATCTTCAATAAGACTTTCCCCAGACTACTTCCTCATGATTGGATATAATTTTTAAAGCAAACATGCAAATATGAAGGAGAAAAACACAATTAAGTAGACACCAGACTGCAGATAGGAAATCTCTCTGCGTGAGGCAGAGACATCATCTTTCATGTCCACAACAAAAGGTCAAAGTCTCAGGCAACCCACGTTTAGACCTAACAGCTAATCGCCTCACTCCCCCAACCCATCTGAGAGAATTACAGTGGCTGTTAAGTGTGCATAATGAATGCCATAAAGTTGGCCTATAAAGCAGGCTTTTGGCCAGCCCCTGGCAGTGAGTGGGAGCAGGTCTGAGCATGGATCTGACTCTGCACACCCTCGTGTACAGAATGATTGCTGATGGGTTTTTGCGAGGAGGGGAGGGGCAGCTTCCACATCATTAATGAGCGCTAATATTTCAAAGAAGGACGCAGGGCCTGAGCACTGACCGTTATATTAAAAATCAAACGGTGTGACCTTGTTAAGATGGATGCCTTGTTGCTCTGTCCCCTTGGTGCAGCTGAGCTGCAGACGGCGTACCACATTAAAAGTGGCTCTTTGCTTTTTAAAGCATCAGCTATGGCTGCAGATATACGGGGTGCACCGGGAGCATTACGAGTGGCATTTAATTAAAGAAAAGTAAGCTGTGGGATTTTATAGACTGGCTGGGGATTGCTTGATCTGGTAAGTAAGTGGAAATGAAGGATGCTTGAAAGGTGGCATAAATCTAACACAGTGCTAACTTAACCTTCCTATCATTGTAAAAGTCAGGGCGAGGACACTTTCAGCCCTGCCTGCTGCAGAGAATGTTATCTCATTCAGCTTCTTTTAGCTGTAAATGAGTTTGCTGGATGATAAAAAAGGGAAAATTAGGGATCATACAAAAAACAATATGATAAATTTGATTAATTTATAGCTGAAAAAATTATAGACAATAACACAGAAAATGTGTATTATTTTAATAATAGTCAAAGCTTAAATACATGAAACAAGAGAAAGCAGCCAGGAGGGATTGAGGTCCTGATCCACTTTAAGAAAACGTAGTTCCTTTCAGCTGCGGCTGGTCCAGGTTGGATTAGTGATTTATAGGCTGCTAATTAGCCCCAGATGACAATGATGAATGTGCGACACTAACACCTTTGTAGGCTGCCTTGTTTGGTAACATCTGAGAAGCCTGACAGAGCTATCATTTTACAGAAAGCTCTTAATTACCCCAGCACAATTATGAATGGACCGCAAACAGACACCCAGCTGTTTTGATGCATTGCAGTGGGAGGAGATGCGGCGTGGAGGGAAGGAAGGGAAGAATGGAATGAAAGCTTTGAATGACAGTGCTCGGTGCAGATGTGCTGCAAGACAAAAGCAGCAAGACAAATAGCTCAAGGACATTTTTTTGTTTCTATACGCTCTGGGAGTCAAAGAAGCCATTTTTCTCAGGGATAATCAAAGATGGGCTGGGTCAAAAGGTGGGAGATAAAGCAGAGGGAAGGGAGGGAGGGAGAGAAGAACAACTTGATTTGTTGCAAAGGGAGAAAGATAGAAATAACCACAGGCCCCATACACCTCTGGCCAAGCTTCAAGTCAAGAGCTATACATATTTAAGACATATCTGAAATCTATTTTCAGACAAAGAAAGGTGGACTACCCAGGGTTTCCAAATCAAGTTTCTGCAATCGATTTCGGGATATTCCCCCATTAATCACAGGTCCTAATATCACAAAGTCAATCTCCTTTAATCAATGACTTATTGGCATCTTACTAATGTCCATATTATAGATTTTGCCACACAGATAATGCTTTATATGTTATAGCTATAGGACTCGCTGGATTGACTGTCCAGCTCTGATTCATTACACAAGAGGAACAAGAAACGACGTGCGGCGGATTGCTTCCCTATCACAGGCCATCGTGCAAATACTGTGAGTGCCATAGAGGAGACGCTTCCTCCTCTCTGAGGCCCCAGGTCCTTGTTGGACACATGGCATCCTGTGCAGAGAGCCAGACCTGCTCTGAAATCAAAGAACACACTTCCATAATCGCCCCGCCGTGTCACAGAGGTCAACAACACGGCTGTCTCCCCCCCACTGCCACACATTTATTTTTCCGTGCAGGAAGCCGGTGTGGAAGGAGGAGGTCTCCAATTCATCTCGTTCCCTAAATATTTGGACGACTGGTAATTTGCTTTTTGTGATATGAAATGATTTCCTTTCGAGTTAAGAATCAAATAATGGTTTCCATCTGTCTGGGCGCTGTGAAGTGACGCTGCCGGGTTTGTCTGGAGTATGTATGCCCATGTGTGAGCATGTATGTGGTGTCTGGTGGTGTGTGAATAAGAGGATGGAGTCAGGCGGAGGGCAATGTGACCTGTAACTCTGTGAACTGAAACAGACACAACATGGAGCGAAAGAGGAAAGAACACCAGGGACTAAGATGGACTTTTAACCAAGACAATTTTCTAGGGCGATTCCTATAGCTGCACTCGTCTCTGAACTACATCTTCAATGGTTTAATGATTTTCATTTTTAATTGAACTTTTTGATTTACTTGACTGATGCCAAGTGTAATGGCTCTTGACGCAATAAAATGAATCCATAAGTTATGCTGAACTGTCACTTAACTGTAACTTTTGATTAACGTCTGATAAACTGATGATTAAATGAATCAATGTCTGACTGAAAATAAGATCGCGACACCGTTCATTTCTCAGAGTCACTAAAAGTACGATTAATTACGGATGAATATTCTGTCGTGGTCACATTTGGCTGCAGTGCATCCAGTGCATTGTGTGCCATGTATAAATTCAGACTGAATTCAGTTACTTACATCATCAAGCTCTACAACTACAATGATGTCAGTGACTGCACAAAAGCCAGAGATGATTCTCTGTGAAGAGCTCTCCAGGGGATTCTTTCAAGATATACAAATATTGAAAAGAACATAATTACATTATGTTTGACAAGCATTTAAAGCCATATGTTGGACACAGAAATGTAAATGTATGGTAATATGACTATTCATGGCTCACCATACATGCTGCAGCCTGTGATTGTCATGGGTAACATTACTGCGGTTGTTTGATCAGAAGATAAAGAGATAAATCCATCGGCAAGCACACAATCCCCTAATCAGTACGTAAAAGGCTAAGAGCCCGTAAACAGACTTCCTCATAATGGGTTCTGCTTTATTAGACAGCTCCCTAAGACAGACACATGCACAAGAAATATGGAGGCACATGACAACAGTCATGAGGGGGATTCAAATATGTGGCGTTGAGTCACAAATCTTATCGCCCCCTCAGCTTTCAGGGCACCCTTGGTAAGGATTAACTTAGAGGTCATCAGACACTTTCAAATTCACTCAGTGTGCCGCCTGTACACGACACAAATGTATTTCTCTAGAGTGTGTTCCACTTGAAATCCATTTTCATTTATTCCTGCGTGGGGTCTGTTTATAAAGATATAACCTACAATAGCCTCTATATGCTGCCATTGCCAATTTCATCTCTTTGTGCTGTGGGACAAACTATCGATGAGCTGTTGCAGGCCGTTAAATTAAACTGAACCCCATCCACGGTAGAGGGATTGCTCCTTCAACATGAGATGACACATCCCAGGACTAGTTCAATAAGTCACATCTTTGAATGAAGCCACCGAAAGGCACAATTTCAAAACACAATCTCAGACTTGTATATGAGGGTTCAAGACTGTGACTTGGTAACACGCAGTTCATATTGTGATATCAGAGCAGGTAGTGGTACTTCATTTAGTTGAAGAGTTACCCCATGAAGGGAAAGTCTGTAGTAGTCAAGGCAACACCTGAATTAACAGGACTACATACTATCAGGGTAGAACATGCAAATAAATATTTTTAAAAGGTGAATGCAGATGACATGTAGAAGACACCAGTGATATTTCTTATTAAAGACCAGTTTATTCAGAAACTATATGATTTAAGTCCAACTGCACTCAGTTGCGCACAGCATCGCACAGGGCCGGCAAACAACCATTCACACACACGTTCACACCGGAGACAATTTAGAGTCTCCAATTAACCACAATCCTTATGTCTTTGGACAGTGGGAGGAAGCCGGAGCACCCAGAGAAAACTCACAAAGACAGAGAAGGAACATACTCCACACAGAAAGACCTTGGCCACGCAGGGATTTAAAACGGAACCTCCCCCACTTAAAAAGCTATTTTTCTAGTAATTGTTCCATTACTTGGATGTTTGACTTTCTCTATGCAGAATCATGTAAGTGGTCTGTATTTATATAGCAGCATTTCTAGTCTTGATGATCACTCAAAGCACTTAACAGAACAGTTTTGCCATTCACCCATTCACACCCATTCATACAGTGCTTCTATGTGCAGCACTTTCTCTATCATAGATCACACACAGCCGTCAGGGTTCAGTATCTTGCCCAAGGACACATTGGCACATGGGATGGGCGATTGAACTGCCAACCTTCTGGTTATTGGACAACCCTCTCTACCTCCTGATCCATTTTGCAATTACTTTTGGAGACACTACTAACTAAGAGCACCAGTGCAACTTGCAACCCTCCCTTCTTTTTACATTGATTAAATCGTCATTGTATTTCATGTGAAACAACATGAGGGAGAAAGAATTGGTGTATGTGTCAATGGGAGAAAGAGTGTGACATGGGGAGTGATTCAAGTCAAGAGCTAACACGAGGTTCCTTAAAGCATCGTGGGATGAGGATAATGCCGTACAGGATGTCATCTACCTTTGTCCGTTCTCTCAAGCACTATCGCTCTCGCTCGGTCCTTTTGTGCCAATGAAATGAATTATCGATTCACTTTTTCAAAAGAAGCGATCACGCACTCCCTTGTGCTCCACAACAGTCCCACATTTCCAATAGGGACAAAAGATCTTGTGTCGAAAACAGCAACAACCTGTTCTTAGCGACAGGAACGGCTCATAGAGTTCACGTGGCGGAGATGCTACAATACAATGACCATGAGGTTTAATGTACTGATCTCTGTGCGGCCCGACATTTGTGCAAACCAAGCTTGATGGCTCGATGTTTAACTTGTAAAGAATGTAGCATTATTTATGCCGGGTCAGATGCACTGAATTGCAGCGCTTCTGCCAGCAGCATTTCTAAGGCAGGAGTCAATATATCAACATTTGCACATCTATAACATTATTTATTAATTTCTATAAATTGTCAGTATATTAAAAACATTTATCAGTAAAGCAGTTAAGATGGAAAAAATATTTAACCGTGGATTTAAGTGGTAATTTGTGTTGGTGCTGTATTAGTGTTACTGTTTTCACATTCAAATACGGAAAGTGAATATGCTATGTATGCTATGTACCCATATGTGTTCACCTTAAATGTGAGATTTATCACATCACTACCAGTGTGGAAGGCAACCATGATAAAATATACAAGATGAAAAATAGTGTAGCAGAAACCTGAATCTTCCGTACGTTCAGATTGGACTTCTGAGTGAAGTAGGGCACATCTTGCATCTGAAGCAGTTCAACTTTTGAACCCAAACATATTAGCATATTTGTCGATTCATGTTTTTCCAGGAACTGTGCTTTACTTTTTTCGGTGGAAAACTCACAGACCAAATATAATTAAAAGCAGAGGATTTTTTTTAGATGTGTTAAAATTTGGCTTTAACATGACAACATGTTAACATGTGAGGCATGAAAAGAATGTCAGTTTAAAAGCAGGGACTCTCAATGTAAATGCCTCCGAGAAAACACACATTAATTTGTTTAAATTAACGGTTTATCCAGAGATTCTTAACCTTAAACACACTGTGTGGAAAACTACCAACAAGATGGAAGGAAGAAAACAACCACTACTGCAAGACAAGAAATAGACTTTCCCACCAGTATCACAAAGAAGAGCACAAAGGTCAAAGGTCAACATCCATGTGTACTAACTTGGTGGGAGCTACACTATATAACTCGGTTTTCCACTGAGAGGCATGTGCAGCTTCTCAGTAATCCAGGTCATGATCTCAAAGTGTCTACACCCAACAGCAAAAGCCATCGATCAAACTCCTTTTTGTCTGATAAGAAGTCAAATATAAGAAAAGTGAAAACAAACCGGCTCATTGATAAGGATGCTTTGATTGTCGACTGTTTATAGTTGACCCACAAACAATTTGAAACACACACACACACACACACACACACACACACACACACACACACACACACACACACACACACACACACACACACACACACACACACACACACACTAACAGCTCCATGTCAAAATGTCAAATTTATGAACATGCCAGGGAGAAAAAGCACAATGCAGACATGTTGTAGCAAGAAAACCACATGGAATAAACAGCCAGAAACCTGCAAGTCCTGTCACAGCAGTCACAACATGAAGAGAGGGAGAGAGAGACAGAGAGAGAGAGAGGAGGGGGGGGTTGTTAGATGAAGGGATGCTCCAGTCTCTAACCTGCCCGGTGGCAGTAGCTGAACTGTCATCGCCTGGCCCTGTCATTTGGAAACTTTGCTGTTTAGAGGTGACAGCCGCCCACGGACACACACAAGCGCACGCGCACACATGCAGCATATACTGAGGAGAGGTTCGGGGTGGTGAGTGCACACTGTTTGACACTTCCATGTTTGACACCTCCACATCCCTCCGCATGTTGAGGCCTCCGCAGGCTTCTCTTGCTGCGTTGATGTGTCCCTTGCTGCTATTAGAGGACGGGGGATCCATTCGATTGTGTGTATGTATGAATGTTGGTGCAAGAAGAGGATAATAGAGCTGCTGGTGTTTGTAAGTCTCAAAATAAATAAATTAAACGTGCGCGCACTTTGCAATTCAGACATTTTATTTTTCGCTCTAAGATATGTTCATAAAAAAATGTTGATAAGAATAACAAAATTTGTACATGTGTTGCAAGAGCTTCCAGAGCAATTGGAGATATAGATTGGACATTTGAGTAACAGGAAAATTAGTATTTGTGTGACACTTAACTGTGTAATTACAGGTGTCCTGGGGTGTGTGTGTGTGTGTGTGTGTGTGTGTTTGTGTGTGTGTGTGAGGAAGAATATGTGTGTGTGTGTGTGTTTGGGGCGTGTTGAGGGAGACAGACGAGCAGGAAGGGGTGATGAGGAGAACAGCGGGGTTTCTCATCAGCAAGTTGTAAATGGTCCCACCACCACACACACCTCCCGCCCCCACCCAACCAACACACCCACTTCAACACACACACACACACACACACCACACACACCACACACACACACACACACACACACACACACACACACACACACACACACACACATTTATTCGCATGGCGGTAATTGCCGCGCCGGCTCATTTGAGCTTGTCATTTCTCCCGATAAGACTGCGGTATTAAAGATGACAAAAGATTGATACACACTCTATTTCACACACACACACACACACTCACACACAAACACACAAGTCACACAGCGCATCTCCCAGCGTCCACGAAGCCAGGCAAGTAAGGCGAGGGCGGGGCTGTTATTGCAGATTCTACAGGCGAGATAGAAGGGAAATGTGATTTCACACTTTGTTTTTCAGAGCTGTAATGACGAGTCGTTGCGTAAAAACAAAAGAAGAGTCTTGGATGAGAGATGTTTAGGTGCACATAATGTTGTGAAACCAAAAAAAAAAGGTTTAATCGGGTTTTTTTGGATGAGATAAATGTGGAAAAAGTGCCGTCTGCCGAAAAATCATAAAGATACCTCTGTCTGTCTGTTGCTGTCTATATGGTCAACAGCAACTTGTTACAAAAAGCTTAAAAACCACAGACAACAGCAGCAGGAGCAGCAGAGGGGCGTCATAATGTCACAGCTTGTCCATAACCAGGCGTATGATCATCACCGATGTGCTGAGAAAATGGAACAAATAGTCATTCTGACATTGGATATCAACAAAGGCAGGATGAGAGAGCGATACCGGAGTTAATTGGGAGCGGCGTACGGACAGAATAGTAATACGGCGTTTGGCAGCGAGAGCAGAGGAATGAGCTGATGCCTAGTCTCCAAATGGAAGGAAGCAGAGCGTTCACAGTTCATTACCACTTCCCTTCCCTCGCTAATCAAAACGCAAAGCACTACAACGTGTCAACAAGGAAGTGTTGGCTTTTTTACTGAAAATATATACTGTAGATGTGAGTGTGTTTTCTTTGTGTGTGTGGAGGAAGGTGTTGGCTTTTTGCTAGTATGTGTGTGTGTAACTGTGGGAGGGGGTATAGACAGTGTGTGGTTAGGTGTTTGTGTGCACATGTGCAGGAATATACGTGTTTGTGTGTTCGTGTGTTCGTGTTCCTTAACAGGCAATTAGAGACAACGTCAAAATCTTAAACAAACAAAGCAAAAACACAAAAAAAACTAGAATAGACTTAAAGTAAAACTGTGGCACATACTTGGAGTGACAGATATTTTTTTTGCCGTTGTACAATAAGCTTTTTCTTGTGCAGCATCACCCTCTAGGAGAACATCCATATTTGGGCCCTTATGACACAATCAGCCTCCATCCACTGAGCCGACTGGCTGAGAGCCTCCAGTCGTCTCACACTTCAGACAGGCAGCAGGAGGAGCCCAGGGAGGCCACTACTCATTTATGCCTTTCTCTGGGCAAACTCCAGTTATTAGCTGGAATCAAATGATCCAACATGTCTTGTGCCACAGGCAGGCCCCGCTCTGAGAAGCTCACTGTGTGTCTGTGTGTGTCTGTGTGTGTGTGTGTGTGTAGCATGAGCGAGAGAGAGACAGAGAGAGGGAGCGGAAGACAGAGAGAGAAAAGGAGGACGGGAAAGGAAAGAGGAAGAAAAACCAACAGAGGTGCAAAATTCCATTAGAGGAATCTAAAGGCATCATGCAGAATGGATGGGCAATGATCCACGCCTGAGAAACTGTGACGCTCAAAATTAAAAGTATTTTTCAACTCAGTTTGTGCCCTCGGAGGATGTTCATGGCCCCTGCGAGTTTTCCCTATTAAGATGGCGGCTGATTGATTGTGACTGACCCCGGTGTTGTGTATAGTGGTGTCAACTCATGCTCTAAAGACTCACTTAGAGGTGAATAAGACCCTGGACAAATACTGTATGTAAATGTATTTTTTTTAAAAAAGGTATTTCACTGGACTGTCTCTTTACTTAAAACACAACGCTTAACCCCACCCAAGGAGGAAAAGAAGTATAACAGTATGGTTTCAATTTGGAAAAATGTCTGCAGAGACACCTCTGTGAAACTATATGTAGACAAAGAGGTTTGTGCTAAATGTTTAATGTATAATATTATGCATGTCCTTCATCTTAATTTACTGCTCTAGCATGCGAACAATTACTAATTTAAACTTAGTTCACTTAAGACTTAAGACACTTAAGATGTATTGGGTAAATTAAATATTTGACGTGATGATGGTGCGAGATGAAGAGTGATTAAATGTCACCCGGAGGGGAAGATATATCTTTGAGCCAAATTTGTAAGAAGCTCTGAACAGTATTTGACTTAAGACTTAAAGACAGTTTGGAAACACACTGGACAATTTATGGCTTTTTCTGTTTTGACATCTGTATTTTCATTGTTCAGTGAAGTTGTTGATGTTACGTTTTACATAATGTGGTACGCCACATTATAAGAAAGCCAAGATGCCATGTAATCATTTTGACGCAAGTACATAATAGCGTACAACATATACTAATTTCATGACCAAAAGTTCAAGCATTCCCGTCTGGTGTGTAATTACGCCTGTCCCAACGGATTCCTGCGCCCAAAATCAAAGCCACCTTCGAATTTCTTCCTTGTCATTTGTGCCTTTTGTTTCCACATTCTACTATGTCAGCCACTAAGGCGAGGCGGCTAATTTGCCCTCCAAGGTTGTTATTCCACCTCTCCTGCTCCCCTTTCCCTGCTCTCTCCGGCGGGTTTGGCAGTATCCTCGGTGAGAGCTGGCCCTCATTACTCTCTGCTGAGTCTTTTGGCCTTAAGGCTGCGGTGTCTTGTCCTCCATTCCCCAGTCGTCCCGCTCCCCCCCTGTCACGCTGTGGGCTCCAGCCTTATCTCCCTGGTCCACAAAGCTCCTGTGGATGTGTGCTGCTATCCACTTGCAGCATGTTGTTCCCAATCATCTCCTTCCCCACGTTGGGGAAGGCAGAACATTGTGCCGACTTGCCCCCATAACTAGGACAGAGCGACACTATGTGATAGCTGCAGAGCCTGCGAGAGGTTAGGTCAAATGGCAGTTCCCTACATGCAGCAGCTAATTGTGTTTTTTATATTTTCTTTAGCTTCAATACGTCCAGTTTATCCGTTTGACATGTTAAATATAAAATTATTATAATAATAAAAACATATTTTAAATACCATTTTACACAGAATTACATGTGGTAGATTCTGCTCTAAGAAGTGTCATGATGTATTCAATACACCTAATGATAGCTGCTGAATGTGATGTCTTTCCAGATAATGAAAAATGTTATGAAATATACAGGTGTAAAGACATGGCTTAGTGCTCAATGTTGTACTCAAATAAATGGAAAATGGAGAAAATCAATTTCTTGCTGCACATCAAGACTTATTGTAACAGTGAAAAGCTTGCAGCCAATTCATATTTGAGAAAAACACTGTCACAAATGTAATATGGACACATACAGTAAATAGACAAATATATTCTCTCACAAGTTAATCTGCATTTTGCTCGGTCATTTCCGATTTGGCATTCAGCCCCCTCAATCCAATTTAAAGAGAATGTCTGGTGTCAGAGAGAAGGGGAATTTATTCCGAGCCAATAAAAAAGAGGCGCTTGGTGAAAATCACCATCGGCAAGTCATTAAGAGTGGGAGAGGAGCGGGTGTGTGGAAATGGCTCATCGGCTAACCGGGTGCTACTCACAGCAAGAGACCTGGACACGTAGTCCAGGGCCCTGATGAATTGAACCATAAAGGTGATTGGCTGGAATGAAAGTCTGCGCCTCGGAGGCAAAAACACATCCGTGTGATTTGAATACATGACTGTGCTGAAAGGACGGTACGCGCTCAACCTGGAAGAAAATGATACATGGGCATAAACAAGAGATTTGCACAGTGGCTCAGCGTGGGTTCGAACATCAAACCTGGCTGGCAAGTAAGACAAACCAAGCCTGTGGGATACATAAGCCTTCATTACTGCACTGTTACTGGTTGTCAGGTTACGGATGCAAGGCCTCGGGTGCAATGTGTGATTTTGGAGCAGCGGCTGCCTGCTAATTACCAACCTAGGCAACACGCAGCCATTAAAAAGGCAACCCTGAGTGTCTGCTGAGCTAATTTGTCTAATTACATCTTTGTAACTTATGAAAAGACCTAACATTACCCTGAAGGCTTGCTTTCGGAGAGGGAGCTGTGTAGATAGTAAATGAAAACTTTGCTGTCTTACTACAGCGACACAAGTGCCTTGATAGCTGCGAGGCACTGGGAGTATAGGAACGATTGTGAGGGGGAGGTGGTGGAACCCCTGTTGTGTGATGCTGTAACCATTTCTATATCCCCTCAAGATTCCTTTCCCACGGGACAGCCACCCACGTCCTGTCGACAAGCCGCCTGTTTATTTTTCTCATTATTAATGTGGTGTTTTTTTTCCAGAATTTATCAGCAAAACCAATATTTGGTGCCAGTTAGAGATGCACAGGCACCCAGTCAGTGTAATAGATTGTGACTGAGCCGTCACAGCAACGAGGGCCTATGGCAGCTCCCCTAACAAGCTCCACTAATAGGAGGAGGAAGGGGGAGTAGGGCATACCCTTCGTGACATGTGTCACTTTGGTGAAATTTGAGAGGTTTAAACAAAAAAATATCTTCCAATTATAGCGATTGTGAAATGCAAATATTTCTCCAAACCGAGCGCTGTATTTGGGAAAAATGTTCACTCAAAGAATCCGGGTTGCCGCGTTTCACATCCCACATATGTTGTTAGGCAAGTCGGATCAGCTTGTTTGTTTGTTAATAACTCAGACACTCCGTCATCTCACCTCCTCGTGAATGACAGCGATGACGTTCGGAGCACATTCAATCAAAGACGAACAGGAAAAATAAATAAACGAGCAGACATGCCAGGCGAAGTCAGAAAAGGAACAAACAGAAAGATGCCATCTACCACCTTCCTTCCCTCTTCCTCCTCTCAGCAACAAGAGCGGTTGATAACATCAGCAGAGTAGCTCCCAGGAGCCAGGCAACTTGGACATTTTAGGGGCAAGCCCTCTTGCCTACGTGGGATCAGGATCATCTTTCAGCCCCTGGAGTACCCCCTGTTCTCACATGGCTGACCGAAGTAGGCCCGTGTGCCAGTGACTGTAGGAGACTAGTGTCAAGGTGGCACATGCTGTGTTTATGTATGTAAGAGTGTATGCTTTAATTAAGCTTAAAGGGTTACGCTGAGATAAGATTTAACCTGTTTTCAGATATGAAATTCGGAAAAAATGTCCTCACAAATTGGTCAGGAAGTTCTTCGGAGTTTGCCTTTCACATATAAAGAATGCAGCAGGAGATTCTCTGGTCAGTCATGTTCTCAACAACATAGAAATCTCTGGGGCATCCAGGTGAGAAGTGGCGCAGCAGACAGAAGACAGGACATCCTGGATAAATTCTGCTGCGGATTTCACATGTTCTTTTTACAGTGCATCACGTGTCTTCTGTATGTGTGGTATTATTTGTTTATTTTCCAGTTTTGCATCTGCTGTGTTAGATACGTCATCAACAGACTCGCAGTGAATCCTTTGCATAATCTGCTGCTGCATTCTCACATGTGAGAATGCAAACTGACCTTGTTTGCACTGAATGAATCAGAAAGGAAAAAAGTTGTTATGATACTTGAACAATCTGTGCCTAAAATTTGCAATCAGATGATAAAGCAAAGCCAGTGTGGTTTGTAATCCGTCATTCCTGACACAACCCACTCATTTGTTGAGAGCGTGGTGCATTCGGGGCGAGCCAGAGATATGTGAACTGAAACCTAGACACAACCTCAGAGACCCGACGAGGCCCGCTATCTCCTCTAGTTTTTCCTCGCCTTGCCTCAACGCTTTCTCACTGCCTCTCTCACTTTCTTTTTTCTAATCAGGTGAGATTGTATCAGGGCCCCTCCGACAGTAACCGCTATCGGTTGTGAAATTTCAGAAGGCGAAGCGTGTGGGAACCACAGTATCGGTTGTGCTCATCGCCGCCCAGAACCTTTACAGACACGCGGGCGGTTTCTGAAAAGGCGAGAAAAGCTTCACAAAGGGCATATCGGAGGCCGCTTTAAACAAACCGACAGTTGAAATACTTTCATATCCTGTTCAACCTCTTCTCTCGGCTTCCTCCCTTTTCTGTACTTGTTTTCTTTGTGTATCACCTCTGTCACACTGCACTGGCTCATTGCAAGATCAATTTACAACATTGAGTAAAAAACATCTGAGGAGAGACCTCCATTTGCCTGAATCTGCAGATTTGGAGAAGAGATACCAGATGCAATAGTCTGCTGTTTTAGAAATCCCTATCAATCAGACCATTCTTATACATGAATACAAACACCTGAAGGACTAAAATGGAGCTGAATGATGGCCTCTCCCTGTGGGCCCACATTGTGCGCACTATGGCACCATTCAGTGGAAGTATATTCTTTCACAAGCTGAACTGATGCTCTACATTCAATATTGCCATCAGAGTTAATTCTTTGAACCTACAATTGAGCTGGCTTATTGAATTTCAGGGTTCTGATAAATACAGTACGTCATTAGAGCTTGCAGCATGGATGCACCGCAACACAAAGTAATCCCCTGGGCGCTACTGAGACGCACTCTCTCAGTGAGCAGAAAGGTAATCCAGCTGAGAAGCGAGGTTGTGATCAAAAACCTTCAGTCTCAGCATGAGCTGGAAAACTGCGTGGGGCGGGTACGAGTGAAACTTATTCACTTGCTCAACTTAGTTTGTTAAGAATATATATTTTTTAAAACAATCTTCGAAATGTTGGAAAACATTCTCAGCATCCTAATGAATTGTGCAGACTAGTAGTGTTGGGTGATAGAAACAGCTTAATATTTATTTAATCTTGTAAAAAATTTAAACAAATCTTTGGAATAAGCATTTTTATGACCGAACATGTGGTCATCAGATTGAAGTGGAATTCTACTATATAGAAAGAACCCTTTATATTTTGGCACGGATCTGGACAAAGGGCTGGACCCAGGAGTTTTTTTTTGTATAACATAGTAATGTTTTCTATATTGTTTTTAAATTCACCAATTTCCCAGGGAACCATTCATGGATCTAGTTGAAAAAATTCAGGGGAATGATATTTATTGAATACTACATACTAAAAATCTTTCATGACGGGACTATTGGGACTTGGTAGAATTATGCGCATTACTGAGTGACATTCTAGTTTTGAAAAGTCTTTAATTGTTCATAAACTGAATTGTCTTCTGGGAATTGTATGCCTGTATTAGATCAGGACTGCAGAGAGATGACGTGGATGCAAAGAACTCGAACAAGTAACATTGCAGTTCATGGCCGGTGTCTTAACCCTTAAACCACAGAGGTGACACGTATCCTGACAACTTTGATTGTGACGATCAACTGATTGATTCAAAGCCCTGGAGCAGTAACATTATTTTTGTTTCCAACCCTTCATCCTTAGGATTCATTTTGGAGGTAAGAGAGGAATTTTTCAACTGGGACTTGGCCAGACTTTCAAGTACTAATTTCTGAAAGGTGATCTGTTCATGTCCTCCTGATCCCCAGAGGTGTTGCCACCTCTTTCCTTTCCTCCTTCCAAATACATTAGCATAGCTAGCAGTGCGAGGGCGTCAGTGGCTCCATCAGTAATGTCATGGGCACTTTAACATGATGAAGCACGCCGCGGCCCCGCTGGCATGAATAATTCACATTACCATGCACCCAGAGAGAGAGAGAGAGAGAAAGAGAGAGAGAGAGAGAGAGGGAGTTTGACTTTGCAATGAATTGTGGGAACAGATGTGTGAATTTTAAGGCGCATGGGTCTCTGTTTTGGGTGAGCGGGCAATTTTAATTCAATTTGATATTTCTCTTTTAAAGTGAGTGGAGACCTTGAGCTTGGGCTGGGAAAAATAAATAAGGTGGGATCAGAAGAGGGAGCTGTGGTTACGGAGTGGGAGGGGAGAGGGGTGGAGGTCCCCCTTGTCATCCATCACTGTGGCACTTCAATGATTGTCAAATAAGTAGCCCTGTCCAAACCCATCTTTTATCATTATGTATGAATGAATCTATCTGGGGATCGCATCATCCAGCACATGGGAGGGCTCCATCTCATATACATGATAGGGAGACGGTATGGAAATGGGATACATGATAGTAGAATGGCTTGGATGGGGAGATGGATTCACATCACTGGATGGGAGAATGGACCGCTATCTGATCTCTGTCTATTCCGTCACACTTGGAAATAGCAAACGTACAAGATACTGCCTCCGTTACAGTAGGCACACTCTCAATGAACTGCCACACAGTTTTTCGGGGGGATGGCTAATATCAACAGCATAGATCCTCAGGTGGCACTGAAAAACCTCTCCCTTCCAAAATGTCTCCCATTAAAAGTCTTGGAAATAATTTAACATAAGATCTTCCATGCTACTAACGCTCTGACATTTAGGCAGTTTGAACACAGAGTATCTCTGGGCCTTGGCTCCAAAGCTGACTTGAGAACTTTAACGTAAATAATTCAGCAAAGGTGGGTGAGAACTCCTGGCACGAGATTAAGGAGGCTGCGCCTGCAAAAGCTGCTCTCAATCCATTTCCAAATTGTCACGGGGGCCTTCTAAGAGGCAAAACAAACCCACCTTAATCTCTGCTAATCATACTTAAGCATGAATGTTTCATGTGGAAATGCCTGGTTACAATTTGCAGGCTTTTTCCTCATTCCTGGGGTAACCCCGCTACAATCCAGAAATCCTTTTGGCCACAACAAAGACAAATTGACATGTAGAGACATCAGATGTGGTACGGTGTACACAGCATGTTAGTAGGAGGCGGCAGATTCCCACATTACAGACACCATCTTTGTTGACTACATGAAACACTGCAGATAATGAATTCAGGCTGCCAAATTTCAAGATGAGCCAAAAGATAAAGCTGTTATAAACAAAGACAAAAAAATAAAAACAATGATAACACCAGTGATTGGCTGTGATTAACATCAGCCTCCTTACTTGTGTCTCAGAAATTCAAATTACAAACCTGATGTAGGCTATGCAAGGGACCAACCTAATATTATTATTATTCGAGACGGAGTATAACCCAACGGCGGGATGATTACATTTGACTTGCAATGATTTCCCCCCCTCTGCATGAGAAAACAACAGCTTGGAAAAACTAATAGACATATTCCCCAAAGTAGCTTTGTTGCTCCTGCCTTGCTTTAAATAAATCTCATCACCGCAGCGAAAAATGTTTTGATTCCTCCTGCATTTAGAGAGCGGAGATAAAAGTCCAACCCATCTGTCCCTCAACTTCGTGGGGTGCAGTGCAGCGGAGGGAGGGATTCATTCGCACGCAGCACGGTAAAGTGCATCTGCATCCGCCACGCTGCTCCCACTAGCATCATTATCCTCGTCGCCTATCACTTCCCCAGCTGAGCCCCCTTTTGGAAACGGGGGCTGACACGTTGACGACGGGTAAACACCTTTAAAAGGATCTGACGCCGTGTAATGGGAGAAAAAAACACTTCCGTATTGTGCGGGACCCCTGGCGCTGTGCTGGGCTTATGGAGGAGTAAGCCATTGTCTGGCGTCACCTAATTGGATCAAGTTTGTATGGAGAACAGATGTGTACGGCTGGCTGAGGTAAACACCGGTCCAGAAGATGCCAGGGCTGAAATTACTTTGAAAATCGTTTCTGCCTCCATAGAAGGAGTGAGAATAACAGAGAAAAATCCACTATAAAAGAACATTTGCAGTGCACTCTGAAAAGTAATAAACACTTTCCCCTTGGTGTGGATTCATAGAGGTCCCTATTTTCCTTTAGTCATCCACGGGCCCAGCCATACATCTGTGTGGAAGAGAATGTGTGGTGCACTGAGATTGAGAACGAGACGGAGGCAGTTAGCATGGCAGTGCTCATAGCGCGAGTGATGATCCTTGGCGGAGGACAAATTATACCTTTGAAACCGAGGATTGCTGATCTAATTAAGAGCTGGCAAAAGGTGTCATCAGGGTCTGACAGATTTCAGCCCTGAGCCTTTACCGCCTGCAGTGAGCCGCCGCAAAAGTGAGAAACATCGGCATGAACAAAGAGAGATGAAGAGAGACAAGGAAGCACTATTTCCAATCAAGCATCTGCCTCCCCTCTGACACAGCTCGATTTAACCTTGAAGAGTAATGAGATCTGACTTGCTTAAATGTTAGCATTCTTAAATCATCAGGAAGTGCCTCCAAGGAGCCGATAATCACTGTGCCAAATTGCTGTGCTCGCTAATTTCATTTCTCCCTAGCATTTGCTTGCAGTTAGTGTCGATTATTCAAGAACAGGCATTTAATGCTGCCAGGTCCCAGGGGTATTACATTAAAATGTAATAACTTGCAACATAAATGAAAACAAAAACCATTACTTTCTTCCCCCCGCAACTTTCTTCCCTCCTCCCTCTTCCTCTGCCACCTCTCTCCTCAATCTCTCTACACACCCTCCCTCCATGGTGGGAGTTCGAATCTAATTCTCAGCCCATCTGGCAGGCGTAATGAAGGCGGGCCGGGTTTGTGGTGCCCTGCTGCCATGGCTCGGCAAAGCAGGAGGCTAGCTGGCAGATTGGGCCAGGATGAGTGGAGGGGAGTCGGGGAGCCTGCTGAGTGAGTAAGCCAGCCCAGTTAATCTCCCATGTGCCCCGATGTGATCGGGGCCAAGGCCAAGCGCACGCTGAGGGCACAGCGGACCGGGTCTGGAGTGTGGATGGTTGTGGGAAGAAGACTGGAGGGTGAGTCTGGCATTCATTTACATTTCCTGGCATTTAGCTGACTCTTCTATGCAAAGTGACTTTAAATTAGTGAAACAGCATTCATTTTGAAGACCGCCATAAAACAAAGATCTCGTCAGGGAGAGGGCACAGATATCCAGAATTAAACTCCAACCCTAACCCTGTAGATGGTCCAAGGGAGGTTTTGTATTGTTAAACAACTCAGCAGCAATAAGGGACATAAAAGAGAGAATCACATGAAACAGCCGCGTGTGGATGTGACACTGAATATATTTTAAATATACGTATCATTAATTAACACGTCGATCCACAGCTTCTGTAAGGTTTCTGCAGTGCTGAAGAGAGTGTAAATGACATCTTAACAAATAGGGTACGGGCACAAGGTTGGTCAAACATATGCCAAATGGATACAGTCAAACAGGTAGACTCAACCCCAGCAGGTACAGCCTCAGAGGCTACGAAAGACAAATAGTGTGTTAGCACCATCTGCCACAGAGAGAAGTGCATTAGGATTTACATATGGTCAAACATGGTAAACAAACAAGTGTGGGGTTGGGCTGCACAACACATTTACAGCTACACTGGGTTAACAAAGAGATGCGAATATACAAGACAATGTTGCATTTTAACTTAAATGTATTTAATATACAAACTAATGTTATTATTTCAGTTTTACCTTCACTTACACTGACATATTTGATGATATACTGTATTTCCACTGTATCTCTCAGGACTGCTCCTGCTGCCAGCCAGGACCTACCAAGAGGGACAGCAACTGGGAGAGCGCAACTGCTCGACACTGGAAACCCCATGCAATTATGATTAAGCTCCTTTATCTAAACACAAACTCCTCTCAAATCGCTGCGATCTGTCTGCTGTGTGTGAAAGCACGTAGAGGGGAAGTGGCAAGGCAGCCGGAACCCTGGCATGAGACCCGCAGTTGCAAATACCAGCCTGTGTATGCGTATCAGTATGTGAGTATGTGTGTTTGTGTATACATGTTTACCAATGTGCTTTAACAAGCCAAGCTGCTGTGACCTGCAGAAGCCATCGTTACTTGCAATCCAGTCAGCACCTGCTAGCTGAGCACATAACAGGAAATCTCTACCTGCTTAGCGCCTCTGTTTGCCCAAAAGGAAATATCACAGCATCGGCAGAACAACGCAGACGCACGGCAGCTCAAAGTGAAGGCTCTCAGTGTCGCCGAGGCGTGGGAGAGAAAGAAAAAAACTAAAATCTGATAGGCGGACAGAAAAAAAAAAAAAAACACTGAAAAGGAAGCAAGGCTGACAAAAACAGCAGGTTTCCCAAAGCTGTGCTCCGGCCTCTGGAGAAACCGCAACACTGTCATTAACAGTTACTCTCCTCATAAACACACCAGCATCAGCTGGAGGTATAATTGCCCCTGCTTCTCCTGTAATCTTATACCTTACCTGCTGTTACTGTCAGACACCTTCTCCACCGAGAGAGACGGAGAGACAGCGGTGAGATAGAAAGATGGGGGGAGAGGAGGGTGTGTGGTGCGTGTGTGTGTGTGGTGCAGTTGGAGGCAGGGTAGGTGTTGCTTATGTACTGTCAGATTCAAGGTAAGGAAAGTAAAAAGAGGGGTGTAGAGAGAGAAAGGAAAAGGAGAAAACATATGCCAGAAAATCAAATGAGTGTGCGTTGCTCACTGAAATCCCAGGAGCAAGGCTCAGGGGCTGCGATGGAGGGAAATCGTGTTCTTTTCATTGAGTGATTAGAAGACGAGTGGCAGAACATGACCTACTTAGTATAACTTTCTTTTACAGGTTTCGGAAAAGGTACTCGTGCGGGTAGAGTTGGAGAGGTGGGTGGGGGCTTTAACCCGAACAGATTCATAGAAACATTACAGCTAGCAGGAATAACTGCTAGAGGGTGTTTGTGAATATAAAATAAAGTCTCTTCATCTTATGACCTCTCAAACTCAAAGAGCTCACAGTCATCCTCCGTGCTCTGGCATTGCAGCCAAAAAGCAAAGATGGATGCGTTTGATCCTGCAGATACACAAGGTTAACATGCAAAACAAAATATGAATTAAACATCATCTGACACCCTCTAAAGGCTACAAAAGGAGGTTTTAGTACCTTTAAAATTAAACCCAGAATGGGTGGTGGGGGGAATGTGAATGTTAAAAGAGCTGGAAAGGAGAGGAAAACATTTTTGAAAAACCGGCTTTCTCAAAATCTGTGACTGAATATTCCAAAGCGCTGCTTCGTTTCTCTTCCCCATTACAATCCCGTATGGGAAACTCAGCGAGGCCATGAAAAAGGAACACTTTATCTCTGCTGCAGAAATGGGCCTGCCTCTGGCTCCTCTTAATTTCAGGCTTTGTTTGCGCGGTGTCGGGGAGCTCTTGTGGGTTTGCGGGAGACCCGCAGGCCTTTTGTCTCATCGGTAGAGGTGGTTTCTGCTTGGCGCCTGCAGCAATATGCTGTCGTGCGCCTTTTATTCTAACTCTCCATGCCAGATTTGGCCACAGGTCGCAGATAACAGGTAACACAGCCATCACAGGAACACTGCTGTTTGTTTACCCCACAACCATTGTGGCAACACTGGATCATCAAACCAGTCGGAGAAAGAGATGGGTGTTATGAAGAAGCAACGCTCGTGTTGGGAAATGACAAGTCTCGCAAAAATATACTGTTTTTCATTAGGTTCTGCCAAAAACTAAAATGGCTTCCTCTGCATTCTTTTCGGTGACATTGGCAACTCTACAACGGCTGCTTCTTTAAATGACACAGACTAATATTACACTTGTGGCAGTGAATTAATAAGCTGCAGCATGATAAATCTCTATGATTTATCATGTTCCCTCCAGTGTATAATCAAGTTGAATAAGAGAGGGAGAGAGAGTCAAACAGAGGGAGATTGGAAGAGACAGCGACATTGCTTGGTCTGAATTGAGACACAATGGACGAGGCCCTTCCTCTGCACAGCTGAATGGACAAGCTCACAATGAGAAAGAGAAGTGTGAAACAGTCAGCTATCGAAATCAGTGGGTGTTGTGCTTAGCAGAAGGAAGGAGATTAAAATACCAAAAAGTTCAATGTGCAGCGCGCCGTGAAATATGACATACGGAACTGCCAAAACAGATATAGCAGACGTTCTCTTCTCCCTGAAAAGGGTCTCTTTCTTTTGGATGCATGAATTCCCCATAAGGACGGTTTATGAGAATATCACACCTTTATCGATGTCTCGTCCCACAATCCACAGGAGGCTTTCTCTCCCTCCTGCCTGCTTCTGGTGGGTGCCATCGTGTTCATTCCCTGTTCCCACATAGATGTTTGTAATTGGAGCTCTAATTTATGATCGGGCCTTGGTGCAGGATAATGATATGGAGCATTGTAATTTGCTGATGCAAATTGTACGTTATAATGGGGAGCCATAAAAGCCCCAGCAACATCTCGGAGACTTGCCAAACACCCTGAGCGTTCATTACAGCCCTCATTAAAACATCCACGTCGGCACTGGGAGCCCTTACAAATGGAAGGAGCATGTAATTGCTGCTTGATTGTGGTATATGTAACATATGATAAAGTGGAATTACCACTTTATTTGTCTACAGTGTCCGTGAAACTTAATGGGGAGAAAGCCTGCAGTAAACAAATCCTCAGAGCATTGTTTGATTGTAACATTATAGGGCTATTTGTTTAAAGTGGGGCAAATGTGAGTTAGGGGACAGTGCATCCAGGACAAACTAAGAGTGATGATAATCAAGGCAGGGCTTAGGGGGATAAAACTAATGCTTTTACCCAGGAGAGCCTGTGTTTCATTTGGACTTACTCCAGCGTGGGTGATAGCATAGAGCTCCATCTGGGAATACATTAACTGGATTTAATATAAGAAAAGATCAGTATTGTTCTTTTTCATTACCAGGCCCCAAAGTCATCACCATACATTTGCTTTGAGGGTGGTGGAACTAGATTGAAAAAAGGTGAGAATGAACCATTTAAGTCACCTCTGCTGAAAAAATATTTTTCTACTAATGCCAATTTGGGCCTTTGGGGCATGGCTTCTAGCTATTTCCAATCGTTGATCTCAATTCAGTCCTAATAAACGGGGTATGTGCAATGCGGCGAAGCTGAACGTCCCAGCTTTTAAGCAGCCTTAAGAGCAAAGCCAAGTGGCAAAAGCAATTAAGAGTTCATTTAGAACAACTGAACTATGCTGGGGCTGGTTTTTTGAGGCCCGGTCAACACTAATTCACAGTGTCGCCTTTTTATTCAAATGACTTCTCCCAGAGTCCCCTTTGTGTTGGTGCCGTTCTAATGCATCTCCATTAGAACAGAACCTGAGCTGCATTGCTGAAAATGAAGTTTGCCTCCTCGACTCTGAATGATAGCAGGCCTCCACCATCAGAGCTGTGTGTGCTCAGCCACTGGAAAAGGATTTTCAACCATGCCATTCAGCCGGGGCCCCTGAAGCCTGCAGCCTTTATCTGCAGACCCGTTGATTGATGTGTTGTGGGCCCTGCTGTGGTTAACAGCAATTTTTATCTGTTGCTAGCGGCAACAGCCCAGGTCCCTGGTGTGCAGAGAGCAGCAGGGCCTGGATCTGAGGCCGGACCGCACACGGGGATAAACAAATAGGTTTTTCAAGGCGGACAGCCCCCATAGAGAGGCCCCTGACAGGCAGAGCCCCACCCAAAGGCCAGGACAATGTCAGGCCCCCAGCCCACTCCAACTGGGCTGGTGGTTTCCTTCACTAATTTTCACCATGTGCCGAGCTAGTGGTACGGAGACACCTGCACACCCGAAAGTAACCAGAGCCAGATAAACAGAGAGAGAGAGAGAGGCAGAGAGAGAGAGAGAGAGAGAGAGAGAGAGAGAGAGAGAGAGAGACGCTCAGAAAGACGCAGTTACGAGATTTCATTTACTGTAGAGGAACAAACCAGGGTTTTCTGTGAAAGTATAGGATATAATTTACACTCCATTTCTTTCAATTGCTGTGTTTAGCATTTAATCCAGTGAATCTGTGTCGTTTTGTTAAATAAAGCGTGAAGCTTTTAATGGCTTCTATTGTAATTAAGTGACATAATCCTTGTATTCGATAAAGATCTTGTAAAAAGCCTCATCACTCAGACAGGGAAGTCTATTTGCCACAATGTGGAGGCCGTGAATGCCAAATCAATTAAAACAAGGCTGTTTAAGAATGCACAAATGACTCTGAGACTGCTCTGTGTAGAATGTGGAGTCATTTAGCGTTAAAAGTGATTTTGACAGCCCGAGCAGGGGAAATGCAAAACGGGTGTGTCGCAGAGCTCAGAGCACTCTCGCTCAACCCAAACACTCTCGCGAAGGTTTTACTCCCTGACATCAACGACATAAACCCTCCCAAAACAGACCAGTCTGATTATACTGTCACAGACAAAGCTCTGTGTTTTTACCGTGCGTGAAAACATCAGCCGTAGGTCGGCCTTGGGTGGTTAAAAGATGAGGAGTGGGGTGACAGAGGCTCAATCACTTCATCTGGAAGGAGAGGGAGGTGTGTTGTCTTTTTCGGCTCAGCTAGAACGTCTCCTCCTCTATACAGTACATGCAGCCAAGGGGCCGTGACGGAACGGGCAGAGTTGCGGTGAGATTTTTTTTTGTTGACATTTTCCGCATCTCTTGCAGCCCGTATCTCCCAGGCGCAGAGGGGGATGCTGGGTTCTTTATCAAGGAGCCCCTGAGAGGATGATAAATCGCCAGAGCCTGGGCCCATCTCCGCTGGAACAACAAGCAGGTAGCAGCGCAGGAAACAAGGCAAAGATATCGTCTCCCAAACATAGCTGAGGCTATAATGAAGCCTGCACAAAGCAGACAGGAGAGCGTCTGCCTGATAAACAATTCCATACCCAGTCTACCACAGAAGGCGAGATAGCGAGTCTCAGTGCAGCCGCTACGTATCGCTGCTGGACTCAACGGTCCAGAGATTAGCTCTCGCCCCTGAATGGGGGATGAAGGGTTGGGTGGAGGGCGGGTGGCTGGAAGTGATTTCACATCTTGCAATGTCATCAACTGAATCAACACACCATGCTTTGAAAGTATATATTACTTAGGGATAGTTAATCGTTAGCTTACAATGTAAAAACATTTTTTGTGAAGAGGAGGGATATTAAGGTAAGATATGTACACACACATTTTTTACCTTATCTTTTATAAATGTGCTTTTCTTTATTTTGATTTTTTTTAATTTTCTTTAGATTTTTGATATCAGCACATCATTGCTTACAACTTCTGGTGTGGTGCAGTTTGTTTATATTTATTGTGGAACTGGTCAATATTTCACCAGGGGTTTTATATATATATTGTAATACAGACCATCAAATCCCACCTTTTTATGTTATCTTTTGCTGTGTGACCCTGCCCTGTATAAGGTCTTGTTTTAACTATTGTTTAGCCTATCATCGAATTATGTTTTATTGATGTCCTGACATTTTGCTGCTTTTGATTGTTGTTATAACTGTGTGTCTTGGAATGTGCCCATAAATAAAACACATTATTATTACTTTTATATCACTGCGTGTGCCTTAAGTTGGGAATGTGAATAGTTTTAGTTCCTTTGTCTGTGTTCACCTTAACAAGAAGTGAAGTAACAAGTATTATTCAGAAAAAAGAATTAAGAGCAGTTTCATTTAATAAACGTTGCTGAAACACACATTACTTAAACCGCTTTTGTAATCAACTAGTTACAAATCAGAAATTAAACCAGGACACAATGTGTTGTGTATACTACAGCCAAGCACTTTAACACACTATGAGGGGATCTGCAGTGTCCAATATACTCTGAGGGCTCCAATTTCCCTTTTTCACGAGTCTGGCACTAAAGCCAAGAAACTTCTCTATGTTCTTGTGTAAACCATTCAAATGAGGCCATTCAAGCCTGGCAGGCAGCATACAGTAAGAGGGGGGACATATGGAAGCATAACCACGAAGAGGCGTCATCTCCCATAGAAGAAGAAAACTAACTGTCAGGAGAGATTGTCTTTTTTTTACCTCTTAGTGCCTTGTGACAGATAACCAGCCTCTATTCAGCCTCGGGATTTTTTTTTTTTTGATTATAAGTGGGGAGGGGATCAGCCCCAGGGGCCACCAGCACATTCATAGTCCTGTCTGTGCTGTTGGTGGCCGGTGGCGCCGACTGGGCCGTTGTGCCTGCCTCATTGACCCTCCTACACCCCCTTCCCACGTTACAACCAGCCCTCCACCCACATACACTGATCAGCCAGTTACTGCTTTAACACTATCTCCAGCCCCTAGCCCTTTCCTCCCCCCCGCCCAATGCCCGCTCAGCCTCTGCCTGGCATTTCCCTGGAGCCTCCCAACCCTGCACCCCCACACCCCGCTTCAAAACCATCATACTGTAAAGCCTGAAGCACTTACAGATAAGGAGACCCCAGAAATCAAGCGGGCCTGGCAGCAGAGCAGATTGAGAGTCAAAGCTCAGCGCCCAGGAGGTGCCCAGAGGCTACAAACGCTGCAGATAGCACCGTTGGAAAGCCGGAGAGGGAGCAAAACAACGTGAAACTTCCTGCCCTTGTTACTGGACTTTACCTCGCTTGCACAATGCCCCTGCCCCCACGCCACCACCACCAACAAGCCCCCCCCCTCCATCTCCACTTCTGCCCTCTCTCTCTCCGTCTCCCTCCTTCCTCTTTTCATATAAAGAGAAGGCCTTGTTCCCTGCCGACTCAAACTGACAGCTCGAGCCAAAGGGCTCCACAAGCTTTTTTGGAAGGTCTTGTTTGTTTTCATCCATCTGTGAGTATGCGGCCGCTGGGGAATAGGAATGTGACATGTTCTATTAAGACAAAAAAAAAAAGATCGCGCAGAGATCAATGCCTTTTGAAGTTAAGCTTTGTTCAGCGCTTTAACTGCAGTCCTTTGAGGCAGATTAACGATGACAAACCATTTATAGTTGTTTTGTTTGTCGGGATGATTGCTTCCAAGCTGCAATAAGAACTGCCATATGCCACTCATCAGCTAAAAGTAGCACACTTTAAAGAATGTTCCTCTTATGAGTTCCCTTTTAAGCAAAGGACATAAAGGACGACCGCTGTCTCTATTACCCAGAGACTAGACACGTCGTTGAAACAATGGGAGGGGAAGAGCACAAATTTACGGTTGGAAAACGCACTGGGGCAAGGCAACAGATGCTTTCACGGGATAAAAATAGTCCTGCACTGACAATTTGTGAGCTGGTGTACGTTTGAAGGGATTTGGCTCACGTTTTCCAAGGCATCTCTAAATATTCCTCTCGGGCACATTTACCTTGAACAACACTACATGTTCCATGATAAAGACCATCACACTGACTCCTATTAAAGCACAGCCAGTTCCAGCAAATCATAAGACACGTTTAACTGCAATGAATCTTCCTGAGGGTGTAAATGTACACGCGTTTCTCTGGTGGTGAGAAATTGTATTTATTGCATAGATGTGGGGGCCTTTAAAAGGCTTTTAGGCATATTGTCTGATATGTGAGCAAATGGATCCTCCACTGACAGTCACTGGAGGAAGACATAAAACTCTGACAGGCAAATTGCAGCGCCGTCGAACGGCGCTGATCGATGCCAATAAAACGAGGCTCTTTTCGCCAAGGTAGCACAGGACACCTTCCCGCAATTTAATCAGTCAGTCAGCCAGAATTAATGTTCCTAATATCATGATTTCTCCATTACTCTATTTAACATAATTAAAATGTCGAGCGCTGGGGCCATAAAGCGGGTCGTTGGAGATTGTAATTCTGCCGTAAAGCTATGAAGCATGAAAATGTCACTTACCGAGTAGCCGCGGCCTGACAGCGAGTGAGTGGAACTCTGTAGGGAGAGAGAGGAGAACAGGGATGACCTTTAAGGAGCGTTTCACTCGCTGACACAGACATGATGAAGCTGTGCCGCTTTAATATCAATATTCACGTTAACCTTTTAGCCGCCCTGCCATGTAACTCCCGCCCACCACACATCACTCCCATACATTCTGGCTCCTTCCACCGAGGGTAGATGAACCACACCCGCTATAAAAGCAATCAATCATACCAATTCACTGCAGAAAAAACCTTCATTATTTGGTAAAATTATAGTAGTGTAATATTGCACAATGAATTTTACGAACAGCGTGAACTGTGCATGTGTAAAATGAAAAATGAAAATGAAAAATTCTGAGACACCTATCACAGGATACCTTATAAAACGACTGGATGTTTAATGACACGTGTTCTAATCTTTGCCTGTTGACTTCTTGCAGCCAAAATAATTACTTCTGATGCTTTTATTACAGGCTGTAGATCAGGTGTTGCAGTGCAGGTCAAGATTAAGTGTCAGCTTTTATTTGTTTGACTTCACTCTCCTCTGTGTCTTCCAGAGTGCTGTGTAAAATGGGTAGGCACGCGGGGCTGACTCCATCACTTTCGTCAGTAGATGAAATGATAAAACGCACCTTGATAAAGAAATTGTTGTTTTGAGTGTGAGTGACAGCTCAGGTACCCTGCCAGCGGAATGTGACGGTTTCTCTTATTCCATCGTATAATTTTTCAAGTATTTACTTTGTGCTCAAAACAAACACAAGACTGAATAAATGTAGCATCAAGAGGCTCCATAACTGAGCATATTTCAGCATATGCATATATAATATGCAAATATAAGGCATATAAAAGACAGACATGATAACCAAACTGCTTTATATTCTCAGAGATGAGGTCATGTTATGTTCATCTTTATACATTTATTATAAAAGACAATCCAAACTGTAAAAATTGTACTTTGTCTATGCAGACTTAATTAAATGCTGATTATCAATATAGTCATTACTTTGTGTGATCACAATCATTATGTTATAGCAGTTCTGTATAATAATCTCTTCAAGTATTCAGGGATGTGTTTTGGTCCTTCAAACCCCTCCTGTTTTCTCAGAGAGCAGGAAGGCGACAGAAAAGGCCAGGGTTTGTTGCTCTGGCTCCGTCCGTCAGAGCCTAGCACGAATACCAATCTCCGAATCCCTCCCTCCACTTCCACTTTTCACTTCTTTTATTCCTCGCTCTAGATTGGCAATCTCTCCCCCCTTGGTCTCTGGAGGGGACTTTTCTGCGAGACCAATTTCATCCGTAGGTCCACCTTCAATCCAAACGACCTCCCCCACACCTTCACCGCGACCACCTCCCTTGTTTCGCACCCTCCCAGTGCCCCCTCATCCATTGTCCCACACCTGCTGTAGGCCTCAGCCCTCATCAACGCCTGTGTGCCCCTCTGATTCGCAGGACGGTTCCCGCGGTGACGATTAGGGAGGAGCCCTGCCGCGAACCGGAAAGCAGGCTCTGCGGGAATCAAAAGGCTATTCCCACTCTGCTCAAACCCTCTCCTCCCTTGCCTATACGCAACCAGAGAGGAGACCAGAGCAGCGGAGGGGAGGAACTGAACAGAAGGCAAAATCCGTGGATAGAAAAAGGCCAAAAGTGTGTTCCAGTGAGAATGTGCTCTGTTGTCTGTGTTCATGTTGTGACTGCACTTAAATGTGTGCGCTTATACATGTGTTTGTGTGTGTGCAGCGCATATGTGCATAGGTGGTGGGAGGCCAAGGCCATTTGGAATTAGCCTTACTATGTAGAGTTCATTCAACTTGGAGCATTCTGAGCAGAAAGAGAGGCTTATTTAAATGATAATGAGGGACAATCCATTGGATTTAGTGCCGGTGAAGGGAGGGAAAGAGGGGAGGGAAAGGGGGGATCCATTAAAACGCCAGCGGTTCATAAGCCATAGGGTCGGCATACAGCTAAACACTCTCTCTTAAAAGCCATTATACATGGCTCTCAATGGATTTCTGCAGCGCTTAGGACTTCAAAAGGATTTAAGAACCCGCCCCAGAGAGGCAGTGTGGGGGAGAGAGGAGGACAAGTGTGTGTGTGTGTGTGTGTGTGTGTGTGTGTGTGTGTGTGTGTGTGTGTGTGTGTGTGTGTGTGTGTGTGTGTGTGTGTGTGTGTGTGTGTGTGTGTGTGTTTGTGTTTGTGTGTGCACCTGCGTGCATGTGGTGAAAGGTTCTGGTAGTTGGTGGTGAGAGGGATGGGGCGGATGCTGGCGGCATTTAAGGGTTAACTAAACAGCCCCAGAGAAGAGAAATGTTGCTAAATCCGCCCCCTAATCCTCTCCCCATTTCCATGCCCCCTCCTCCACTCTCCTTACTTACAAAAAAAAACGAAAGAAAAAAGAAAAACATGGCGACAAGAAGGGAGGGTTTGGTCCATCTTCTCTCAACTCAGACTATTGGTTTTTGTCGTTGCACGAAGGCCAAGAGCCAGGCCAATCGGAGCTATAGAGTATTATGAGGAAAGGGCTGTGAGCGTGTATAGCCTCTGCGGCAGGAAGGTCAGGTAGGTGGGTGGGTTTGGGTGTATGTGGGTGGGTGTGGGTGGATACAAGAGGGTGTTAGAGACCATGACGGCACCACAACTGCCTCCCTCTCCTCCGCAGGACACAGATGCATTGGAACCCACCCCCTCCACCACCTCGCATTTCCCTAATCCCTGTGTGGCTTAGTGCCGGGGCCCCGCTGCACCGCAGGCACAATTACCTAGTCAAAATAAACAGATAAAGACCCAACCATGGCAATGAACAAACAGCATCCCCTGCAATTTTTTTTACCCCCTGCTTCCAAATTGATGCATGACTGTTTTTACAGGCGGGCGCGTCCGCATGTCGCATTTGTCTCTATTTCCTTTGGCGGTAAGACAAGAGAAATCCATTTTACTCGTTGCCGATGCGGCATCATTAGTTAAGAGCTCTTAAAGCTGGGGAGCCACTTTGATGTGGTGGAGTGTATTTTTCGAAAATTAGCAGTGCTCTCAGTGCGGTGGCGGAGATTTCATGGAGCAGGAAAAAAAAGACAACATAAGGGGAGACAATGACACGGTGCTGGTGAGGAATCTTGCCAGGTGTCTCGCGTACTGGCCTCGTCCAGGTGGACGACAGCAGCCGGCAGAGGGAAGGACAGACACACAGACTGATAGAGAAAAAAGGTAAAGACGGGCAGATGGAGAGAGATGGATAGATACGGATGGCGTGGCTACAACGATCAGCGTCTGTGCACCATTTTTTTGGCAGCAGATTAGAGAGACATGCCACATCTAACACTGTCAGCGATTACAGCCTGCAATTTTCATTCCCCCCCCCATCACTGCAAGAACAACCACCTCCACCACTTCTATCCTCACTCCACCACCCCCCCGTCATCCGTGCCCTCCCTCCTTCTCCGTGCTTGTCGTATATCCCTGTCAGAGCTGTCAACCGGCGTCGGTCTTTTATCTGACAAGCCCGCCTCTTCCTCCTGACTTTTTCATTAAAAGACAGCCTTTTACACAAATTCAAGAGAGAGGGGGGACAGGGGGGTGGGGTGGAGGGGTGGTGCACGGATGAAACAGAGCAGCGAGACTTGGGGGGAAAGAAAGAGGATAAAGTTGGAAAAAAAATTAGGCCGGGTGACTTTTTTTTCTTTCTCCCTATCAGACTGGATTTTCAATTGGGAAGCTGAATAGCTGAAAACAATGTTTTTAATAAGTTCATTAAAATCTTTTTCTTTCTATCATTTCACCCCTGATGGAGAATAGCTGTATATTTCCCCTCCTCTTCTCTCTCTCTCTCTCTCTCTCCCTCCACCTGCTTTCGTCAGCTAAATGAATAGTCTGATTGAATTTAGTAAGGTTTGGGAAGCCTGCTTGACAGGCATTAGTTAGGAAGCATATTTCTACATTCAGTTAAAATGAGCCACTTGGGATTTTTGCATAAATTCTCATTACTTCCTCTGTATCTAAATTGCATTATTTCATCCCTTATGCTGAACCAACGCCTGGCCTCCATTTTCCTTTGCCACCTACTCATCCTGTAAATGGGCGAGCATATGGTTGCCAGCGTGGCGATAATTGGAACCGTTTCTTAACTCGTTCCACTCTGGGGTCGTAAAGGTCAGCCCACACCTGGCTGATCCGCGTTAGGTCATGTCTACATTTAACCACGCATTGCTTTAAATAATGCCAGGCCAACAAGGTGATGCTCATTTCCTGTCTATGTGCTGCCAGCCAACCAGGTTTTTTCTTTCTTGCAATGCACTGGGGGATTTATGAGGTGAGAGTTGGAAACAGCAGGAGCTGCTGCACTAACTGCCCTCTGATCTCAGCTCAATGTTGCTGTCGTCCACCCGCTTTCTGTTACCCACTTCAGGGGTCCCCTTCCTCGTAGAGAGCCCGTCTCTGTAGGAGGTCTGTGAAAAGGGGAGAGGTCTTGTCCAGGGGCTCACCTCGCTGAGCTGCTCCTTGGAGTTGCTCCTCTGCGGTCGGGTGAGCTCCTGCATCGTCTCATCCTCACTGACTTTGACCGGACGTAGCACCAAAGGTTTGATCTACAGGGGACACAAAAAAAGAGGATCTTCAAAACGTGAACTTCTCAGAACAAAGCAATTTAGGCAAACTGGAGGTGAGTCATTGTTTCCTCTTTAGACATAAATGATGGTACTAACAGTATCATCAGTATGATATAACTGTAAATCACTTATACTTTTTAAAATGACATGGAGGAAGAGTCAGTTTAATGCAAATGATATGGATTTTACATTACTGTTTAGGTGCTACTGTATAAATCTACTCCAAAGTTCCAAAATATGTCTTAGCTTCATTACAAAAAAACTAAAGTTTTTCCAGTATGTGGCATTCATGAGCATAGTATTAGGTAATTATCTATAATTGAATAATTGTACACTATCAGTTACTGATTCATTGAATGTTGTTCAATCCACCAATTGAGAACTTGGACTGTGCATTAATCTTTGAATGACCTCTGATATATAAACAAGTTTATTGACATAATAACAAGAGTTTCATACTGAGGACCAGAACTTTCAATTTAAAGATTCAGTAACGACAATAAATCACACTGCAAAAACAAAACCTGTGATGTAGCAACCAAGGGGCACGAATTAAAGCTCCATCTTGTTTCCCGTCACTCACCAGCATCTATAACTGACTCCACAAGCTCGAGCAGCTACGCATAACAATAAAGCAAAACTAGAAATGGCTTCAACTGACGTTCCATGGGCTGTGGTCCTTCTATTCTTAACTCGAGGGAAACACAAAGTCGACGTGGTGCCTCACAGCTCAATGTCAGTTTGTGCTTTGGGTAAATGCAAAGCAGAACTGGCTGTAGCAAAAACACCTGCAACTCCAAAACCTCGGCAGGCTGGTGCTTTAGTCACAGCAGCCGGCAACAGGAGTGCTAAGCGTCAGTTCAGTAAAACCAGCTGTTAACTACATGGAGAGAAATTAGTCCAAGTAATGGTGACAAATGTGTGTTAGAGGATCTATGAATGAAAACAAGATTTACAAATGTGTTAATTTGTTCTGCCTTGTTCACAAATATATTGTCCAATCCATCAACAGATACCAAACACAAAGAACATCTTACGAATAAATTAATTGCAATTTGACTAAATAGCTGTATTTTACATACATATACAAAACTTCACAATTATACGGCAAATAAATTTTGCTTTAGAGATTTTTCATGTGGATATTAATATATATATATATATATATATATATAAATATACAACAAGAGTTTCCTAACAGAAACAAAAAACATAGGGAGGGAGTAGCAAGTGAAGGATCCCTCTCCCAGTACGGAGAGAAGTGCATGTAGCAGAGCATGTCAAGGATATAACAATATTTAAAACATTCTTTAGAAACAACAGTGTCTAAGATAAGGAGGTGTTAAAGTATTTATGCAAAAGAAAAGTCTGACAGAGATGAAGGGAGCAGCAATGACTATTGTAATGATAGAGGTATTGTCAATGGTGGTAGAATATGTGAGAAGGCATATTGTATATCTAAGAAATCTAGCTGTAATCATAATCCACGATTAGCTGCCACTTTGATGTGCAATCGAAATGCAACATTAATTACAACTAAGAAGTTTAGATCCATTGCTTTATACGGTACGACACCCCTATCCACTACACTTCCTTACAATTTGGCTCAAGCGTTAACAAACTACATAAGCCCAACAACGAAATTGTAAACTGCAAACAATGCTTAACATAGTCCCACATTTTCCCACCTTTAGCAACATTTTATAGAATGAAAGACCGTACTTTCATTTCGATTTAATTTCTGTTTTCTGCCCATGACAACTTAATAAATCTAATTAATTAAAAGATCAAACAGTGGAACAAACTGCCACCTTTTAGCAGCTTAAATGTAGAAATGTCAGTATGTGTGTTCAGCCACCCACATCACGGCAACCCTAATGCCAACATGGATGACTTGTTTTATTGCAGGCCATCAAAACCCACAGTTGGCGTGCATCCAAATTCCCAGCCAGATGGGAGGTTGGCGAGCTCAGCAAGGAAGAGTCTGCGCTGGTGCAGCACTGGCCAATCACAATGTCCCATGCTGCTTCCCCACCTTGGAGTACAGTGGCGATGGCCGCAGGGTGTAATCCATTTGACTAGCAGTTTGCGTGTAGCGGCTCCCCCGGTGGCTGGCCCCGGTCTCCTGATCTCCACTGTAATTTAAGCAGATCACTGCTACAATTAACCTTTCCCGGTAAATATCAATTATGGCCCCCGGCTGGGCTAGAATTAAAAGGGTCATCAGCTAATCTGACAGGTCCTGTACGCTACCACCTGGCTGGGAGAGAGGGAGGGAGGCAAGGCGGCAGAGAGAGAGTGTTTGTCTACCCTTGTGCCCACCAGCTCTCATGCCAAGTAGACACAATTCCCTTTTAATTACCCTGCCACTGCCAGGGCAAGCATGCTGATTGGCCAAGGGGCATTAGCAGTGCGCTGAGGTCAACAGTGACAGAATGAGGGTGGGATGGGGCGAGCGTGGCGGAGAAGAGGAGGGAGCTACCGCCAAGCAATCACGGTGTGGAGATGGGAGGAAGAGAAACCTGGCAGGTGGGCCTAATCAGGTTTGACTTCCACCTCTACCCGCCTCTCCTTCTGCCTCGCTCTCGCTCGACTAGCTGTCAGCCTAATCACGCCTTGAATCTCAAAATAGACGGTGCCCTTTTTGATTTCCTTCTCTCAAAGAGGGAGCACAAAGGGAAAATTCCTCCTTGGCAAGGCAGGCGGGCATGGAGGCTGAGAGAGAACGCTGAGGTACAGTCTGTGTCACGTTGCCGTCAAGTGCAGCGGTTGATTACTTTGTTTACCCAGCATCAGTGTTGCTGACAAATTCCTGAAGGCGTGCAAAGTGTTTCCGTCTCCTCTGGGGCCTGAAACTACATTACCCAGTCAGCAATCAACTTGGCTATTGATCAGAGCACAGCGTCTAATTAGGCACCTACGGTTAATGATGCAGCGTGCGCGGACCGTTTCCCGAGCCGCTGTTCAACGGGACAGGAGAACAATTGATCTAGGCTGGAATTCACCAACTCTGACAAAAGATTGACAACCCTGACTGCCTGTGATTAAGGCAGGGACTAATTTCCTGTCTGGGGAGGTGTTTAATTGGCCCTAAGCTCCCAACTGTACAGCTTTCATGTGTTGTTTTTTCCCCATTTTGGTCGACTCATTAATGTTAAAGGACAAGGTAGTGTGCTTGAGGGTGGGGCTAATGGTCTCTGCAGAGAAGTGATTGGTTACGACTAGTGACATAGTTCAAGGTCATAATGCCTTTTCACTACCCTTGAGGTAATGCCTTTGAAAAGCACTCTGGGAAGCCCAGAGGGAGCAGGTCCACCTGGCTATTTTAAAAAGGATTTTTTTTTTGGTGCGGATTACATTTGTTTACATAGGAGGTTTAACCCATATAGTATCGGGGTAAGGTTAATCAGGCTGAACATGATTAATCTGTGTGTGTGGGGGGGGGCAGTTTGATCTGAGATGACAGATAGAAGAGAGATAGAAAAAACATAGCTAAGTCAGGGCCTGTGTTTTACATGAATAATGTACTGGAAATTAGCTCCATTAGTCTCGGTATTGAACATGTCTGCAGTCCCTCTCTGGAGGCTGCCGCTCTGTGCTCTTTAATTATCTTCAAAGGGCCCTCCAGCATCTTAATTTCCCCCCTAAGTTGAGTAGTGTTGACTTGGGTTTGCTCATTTATACCACTCTAACCCTAGGTGAAGACCCCCTGCTAAGACAGGGCTATTCTAGGCATCGATGGAGACGGTCGTGGTTCACATCAGTTCATGCTAGGCTTGGCTAACTTTCATTTTCCTTTCACTCCTCTCTCTCCTTTCAGTGTTGATCAATCTGCAGCCTGTCAGCAGGGAGCGGGCTGGAGGCTGGCGGGTGATGCTTTGTTGTCTTGGTCTTTTGATCCTCCCTCCTCCTTCACCTTGCAGGAGGTTTTAAGGGGGCATCGGACAGCTGTGCGGTCTCCCACCTTTTCCCTCCTTGAATAAAATAAGCTGTTAGTCTTGACCCCGCTTTTCCTCTTCTTGCTCCGGCTCCTCTCTCTCTGCCTCGTCTCTCCCCAGCCTGCCGTCACCTGTCAACAGCGCTCAGGGAGTCTGTGCTTCAGCCTTGTCCCAGTGTCAATCCTCATTACCCTAGGATCTTGGACCCTGTCCCCCCTGCCCGCTCTTTCTTTTCTAGCTGTCTCAATGCTCTTCTGCTCTGCACTACCTCACTCAGATCGCTTCTCTGGGTTTCCCCCATGCACAGGGCGGGAGGAGACAAGAGGCAATGCAGGAAAGGGAGGGCTGAAGAGGAAGGATACAGATCCTTCCTATAATTTGTTCTGAAAAGTGTCCTGCGCAAAGGACCCTCACCCCCATTAACCCAACGACAGGCTGCTACTGCTGCTCAGGGAGGCCTCGGCAGTGTGTGTGTGTGTGTGTGTGTGTGTGTGTGTGTGTGTGTGTGTGTGTGTGTGTGTGTGTGTGTGTGTGTGTGTGTGTGTGTGTGTGTGTGTGTGTGTGTGTGTGTGTGTGTGTGTGTGTGTGTGTGTGTGTGTGTGTGTGCGTGTGTGTGTGTGAGAGAAGGGGGCCTGGTGGTGCGGCGGGCAGAGGCACCATAGCGCTCAGTGCCGGGCTCCGGCACCGGCTCAATCTATCGGCTCATTATCCCCCCCACCTTGGCTAGGGTGCAGACAAGTGCACTTTAGGGCCACAGGCCAAATTGATTCATCTGCCTTCATTTTCTTCAGGCTCAGAAGTGGCAGCTGCTTGGAGGCAGGGGGAAGGAGCTGTAAGACGTTGAGAGACAGAGACGAAGAGAAGGAAGGAAAGAGAGAGAGAGTCTGGGATAGAGTGAGATGAAGGAGGGAGGCATCAAGAGAAAGAGGTGTTCCTGGCTTAGTTCCCCATCCATGTCTCATTTTACTTTTCCTCCTCCTCCTCCCTCTTCTCTCGCTCTCCCTCTTTCTCACTCTCTCACCTTACAGCACAGCCGACACCTCCCTCCCTTGAAATCGCTATCAAGACATGCACTCACTCCCCCACCAAGTCCCAAGTTGGAAATTAGCCCAAGGACAAGCAAGTGGATTTACTACAGGGAGAGCAAATGGATTTTTGCTTTTATTTTGACGAGTCCCAGTGTATCCATTACGCCTTTTAATCATACATTATTCATAGAGTTCGCCTGATAATAAATGACCACATAAAAAGGGGTACACATATTATACAAGGCCTAAAATGCCCCCATAACTCTCTCTCCTGGTGCACTCAGAACTACATCACATTTGTGAGCTGGTTTACAAATAGGAGCCAGTGAAATCGCAGCAAGATGGCGTTTCTATTCCATGCAATGACACAAGGACACGACAAAGCAGTTGGCAGATTAAAAGCAACACGTACAAATGAGGGACATTGAAAACAGATTAGAGGGTGTGACCTATTAGTTGTTCAGCATGTGCCCTGTGCACAAAAATTGCAGTATAGAATGCGGCACAATGTAATAACTAACTGGGGTGGCCACCGCGACCGCCCAGCACTGCAACAAAGCAGTCAACATGAAAGCTAAACCGCCTCCTCGGCCTGATTCCCAGCCAACAGGGACCTCAGGAGAGCCCGGGTGTCCCGCAGGGCCCTGTCTGGAACAGATGAACTAGGGAGAGGAGCACTCCCTTTGGGGCCCCAGGTCTCTCCAATCACTCTCACCATATGCCTCCTGGGGGAGTAAGGGAACAAGGCAAAAGAGGAGGAAGAGGAGGGGCAGCACCTGCTCCCAAATATGAAACCATCCCTCAGCACCTGTCCCGGGGGTCCACTGACAACCGCAACCGACAGACACACAGACGCACACACACACACACACGCACCTGTCAGCCAGGACCGTAGGAGCAGTATCTGCCCTGCACTGATAAGCACAAGGCCTTACAGCAGAAACACCCCAACCCCCTCCTCTCCCCCCTGACTCCCACTCCGAGGCAAGCATTTCTCAGAGCTACTAACAACAATTAGGCCGATGATGTCAAAATGCTAATGATGTTATTGGAAGGAAAGCAAGGGGCAACTCTGGATCCGCGTTTTGCTCTTCATTGCTGCAGCCAACATTATGCAGATCTTCGTCTCTTGTTGCTCCGTAAGAAATGCACGCCTTTGATTTCTGAACAAACTGTTAGCGTTGAAAGCAGCGAGTGCGTTTAGCAAAAGATTTATGCATGCTAGCAACAAAAATTCAAATAGCGTTCACACGGGAGTTTGTTGTATAATTTCTTGTAACTCAACATAATTATTTGCAAGTCAAAGTTCACTTTGGTTTTCAAAAACGAGGGTGGAGAGGGACATTCAAAGTCGCAGTAAAACAACTTCAGGTTGTGGTACATGCCACTGGAAATGCCACATTTGCACTTAGTGGCGAGCAAATCCTTTTGGAGAGTAAGAGAGAGAAGGATTTTATTCATTCGTTTTCAAGTGTGTGCTGCTGTAACCTCTCAGTGCCATAATTATCTCAGCAGACCTTTCAGTCACTAAGAGTATTTTCAAGGTAGAGAAAGAAAAAAAACACAAACACACACACACACACACACACACACACACACGAATGTATGTTAATATCGGTTTATTATACTTAATGTTTTTCATTTCTCATTTCTACAAATAAATAAAGTTTAAAGTTTCTGATTTATAATGTTCTTTCATAGCTAATGTTGTTAACACACAACGTCATTACTCACATGTCATTCCACTTCTTTGTCATTCAAACAAATAACTGCCACTATTGTTACCTACTCCACAATATTGGAGCCCATTGGCTACTGTCTGACAACGAATTAGCCTCTGGGGGCAACAACCAATATTTTGGGACTTCATTTCCGTTTCCCGTACACTGTTTGCAGTCGGACTAGTTTCTTTTATCACACGAGTCGAACGTTTCTACACACAAAACACAAACAGTGATACTTTTGGTACATGTTCAGGTCCAGACGACATCTTGTCTAATCTTTATTAACAGCTGTCTGCATATGAATAGATAAATTAAACAAACTATAGCGGATGCATTTTGGTCAATTTGAATTCCACCTCCTTTGCTCTTCACTGTTTACCTGCAGACAACCAAAGCCTGCTCAAATGTGATCGGTGGAAATAGAAACCAGAAGGCCCCAAAATCTTGTCCCTCACCTACAGATTCTACATATTCACATGATGCATCTGTTTATAAAGATTACCCACAGTACAGCACTAATGATAAATCCTGTTACAGAATAAAAATAATTTAGGTCAAATTGACCAGAGGCTGTGTGCAGCTCCCTATCATCACGGCAGTTCTAATAGTGATAATGTTTATATTTTATTAAGTCAGAAGCAGTTACAGTGATTGATCACTGAAAACTTTACAACATATTATCATAGAGTATAAAAAAAACAACAGCTCCAGGTGGAGCTTCAAGCATCAAAACAGTTTTTTTTCCGTGATCGTAGCAAAATTTCAACCGAATAACTGATTAGATCTTTCAGATGTCTGTATGTGTGAGATAAAATTTCCCTCCACCTTTGCAGGTCAGAGTGTTTTGCTCTACTCAACACTGTGACCATAATAAGTGTTGGTATGCTACATCAACCACAGACTCGGCAACAGTTTCATGTGGAAAGGATTTATCAGTTATGACTCTCAACTCCTTAACCTTTACGTGGACGGAGATAAGGCCGGCGTAAACACCTTTATCAGCTGATAAGAGGCTGTTTGCCGGACGGATCAGCGGTCCAGACAGACGATGAAATGACAGAATGTCTGACTACGCACTGAGGTTTTCACAAGTTTAACTCACAAGTTGGTTAAATATCAAAGAAAATGCGGCTCTCTGTAAATATTAAGCAAATGCAGATGTAGGTCATGAAATATAAAAATACTGACAGCAAGTATTTGGATCATTACAAAATAATTGTGAGGAACTTTATACAGCTCTACCACAAACACTGGAATCCAGCCACTGGGATCAGCTAAACCCTGATTTAAAACACTCCACACATCATGTTTGTATAAACAACAGGAATGTCTTTCTTTCATATAACTTTGCTTTTTTATTTTTTATTTTTTTACACACTTTTCACCACCAATGAATTATTTTCATTGACCACCGAATGCAGTCATGTATAAATGCTATAACACCGTTAATTATTTTTTAACACTTGAAAATGATGTTATTAGCAGTCGAAAAAATTCCGTTTTGGGAAGTGCAACATTCACACTCTCTCCTGCGACTACACTTGATAACTTTGTCACCCTCACACGTACTTTAAGAAATGTTTAATTTCCTCTAATGTAATCTGAAATAATTATCAACTGGAGCAGACGGATCTGCCCCTTTTAACAAGTCCACCAAATGCGCACACACACACACACACACCTTAAAACTAGCTATCATTCACTACGACATAATTAAAACACTGAAGATGAGATTGTTGGGTAAAGGAAATGAGCAAGTGATAAAAAAAAAAAGACGCAAGATGAAGAACAGTCTGAAACTTCCAATCTGTCTTAACTTTAGCCTGTGTTCTTCAATCACGTACAGAAATGGCTCTTTAATGGAAAGTCTGAGTAAAATCGTGACACATTTGTAAATCATGACACGTTTCTTATACTACTGCTTTTAGTGCGGACCAACGTCCAACTGACCAGTGACCAACAGGAACATTAGAACGTAAAACTCCTTTTCCACTGGTCCATAAACCAACATCCACGTACAGATCTGGCCTTTGTCTGCAATAGGAATGGATACAATTTGTGTTCAATCCAGCATCAAATGACTGCAGTAGACACAGGGTTTTTTTCCGGCAGTGATAGAAACATGACACCCAGGTGAACGTGCTAATTTGATAAGACAGCGAGGTGAGCGAGCGCCTCAGTCGTTCTCTACTGGCAATGGCAAAGGAGTCAATCCTCTTATTAAGTGGGTTTATTCTCATTGAAAAACCAACGTATACCTGCTAAAATTGGAGTAAAAGAGTAATAAGTACATTTATTTATGTAGATTCTTTTTTTTTTTTGTAGATCAAACGGGACAAGAAGACCTTTCAATTTAATGCGATTTTCTTGATGAATCTCATTTGTTTGAATGACAGTGTCAGTCAGTGATGATCAGACAGTCTCAGAAACACCGGCTTCTTTGATGGCAACAGAAGGATCTGAATCCACTTCAGGTTTCAGTTATTACAGAGGTGGTAACAGCTGGAAGAATCATTACAATACAGATCCAAATTACAGCCAGTTTCTTTTTAATTAATTTTGATTTCCAGTAGTTGTTATCTTGGCTACAGCTTCTCTACATCGTTGGATTTTAAACCACAAGATAAGGTCATAAAACAAATGTCAGAAATGTGCTGTTAGAGCCAGACACTGGAAACTGGACTGCTTTAAGCAAATAATAAAATGAAAAACTCACAAAACCACTCATATAATCTTACTGATGTTATTTATTTATAAGGATCCTTTTCATTTGGTTATTAAAGAATTATGACAGAGATACGTACTGCACAGAAGATTTGTCGGTCGGGATAATAAACACGTCAGTGGATAAATGATGTAATGGCAACACAGTTTCTAAATAACATCATTATCTTTAGTGTAATGCCTTTTACGTAGCAGCTGATATACTGTATATGCCAGCAACAATATATCTGTGATATTAAAATTGGCCGATAACACTGGCCGCGCCAAAACATGCATTGCACTCTAATTAGCACGAGTCACATGGGACACATAACGTTCTGAGTTTACTCCGACATCATTATGAAACAAAAAAGGGAAAAATTAAATTTAAATGTCTGAACGTTGTTTTTTTTATGCTGGTGACAATAGAATTCAAAGGAAGAACACGTGAATCCATGTGGATTTCAAGACTATTCAGGCACGGTATGGCAAAATAAAACATATTCAGTACTGGTGGAACCATGCATATTTGGAAAAACTTTGATCCAAAACTATTTGTAAAGACACTCCTATATGTCAAACATAAAAATTGTAGCACTGTATGCTGGAGCTCATCAGTCGGACATAGTGGGGAGCTGAGGCATGTCGTCCGAGGGAGAGCTTAGAGGAAAGAGACAGGGAGAGGGAGGTTTTGAGAGAGAGATGAGGTCGAGGCGAGAAGTCAGGAGGTAGTTTGCAGTCAGTGAGCGAGGCAGCGAGAGAGAGAGAGAGAGAGAGAGAGAGAGAGAGAGAGAGAGAGAGAGAGAGAGAGAGCGGCAGAGACAGAGTGCTCTGGGCTTTTTAATAGGAGGCAGATGCAACACATGTAATGAATCAGCTTCGGCTCAACGCGGCTTCCCTCTGATGTCTGAGCACTCGTCCTGCCCTTGGAAAACTTCTGGGACGTTATCTCATGCCTGCACAGCACACAGTGCCAGTGAATTTTGGAGGAAGTGTAGGATGTGGGGGAGAGAGGGAGGGATGGAGGGGATAGGAGGGGAAAAGGTAGGGAGTTGAACTGTATGTGTACTAGCAAACTTAAGCAGGAAGATATATTCATGCTGTTTGTGCTAAAACACTTGAACGCATACTGGAACTGCATCTGCATTTGTATGTGCTCATATGCTTCATATACAGGATCTGCAAATGTACTATTGTACATGTATCTGTATGTAAATAAACATTTTGTATATAACCATTATAGTGACCAAAATGATCACAGTTATAAGTATAATAACGATATATTATATCGCGGTATTGTTAAAATGTGCTGTAAATGTAAAAAAATGACTGATACACAAACTATAGTAAATTCGCCAAGTTTTATATTGACATAATATATATTAACAATAAAAATGACAGATAAAGTGGAGGTTTACCTCAAACGCAAAGGTATCTGGATTACCAAACACCAAAATGCAGCTTTAGTGTATGAAAGATGTATTTAAAGTTATATTGAACTATTTTGGTTTGGTTTTAGTTTTACTCTGAAGACACCATGACACTGTGTAATGATCTTTCCTTTCATCCACCCTCTCTGCACAGTGCTTTCATTATACTAATTATTATTTCATTTTCTGATAGAGGGTAAAAGACAGGTACAAGTAAGGGGAAGTTTTCCAATAAGGTCTAGTCCTCAACTAAAACCGCTCTTTCAGGTTTTTGGGACATTGTTTGAGGTTTGGAAGCAACTGGTATAAGTGCGTCAACCTGCACTTATGCTAGCACATAACCTGCTGGTAAACAACTGCTGGATGTTGACATATTGGTATTAGCATGTTAACTAGCACATGTTAACATGCTAACACCCTTTCTGATTGCCTTTGGATCACTGTTCATGCGGAGATGAAATCTGACCTTGAAAGACGTGGTGGTGAGGTGGAAAATCTAAAAGTGCCAAAGTCTGGTTCACATCATGGCCTTGAGTATTGAACATGCTGGATTACTAGAATGACTTACTGGGACACTTAATAGAGTAATATTAGTTCCACGTGTGCTTTCCCTGCAATAAAAGGTTAAAATATCTGCTGTGAAAAACATCTAGAGACATTGGGGTTGTTAAAACTTTCTGTAAGCAACACAATTCAGCAGAATAGTTTGTGGGAACAGAGATTCCACCTGTTTGCTGTGTATCCTCGCTACAAACCAACTAACGCTTGCGACAACCAGGCTTTCTATTTTCCTCTTTTTTGATTTGCACAATTTTGGTGCACTTGTGATTTATGTCATTTCTAATTTATTGTCCTTATATCTACAAAATGGAAAAAAAGGTAGAAAATAATCATATGGAAATATTTAAAACATCCATCTGTCAAATTCCTCTCTTTTCGCAAGCAAAGAATCATTGCTCTTTTGACTTGCAGCAAATTGGTAGATTGGTAGTGTATCACAGTGCCGTCACACTCCCTTTTATCTTCCTCCATATGTGGGTCTGCATAAGGAATGTTTTAAATCCCTATAACCCCTGATGCAGAGAGCGTGCAGCTTGAGCACCTGACATGCAAAAATATGAAGGCCGGGGAGAATTATGGGAGGTCAGGAGAGACAGTGAGGAGACGCAGAGGGTAAATGGAGGAGAAGTGAAGGAGAGAACAGTTGAGGACAGAGAAGATAGAGGGAGTAGAGGGAAGAGATGATGCATTCTTCCAGTGGTGGCGTCTAGATGATACTTAGGTATACACACAGGTACACAGTATGTAACATATCCCTTCAATTATTTAACCACAGGTTCAATACAACATTAATACAGTAAGTTTTGCATGGGAAGGAATCCCCTCCATTCACTTCCATTAATAAACCTGTGCGCTCTTTGACTGTGAGGTGGAACATGATAGCTTCCCATGCATGTGTTGATTAATTTGTGGATACATGTTGGCTAATTTATGTGTTAGTGAGTGTAGGCTATCTAACGGGGTGTGTATGAGGCCGGGAGGGAAGCATCCCATGAGGGTTTTACTGGCCAATGGGAAGACTGACAAATTCGATTGGGTTGATACTTTACTGGCCCTTTAAAATGAATTTGACTAAACTACTGTATTCTTCCTCACAAAATGAAACTGACACTTAAAGGTTCATTGTGTAGAATTTAATGAAATCTAGTGGTGAAGTTGCATGTTGCAGCTGAACACCCCTCACCTCCCAAACATGAAAGAGAACCTGTGGTAGCCTTCAGTTGTCATAAAAACTCAAAGGTGTTTAGTTTGTACAGTCTGGGCTACTATAAAAAACATGGCGGCCTCCGTAAAGAGGACATTACTAAGGTTATTTTATATTCATTTCTGCCAATAGATCCCTTTCACTTAAATCTTACACACTGAACCTTTAAAGGAGTTTGTGCCAGATTTGGAATGAGGTAAGCAAGGATAGATAAATAGGGTAGAACTACACTGGAGGCCTCCTCCCTGTCATTTGGTTGTTTGGCTGTGACATCTGCCTCTTTGTTGTCAGTTCCATCACTCCTGCCTGAACCAGAGGAAAGGCTGGTGGAGGAGATCGAGCAGGAGGAGGAAGAGGAAGAGGAGGAGGAGGAGGAGGAAGGAGCAGAGCAGATAAAATGAGAGGATTGCAAAAGCTTTGGGTTGGTATGGAAATTAGGTCTTAGAAAGGAAAAAAAAAAAGAAACGATGAAAAGCAGATGGAATCAGCCGTTGACATGACAGCATCCAGCCTAGAGAGCGCAGATCTACTGCTTGTGCAATTACATGGCTGCATTTGCATCTATATGATCCCTCAAAACGCTGACATGCACTGGGATTTTCTGCCTCGCTATCTGCGAGCGCCTGTGCACAATTGTGTCTGTGTGTGTGTGCGCCTTGTGTGTGTGTGTGTGTGTGTGTGTGTACGTGAGCATATTCACAACATTAGTTGATCTGACAGGCCCTGCTTGTCACAATGTACACTACATAAAAAGAGGATGCAGTCGGTAGAAGAGGATCATGTCCATTGTGTTAATAGGGATAATAGAGATTTAATAAGCTTACAGGGGGATTCAGTGTGCATTCTAATTGGCAAGGCCCCTCGGATGAAGCGGTCCCCTGGACCGTTCCATGTGTTCCCACTCATGGGAATGGGATAAACAAATTCTAAGTGTAAATCTGTGAAATTTAAAGGTGTAGCGTAATCTACACATTCTTGATCTGGGATTGTGTGATTGTGCCACTGGCTGTTAAATAGAAAAATAAACTACAACGTGCTCTTATACCTGTATGATGTTGTGCTATAAAAAAAACAACTATCGCTATTACTTCATAGGTTCTGTAAAATGAAATTATTACCTCCGCTAAGACAGTTGTGTTTTCTTCTGTGTTTGTTTGTTATTTAGTGGGATTACGCAAAAACTACTGGACGAATTACCATGAAACTTGATGGAACGATGCTGTATGAGTCAGAAACCCTTTTTGGTGCGGATCCAGATCAGGGGGCGGATCAAGGAATTTTCTTTCTCTTGCTTTAACATTGCTAGAGCATTTTACATTTTCATTAAAATATGTCAAAGAAGTATTCATGGCTCTTGATTAAAAGAATCAGGATATGGGTGCAGATCCAAAATAAAATCTCAATCTTGTTAATTTAAATGTGGTTTTATAATGGGGCCGGTTGGGCCTTGGTGGAGGTATGCACTCTACTGATTCCCCTTCAAGTCTGGGTTTAGTTTTTCCCCCTGTATGGATCAAGAGAGTGTTTGGCGACAAGTGAAATGGAAAAATTTAAAGTATTTGGTGTGTCATCATATAATACAGTACATCTGTCTTGTGCCTGACAGTTTGATTTGAATGGCCTTGGATGATTTCTTTTTAAGGTTTCCGTTGTCTTGCAGCTTTTGTGTTTGACAACTACCTTAACTTTGAAAAGTATTTTAAAATAGACATTTTAGATGCCAAAATCCAAATCAACAATTGAACCTAACTGCCCTCTACATCACAACAGTCTACCTTAAAAATCTTGCAGTGAACATCACTTCCTACATTATGCGGAAAACCAAAGATGGCCCACATTCTCAACTGGCTAGTTGTGATTTTCCGTTTGTGCTTGCCATGAACCCTCCTCCACCTTCCAGCAGCAAACACTCATTCTTTACAGTATCCAGACTGACACTCTGCCATTTCCAGCACCCAGCAAAACTCAAATGTGTCACCTTCATGTACATGGGCTTTTAAGTTTATGTGTGTGTGTGTGTTGGTGAGAGTACGTACATGCACATGAGTCACTTTCCCAGAACCGCTTGATGGCAGTAACACATTGCAACTTTTACGTACACAAACACACACGTGTAAAGTTGTACAAAATACAGCATGTAAACCACTGCCACGGGCTCACAGCATATGAAGTAGCTGGCAGTGCAGGAGCAGGGGAAGGAAGAGGGAGGTGAGCGCTGAATGTGGAAATGACAGGAGGATATCAGGAGGCTAATTGTCTTGAGGAGCGGCCCGGGCAACCTTGGCAGGGTGAGAAGTCAGGGGCTTTGGCCTCCCAGGGCACAATGCTGCCAGGGTAATTGTGCCACGATCTTGACCTTGCATTGCTTAAACCTTACCCTCCCCTCTTCCTCCCTCTATCCTTCTCTCTTTCTTCATCTCTGTCTTTCCCTCGCTGAACCTAGAGAGGAGCAGGGAACTGCTCTCCACTCTAATGATGTCAGCTCCCCAGAGGAGGCATCTGTCTGCTGAATCTCAACAGCTAGCCTTCAAAGTCTCGGCCTGACCCAGAAGCTGGAGGGAGGGGTGTAAGATGGTGGATAGAGCGCGATCTGCCCTGTGCAACCACAACCTAAACAACCAGCATGACCAGCACTCCTGGAGGGGTCACAGAGGTCCAGACCTGCTCACACTGCTCCTGTTAATCGAGCTCTCAAACAGTCAAAACACAAACATAGGGAAGTAGCAGGAAGCAGATTCAACATGCAAATAAAAGAAGGGAGTGTAAAGTTAATATGTACTATGTACATATTAATGGTTGTGGTATAATAATGAGTCCCACTGTCTGGTTTGACTTACACAAGACAAGACTAAGACTAGAACCAGAGGTAGAACAAAGGGGATCCTGGGAATGTTTTCAGACCAAAACAAGCGCCTCTGGAAATAAAGTCTATTATGTAGGAATTATAATAAATCAGCAGGCACGTATATTTGGCTACTGCAATTTGTTTGAACATTTGTGTCTCAGACGCCAGAGTGTGATTGGTCCGCCCCAGGGTTTTTCTGTCGCTGTTTGATCTGGGATTGTCTTTTATTCAAATCACAGCTAACCCCACCTGCAAGCCAGGCCCGCCTCTATCTACAGAGACCACATCTGTCCTTAAGTCAATAGCAGAGCAGCGATGTGAGGAAGGGAAGGGGTGAAGGAGGAAGCAACAGACGAGGAAATCTGATTCTGCTTAACATTTACCTGGGCTGTGCTCTGTCAATAATCAAAGAAATAAATAAAAACCTTGGTCAAATACCCTCAACCCTGGATTTTATACCTTAACACTCTGCTGCAACACGACCAAATCACAGACACAACACTGGTTCTAGTCATGCTTTTTTATGTCCAGTACAAATGGTTTATTTAAGAAAGATGAATCAATCTCAGTTCATTTTCACGATGCAGATACTTTTCAAAACCACCACAGTGGTACTGACAATTCACGCCAAACATGACAAATGCGCTCTCTGACCACGTAGCTGTTTCAAGATACTCATCCACTTTTGGAGACACCCAGCAATCATCTTAAAGCTCAGGAGCACTTCACCATACGTCGCATATCAAATTTCATCAAAGGGGCCAAATCACATAAATCTATAGGCCAGCCGTAGTGTGAGGAAAACGACTCCCACAAGACCCCACTCCTCCTCTAACTCCACCATTACCTCTGTGATTTCTTTCACGTTGCTGCTCACTGAATTTCTGCCAGAACCATTGTCACAGAGATAGGAGATATAGTAAAATTGCCTCTCTCCTTGACCTTCCAGGGATGGAAGAAGCTTTTTATCCTCCACTTTTCTTTTATTCTCTCTCCATTCTTTTATATGGCAGCAGCTGCAAGGCCACAGGCCATATGTGCATTGCATTTCACTCAGCAAAGTTACTTTGATTGCGAATCTCCTTTCAATGAAAATGCAACAAGAGTGATTTCCAGGTCACATAAACGTACACATTTGTGTTCTGTTTAGCAATCACACTACCAGAGTTTCACTGTAGATATATGATCACTGTAAATGTAGGTTATTCTGTTGAGATTGAAGCAGTGCAACAGTGACAAGCAACAATGTGTTGCAGCCTTTCAACAGCACATGCATTCACTAAACTCTATAGTATAGAATCCATTTATTCACATTTTTCATGTACTGGATGTTAAAAGCAGAGATTCAAAATGAGGCCATTAAACATGGGCTGGTAATACATGTGCGTACTGATGCTGTGCGAACATGTAAAACTGACACCATGCACGGATCTAACTTCAGTCCTCACCTCAGCTTTATGCTTAACAGCAGTGATGCGAGAGGTGGGAAGGGTGTCGAAACCTTTCAGACTTTTGGGAACTTGAGCACTACCTGTTCGAAACCTTCCTGTTTGAAATGGACTGTTTGCTTGGCCTGTGGTTATGCTGGATGCAGCTTTTTCTCTGAAACTGTAAAAGTGACTGCAGTAATTCAGCTGCAGTGAGTAATGACCAACTGCCGGACTCACCATCACCGCTGCTGTTCTCTCTAAAAGGACAAATGTCTGGGTTCGCTCTGACCATCGGACCAGGTCCCACAGAGTAAAGTGCTAAATGGAAAAGCAAGGATAGTCTTTTTCAGGTCCATTCACTATTAAACGACATCTCTAACTGGAAGAGCCGAGAGACGTATATAGAGAGCTCAACTTTCCAATTGTCTGCAATGTTTCTTCGTATCAAACGACAGACAGACCATTGGAACTATGACAAAGTTATGTGACATGGATGTGCTGTAGTTAACAGTATGAAAGAAGTAGAAACTAGTGAAATATGATAGAGTTGCTCTGGACATTTTGACATGTCTGTTGTGTCTGAGATTACAGTGTAAAAGCTGGGTTTTTTATGAGCAACTTTTCTGTTGACTATGCAGAAACAATGTAAAGTTACAATATGTATGAATCTGTGTCCAGTGAAGAAGCCATATGTGAGTCCATGTGACTTTCATTTACTTACTTGTGACTGGACAGGGTGACCCCTAAATAAACCAAATGGAATAATGCTGCGAAATAAAACTTCCACTACAGTTTGGACCAAAGAAAACAACCTGCTGATCTCCCTCCTACCCTTTGTCACTGCTCTATCTCTAAAGCCCTGAGTGAATATTACAAATTACCCGCTTGTGCAAACACTCCTGATAAATGGAGCCGGGAGGCCAGGCCTTAGGGAGCTAACAAAGCAAACACGACATGGTGCATTGCTCTACCTCTCTATCCCCGGAGTGTTTTTACAGGGATGTGAACGCCTGGTCGTGTGGGTCAGATCGATGGCACATCGAGGCCCGGCTTAGCTGCATTAACACTGCAGTGAGAGGGAAAATGTCGGGATATCTCCCTCTCTAGCTTTTGACATGTAACTTCAGGAAGACACCCAGAGTTGCTGTCCAGTATATGTCATCATCAAAATCAAATGCTTTTTTCAATGAAAAAAAGTTTTATCTTTAAAAATGTATTTAAGAAGTCTTTCATCCCAAGAACCATCAAAATGTAGCACAGTGACTGACTAAGCCAGACCTTGACATACAAAAAATTGAAAATTTCAACCTGGTGGACAATAAAGATGTATTTTCATATTATATTAATGTATCCTTATTCAGCTTTAAGCACCTTAAAATATATATATATATATTATATTTCATGTTAGTATTAGTAAAGGTTAATTCCATTTGATTCCATTTAATTTTGGAACTAGAAGCCAGTCTTGCAAAAATATACCCGACAAAAGAGGACAGAGGAGTAAAGAGTAAGTATTGCTCGCCACAGTGGGCCACTCAGTTCACACTTCTAAGGCCACCTGAGGAGAGAAGCTGCAATAGGTGCCTGCAGCTGTGGTGCAATAGAAATCCAAAAGCCTGACAAAGGCAATGTGTAAACCACTGCATTCAAAAGCTCAGCCCAGTGGAAAAACACCACCTAGTGTAAGACATGTTGTCTACTGTTTGAATGATGTTATAAAATATGCAAGAGTGAACAAGAGGTAAACACGAGTCTGAATCTGCAAAGCCAAGTGTGCAGCTGCATCAGAGAGGGGCAGATCATTTTAAAGCAATTTTAGGCAGTGATTTAAAAAAGAAAAGGAAAAAAAAGGCAGATTCAAAAAAGGGCTACACTCCAACACATCAATAGGTAACGAAAATGTTTGCTTCTGTTTTGTGTCTGTTTCTGTAAAAAATAACAACCATATGCAGCATGTTGGCTCATGATATTCTCCAACATGTTGGCTCAATTCAACTTAGTGCTTGAGTAAAAGGCGGAGTTTGTCATATGAGGTAACTATTGGTATGTCCCTTAATCAGTGGCATCAGGTTGGATGAGTTTATGGTGTGGCAACGTCATCTGAAAACACAAGTATGTGCAGTACGTGCTGAAAATTCAAGCTGCGACTCAGTCAGTTACGCAGTTCTCACAGGAAATTGTACCCACTCACCAAAGTTACAGAAAGCAAGAACAGATGATCAGGGTGAGACTCTCCCTATTCTAAGTCAGTGTACCATCAAACCCTTTTTGAAGCTATTTTAAGGTAAAACCGTTGCATAGTGTTGTTGCTTTAAAGCCATCGAGGAGCAGCGGTGACAGCGGTGAACTACAAGTTAAATCAACTATGGAAAAGATGATATCAGTATGTTCAGAGCTTAACTCAACTAACCTGTGCAGGGTTTGTTTTATTTGTTGAACCTACCAAACAGGCTAGAAACCAGATGGAGTGATAGTGCTCACTTTCCCATGGCCCTGTGTAAGATTACAGTCTGGCGTAGGAATGACTTCCTCTGTCCTGATCTGAACTGGCATCTACTGGTCAAACCATCGTGACCAACTGACGCCATTAAAACAATAGGTTCTATAAATAAAGTCTGGTATGAGCCTGCATTGCTTGATCTGATGGACATTGACTTATCTGATCCAGTCCATACTGGTTTTCGTGATATAATGCAGATGATGTCATGTAGGAGGTGTCCACGTTCAGTGCCAACCCAAACAAACACCAAAATAAATATTGAGCCGCATCAAGTTGACAGAAGTAATGACACATAAGTATCGTGGTGGAGTTCTAAATTTAACAATCCATTCATGGCTGTGGCCAGTTTTCAACTCCTCCTTGTAAATACACACCTCCAGTAGTTTGCTTCCCCCTCATGTGGCCTGGGTTGATTTTCTGGTGTGGCATGTGATGAGTGACAGTGTGAGGCCAGCCTACGTCAACGCAATGACACAACACCAACAGCAGTATAACAGTGGTTCAGAGTGCGAGGAAAGATACATCATATCTGTAAGCTGAGGAGAAAGAAGCTTTCCCAAGCTTACAGAGGCTTCTGTGGGCTTACAGCTGCCAGCAGGGGGCTTTCTTTTATATTACTACCACTAGTAAGTTAACAGACAACAATGCATACATAAACATAAACTAGTCTTCAGAGACAATATAAATATATCAACTTACAAAACTGGTTATGGTTTTATAAGTAGTAGCCTTTAGCACATCCTGTCAGATACGGCAGCAGCCACTCAAGCTATTTCTGGTATGTGGTATGCTTTGTAAACTCATGACATGCTTACTTTGTCTCAACCAAAAGAAAACGTGGCTGGGTATTTGTTCTACCATACGTTATCTCTTCATCAGCTGCTATGCTTTTTGATGGTGGAGAGGCTGTGTGTTATCTTGACTGCTGTTCCATTTGCATTATGACCATAATTATCTGCATGTATCTGATAAGCGCTGTAATCAGCTTTATCTGTCAGGCATTTTGTCCTCTCTCTTGTGATTTAACAAGTTATACAAGAAAAACGACTCCTACCCGGAACATACGCTTGGACTGTCAGTTACTGAGAACAAGGAAGGCTACACATAAGCACTAAAAAGTAACAACAATTTAACTTGTCAAAGTAGTATATGTGAGATAATGTGAGTTTATATAAGGAGCCAGCACAGGACTCAGTCATTATTGTATGGACAAAAGCTGACATGTAAGCACAGTTTGAAACATTGTGCTTTTCAAAAACACCTGCCGCTGTGGTTCTGGTGGTAATCCAATAGCAGATGTAAGGCATAGGGTCTTTGCATCAGAAGGAAAGGCAAGCTCCCCAGAGCTTCCAGGCCCCTAAATAACGTTACACACGTTTGCTTTAGTTGAAACAGCAGACAAGGGCACACATAAATCCTAAGACCACAGCTCCATCAGCAGTTAGGTTATTCGGATGATCCCTTTCATCCTGCCATGTGCCACCATGGCTAATAAAATGAGAAATGACTGCAGACCCGGGGCACACTCACTTGCATTTTTCAACAAAAGTATCCTCGCACAAATGCATGTACTGTATATTAATTTGCATATATATATTTGCATTTGCAAATGTGCACATTATTCTCATCTGCACATGCATATACACTTCTTGCAAATCGCATCATCAAAAGCACACATGTAGCCAATATCCCAAGTCAGACATCTGGAAAATATCTACGCCAGTGAAATGCCTGTATAAGGGCAGCTACAGTCCAACTGTGTAGGCATGTCAGGGAGACTGGAGAACAGCAGGGAGCCAGAAGGATGAGGTGAGAGGTGTAGCGAGCATAGTGCCATGTTGAAAGAAATCAGCACAACCTGGGGAGAGAAAGCTGGTACATTATGTCCTACCACTTAGCTTTCATGCTGTTATTTTTGTAGTATTTATTGCCTCTGGCACTGAGTTCCGCAGCATGCTGTGTTAACTGAGCTGCAAGATACTAAACATTAATGTTAACTTATAGTTGATGCTAAATCTTCCTCTTTATTTTTCACAAATGAGCAAATAAACAGAAAATTAATGTACCTGCTATAATAAAACTAAGTTTGAACACATTTTTTTTTAAGATATTGCACTGAGCTGCAAACATATTCCACGTTTATGAAGCATCATTGTCTCAGCTGTTAAATGCATTAGGCAGCTACAGGCCTGCAAAATATATTAGGGAGACTATACAACCTCCACACATAGTAGATCATTTAAGAGAACCAAAACAAGACCACAGGACAAGGCACTGTGCATCATAATTTACACCCTTCAGACAGCAGAGATGGCTGGTTTGAAAGTGGTGTTATGGAGGTCACGCACATCTAGCCTTACTGAAAAGTGGTTCAGGATAGCATTGTCACTTTTATGATGCTCCCAGTGCTATCGCTATATCATAGCAGTTTCAGCTGGCACCTGAAGGGATGATGGTGGTGAGCAGATGTCAAGTCCTGGCTCAGCACAGAGAAGTTTTGGTTTCGCAGTAGAGCTTGGAGAATTGAGGATGTTACAAATAATGAAATGTAACATAACAGGCCAATCTTACTTCTTGTTCGAACGTGTACAACAATACATGGATGACTGAGATGAATATACACAGACTTTTCAGATTTTCACCTCGAACACTGAAGGGATTGAAGGTTAACGTTTTACTAGACCGTCCAATCAAAATGGACTTGCAGCATAGATAAAAAAAAACTGTTTATATTCTCATCATTTCCACTGCGACCAGAAGCTTTCTTCTGCTTCTGAACCAAACTCAACAATGACACTTTTCCTTACATACTGTGTTAGATTCAACATACTCCTGAATCAAGATAGTAAAGACATTGAAGGTACAGAAGGGTCTGCTGTAGCTTGGATTTCAGACCTTCTACTGTATTAAATGATTGTCCCAGAGGGGGCGTGGGGTGTAGGTGGGGTCTATACTCTGAAATGACTGATGTCTGGGGGACGCAAGGTGTCAAGGGGGACTTTGGTAAATGGCAGCATGTGGCAAGGTCGCCTCTCGATTTGTCTGCCAGTGGGATGGCAAAGGGCCACTGCATAGCGGAGGCTATAGCTTTGTGACTGGCTGACAACCCCCTGCGGCCCCACAAGCAATGGGGGCCCTCCATCTTGTGTCACTGTGGGGATGTCTAGGACTGGCGTGGTGCAGAGTAAAGTGCCCTCCCCTCCTTTTCAGTGCCTCTCTCCACCTCCCGGAAGCATCCATCACAGCATTCCCCAGTGGGGCGTGGGTAACGGATCGACTTTCCGCCGGAGCGCTAATCAATCCGACTCTCGCTGCCTCTCCCTGGGAACATTTATGGCCTGCCATAAAGCAGGCCTTTGGGGCATTACGGCACCCAGTAATCTTGCTAAGTGAGCAATATTTCCCATCTCTGGGGCTGCAGTTAGATGGGCTTGGGCCATAAATAGCAGAGTTAATCTGTGGCCATGACTTCTCGGCCAACCCTCAGCAGTCACAAACCCACTGGGGCCAGGTGGGAGCCACCCGGCGGCCAAGGTAAAACAACTTGTGAGACAAAACGATGAGATGGCCTTCTCTTGTGAAGGCATTGGATTGACTCGTCTCAATGTTTTTCCTCTCCCTAGTCTGTGTGGTGGAAAGAGTCACTCAGGGAGTAAGCATCTATCATGAAAGATACAGGGCCCAGTTGGAACTGATGCACCACTGTAGTTCCCTCCATTAGCCAGCTAGTTCATAAAGTACATATGAAGAAAAGAGTTTGTCACTGTGCATCCCAAACCCCATTCATTACCTTGGCTGGGTTTTAGAAGCAGCTACCAACAGTAGTTGGATGAAATAAAGTAGGGGAGCATCCAACAAAGATTTTTTTTTGTTTGGGTCGGACACGGCTGTTCAAAGAATATATAAACAGATGAATTTCTTTTTCATAGCAATGCTTTATCGACCTGCCAGATTTTTAAGGGGGGTTCAGTGGGACGGTCAGGGTGGAAGCAGGGTTCACCCAGAGCTTATGCATGCTAACTATGCTGATGCGTGTAAACTACACTAACGACGTTTTAAGTTAACATGAGCTGAAAATGTGCCACTTCTGGAGGCAGGGGAGAACATTTTTATGGAGCCTGACCAGGAAGCCGCGTTACTCAGACTCAACCTTGGTCCATAGTGGCTGCCAGTATCCATTGTAGACATCTTCAGCAATGTCTACAACTTGACGTAATGCAATAATTTTACCCCTGAGAGCAATATGAAAGAGAGGAGTGCTCACTGAACGGCTACCTCTGAGGACCAAAACAAATGACGAAAACCACACCAAAAAATGTATGTTCAATTGAAAAATCTGAGGGGTCTTTGATCACTGTTTCAAATCATCTACTTTCAGGGGAGGGTTAATGAGCATACTGTTTAAATATACAGTTTATATACACCATTTTATTAGATGTAAAGTTAAAAGTCAATGACAAAAAGGCAATGTGTGTTTAAAATAAGGCATAAAAAGGAAAACACTAAAGCCAAGAATCTGGTTGTATTCTTTCAGCCTTCCTGCCAAGGTCAGTGAGTTCTCCTCAAAGGGGAGCCACTTCCCCATTTTATGCCCAGCTGAGTTAAAACGGATATGTCGATGTGCTAGTATTTCTTCAAAACATCTTAAAACAGGCCCTTTTCTCTCAGGGCACCAGTGGGAGTTCTGTATAGTAAAACACAGACGATAGAAGGTAAAGCTAGCCTGAGGTTGAGTGTTGCCAGAGGGCTACAGCAACCACCTCCCCTTCACCAATAACTGCTGCTGCTTGGGTTGATCCCATTTCATTTTATTTTATTCCACCCATCATGCATCAAAACGTCTCCCTGAGGTACCTCGGCTTTGAGGAGAGGCCTCTGTCTCTTTTTTTCCGCTGGAAGGCCAAGTCTCTCCATCACACCACGGGTGCAGGAGTCAAGGTCCTCAACCCTCAGCCCTCAGCAGCCCAGCTCTGCTCAGCCAACCCCCCAGGCTGCCTGCTTGTCAGTCAGGGAGGCTTGCTGACTTTTTTAGTCTGTGGTTCAGGTCAGAAACCCGACATTGCTTTCCCATTCAGAGCTAAGCAGAAACATGACAGGTGTCCATGGAAACAACATTTGTGCAGATGTTTCCAGTTCTTTGAAGAATTCAGAGGATGTTTTTAACAAGTAAGGTCAGTTTTCACTGTACTGCTGCACCTCTCGGGCGGAAAAGGGTAGATGGAATCATGATTTAATCAAACAGAGGGCACATGATTGATATTGAGACGACAATATTTTAATATAAAGAAAATATTTGACACTGAGCTCCAGCAGTGCTTTGATGCATTAACCACAAAAGAGAGATGGATTAAGCAATGTGAATAAGTGAATGTTAAACCAGACAGATGTTTATGCAGAAAAAGCAAGAATTAAATATGTAATATGCATGTAATTCAATACATTATCCACCACAGTCGCTGAAATCAATACATGTAAAATACAAAGTCAAAGAACCTGGGGCAACTTCACCCTTTTAAAAAACATGATATGGAAATCATGACCCCTCACATTATTTTTGACCTGGCTTTGTACTCTACATACTGTACTTCACTTCAAACAGTAAACATACGATTTGAATACTGGCCAATTAATCAAACTTAAAGAATAATTTTAGGATTTCGCTTTCCGACCATCTTTCATCACCTGTTTTTTTCTTCCAGGAAATTCAGCTCCTTCCTTGTCAAACTGTGATCCCGCAGAGAGCGAGGCACAGACTCTGAAAGCCTCTGACGTGTTCTTTGATTCCTCCATTTGCTCGATCTTCATCTTATCTTCTTGTGTCGTATTTATAGTAGCAGCTAGCATGTAGCTGTTTGTGGTTAACCTCCGCTGATGAATCTTGTCAAGCGTATTGTTCTTCTCTCCCCGCCCTCCTCTTTGAAGCAGTCTACAGAGGCCTCTTCTCGTTTTCAGACCTGGGCACCATCCAAGAGGTCTCTCTCTTAGAGAGCCATGCAGCCCAGCTCAAGCTCAGTGAGTTTCTGGGGTGGTGACGGGGGCTCTGATTGATCCTGGAGTCCCACAAGTCACTGCTGTTGTTGCTGCCGAATGTTCTGGCCAAGCCTGAGTAATGCTCTGGGGCTCCCAAATCATTTCCACTTGTAGCAGGAATGAACCCCGGCTACAATTGGATTCATATGGTCTGGATGGCTGACAAGAATTCCTCTCATCTTCCACGTGTATGGTAGCTCCCCCATCAGGCAGAGGACTCTATTGCTCTTTGTATTTATGACCAATAAAAGCTCAATAACTGATGTAATGAAAGACATTGGATACAGGGGCTGCACTGTAGCTGGAACAGAAGATTGGACTGTTCCCCTGAAGAGATGTTATCATTGTATGGCTCAGTAACCATGAACCTGTGATCCACTCCTACCCTGTGAGCAGGGATTTCAACTCCCTGACAGCTAAAAGAGAAATAAGGAACATTAACTTTGTACATGGGACTACGCCACAGAGGGGGAATTGGAAAGGATGAGGAGAAAAAGGGATACTATTCTGAGCACTGACAACGCTGCTGCACTCATAAAACCTTTGCTTTATCTCTCCCAACAATCTGTCTAATTATGTTCATTGGAGGAGTCCAATTAATCCTCCATTGTCAGCCGGTGGCTAAGTGTTTCTCTACTCCTCACACTGCCACACGCAGACACTGTGGAATCTACAATTAACACTACCCAAATTTATTTAGCGCCACTTGCCTCAGCTTCTGACTCCCTCCAATTATGCCTAATCAATTCCACCAGGAAGCGGCGGGGGGAGCGGAGCACTGGGGAGGTCACTGCCATTTGCTGCGACAAACCTCTCTGCGCCACCCAAAGGCCAGACATGTCAGCGGGGTTGTCATGTGGCAAGACGTGCAAGTGATCCTCGCTGAATAGCTAACTAATATCCCAGCTGCCCCTGCCTGTGGTGCCTCGTCTGACTCCATTGTTGGCGTTAATTGAAAAACATGCGATACAGAGTAAAGGTGGCTGCACTTGGTTTTCAATGGTCTCTGGACGAACACGCCAGGACTCGGCCTGGCCTCGTACATACCCTCATCTAATGGCTGGTAATTAAATGCCAGCAGAAAAACTGAACCATGGAGAGTGAAACTGGTCACTAGTGTCAGACTGATAAAACTAATTGTATCTATTATATGAAAATAGCTGTTTTAAGTGGATAGTGGACACAAGTAAACAACAAATTAGACAACATACATTAAGGGTTTTTAATAAATCAATGGTATCAATGTTACTATGACAGATGTACTGATTTTATTTCTGCCTTAAATGAACACCAGGACCTTGTGCTTTTCTTTGTGATAGCATTAGGATGTTTAAACGTTTTATAGCTTTTGTATTTTCTATTTATTCTGTCTTTTTACATATTTAACATACTTTTATTTTATTCTTAAGCCTGTTCAGCACTTTAGTCAATAGTGTTTGTTTTAAACATGCCATAGACACAAACTTTGACTTGACTTTACAGTAAAACTAATTAATCATAATCTATATAATGAAAGCAACTGTTTATAGCCTCAAAATGGGACATTTGCTGTAGAGCTGTTGAATTAAACTGTATCTGACTGTGGAGATTTTTCTGTTGTTAAGCTCACATCCTGTAAGTCCTGTGTTGTATATACGTGACATGTGCTTCTGCATAGTTGCAGCATGTGGGTTAACATATACAGCAGCTGTATGCTCATCTGTATGCATACAGGCATGTGCACATGCACAGACATATTTCTGCAGAATGACAATGTATGAGGAATCTTGTAGCCACAAATGCTAATTTTAACACTGTGTGTGTGTATGCATATGTGCATGTGTGTGTGCGTGCGTGTGTGTGTGTGTGTGTGTGTGTGCAGGTATTCACTGCCCAAGGCTCACAGGCCGGTTAGCCTCCCTCAAGCTAACATTTTGTCTCAGTGCTGTCAAACCAAAGCCCCACAGTGGGCACAAACAGTGGGAAGCCAAGCCCACTGACTGGAATAACCACGTTACAAACCCGCCGTAAAACGCCACTAATATTTAATGCCTTGCTGTCAGGTCTGAAGGGCACAGGCACACGGGAAAACTGTGCAGCCAAGTGTGTATTCCTCTCCAAGGCTCACTGCATCTGACTGTGAGCGGAAGGGAAATCTGAACAAGAGTGTGTGTGTCTGTCTGTTTGTTTTTGTGTGGGCGTCGGCCTGACAAATAAAAAAACAACAATTGTGATCTGGCTGATACACAAACCTCACTACCTGAACTTTCTTTCTTTTTTTTCTTCAGCTCACAGCATTAATATTTTCACTGAGCCATGTCAGCTTCCGCAGCCACACTGCAATGCTTTCTCACCACAGAACAGCCGGTGGCAAGTCCCTCACTAATCCACGGGGTGTATCGGGTGATGGAGGCATCATCGCGCCTGATAACATCGCTATGTCTCTGGCAGGATCAGGCTGAAGAGGCACCTAGTGGGTGAGGTCAGGCTAATGGCAGCCGATATCAGATCATGGCCTGTCACTGTATAAACCCAGGGCTTGTGTAATCCTCTGGAAATAGACACATTTAGAGCCGAGGACGCTGGTGAAACTGTCAACATGCCAGCCATTGTGCACCTAATGAAAATCAATGTCAGAGGTGAGGCGCAGCGTATGCATGCACTGTCTGTGTCTATGTGTGGGAGATTGATTCACTGTGTATGGCTGTACCTGTACTATGTGTATCTGCATTTGTGAATATATGTGGGTCTTTCAATGTACTTCACACATATGTGGAATATGAATGTTGTGATATACTGGTATTGAAAATAACTGAGATATTTGAAAAATGAAATATTCAAATCATGTTAATAATGCACATATGATAGTATGGTGGAAATAAGTGATTGCCTCTTAAAGACTTCAATCTACATATTAAGTTTCATCTTTTAGAAACAATGAGCACAAAATTATAGTTTAATAATACAACAGTACTATATTATAGTAAAATTCATTCAGATTTACAGACATCATGGTTAAGACTCTCCACCTTTATCGCAGTCGTGAAATTCTGATAGTCCTTGTGAAGTTCATTGCAGATTGTCGGCCAAGTCGGCAAATAAAAAAATCACATCTTTCAACAAGAGCTGCAGGGCTATGGGCATGCTTGTTTTCATTAGTTTGCTGCCTACAAATTGGAGGTGTCCCTGCAATGTACTGTTCGGGGAGGGTGGAGTAAAGAGAGTGAGCACGCCTATTCTGTGGAAGTAGTTGACGTTTTTGCTGCAAGTTATTGCACAAGCTGTTATTGTTAACGTGCTTTGTCAATCATTTACTTGGCAATATTAATCAAATCGATACACAATCGATCACAATACAATTATCATTATTTCTTAAAAACTGATATTGTGGCAGAATTACTGTAAATCATATGAATATTATTGATTATATGTGTCTATGAGAGCTGGGGGTGGGACGGCTGCCTCTAAAAATAGTATTCGCCTCTTGACCCGAGTGCCTGTCTGAGGTAATTCTCCAGTGTGGTGTATTACTTTCACGCCGACAACAGTTTAAGCACAGAGCCCCCTGCGCTGGCGCAGTCCAAACACAGTACCTTGGGATGCCTTCCACTTATAACAAGCAGTGGGAGCACATTAACATTTCAAGGTATTATTTCAAACGTGGGGGGAAATTGCTGCTGAATATTTTATGCACGCCAGCACAAGTCAAATTTATCCCTCTGCGGCTGCGGCGGTGGTCGGGGTTGGCGGTTTGGAATGGAGGGGGTGAGGGAGCGCTGGCAGAGATGAGACCTGTGGGAGATGACCTGGGCATTCGGAACAAGACGGGTGTGTACGGTGCCGCTCCACGCCGGTGTCAGACGGGACCCCACTTTGAAGAGCAATTATACTACCACTACCAGCTCATTAATTAAACTGAGAGCCACCAGGCTAATTCAGCTTTGTGACCCTGCCGAACGTGTTCACAGCTCGCTGCACCGCTCAGATATTATCCAATCAGTATTGCAACAACGCACCGCTAATTGGTGATGTTGTTATGTCTGCGGCTCGGTGTCACAGCTCCAGTCTGGCCTTTTGACTTCAATCACATGTCACAGCTTCCAATTACACCCTGATGTTACCCACTGTGTGCTGAAACACTCCCGAGTCTTAATCTGAGTCCTGCTTCGGAAAGAAGGTCTACCAAATCAAAGTTTCATTTTAAATTGAATAATCTAGAAACATTAACACCAGGAACATCAAATATTAACAATATTACATAAGATAACACACTTTTATTTTGGCTCCTACAAACACTAAATGTCAACCCTATTAAATTATGCCCCCTGTGCCCCCCGCTACAAGTCAACCTGTGACATCAGACTGAACATACAAGGTGCTTCACACCCACACATTAGTGATCCTACTACCCCTTGGGCCATCTCCTCCGCTCAGGGAGCAGGGGTCGAACCCTGACCTTCTTCTCTGGGAGGGGTCAACCACTAGAACCACACCCCATCTGGATCCAGCTCTTAGGGACGGCCAGGGGCGTGTCAACCCCCCAGTCTACCCCCCTCACCACCTTCGCCTCAGGGTGTACATGCTCTGTTGTGCAAAAGCAATCATTCCTAACGCCCCCATCATCCACACACACACACACACACACACACACACACACACACACACACACACACACACACACACACACACACACACACACACACACACACACACACACACACACACACACACACATTGTTTTGCAAATGGCCTCTCCCCCACATCTTTTTACATACACACTCCAACCACGGAGCTCTGGGGACCATCCAGGAAGTAATTGTGGCTTTTGTGCGTGTGCCCCCTCGCCACCCTTCCTCAAAGGAGCCGCGCCCCCTTGTCAGCTGTCATCATATAACTGCCTACAGACCCACGGGCCTAATGACAGGATCTATAGTACATGAAAACACAATTATAGCCCTTGGTTCAATTGCTACTGTGTGAATGGCCTTTAAAAGAATCAGAGAGGAGCCCAGCACATGCTGCCTGGTCGCAGGCATATAAGTCTGAACAATATCCCCTAAATCACAACCCATTAAAATGCACAGCGCCTCACTCGGAGCCCGTACACCTTAAATACATCCTGTTTAAGCATCTCTTAAATTGGTGTTGGGCTAATTGTCAGACGTGCTCGATGCGGGGAGATTGCAGACTGATACGAATACATTTGACCTTGTATGGCAGCGCCGCTTTCTGTTTTAATGAGCTAATATGAGAAACGGCTCTGGCATATACAACCCACACACGAGCCGCAGCTCACAGCGGCATTTCATTATCTCTGGCGATGCTGTTTTCATGGCAATATTAAGAAGCCACATTAAGCATCCATTACAAGACGCTGCAGGAAACATGTTGATGGGACCTGCAAAAGATCCACCGCCTGGGTTCAATATTGCAAACCCTCAACATGCTTTACATTAGGCAGTCAAAATGGCAGAAAAGGAGAAGAGAGCCCTCCCTCTATGTTTTTCGAATGGGAACAGTGACCCCCAATGGACGATGCGATGCAGTCTGACAAAGGGTTAACGCAGCATCATCCGCCACTTCCTCGAGTAAGTGATGTGGGTGCAATGTCTCTGTAATGCAGCAGGGGTCAGTGTTGTATCACAGCAAAACTAAGCACAGGGAGGAGAGGGAAAAGCTGCGGCTGCAAAGATCACATCTGTCTCTGTGACATCACTAATCCCATTTAATCCGTCTGAGTTAATGTCCAGCTCTGCTAGTCGCCAAGCCCCCCTCAGGCACGCGGCTATGAAAACAGGGGCAGGGGCCTCCGCAGATCCCATTAATGTAGTGACCCTAATGGGCTAAAGTGGCAAAGATGACACTTACTCCGACGCCGCCAAGTGGACGAGGACTTAATCACAGCCACACACATACATACACATGAGCCCACATGGCTAAAAATACACAGGGACATGTACACACAAGAGACCACACAGAGGAAGACACACACAGACAAGAGAAACATGTAAATGAGACAAACACACATGCAAAAAAAAACAACAACCCATTTTGCAAGCCAAGCAACAATTAAATGGAATCTAATTAAATAGGTGCTAATTGAGGCGCTAATTATCTAAAACAAATTGATACAACTGTGACAAGAAGAGAATGCGTCCTTTGTAAATGACGGCAGGGAACACTACGAGTGGAGCGCAGCCGTCGAACACTGCAGGAACACATCAGGACGACGCCTGGCCCCTCTATTGTCTTACCCCCTCTCAGACCTGTCAAAACACACAGGCCCCCCAGACAAAAGACCTCTCACAGCTACAGGAGGCTTCTCTTTTCTGTGCAGGCTCAGGACTGCCACCCACTCCCATTCTCCTTGACAAACACAAGAGCCCTGCGTTCTTAAAGCCTCTCGTGTAACGCGGCACCGCAGAGCAGACGGCTGCCAGTCTCCGGATACAGTGGTAACCAGGAAACATGACCCCTGACGGAGCTCGGATACAGTACCGTTTCTAGGGTTTCACAAATGCATGATTTTGAAGGACTATACCGTCGTTCTGTATTAAAGCTATTATTTTTGCTCTGATACTCAATATCTTTAAACAGTATAAGGGTTACGCACCTATTAATTTTTTTCTTGGGAGGTATTAATCATCTGTGAAACAGCAGAGACACTAATGATGCATTAAACTCACTCATATAAAATTTGTGACCCTCGACATTTGTCTAATGCTTAAACGAAACACTGGCACAGATTATTTCCATCAAACTACTAATTCCAGAAATCTCTGTCTGTCAGTCTGTCCGTTTCTCACACTCATAATGTGTATTGTTAAGTGCAGTGTTGAATTTGGTGCAATTTGGACACGGGGTACATTCAATATTAATACAATTTGAATAAACAGGGAAAGAGTGGCTTGATGCTGTGCAGTGGGGGGCTCTGCAGTGTGCCTTCAGTCTGCAGGCCGAGCTGAACATCTTCTTCTACAGGGACAGCGCCACTCTGCTCAGTCTTTGTCTGTCTGTCTCTGGGTTTTATATCTGGAGAACAGTTCATCTCATCGACTTCACACTCTGCATGTGTATTATTAAGTGCAGTGTTGAATTTAGTGCAATAATAATACACTTTAAATAAACAGGCAACCAGCTCTCAGTAGCAGCGGCAGCTGGGACTCATGCACATAAACGTTGTTGACCACGACAGCAGCACGTTCACGAGAACAGCACGTTCAGGACACCGCCAACGACAGCTGGTTCTCCATTTCAGAGTTTTGCAGACTTAGTCCAGCAGTCGGTCTTTACTTTCCACGGCTCAACCACTGCAGGTCACTGTTACAGTTTCAGAAAGAAAGCTGTAACATGCCACATGCAGAACATACAGCCCACAGGCAAGTTTAAAAGGGGCACTGCACTAGTTTTAGTATATGTCTCATTATGCCACTGATTCAACACATTTCATTAAAGCTTTTTCATTTGCGACACTTGTTGCCTTTTTTGTTGTTTCCAGAGAGGATTAACCTGGTGCACAAGGAGGAGTGCATCATCAAAAATAAATATACAAGGTAACAAATCATGTCATGTTAAGTACCATGCTGCACAACTGACAAGGAATATTTAAAACATTTTACAGAACCAGACATTAAGAAATACTAGCAAACACACTTAGATCTCATATGTTATGATTTGCAATAGGAAAATGTGCTACTCCACTTTGTAGCCATATCAGCTACTTTTTGACATCTCAACAGAACATCTCATTTTCATTTACGTTCACTAAAAGGCCAATATAAGCTGACTCGTACGTACCCGTCTGAAGTGACATGAAAAGCAGCACGATGTGAGAATCTGGGCCGAACGACCTCTTTTCTAACTCTTTGTTCTGCTTTCCTGTGTTGAGTGTGTGTTTAGCTCTGCTCAGGTTCAAAGTGACACTTGGCTTCCAGTGAGAAGATGGCACCTGTACACGTCTTCACACACACAACAGTTAGTTCTTTCTTGTTTACATCTGTACAAAACCTCTGTGACGGGCCTGTTCGATTAAAAAAAAAAGCATTTCACAATAAATCCGACCTCGCACGACTTGCAGCTCAAACTACGATGAGCTCTTTTACAGAAAGCTTTAGCAGGAAGCAGGAATACGACCCCAGACAGTCGAGATTTCCTGCGGCACATATTTCTGAACCGCTCTCTAAACATTACTGTAATATAAACCACAATGATACTGTAAATCATAAAGCACAAGGTGTAATAAAGTGGTTCTCCCTGCTGTCTGCTCTAGTTAAACATCTACCAGGGGCAATATATCTGTTGCTATAGCTACAGATTCTCTGCTAGATGCAAAACTGGGATATGATGTAGCCTGGGAGGTCCCTCTTTAATAAATTACTGTACATAAAAAAGGAACGTAATCACAACTAGCCAGCTAGCATAGCACAGAGAAATAATGTCCTGACAAATTTAGTATGACAAACGCTTGCTTCCCGAGTCCAAAACCCTAAGACTGCACTGAAAAACAATCTGCACCTGGAAGTAAATAGAAAAATGTAACATTGTTGTGAAATAACGCTCTTACCCTGTACAGCAGCATCACACAGTATATCCAGGAGGAGTTTCTCTGTGCCGCTGTTACCTTGTCCATTCCCAGCATGCAATAGCCCCAGCTCCAGCAGAGCATGACTCTAGATCCCTGCTAATTTAATGTTCCCAGGCCTAATTGTCCCCAGAGTGGTTGCTCTGAAGTAGCCCTGCAGTATCTCAATGGCTGTGGCTTGTTAAAAGTGATGGGGATGTGTGTGTGTGTGTGTGTGTGTGTGTGTGTGCGTGGACCTACAATAGAGCATCCCGGCCAAGAACCTTACATGGCCTGACATTAATCACTGTGCACTGTCCCATGCAATATTCACCTGGCTAAGCACAGCGGGTGCAGAGGTTGTCTGGGTTCGGCCGCTCTCTGTCATTCTCATCCCTTTATTTCCAGTTCTATTTCAGTCTCTCTCTGTCTTTCAACTGACTATCTCTCTCTCTCTCTCTCTGTCTTTCAACTATCTCTCTCTCTCTCTCTCTCTCTCTCTCTCTCTCTCTCTCTCTCTCTCTCTCTCTCTCTCTCTCTCTCTCTCTCTCTCTCTCTCTCTCTCTCTCTCTCTCTCTCTCTCTCTCTCTCTCTCTCTCTCTCTCTCTCTCTCTCTCTCTCTCTCTCCTCCTCTCTCCCTCCCTCCTTGTGTACAGGGCCGGGGAGAAGGAGGGGCGATGGATCTTGAAGAGAAATCCTGAGAGAGCTGAACATTCCTGGAGGTTGCACTTTAACATACTGGCAAAGTCATTTCACTGGTGTTTCTGCTACATTCTGGTTTGTTGAGATAGCTCCTATATGGGTCACATTTATCACAGCCAAATTTACAATCCTGCCCTCAGAAAATATTTGGCGTATCATTCTATCCATCTCTGGAGCATGGATTCATTTTGACAGATCAGTCATAACAACAATATCTGCTACCTTTGAGTTTACCTATACAACCATCTGGGACCAGTTCAGACTGGGATCCAGTTCAACACCAAACCTTTCTCTGACAGCACTCACAAAATCTATGCCCCCCCCCACCAGCGCCTCCATTTTTAACACCGGTGGGACTGTTCCCTCATCCCTTTCACTGCTTTCCCCTGGCATCCTGGGCAAAGTCAACAGTGTCTGCCCCAGTGGAAACCCAACAGGGACGAGTTTGGCTCCTCACACTAAATCCACTGTGGTCAGACCGTCTGCTGAGCAAAAATAGATGGCATTTAGGAAACTTGAAAACACACACAGGAGAAAGGTATAAGCTCCCAGACACATATTCATACAGGAAAATCATCTCCGGGGAAGGAGGAATAAAAGTCTACTGACCTTTTTGCCAAAAACGTACTTCACTTTGATTAACTATATTATACCATTCAATCAGTGAATACTTTCTAAAAAAAAAATATTTTAAACTTTCCTAATTAGTAGTTCTATATGATCAATGCAAAATATGATTATTTGTTCTTAAACTGCTGGCTTTTACTTTACTTTTAATTCACACTGGTTTAACCTGGTCTCTTAATGGTGGCCCTATGATACTCTGCCGACCGTTCCAGGGTGTTTCCCACCTCTAGCCCGATGTCAGCTATTGAGATCCTTACAGGATGAGCAGTATTGATGATGGATGAATGGATGGATGCTTTAACCACTTTAGGAAAACAACAATTTGGGGAATATGATCTGGATAAGGTTACTGGTTCAAATCCTGGTACAACTGGGAAGTTGGTTTGTAAGGAAAGTCATACTAGTTTATCAGCCACTGCTGTTGAGGTTCCCTGCAGGAAAGTACTACAGTGGTGTTTAATTACATGCAGGAAAGAGGTTTCATAATCTATAACAAAAATAAATAAAAAAACGTACAAAGTACAGAGCAATTAACAAGTTCAGCCTTTTATAATGTTCTATAAAATGATATAGTGCCTAATTAGGCCACTTTGCTTTAAATAATGCTTAATATAATAGGATACACACAATCACCTCTGTTATACAACACTGCAAACAAGGGTTTCAATTCAGAAGAAGCCCATTGTGATGTCAAGAATAAACTATGCACAAAAGACAGACAATCGTATTTTCTAAAATATCGGGAATTGTTCATCAGGGAAATTATGATTTTCAGAGTCTCTCATAAGTGCGTGAGCTTGTGTATATTCTTTTATTTTATCGAAATATAAATAATCTGATATCGTTTTTATTGAAAGTCTCTCTCTTGTCATTTATCTTTGTCTCACACAGGGATTTGTGTGTGTGTGTGTTCCTCTGCTTACTTTGATGTGGTAAAGACAATTATCTGCCATGTGATCATGCATCATGTGCATGTTCATTTCAAGCAGCTATCTAATTGATCTGTCAAGGTCTATTACAAGTTACCCCCCCCCCCTACACAAACACACACACTCTTGCATATTCCATGCCTGCAGACACCTCTGCAGCGTGCCTCATTATCCACTCATCTAATAATGCTCTTTGTTAAATTGCAGCGTTCACCTGAGTGAAAGGAGTACAGGCCTCTTCTATCACGTTGCCTCTTACAAGCTTCCAACCACATAATTACATCGAGGTTTTCATATTTTAGTGCTGATCTCATTACAGGTGCAGCAGCAGATAGCGTTTCAGTTCCAAGATCAACCACAACATTAAAAGCAGATTATAGCAAATTGAGCAAAGGGTGTAAGCCTCAGGAGAATAAGTGGAGTAAATATTTATTTGAGGTGGAGAAAAAAAAAAAAGAGGCTGATTTCAAATACCGTAAATGGAAAATCTTTATATCTTCACTATATTGATAGGGAAGTTGTTCTGATGTATCTATCAACGTATGACATTTGCTGTTTTAAAGGTTTTGTGTCAAAAGAAGAATAAACGTTTTTGTTTTTTTTACTTGAAATAAAGTCAACAGCAGTACATTGCAGCTCAGTGACTTGACCAGGTGGAGATGATTCACCTTTATCTCCAGCTGAAATTGGCTGGAAGCAAGGTTAGCCAGGAGAGATATTGTCTGCTGGGCGTCTCCTGAGCCGAGCTGCTACCGCTCAGGGTCGCTGGTCCCCAGATAACAACCAGCCGGCTGTTATCAGTCATCCTGATCGCCTGGCCGTTACCACCGCCCCACTGCCGATGGGCATCGCGGCTCTGAGGCTGCCCCTGAACTATGCTCCAGTGCACTGTTAATGCCCCACCTAATCTGATCTGTCTCCGGCTGGCTTACTGCTTATAAACACACCTAGATATGAAGCCAGGGCTGTAATCCCAGAGCAGCTCCAGTCTGACAGACGCATGCAAGACACTGGCTCCATGTCCGCAGGCCAGTATGATAGTGAGGGCTTTGCCTGAGGGGGGGTTAGAATAATAGAGTGGAGTGTCCAGAGGTGTTTACATATACGACATTGTTAGCGGGGTGTGTGCTGCACAGGGCAAAGCACTGCACTAATGGACAGACAAGGCAAGGTGATGTGACGTGCATGTGTGGCTTTCAGTGTCGCTTGAGCAAGTCAGCATTATGTGTTATTCATGATTCCCAGTTGAAGCATGCTGAAGGTCAAAGCCATGTTGCTGTGTATCCTGCAAGCTTTTTTTTTCTTCTGGTATCCTCCAGCAGAGAATCCAGCCATCCATCTATCCATCCATTAGCTTTACCACTACACCATTAGCTATGGGGGTAGGGGGATGGGGCTGGAGCCAATGCCAGCTGACATCTGGACACACCCAGCACAGCCACTCAGGCTAACATCCAATTACTTTACATTACCAAGTACTGTAACATTTATGTTTTTAGAATGTAGGAGGAAGCACCAGTACCCGTAAAGACAGGTGAATCTGCAAACTCCAGACAGAAAGACCCAGAGGTTCCACAGAGGTTCCACAGAGGTTCCACAGAGGTTCCACCTTGCTGTGAGGAGACAGTGCAAACCACCACCCAGACTGGTGTGGTCTCTTTTGGTTATTCACCTTAACAAATGTTATATGAAGCAATAACCTATAATGTAAATGACAAACGTGTGATATTGATTTACTTGTTTTGATTATGTTTTTGCTGTGAGTGTGTTTGTGTGTGTCTTCTGTTGATTTCCAAGATGGCTGAGGCAAACGACTAACTGTGTTTTGGTTGATGCTGACCTTCAAACAGCCGATTAGTTAAGCAGGAAGTGTCTGAAGTTTCATGGATAACTGACCCATGTGTATGAAAGTCAGTGTTGAGTTTTTTTATCTTGATACTAAGATAAAATTCACCTGTGCTTCTTTTTTCACAAATTCATTTATATATATATATTCATTTTTGTGACAAAATGTTACCCAATACTGGCAACTTATAATTATTATTATTTTCTGATTTGAGTAGTAAAAACCTAAAATACTGAGAAGTTCCAAACTGTGATCAATATAGTTGCTGATAAGAGACTCACACATTCACTAATTACTGCGAGCCCTGTGAGCCAGGATAGTTAGTGTGTGTTACTTCATGGGGTCAGATCAGGGTCAATGTGTGTCTATATATCAGAGGTTACAGAGTCAACAGAGATGAACCCTGAATGCTCAAACGTCTGATGTTTTCAAAGTGATCCCAGGCTTATGGCTTCTCTCTGCCATTTCCTTTCTGCAACATGGAATACCAGTAATTAGCAAACACACAATGTTTGGTAATCAGCAATTTTTATAGCTTGGTAAACTGTGAAACCAGGGTATTGCTGCAACCCTGCTCCTCGTCCTTCGAAAACATGTGTTTCTCACACACACACACACACACACACACACACACACACACACACACACACACACACACACACACACACACACACACACACACACACACACACACACACACACACACACACACACACAAGTCTGGAGGTCTTCTTATCAGATCGATAAGAAGATCGATCTTCTTATCGAAGAAGAAGTGTCAAACTCTGCCTTGACAGAGCAGCTCCTGTCCTGCGGTGAGCTTCATTGCACCCCAGGGTGCTTTGAGCAGAGCAGCGCATCACCTCGCCTGCGGATCATAGCGGTGACATGAGGTGGAGACAGCTACTGACTGGAGCGACAGCAAGGTAGAGAAAAATATGGAGGGAAAACTGATATGGATATGCACTCCATATCAGTTCCTGTAAGAGCTTTCAAAGCCGTAAATAACCCTCTCACCTCGATTTCACATCAGATTAGGGAGGAAATCACTGTTTTATATAAACACCCGCTTTAAAGCCCAGGTGGCTGCTCTGTGTCGTCCACAGTTGAATACAGTCTTAATGTGTGCACGTCTGTTTTGTTGCATGGAAGGATCTACATCAGGACTTCATTTGTAAACAGTGCATCAACACTACCATGCGTAAAGTAACTAGCTAGCAAACACAACTGTGAACATTAAACAAACACATGACTGCAACAGAGTGTGTTGCTGCTGCGGCCGAGGACATTTTCTATGGTCGATAAAATCCACTCCTCAATGAAGCCCAGTCCATCTGCAGACAGACATGTTTATATGCATGCGATTACATCTATCAGATACACTTAGGATGCTTGAAATTATAACATTGATCTTTCTTAAGCTCTTTTACTCTGAGCACTTGCTCTTAAATAGTCACTTCAGACTTACAAAAATAAAATGAAGCTTTGGAGTTTGACTTTTACAGCGGCCGTGATGATCATAAGCTGCTCTGCCATCAGGGTAACAATTCTTTGAAAGGTACACACTTTTTAAACAGCAGCGAGTGAGCAAACACTCAATCTTTAGACACTGGACGCACTAAGAGTGAATCTAGGAACACCTCCCTCCCATATAACACAATAACCTGAGGACATGCGTCTGTATTTGTGAGGATAAACAGGACGAAAATCAATCGTATTGATCATCAGCTCCCACAGAGGATTTGCATGAGGCAGGTTAGTAAACAGGCTCGGCAAGACCTTCAGCAGACGTTGGTTTGGTCGTGTAGTAACAAATTCCTGTTATTATGTTATAAGAGCTGGTGGTTGTGGGATAAAACAATAACTCAGAGGATCCATTCAGCTTGTAAAACATGCTTATTCAAAGGTGCAGTTCCACTGCTTCATAATTCATTGTGTTATCTATAATTTATTAGTTATGCAACACGATCATCTCATTAGCCTCATTAATCAGCACTGTGATTATGACTGGAACTGGATGGTGTTGTTTCACAGCGTAATTGTTGGTTCTCACAACAATAATAATAATGTAGCTGGGAATCGAGAGTTGTAGTTAAATATTAAAGGCATATTTTAGCTCTTGTATTCAGGGGACTAAAGCCACGGGCAGGTTGAAAGATACCTTTGGTGCTTGATCTCTGCACCTAAAACCAAGACGAAGATTAAAGCGAGCAACTGATAAAAGAAGGAAAGAAGAGACGTTAAGTGAGAGCAACAGGGAAGAACCAGGACAGAGGAAGTAAGCAGCGGTTTATCGATCAGACAGTTGGGAAGGGAGATGTCTCCGGTTATCTACGGATCACAAGACTGAGGTGTTTTCTTTTTTTTTAGGGGACTTGGAACAACGCGTGGGGTCAATGTGCCTTGACCAAAGTAAAATGTTGCTCTGAGGAGCTGAGGAGTCATTCATTCACTCAGAGGCTCTGCCTGAGACAATATAGCTGCTGTCACATAAAAACCACATAGCTGCACTTTTGTAGAATTTACAGAACAGAGCTTTTTCTGTGTTGTGTTGTGTTGACCTCATGACTGGTGCAACATGTGGAGAACTGCTGCTGGATTGTCACCATGACCTCTTCTGTGCACTTCGAGTAGTATTTGGCATTGCATTCCTCTCGTATAATCTGAAGGCAAGAGCATTTTTGGATGCGCCTCAGCCCCATTATTTCAAGCTGCACTAAAGGCTCATTAAAACATGGCGAATAATGTTTCTCAATATGCAGTAATCTTACTTGGAAAGCAAAAAAAAACAATACAGCATATGTAAGACACTAGATAAAGCGTATCGGATTCTTTACTTTCATATTATGTGTTCCAGGGACAATATCTTGGTAGAAAAATAAGAACAAAACAGCGTGGGTTTTGGGCTGATTTCAAAATCTCTCTTCTATTTTAATCTCATAGGGAGCATGTGCAGTAAATCTTCAGAGGAAGTTAATGTCGAATATGAGACTCAGCTCAGCAGAAGTTCTATGGTTTTCATGACAGCAGCAGTTTGCTGATGTAATGAACTTATTATCTGGAATGTAATGTAGATCTGCTTGAATTAATTGCAGCCTGCTGCCCTTACAATGTGAATGAGAGCCTCAGCTAAATACATAATTTCCAACTGTCGCTTAGCAAACTAAATATCACAGCCAAACTCATTTTCAGCCATGTTAACTTCCTGAGGAAATCTTATCAGGAGAGATATTTTTGTCTGTGGAGGAGACCTCCGGGCTACACAGCCTCATTATTTAGTTTGGCTTCCTGGCTACATTTCCCCCTCTTATCCTCAACAGCACTATGGTGGATCTTGGCCTCAGACAGGAGCATAAAAACATCCTCCCATTTAAACAAACTGTTAACACATAGATGGGCTATCTCGCTGGGACAGACTCTGGGTCTGTGGGCTCAGCAGTGTGCTTGAAGCTGGGGATATTGGCAGAGCTGTATCTGCATAAACAAACAGAGAGCCACTTCTGCAGTCAGGAGAGGAAAACAAGGGTAGGGTGGCAGTTTGAACCCACCTGAAAGCAGTGTGACAACAATCCCTTCATGAAACACAAACATAAGTCATAAATGGTAGAAGGTCTGTACTTATATAGTGCTTTTCTTTGCTTCAAAGTGCTTTACAGTCCAGTTTTGCCATTCATCCATTCACACATGCATAGAGTGCATCTATGTGCAGCCCACAGCTGTGAGGGGCAGCTTGGGGTTCAGTGTCTTGCACTGAGACACCTCTAACCGTGGAACGGAGGAGCCAGGGGTCGAACCACTTACCCTCTGAATAATGGACGACCCTCCCCTACATCCGCCCAAATATGTCAACCTCAGTAATGCCCTAATGTTGTTGAACTGACTCTTGCCCATGACAGTGTTTCTCTCTTTTAGCAAGTCCTAAAACTCCCATAGTGCACCTCTGTTTTTACTCATTAGGAGGTTTGTTTATCTATGTTTGGGAGTTAACTCCCCTTTCAGGGGACAACTCAACACACCTGACAGCGACACACACCTGAGAGACCAAGGAGTGCAACAGCAGCTGATGGCGCGTGGCAACCTAACAGACCTCGAGCCAAGACACCACTCTGGTGACAGTTAGCCAGAGCACAGATTCTATTTCACGACATTACTTTACACTGACGGGGACACTGCCCCATCACTTATGAACTGAAACCATACGACAGCGTCGGAGCTGGCAGAGCTTGGAGCCTGGCGTGGCTGAAGGGGATGCCCAATGGGCAGCGTCGTGGTTCACTGGTCTGCTGGTGGAAGACCTCTCCCTTATCAGACAGTCTGCCTCCACATAGGTAAGTGAGGCATACGTTTCAAGTAAATCACATACACTGCAGGGACTGAATTAAATGTTAGTTGAAGGAGCGAGCAATGAAAGTAGGCCTAGCATTTAATAATAGCAAGCCAGTTCCGTTTGTCTCGTAACAACCTACAATACAGTCTGGGTATTAACCACTCTGCTGCTATTGTTACAGGCTGCTGTTGTGTGTCCTCACCACTGTATTAGCTGCAGTGTCACTGCTGTGCTCAGGGTTTTGCTGAACTCTATTCAAACTTTGCTTCGCTTAAAAATAGAACAAAGTGCTGTCACCACCAAGCAAATACATTTGTAAATAGACAAGTGCAAGTAATCCACTGGGCCTCAGCAAGTGACTGCATGATCACATTTCTTCTTATCAATGATGTCAATATTTTAGTTTTGTTGATGTGTTCAGGTACTCGCAGCATCTATGAACATGAAAAAAAATAAATTTGATTGATTGATTGATAGTAGTAGATAGTAGTGGCAGTCAGCAGAATCATGGGGAAGAACAGAAAGAGCTTTCACCTTAAACAACAAGTGAGGAAAGGTTTCATTTCCAGAACCACTAATTAAATAAGTACATTAACACGGATGCATTTTGAATACAGCATTATTAAAGATCCAGATACAATGACGCAAAAGGTAACTGCTGCTGTTGGTAATCCTGAAAAGCTGGCAAGAGCAGGCTGCACTCTGATACACCCCGCCCCCTCCCATCAGCCCTCTCGTCAAAGCTACGCCTTACCACTTGGCCCTACCTCTTTGTTTTGCGCATGGCCATGAAGAGCTAGTGTTGTCCCATTCTCTATGTAATGTTGGGGTAGTGGCCCTCTATCCCTTCAAACACCCCTTCAACCATAGTGCATTCAGAACCCCCCCTAAAAACAACGGAGTGGACGGACGTTCCCCAATGCTTTACTAACAGAGCGGGTAAAATGCTCATAAATGCAAGTATGAAATCTTGCACAATAACCATGAGAAAATGTTTAAATCCAGCGGAATATCTTACTTTAATCCAGTAACAAATGGAAATGTCATTGAATCGCTGTGACAAGCGTTTCAGGATAATCGCTATTCACACCGTCAAAACAAGCAAGTAAACAGTCTGAGAGAGAGTAACGAGTAACGTCTGTTGCTCCCATGCCCAGTAAATAAAGTTTGAAAAAAACTTCCCTGCTCATTTCTATGGAAGTTTCTATGGACATGACTGACGTTACATTTAAATAACTAAACACGCCGACTGACTATGTATTGATCAATAGATTAATATGTCCCATCTGTCCTGCAGTTGTCAGATGTGTCAATATCATAATGTTGGTTGATAACGGTTGTTATTGTCACTGTAATAACGGTTAGCTGCTGATGAAGTAGCGAGTGGTGTTCCAATTCTATTTCAAACATAAAAAACGATAACTGATAAAAAAATGACATAATGACACACATCATTTTCAAAATGACTGAGGCAATGTAAAGTCAATTTTTTGACAGCTCCTAATGGGGGAAAACTCCACATGACAGCCTTCAGCAGGTGGATTTGAAGAAAGTGAGTTTCTCCTCTTCTGAACACTGACCTGTGGTTTGATGGTGCACAGATCGAGGCTACTCAAGTGGTTTCAAAGAGGTGAAGTTATCTCTTAACTACCATGGTACAAAGTCCCTGCTGACACAAGAATATGTCAAATCACACCTGACGATGGTGTAAGAGACTGTTCATGCTGCTCAACTCTTTTGGAAAATTCCCCAAAGATCTTTTTTTCCACGTTACAGTGAATGAGGAGCAGATGTCAGCTGGATGGAAAGAATATATGTGGAAAAAAAGTCTGTCCTTCCTTGTTAAAGAATAGTTGTGTAAAAGCCAAAAAGCCAACTTCTCTTTAATTTTATCCGAAGCACAAACCAGTGGTCCATGCATGTAACACTTGTTGAGCTTCTCCAAACAAGATTTACTTGTAAATATGTGACTGACCATTTTGTTCTTCTTGGAGTACGTCTTCTTCAGCAGCCGCTCATTCATCCTCTCTTGCTCCCGCTGGGCGTGATTGAGGAAGCCGTTCTCCAGCGGATCCAGCACGGGCTGGACATTCTCCTCTTCTTCCACCACCTTCTCGTCTTCCTTCTTCTGCCGCTTCGCCACCTTTTTCTCCTTCCACCTCTCCTTCTTCTCCTGTGTCTTCACAACCCTGGTCTTCTTCTGCAGGAGGAAGTAGACAGCTGATTAGACATCTACATGAATAAATTAGAATGCGTGTATAAATATGGACAGATACATACAGATGATACATACAGTGGAGCAGCCAATGCATAAATAGCTAAAAACTGCTACTGTAGTCACTTATGATATGTGTCTTTGGAATAAAAGTCAAAATGATTAAAATTCAAGAAGACAGTGTTAGTGGAAGCTGTATAACCTTTTGCTCACAGACATTACTTTGGCCATTTTTTTAAAAGCCCTCATTACTTATAGGAATTCTGCACTTGAGCTGCAGTGACACAGCTACTAATCAATACCACACTGACAAGAGAGAGTTGCTGCTTTTGGAGCCTCAAGGATTTCCTTGAATCTTGCTTCTAAATGTTGTCTTCTAAATCAGTGTGTTAATAATATTATTACCTCTGCCAAGGAGGTTATATTCCCCCCCCTGTCTGGGTGTACTGTATATTCCTTCTGCTATGGAATCTCAATCTATGAAATCCTCAGTGTCTTAAAGTGACTCAAGTACTATACCTAGTACAAATTCATTGCTATTTACACTTTACTTCCATTCTTTTAAACTTGATACTTTGGAACTAGTGCCTTTATGTGACACCTACAGGTACTAGTTAATTACATTGTGTGGCCGTTTTCAAAGAATAATTCACAAATCTTGATTAAAACACAACATCTTTAGAGGACTGATATTTATGAGTGTGTGAAATTTGGAGCTTGATTAACTCTTTAATTAAATGAATTAAAGGGGACTACTGGGCCTTGGAGGAGGTACCAACTCTACTCAGTGACATTCTAGTTATTATATGTTTGTATCCCCTTTTATTGACTTGTTCCTTCATTGTTATTACAGCTGGTCATTGTCAGCATTTTTATTTGTTTTGTCTCATTCTTGGCTCATCTCTCAATTGTCAACTGTACTACCCTGTAAGAAAGGTGCCATACAAGTAAAGTGTTATCGATTGATTGATTTAACCAATTGAACACCAGGTGAAGCCAGGTCTATGAAAAACCACCCTGCTGCAGCAGACAGATATCTGTCAGACAGACGGACTGGCAGGAGATGAATGTGTAAAAGAACGGAGTGAGGTTGTGCCACAGCTGGCAAACAGTCAAGCACGCATCCCTTTTCAATACCGGCTCATACAAAGCAAGCAAACACTCGAGCAAAGAGCAGCGACGCTCACTCTCACTCTCTCCCTCTCCCTCTCTCTAAAATGTTTAATCCTGTCAACAGCAGTACAATGCCTGACTGGAGCCCATAATCACTTTATGGCTCCGATATAATGAGCTTATGATATGAAGTGCTTCTTTAACACACACTAGAGAGAACATAGTTGCTGTACACTTACACTATGACCAAACAATTTCCCCCTTTAACTAATCATTCCTTTCAAGCTTCAGTTACAGCCTATATATGAAATTAGTGTTTGTTTATTGGAATTCAAACACAATTTGGAAATGCATGATACCTCTCCTCCAGCTCACTTTACGACCACTAGATGCTAAATCAAGCTACTTCGCTACAACTTCAATCAATTTCAATGACACATGACCCACAGTGAATGTGTCAGAGTTCGCAGAACACTATAACATTACTTTCACATCATGTCACAACCTTGGCAGGAAAATTATAGCAAGGCACACCAGAGCACCTGGTTTGTTACTTTTGACATACTAAAGGTTTGACTGTGTGGTTTTCTCGCTTTTTTTCTACTTCGTGTTTTGCTTCTGGACTGGCAGCTCCACTGAAAAGCTTGACAGTCAAAAACATGGGAATCCTTCCCACTACTTCCTTCATTCCATCCTCCCACAGATGAACGTGGCATTAGTCATACAGCCGAGGTCAAGCTCTAGATTCTTTGGCAGTGTGGGCAAACTTAAGGACAACATGATATATTGAAGAGGCACGCAAACAAATTGACGCACATACACACACACACACACACACATTCATGTTTCTACAGCTATCTTAGTGAGGACACTCATTGGCATAATGCATTCCCTAGCCCTTACCCTAACCCTAACCATCCAAACTAAATGCCTAACACTAACCCAAACCTAATTCTAACCCTAACCCTAAAACCTAGTCTTAACCCCTATTAAACCAGTCTATTAAAGGGGGGGGTCACAAAGTGAGGACCGGCCAAAATGTCCTCACTTTCCCAAAATGTCCTCACTCCGTAGGTTGTAGGCTCAAACTGGTCCTCACAAAGATAGCTGTACAAGAGCGCACACACACACACACACACACACACACACACACACACACACACACACACACACACACACACACACACACACACACACACACACACACACACACACACACACACACACACACACACACACACACACACACACACACACACACACACACCAGTCATCCCGTGGAAAACCCAGCTGCCTAGTGATGGAATTGTAACCTCCTCCTCCTTCTTCTTCTGGCCTTCTGCTGCGTCTTATTTCCAGATCGCATCAGGCCCGAGTGGAGCTGGTGACGCGCCCCTGCCTGGTAAAGCCTGCCGCTGGATATCACTGTGTGTCTGAGTGGCAGAGGACGACGGCTGCGCTGCTTGAAGCTGTGCGGAGTTCAAGGCTGAGGGCTGCTAGTTCACGTGTCAACATCTGTTCACAGCCAGCAGCGCTCGGCCTGACCACAGCTAGCTCAGCACTACGTTTGAATAATCAAATTATTGGCTCCGAGGGTGGGAGGTTAGCAGATGGCTAGCACATTAGCTGAGAGCATTAGTCACATAACCGCTAATGAATGACACCTTCTGTGACAAGAGGTGAGCGCTTGTCAGGCACTACAAAAAAAATGTAAGTACAAGCTAAGTGTAAGTACACTTTAATTGGAAGAGCCCAAGGATCCTAAAACCACCCACACAAACACCTTCATTATGATGTTCTAGTCCAGGAGTCTTGGCATAAATTACTTTGTGCTACACTGAACATGTTTGGAGCTGAAGAGCGTCTTTTTTCTCTTACTCGCTGGTACAATTCCCAGGCTCCCGGGAGAAGCTGTTTGGAAACACGTGTTTCTGTGAAAGAGATTTACTTCTCACTACTTAAGAGGGAAACAAATCGCCTTGATACTTATTTAAGACTGGATACGACACTAGCTGACTGTAGGAAGATTCACTATAGACTTCAGATCAGAATACAGGGGTAAATGGTAAATGGTTTTGTATTTATATAGCGGTTTTCTAGTCTTGATGACCACTCAAAGCACTTTACAGTACAGTTTTACATTCACCCATTCACACACACATTCATACAGTGCATCTATTAGCAGCATTTTTTTGTTCTATGAGGGGCAATTCGGGGTTCAGCATCTTGCCCAAGGATACCTCGGCATGCAGATGGGGAATACTGTGGATCGAACTGCCGACCTTCATGTTGGAGGACGACCGCTCTACCCTTCAGCCACAGCCGTCCGTGACAGACAACTTCTCTATAGCTGCCCCCTCCCTCTGAAACTGCACCGACCCGCCCACCTTCAAAACATTGCTCAAAACCCAGCTCTTCAGAACTGCTTTTAATGCCTGTTCAATGATGCACATTTCATATTTCTAGTCGTATGCTCTCTCAGCTTTTAACCTATTTTAAGTGTCTTTGAGAATTGTTCAAAGCACTATATAAATTACATGTACTCTCATTATTATAATATAATCATAATAAACGACTGCTAGTTAATTCTAAAACAATATATTTTTTTTGTATTGAGCTCAGAGTTCTGACATCTTACTTACATCTTAATTATCTATTCATTCAATTTGTGCAATTTTATTCAGTTGTGTACCACTTTCTAATGTCTGTTTGTAACATATTGAGCTCATTTATTTACTTTAGAAACCCAATAGCATTTTAAACTGCATTTGTGAGCTGGATGCTACGTAATTTCATTTTAATTATGCATCGGTTTTGTGTGTGTGGGTCTGTGTGTGGGTGTGTGTGTGAATAACAATAAAGTGAATCCTAACAACAAATAAAGCTGATTTAAAAAAAAGAATATCCTCTTGCACATGCCTATGTCACATGCGCAATCTCTCATCTCCACAGCTCATTCTGAAATTTCATCAATTTTTTTTACATAGGACATAAGACTGCTCAGCTAACACAGCTAAAAGGCTGACACCGCTTTGACGCGAGGATTTAGTGTCATGACACTGACATCACACAGCAGCTCTTCTCACCTCACAAGGGCAACACATTAATTCCTCATGAGGTACCAGACGCTATTAACAGGCCACTTATCCAATTCATAACCTGAGGAGCCTTCTCATAGAGCTGTTAGACCGACAAAGCAGCTACAGCCTGACAGCAGGAGAGGCTGAGTATCAGGTGTTTTTTTTTCTTTGAAGGAGCTACGTTGAGGACTGTCCATCAATAATGATGACATTCAGGCTTTGGAATTTGAAATTTCCCATCTGCTCACTTATTAATAGAAACATGCCATTGTGAGCAATCCTGCTTCGAGTGGTGGAATCAACAAAGTGTGTGGAAATGCTCTTATTAGCATTCTGGTGGGTGTCTCTGTGGTTATCACCCGTCTCATTCAGCCAAGGTGGAAAACACACAGACACACAGGGACTACAAAGATAATGTGACAGCTTGACACTCTTATCTTCAGTTGAACTTAATATTTGAAAAGAGAACTGACATTGGCTTTGTGTGTGAAAATGATTTAGAGCCTTTGCATAGAGAAATCATAGAAGATTAGTATTATCTAAAGTAAAGATGACACTAATAGTGACCTCAAATTGGAATTACATTTCCCTGTATGGTCTGTAGATGGAAATATTAAAGAAAAACAAAGTTAATCTGTGTCTGCTATTGTATTACATTTATTTCTTGTGACAACTCAGTGAGCTACATGAAACATCACTGGGTTCTTTTTTGTCCTTATATCACCAGTTGTAGTCTAGATATTGGTGCACAGTGCAGCACAGATAACAGCAAGAAGGTTCCTGGTTCGATTCCGGGCTTGACTGGGTTCTCTCTGTGTTGAGTTTGGAGTGGGTTGTCTCCGGGTACTTTAGCTTTCTCCAATAGTACAAAGACATGCAAATTGGGTTGGGTAGATTGGAGACTAAATTGGCCGTAGGTGTGAATGGTTGTTTGTCTCCGCATGTAAGCCCTCAGACACAATGGTGACCTGTCCAGGGTGCAACACTCCTCTCGCCAAATGTCAACTGGGATTGGCCCAAGTGCCCCTGCCACCCTCAGAATATAATAGCAAACTCCACCAAACACTGAGAGTTAATTCTGGTGCAAAACCTCTAATCACAGAAAGAGTGATGCCACAAATATGCTGTTGTGGTCTTCCACCTTTAAATCAATGGTACTGCCAGACTCTTAAAGGTTCAAGTGTTGAATGTCTCTAAAGGTGCAGTTATGTTCCGTCTTTGTGGTTTAACCAAACTGACAAATGTAATAACTACAATATCTTGGTTTCTAAATCGGTGTGAAACCTGTTTTGCTCCTGAAACGTCTCTGGGTCATCTGAGTATCACATACAGTCAAGGGAGAACAACACTCTCAAGTCAGTTTGAATCATGTGACCTTTCACTCATAACACCACTCTACTACTTGTTCCCCCCCAACACTTTAAACTGTCTAATAAAGCACAGATAGGACATGACACCAGGGGTGTGTTTGTATAAATAAGCTATTTAAACTGGGTAGGTTGTGTTGGAGCCTACAGATTGGTACTTGGAGGAGTTTTTTTCTCTCACTCCAGCTCCATTTAACATCAGCTTGGCGTTTCATTCCAGCTACAGCTGTACACCGTTTAAAATAATGTGCGTGTGGGCTTCGGTTCTTTCACTGCATTGCCTCTAAAAAGCTTTGATACGGGCCAACTGAGGTGATGTGCTTTGTTAAACACCTCTCATGTTTTAGGGCATTACATTGTTCACTGAATAATTAATTTCTTCTGATGTTTTTAAGTGGAAATAATAACAGCAAATGACCCCTGCTCAGGACAAAACTGAACTAATCTTATTTTATGTGACAAAATTACAAGCAGAGCCATCCGTGCAGTCCCTTTTGTTCTGCTGTCCCTCTGTGACCTCATGTGTAATTCTAAAACAAAACACTGGTTACAGTTCATGCCAGTTCAACAGTGCATAATATGGGTTGAGAGAAGAATGTGGGTCTGGGTGTGAGAATGTGTGTCATGCTTCTCATGCTGGTTTTGTATGTGCCAGGCTTCTATTTATTATCACGTCTGAGCTCAAGAAATCAGACTCGGTTTTGAATCTCTGCTCCTGATCTCATAGCTGCCTCATATCTGCTGTTTTCTCTCAGTAAAAAAACACATTTTAATTGTCTATCTGTGTCATTTCCATTTATTCACAGTGCACCACACAGACAACAGATCTATAATAGCTCCAGGAGAGGAGGGGTAATCCATCACTGTAAGTATGCCAACAGCTTAGTTTTAGTATAATTTCCATATGCCAAAGGCCACAAGAGTTTTTTTTAATGCAACAAAACATAACATGAATAAACCCATTCAGTGGAATATCATTATGAAAGGAAAAAATACTGATGCAAAGTAGATTCTTTACTGCTTTGTTTATGATCTCAGTTAAAGTTGGAGTAAGTGATTCTAATCCAATTCACTTTTTGTCAAATTCTGCTCATATCTCCTCACGGTTCGGTAGCTGTACGTTCTGTGTGTGCTGGAATAGAAATCGTATATATATATATATATATACTATACTGTATATAGCCCTAGCTCTGTATTTGGGAATCAAAGAAAGCTGGACGATCCTAACAGCACAACACTGTTCCAGCCAATCAGCAACAAGGGTATTCATGGTATAGTGTTGGTGAGATGGAAGTCTATGAACTGGAAACAGCGATTTTCTTGGAAAGGGTCATAAAAAGGGATTTATAAATAAAACATGTGGCGACATCGCCTGTCACATCTCAAATGAGATAATACAATCATTCATCTAACCTTCTGCTGTCAAGGGATGGGACGAGAACCTGAAAAAGATAACGTACACTGCTAACTTTCACAACGGAACAACTACTATTAGCCACTGGACATGCCTTTCTGCCTCTACAGCTGTCTCACAGGAAGTCACACCCATAATCCTTTTCACACTAGCCCTCAAAATGCTAAGTACTCAAGCACCACGGACAACAGTTAACCAGAAGAAGGTAACAAAATAATAAAAGGGTGAGCTGCTTCAACTGTGATCAACAAAAGAGAAGGATAAAAGAGGATGAAGAGGTTGCTTTGCTCACATTTAACAAGTATTATGTTTTCCCCTTTGCCAATGTTTGTGGTGGCTACTTTCAACTTTTGAGATCAGTGGTTCAGCTTAGCATCGCCCGTGAATGAATGTGGTGGAGCATTATGTGGGAGCAGTGAAGGGAGGGGTGTATTTGTTTTGAGTTCAAATATCAACAGTCATCCTCCAGAATCGGTTACCCCACATTTAAGAGCTGCTAAATGGAAAAGGCATGATGTAATCTATTAACCCTCAGTGGCACTGCAACCTGAATGGTCAAAAACATTTAACTTTGAATCTTTCTTCATGATTTCCCAGGAGCAGTCTTTATCTTTCAGTATTAATGGGACTGCCATTCCCTTTTACAGATCTTAATTAGACAGTGATCTGAGTGGTGAATCTCTCTCATTTTACTATGATCAACCTGGGGCAGAAATGTGACAGTGACTAAAAAGTGGAGAAGAAATGGTTTAAGATAGGATGAGCCTGAGGGATGGGGGTGGGGATGAGGGCAGACGACAAGGACGAAGGGGAAGAGGAGAGGTAGAGGAGGACGGACAGAGCCTGGAACAGGAGAGACTGCTCGACTTGTTTGACCCGACCACGTTACCCTAGCAACAGCACGGGATAGCTTTGTTGCCGCTCCAGGCTGCATGGGGACTCAAGTGTGTGTGTGTGAGTGTGCATGTGTATATGGGTATGAGTGCATAAAATCCAACACAGGTTTCCATGCTGGAAACAATGAAGTGCACAGCTTTCCGTGGTTATGCCGGGGCCTTGAGATCCACCGTGGAAGCGCATGCACCTCCCAGAGGAAGGTTCATGCATTCTGCAAAGAGGAATGTCAGCAAAGCCTGAAGATGCTTGCAAAAGGCTAAGGAGGGTCTCCGTGAGGCATGCATAAACCAGAAGGCAAAGGAGTTCACAAATGGAGCCTGGTGCGCAGAAAAATAGACATGGTGTGGAAAGAGAGATGGAGGTATCTAATGCACATCATCGCACTTTCTCCACTGCACGCTCTTCTTTCTAAGGCCAGTAATTATTTAGCAGACACAAAGAGCTGTGCAGGGTACACCTTCCTTGAAATTATCCAGTGCGACAAAGAGATGACAAGGGATCCAAAAACTGTCGGTTTAATAAATTAAATAAACATCTCATCATTCAACTTGACGATAAGAAAATGTGGTGGAAATGTAAACATGAACATTTTTTAAAAGGGAAAATTTGTTCCTGAATAAATTCCTGGGGATATTTAGGTCAGAATAGAAGCAGCTAAACTAAAGATATGCAATGTCATGTACAGACAGTGTGAAATCTCACCCTTAGCTCTAAACGTGGGAGAGAGAAGGCGTTTTTATTCAGAGTTGTACAGAAATAAACATGTACAGGAATTTCAAAACATACCTTCCTGGGTTGTGTTTTTGCTAGGACTGGAAGTTTACACATGATTATGTAAAAACTATAGAACACATTTTTTTGTAACTTGGTGGAAGGGTGGAGTCTGGGCCATGGAAGAGCAAATTTAACTTGAACTTTCATTGAAGGATGACAGAGATGGATCCAGCAATTTTTCCAACAACGAGAGGCATTTTTCGATAGATCTGCAAATTCCTGTCGTTTTTTTTGAGTGGTATTTATTAATTAACGGGAGTGGTCTTTTCTATTAAACCCTGATTGGAAAGCTATTTAAGGAGGTAAATACTCAAAAAGTAAATCCTGCACTCTTTCATCTTTCCATTTGACAAGAAAGCAGCACAGTCATTTGTTGCTTCAGCTGTGTTTAGCTCCTTTTAAGCTGCCTGAGGTGTGGTTGTGCAGATTTATTGCTCAGCTGATGGACTGATTCTGTACGCATTACCGCAGCTCTTGGCATGTCAGATAAATCACTCTGACTTGTCATGATTTAGACTGGATTGATTTAATCATGCCGCGCTCGCTGCCTTTTATAGTCCCGCGCATGTGAAGCTCCGCCGAGACAGCCGGGCGCACACCTTCCATGTAATGCTGCTGTCAGCTACATCAAACACACCTTTGATTAACTTAGAGCCTACAATCATTTACCCAGGCTCCCTTGTTTCTCTCAAAGCATGTAATCAGAGCGTTATTGCCTCGCAGAGAGAAAAGAGAGCACATTGTGAGCCAAGGAGCTTATCAGGCTGTGAACAAGAGAAAGCACACATTTCTACAGTGATCAATGTTGCATAATTGGTTAGCACGCGGATTAAATGAACCGCATCCTTTTCACCTTTTGTTAATCGATGTGGTGTATTTTTCCTGTTCATTTGACTTCATGGTTAAAGGCCTAATCCTTTGTGAGGGTAAGCTAGTTTTTTGGCGGTGTTGCTGTGTGTTTTGGGAGGGCAGGGGACTGAGCAGGAGGGGTGAGGTGTTTATCCCTGGCATTTTAGCTCGCTGCTACAGTCGTTCAGCTAACAGGAGCCAACCTGAGAGCAGGCCATCTCCCTCACTTTGTCACTTCCTTCTCTTTCAGCTTCACACGCCACTGCTCTCTTCGCTGCCGTGCCTGCTTTCTGCGGTTCGCAGCAGTGCACACGCTGCTGAGTTTGAATCATGTGGGAGAGTAACCGTCAGAATGGTTTGTGGGTAAAGGCATCAACATGAAAACTGTGACACTAGTTATAAGCCGACAACATGATGTTTACTTAAGAGTGTGATAATTATTCTCACACTTACTCTAACCACTGCTGTCAATAAAAGATGACATAAGCTGACACTGTTCAAGACATAAAACTCTTTATCTCTGCAATGATAATCTTGATTGAGGAAGCTAATGTAAACACAGGTATCGGAAGTTTAAAGACAAAGTTAGTAACTCAGTAGAGAATATATTACTCCCTGTGAGCAATCTATGACCTTCAAAGAGCATTATATCCAGAGATCATTTTGAACATTCCTCCTAAATACCCCATACTTTGTCATTTTCATAGTCAAAGAAGAAAAAAGAGGTATGAAAGAAGACAATGACTGATCCAGATACTATACACTATTAAGTACAATGTTTTGATTAGCCACATTGATGCCCCGCAAGGTACTACAATTTATATATGTATATATTTATATATGTACTTGCCGAGGTCAAAATAATTTGGGTGCAACATTTCAATTCCTTTCCCTTGAGATTGTAGTCCTGACTACAGCTTGATCGTACTTCAAAGCATCTAATTGCAGTGGAATGGAGATTTTCTTCTGACCTGGCAACACTGGCGTAGTATGTGTGTGCAGGTCGTGATAGCCCTCCCCCTCTCTTCTCTTATTCCCTGCCCCCTCCTCTATTGCTTTCTACACCCATTTTACAGTATTTTTTTGTGTGCACATGAATTGGAACTGCAGTTTTATGAGCCTTTAAATGCTCTTATAGCTGTGTTTCCTGCTGTTTGTTTTTATGTATTTGTTAATATGTACTATGTATACATGTTTATACACCTGCCACGTGCATATACACATGTCAATTAATGAATAATGTGTGTTTATAGAGCTGAATCTTCCTAGGACTGTGTATGTGCATGCCTAAAATTCCTGTTTTTGTGCATAATGCTTGAAAAACTTATTGGGTCAATATGGGAATGTGCATGCGCACAACTATTTCAACAAAGTAAAATCCTAAATTGTTTATGCTGCTATGAGCGTGTTAGTATGCTTGTGCATGTTTGTGTAACACACACGTGCAGGAGCTGAATTAGCTCCTGGAGTGACACCATCTGGCCAGCGGGTGCTGAGTGGGGAAAGAATGGGGGGAATGCAGCGATAACAGGGCGGTGAAGCAGAACAATAAACGCCGTCTTTAAATCTGTTTAAAGCTCCTACAAACACTCGGGGAAACTAGAGAACAGAGCGACACACACTCCACATTACAGGAGGAAAAGCAGCAGGGGGTGAGACAAAGGAAGACGAGGGGAGTTCCATCACGATACTTCAACATTTCAAGTTTGTGCTCGTACAGGAAGTGGAGTCTGTTGCAGGGATAAGAGTTTTAAATGTTGCCTCATCTACAGTGCATATTGTAACAATGCATCTCTCTTTCCCTCTACTTGTGGTATTTATACAGTATAAATACTGCAAGGGCTTACAAGTCATTATTACTTTTCTTACATTCATACAAACACAAGGTGATAGTCTTAAACTTCACTTGCATAAAATAAATATCAACATAATTAAATATGTGTTACTTAGAGGTATAGCACTTTTTATTTGGTACATGTCCCTTAATCTAATGCAGTATAATACAGCTATTGGGTCTGACCTTCATGATGGTTATTATGCTCCTTTCTTAAAACCTGTTTCACAGAGGTGTTTCTGTAATTTAGCTGATACTCATTAATATACATGTAGTAAACAAAATACAAGCTACTGTTTCCAAAATTACCACAAAGTAAAATCAACACCTCCGAGACATATCCAACACAAACGGTGTTTGTATAGTAACCTGGCTACTTTCTGTGTATGTCAAGCAAGAATTAAACATTGCTGTTGATTTGATTATTGAAATCTGATCATTTTGTGTCACATACTATATAATAACTTTTATTGTGATATTTGATACTCGGTATTTTGCATTGAAACCTAAAATATTGAAAAATGTTGTACTCCTTGTGCGGATGTGGAAACACTTGATAGTTTTAATTTTGAACTTCAATCCTGGTGACCAGCCTTGAGGTGTTAACCTCATGTGATGTTTCACATCAGCTGAAGTGTCGCCCGAGTGGGCCACCACCAATTGAGCAGTTTATTTCAGCTGTCAAATTCACTTGCTTGCTCCCTGTTGCTGATCACTTTGCTGCTGCTGCAGCTGATGCATCTCTCATCCAGCCAACATCCCAGCATGCAGCTGTGGCTCTGTTTCTTTAGGTCTCCTCACAGCTGTGAGTATTGATCTCATAGCTTCTGGTCGGGTGCTCTTATAGTGTCAAGCCCAAAAAACGGTCATGCTTACATTTACTTTCAATTAAAATAGAAATATACAATCTTTTCATTTGAATGGATATTTTCCCATTCATTAAAATAAACATCTCTGTCCACATTACCTTTGTTTAACCAATTATTTCCATCCAGACAAGAACACAAAATGACCACAAAAGCTCAAACAAGCATGCCAGGCCAGTAGGTGGCGATACATTCTCCATCAATGATCAGTCAAATACCAGAGGAGAGCACTGCGGTCCAAGTAACATTGTCCGAAGCAGACGCCTGTGAGACATGTGGCTCAGTGATGCTAAATTTAGCTGCAAAATAGAGCTATAGTGCAAACCAAATTGAAACTAGTAATGCCATTGTTGTTTCAGTTGTATGGTCATTACACAAAGCAGAGTGCATACGTGACGTAAGCTGTGAAGTCATTGTTTCCCAAACACCCGTGAACACGGACACACAGAAAATCTGCACTTTGGAAAGCTTTTGTAAAAATCCCACTTTTATCACGTTTGCATGTGGACGAGAGGATCTATCACAGAAGAAAAGACTGTTTTGCAAAATATCTGCATTAGTGTGGACAGGGCATGAATATATTAGCCCTGTGAATTCCCCCAGTGTGTGGATCGATAAAGTTGTATCTTATATCTATCTTAACTGTTGAGTCCAATGTGAAAGTCAGGATGAAAGCTGTTACTTAACAAATACCAGCGATAACAAACATCATCTACAAAGCGAGAATATAAACATCTTACTCTTAGGGTTCAAATTAGAGATCATGTGCTGCCAGATATCATAGGTCTCACCCCCGGCTCTTCAAGAGACTATTAAGTCAAGTGTCTGACAGGAAAGAGACTTTTTGCAGAGGCCAATATGTCCTGTGAACCTCCCACCCATTGTCACAGGAAGCTCCCTGTTTTCTGCTGCTCAGCCCACACACTCGAGCCCAAAATATACAGCCGGGTGTCATTCCATGGGTTTCTCCTTTCCTCACACTCTCTCCAGAGAGAGGAAGCGTTGCCTCGGCAACAGCTATTCCCATTGGCGAAGGAGAATGACAAATAAACTCCTACAAATTCGCAACGTCTGTCTCACACTGTCAAACAAATCAGCCCGACACATTTTCTCTATCGACTGCTAATTGTATTTTTCATGGGTAAATCTGCGAAAAAACACACCAGGGACGTTAACGTCAAGCCTCTTCAAGAACAATAAACAGTGAGCTTTTGAATGCGAGCAAACGCTTTTTCCTGTCGACATTAGTCAGTGCTCGCAGTTTGACAGTCACTCTCTCGCTCTTTTCACTGGAGAGCCAAATCAAGAAATACAAATTACAAAACGAGTTTCCATCCCACTGCTGACTAACTCAGAAGATGGCAGAAGCGTTTTGACGTCAGCTGAATCTCTGAGTGCGTCCTGCTGTGAGCTGAACCGGTGCGAGGAGTCGGCTTTGTTCGCCCAGCGGGAGGCTGACAGAGCGGAGGAATCCCAGCCGAGGACGACTGACGGGGGAGGAGAAAACTCCGCTCTGCCTGCGGCCTCACACTGTATCACTGCAACACCCATCTCCCAAAATGTAATACCCTTCAACTTCACAGCCACACACGCTCTTTAAATACTTTTCTAAGCCTGATGATGATGAAACTTCATAAATCTAGAAACAGAAATTCAAGTTACAAGGTTTTTTTTCCCATCCTAACCTCAGCTAAACCCCTTCAGACCCAATCCCAAACTATACACGTCAGCCCAGGAGGCACATTGTGAAGCTCTGAGGAAGATGTGTGACCGGTAGAAATAATTCAGCGAACACCATGAAAATGGTGTACAATGGTACAATGGTGTACAACATCAGGAGAATACGCCACCTTCTCACTCAGAAGGCGGTGCAGGTTCTGGTCCAGGCCCTGCACCACCTGGTCTTGTTAATTGATAAAATCTGTTTTAAAACAAACCCCTTCTTGCACTGCACAAGATTCCGTATCTCTGTTTTCCCTGTGACAGTAAGAGGACCCTAACCCTAACAACGAGAAAGCCCAGAGAAACAGCTCAAACCAGATATGATTTTCAATCTCGAATCACTTTGCTGGTATATTAAAGTAACTTTTGAGAGTTCATCAGGACTATCACGGATTTACAGACTCTCCAGAGATAAGTGTTGAGCTATCAGTACTTAACTGGGTATCATCAATGACCTATGAGCTATGACAAGAAAGATGGGGAGGATGGTTGATAGGCATCCCCTCTATAAAAGCATAACCTTAGATTCCTCTGTCATGTCAGAGAGGTACTTTCAAAATTGAGCCTGCTAAATCTCCCAGGGGGTTTCCATGAGGACATGGAGTAGCCAGGAAAGAGGGAAAGAAGGCAGCCAGGAGGGTCCCAAAAAAAAAAAAAAAAAGACCATAAAGGTCCATATTTGGTGCCTCTGGTTCTGTTAAATGCCACATTACATGAGCGCACATGCTGATTTTCATTATTACATATTTTATTTAATTCAAATACCTGATTTTAAACATGAAGCAATTTACTCTCAAGGAAAGTTTGGCTTCTTGTTTGTTTAAGCCCACACATCCTGTATATAGCTTTTAGTGTTTAATATTCACTCATGGTTCTGACGCTGACCTGACTGGTTCTTCTACCTGCTCTTCCAAAAAAAACATGTTTGTATAATTGTTAGCAAATGAACAGGGATCAAAAAACTCAGTCACATAATAATAATAATAATACAATAACTGATGACATTACACATTGTCAGTTCCCATGGCATCAGTTCTAAAGTGAGATATCCTGCTCAACAATTAAAATTCAAACCAATTAAAAGCTGAAATGAGTAATGTGTTCATTCTAGTGTTATTGATGAACTTTCTTTTTTTAATATCTGTTGATTTCCTCTTGACTCTAGCTTTCTTTTGAGTCGCCCTCATCCCCATTTCTTCTCCACTGATATACTCAGGTGTAGCAGGTAAGAATGAACAGCGACTTTGTCACAGGTAAAACTAAAATGTAGGAAAAGCATATATTTAACATTATGCTTCAGAAAGTTCCATTACATCATATATTATTTTACTTGTCTGATGAGAACGTCCCGTCTGTGCAATCAATGCAGTTAGGAGTTAATTTCGCTGATATTAAGAATGAAGACACCACTATTCTCTATTTGGAAGAATACAATCTATCTCCTAAGCACGCACACGCACACGCACACGCACAGGAAAAGCACAAAAACCAGATGGAGCAGAGAAATGTGTTTGCATTTAAAAACAAAACACTTTTTACGATGTAGTTTGAAGAACACACCATCTTGTCTGCTACACACAACCATAAACCTGATCAATCTTCACAGGCAGGGCAGTAAAAGCTTGTATTATTGCCCCTGTAGCTCTCTGAGCTGAAAGAACTGTTGAGTTGTTGAGTGATTTATCACTCTCTGATGTGTCCTTAAACGTGATCAATCATTTACCTCAGAAACTCCCTGTTAAAGAAAGAAACACAACCTGTCATAAGAGTGGATGTGGACACACGTGAATATCCAGACTGAAGAGAAATCACTGTGATCTTGTTTGACAGGGAGGAAAACGAGCTGCCACAGACAGAGCGAGGCATTGTGCCGAAGTCAACAAAAAGAAGTTGGTGCTAAAAGCCGCCCCAGAGCGCACCCCAACCACTGAGTCAGCCGTGAACTGATGCCGTCACACTGCTCGCTCAATGAATGAGCCTGACGCGCTGTTTGCACACACATATGTGTGTGTGAGCTTCCACACGTGTGCTTCATGTTTACTAACACTCTGCAGCCTTTCACATTATGTGACTGCCAACACACTGACACACACGCACACACAGTCTGTGTATTTCTCTTTTTTATCGCAGTAGTTCACTTTTTTCTTTGAAATTCACTATGTGTGTGTGAACTGTGCTGATTCCACTTCCACCTATACACCGCCTCTCATTGCACCCTCCATACCCACACACGCACACTTCAGCAGTACTTCTGCCAGAATTTACACAAAGACAGAAAACAAAACATATACACAGACACAGTGAATCTCTCTCTTTTCGTCATTGTCTGTCACTGACACTGTCTCACACTCACACACACACACACACACACACACACACACACACACACACACACACACACACACACACACACACACACACACACACACACACTGATGTAACACTCTGGAGGGTCTCACACCATCTCTCCCCTCTTCGGCTGTCAGTCTGACATTCCCCCCACATCTTCTCCTCTTCCTCCTCTTGACTGCTTCAGGTGGTCGACCTTGCCACCTCAGTGTGTGTGTGTCATGTAATCGAAGACAAAGGCCATGCTCCTGTTCTCTCATCAGGGGGGGGGGGCATGCAGCAGGGCTTAACAACTTGAACAAAATGTCTGTTTGGGATTATTCTGACCAGTATTATAATTATTGGCTACAAATTAAATCACAGGTCTTGTGGTTCATTCAGATGTTCCTTAAATTAACAGTGTTTTTGTATTTCCTTTTATTGATTTTTTTTACTCCTCCCCTTACCTAGCATCTACTCAGAGCACATTTTACTGAAATCCTGAAGCTCAGCAGAGAGAAACATCCTTTAACCAACAGGAGAGTCCTCTTCATGCTGATAAACTATTTGACCACTACTGTGACAGATGCAGGGCTTCTATGTTTTTTTAGAATTCTCCATCCCCTTTTTGTCTACTCAGAAAACACAGCTCTAATTACTAAAATAATTCCCTATTTGTTCATGCCTTACCCTCTGTTGCTGTGGTTTGTTACAACAACAGGTGTATGTTATGGGTTAGTTATACTGTTCATTATAGAGCATTTATGCACATAAGTCAAAGTTGTTGAGGCTAAGGGTCTGTGTATGTGTTGGTTTGAGGTATTTGTACTTCTGTATTGCTCACAGCAATTTCCGGCTACTTTGACTGTGTCTGTTCTTGATGTTTCATGTTACTTGTTGATCAGTGATGTGAAATAAAACATGGACCCTCAGGTGCATGGGGGAGCATATAGGATCTTAAAGTGGAATGTGCAAATTCTATGTCCTCTATACAAATGTTATGTCCTATGCACTAATGTGTGTAGAGAGCATAAAATGAAAAGAGCTAAAGTATTTGGCCATCTGTCCTCACTCTCTGCTGACGTAATCTTTCTGTAAGAAACACGCATTTCCAACAGAATTGGGGAGAAACTGGATCAAATATATCAAGCAGACTTAAGTGGCAAAGGTGGAGATGTGGCAGTTTTGATCAAGTTTCCCTTTTACTCATAACTTCACTCAAACAGGTCCTCATGGCTGATTCATAATTGTTATTAACTCTCTTAATTCCAGAGTTTATGTGTAGCTAGTTATGTTCAACTCCTCAGTCTCACTGGATCCCCTTTGACAGCAGTTTTCTAAGTTTAATCAGGTGGACATATGGAAAATCACTCATCCTACTGATGGAGTTTACTCTCTTTTCTCCAAATCACAAGATGTTTTCATGTATTGATTTCTTTCTCCTGGACTCTAAACTAAAATCATCTGCAGAAAAGACACAATATCTCGCCACGGCAAAATCTGATCATGCTACTCTAGGTTTCTGAAAATAGGAAAATTGAAAAACAGCAGAAGCATATGGAACTTCTACGAAGACTTAACAGGTTATATACAAGAGCAAATCTTTAGATTTTAAAAGAGAAAATGATCCAGGTGAGGGGAGTCCCCGAGGGCATTAACTAGAGGGCATGCTAGTGCTTTTAACTCACAAGAAGAAAATGCAATCCTGGAAAATCTCACAAAACTATAATATGAGTATTAAACAATCCTGACACAGCAACATGCATCGTTGTTCTTTGAAAATAAAACTTTACAGATTACTGGTCAGACATCAGACAAGTCACTTGATGATAAATGAGAAAACAAGGATGGTCCTATTGAAATTATCAAATAATTTGAGTAGTGTTAGGAATAATTAAAGTATGTACATCAAAACTGCCAGCTACCCTCATTAGATGAGTCTGCCACTAAGGCCTTTGATTCACACATTACAGAGCAGATGAAAGCTTCCATCTCTTCACTTCCAAACAATAAAGCCTCCGAGCCTGATTCTATAAACCTTAACAGTCTAGTCTGGCTCCTTTACTTCTCTGAATTTTCAACTATGCCGAGGGAAAGTGAGAGCTTTCCCATTCACTTTGTTATGCAAATAATACTTTGACACTGAAAAAGGATCGAGAACCACCACGAATGTTCTCCTATAGTTTAATCCCACTTCTTCAGATGTACTTTGGTTTACAGACTCTCAAAATACAGAGCTAGTCCATCCCAAGCTATCAGGTTTTCTGCCAGGCCGCCATATTTACTGTAATCTCTGCAGTGTTTTCAACATTATGTACCACAAACATAAAGAAGAGACAGCAATACTCTTTGACACCCAAATTCAATTCTGCATTTCTCTAAAGTACTGAGCTTTCACAGAGATTTAGTCTTAAAAGTGTGATAAAGTTGCTCTTGCTCACCATCTCTCTCACATTTATCAGGATGCTTGCCTGTCAGATTAGATCATAGGTCAATATAGCAGCAGTTCCAATCCTTAGCACAGAGCATGAGCGGTATATTTTTGCAGATGATTTCGCACTATGTATTGCTCATCCATCCCACCCCTCCTTCAGCTTACTGAGCTGTTTGGAAGCCTCTCTGGTTTGAAAATAAATAAGGGAAACCTTAACGATAGAATAGAAAAGAATCCAGACAATACAAGGCCTGTATTACAATGGCAGTCTGGTCTCCTTTCAACACTTACAACAGAATGTAGAGCTTTAAAATCTGCAAAAAAACTAATATTGCAATCATTTTGGGAATGGGGCAATTTTTGCATTTCAAATTCACATATGAAAAAATGATGATGTGATTTTGCTGCGACCTGAAACAAACGAGCCGGTTCACTTACATCTGGAGAATAAAAATTGCAGCTATCTCGGTTGCATCATGATGCATCACTTTCATGTATTTTTTAACACATACCCCTATCAACAACTTGTAGCTTCTCTGATTTGGATCTGCACTTGACCATATTGTGATTTACATAAAATTGTGCTTAATTAAACAGCACTAACAGACGCATAATTGAGCATCCACACATTATCCACAGATACCATCAAATACGGAACTACTATATATCTACACACCACATAATCAAGCATTAAATGTTAGATGAGATCCTTCAGCATCAATCAGGCTTTAAGGTCCAAGTTACTTTCCATCATGACTTTCTATAGAAACATAAAAAAAACACGTAATAAACAGAGTTGAACAGGAACTGTCTGCCATTTTTCTGAAAGAGGAAACAGGTACATTTATAGCTTTGTTCCTGTTCAAAACTGAAACCCTTCTGGTCACTTGTATTTGATTACCTGTCAAAAAAGCATTACTCCACCCCACGGTGGCAATATTTAGCCTAATCTCTAATCTAGAGGCAACTATGAGAAATTAGATATTTTTCTCTGTACCCTTTTGGCCAAGCATTTTGTTCTGTAGAAAAACCAAGCCCCAATTTTCATATATGGAACAAAGAGTTTGCTAATATGCTTCACCTCTAAATACTTTGAAATACCTTTGCCAATAAGAAGAATATTTGTTTATAGGCAACTTGTTCTTGACAGATGGAGGCAAACTACAGGACCTCTACACAATACACCTGAGATGTGGCATCTGCTACAATTTTTCATTCATCATAACTCAATGTTTCTCAGTCTGGATCGGAGAGTTCATTGGGTTTTAGCCCAAATGTTCAGGTATATATACACAATGTAAATGGGAATAAGTTTTTGTTGCCCCACTTTACCACGATGAAACATTGTCAAACAATGGTAGCTGTTATCGTTAGTGTTTTTTTTTATACTTCTTTGTCCATAAATGTTTGCATATATATATATATAAACTATAAAAAGATTAGCAAAATAAATAAAAAAGACAGCTCTGCACTTGACAAAGGTCGGCTTTCCAAATAATTACATCTCACTCTAAGGCTTGTTAAGACAGTGTTGATAATGAGTGCAATCCTGCTTTTTGTCTAGCACAAAGACAGAGAGAGATTTGTTTTATTTCAGAGAGTAATTACTACATAATGAATCTTCTAATGGGTTGAACGTTTTAAAGTTACTGCCTGACAAATTACAAACTAATGTGTTTCTGGCAGAAGAAAGGCAGTAGAAATGAAAATAGCAAGTTAAGAATAACAGCCAGGAGATAAATATAGTCTGATGTGAATAGTGTCTGGCACTCTGGCTGCGCTGCGTGTCATGTCCTGTTGTCCTTGAACTATGTGTATCAGTATGTGCTGCTGTCACTGTGCTTCTGCAGCAAGACAAATTCCTATGCGTTTTAAACACCGGACAATTTAATTCACTATGATGCTGATTTTAAAACGAGGCAGAGAACTGCGCTCTAAGTGTGGTAAAGAATCACAGAGGACACAGGGGCAGCACGGAGCATTAGCGGAGTAACATATTTATCCTGCCTCCACTAACCACACACACACACACACGAGCAGAAACAAATGCATACACCAGCCGCCCGCTCATCGCTCATCTGCCCAGTGCAGATCCTTGACCAGGGCGCTTGTTTGAAAAACCAGAGGTCAAACCGTAAAGCAATTACGCTGGCAACTCATCAACCAAGAGCTGACAGCAATACAATTACCTCCAGGCTGCTACAGACAAGTGCGCAGAGAGAGAGAGGGCTATGTTTAACTCTGGATGTTAACAATGCTCGCTGTATAATTGCACCCTGCCGAGTGCACTTTAGTTCTGTGTCTAACAGGTAGAGAGCAGTGCTGAGGGGGAGAGCAACAGAGAGACGCAAAGAGGGAGGGGTCTATTAGGTGTTACCTAAGGCCTTGGAATCAAGCCACTTCACCGGGACGAAGATGGAGAGCGATATGGAAATGGTGTCAGGAGAGAAGAGAACTCAGAGTGATCTCCCCACAGTCAAGGCTGGCAATACAGCTGCCTGACAACTCACTCCTGAGGGATGTAAATAATTACTGAAGATGAGAGAAAGGGAGAGGGATGAAGGCTACTAGTGTGTCTCATGCACCCTGACACCATTTACTGTATGCTGAACTTGAAATATTTATAAGTAATGTAGCTATGCAACATTCACTTTTATTTTTCACACAGTTTGAAAGAAGACTGCTGCAAATGTAATCATCTGGGAAGATTTTGAAAGGTATATAGGCATTTCATGTTCATATTAAATCAGGCTTGTCTCTCGTGCTGGATGAAGCAGTGCAACGGCAAACAGGTTCTCGTGGGGAGTACAGATTCACGTACAGTTCTGCAAACACAAAAAGTGGATCTGATTCTGCAGCCAATCCATAAGGCTCTTTGAATCCATATAAATAACAATAAGAAGTTACACTAAAACAGTTATCATTGCAGATTTGATTATTATAATGATGCAATTTTCAAGATTGTTCTCATAGCATAGATTTTTTCCACAAGGATTTCGCTCTGGACAAATCCTGTTAAACGTACAATATGTAACTTAGGCCCTGAGGGGGTCTCTCGATCAAATCAATAAGAAAAGACCTAGGGTGATGATGTCATGAGGGAGCGTGGGATCATGGGAGCTGTAGTCACCATTACATTTTTGGTGAACTATCCCTTTAAAGTACGAATCCATATCCATCTCTACACCTACCCCCAGATCTATATGTGGAAAGAACTAATTCCCATCATAGCATCTTTAATAAAGACCAAAGATCCTGTATGTCCCTTGAAATTATTTTTCACAGAGCAGAAATGTTGTTATTCATATATCTAACTATCCTTATTTTACTTCTAATATGTCCTTGTGTTGTAAATCACAGTTATGTTATGTTTAATCTACATTCATTGGCTTAGCTTCCATTTATATTCTCTATTTCTTCCTCTCTTAAAGTTATTTAAATGATTTTGCTGCTCCAATGACCCAATTCCCCAACAGGGATCATTAAAGCTTTATCTTAATCTATGTGAAAAACTCTCCCTGCACTGTGGAGTAGAAAGTGAAGGGAACTTCTTTAAATGTATAAAGTTCCAATTACAGAGGAATCTCGCAGCTACAAATTAGAAAAAAGTGACTTCTTCTTTTAATGTGATTCCAGGCTGTAGGTTTTTTTCCTGATTTGGACAGTAGAGAACACAGTCTGGGTACTTGTGTCATTAATGGGTTTCAGAGAGGAATATTTGTGTCTTCAACTTGAACCTCTTATGTAGGAAAAGAAAACGTGAACACTTGTCTTAAATGGTATATTACACTTTACACGGTGCCCCTTGGGTGAACCCAAACAGCTTCGAGAGGAGGCTTGATCCAAATGCAAAACCTCAACCCAGAGCGCAGCATTCACATCGGAGACATAAACAACGCTGCAGAAAGATAACATTGTAAGCAGACTGATTAATGAGAAAGCAGATGGGAGGAGGCTGCGTGGTGGAGGAAGTAATCAGCACAAGTCAGCAGCAGCAAGTAGCAGGCAAGAGGCACAGGGAGGAACAGAAGAACAAACACAACTCAGTTTGTCTGTTTTAATCCCCGTCCATACTAACACTTCTGAAAACGCACATCGCATGACCACTCACATACACTGGGCATGCGATGCTATTACATTATACCTCGTCTCCTACCCATGTAAGCAGTTGTGTCATTGCAAAATGCAGAACTTAACTGCACAACAGCTGTTAGCAAAGACACCAGGGGCAGCGACACTTGTAAATGATTATACATGGTGCGTGCCACACTGGGTCATAGGAGCTTGACGAGTCAGTCGTGCCCAAAAGACCCAATCAGTAAATGGTTGTATGTGTCTACATAATAGTTTCCAAAAGCATGCAGCCAAAACAGGGTCAGTGACGTTTCCGAACTTTGTGCGGCTCTACGTGGATGCCAGGCGTATCCCTTGCAGAGTTGATGCACATTCAAACAAAAACACTGTTGTATGGTTGAAGCCTTAACTCTCTGTCACTGAGAGAAACCCCACACTGAGTGTGAACCCTGCTCCCCCATAAGCTGCCTCCCTGCAGGAACCAGCCTGTCAGTCATCCAGTGGGGCGTGCGAAAGTACAGCACCGGCAGCCCAGTGTGATGAGTCCAGTGGGCCTGAATGATGTCCCATCAGCTGCTGTGGTGTCAGAGCAGCGGTGCACGGCAGAGGTGCAGGACAGGTTACCATGTCGCCTGCTCGGGCGCTGCGGCCTCTGTGCTCTCAGGTGCGGTGAAACACGACTGAAGCAGGTAACGCGTCTCCGGGGTAAGACAACGGAGGGAAGGCTGCATTGGAGATACATCTGTTAACTTAGTTCAGAGGTGGAAGCAGATGAAGAGATGTAACAGGTGAGGTGTACCAGCTGTTTGGCTGACAGCAGTTTGGGACCCATGGGTGAAGACAAGAAACTTGGCTGTTTGGTTTTCTTTTACTTCAGGATTTTGTTGTTATGCACCCTGCTTTAGATGCTAGACTCTCTGCCAGGTGTATGCTCTAAGGAGTGTGTGCGCAAGTGGACGGATTCATGGTACATACGTATATCTACGTCAGACCTGCTTCCACTCAATATGAACAAACAGCAGCAGTGGCTGTGCGCCTCTCGTCTCCCTGGCTTCCCTGTAATGAGGAGTGATCCATTCACCTCCTGTGGAGGAAGGACATGTTTATACAGCTCCTGCTCACAGGCAGCGAGAAGAGAAAAACAGATTACAGAAGCACTCTGGTCAAATGTCAACACAACACCGCACAAGTAGCAAAGACAGACATCAAACGCTGCAGCAGGAGTGTGAACAGACGGCCAGCGCTTAGTGAATCAGCTAAAAACAAACAAACCTTTTGAGTTTACAAATAGAGGAATTTCCTCTGCGCTGACCCTTGCTCAGTACCCGTGGAGGATCTAGTTTATCCGCCCCGTGGTGCTTTAAAATGGGGAGCTGAGTCAAGCCGGTGCTTCGGGATCAGCTTTGACACAAAAAGCAGAGCTGTGCGGCACCGCTCGCTGAAAACGGCCTCACAACTGGGTAGAAATGAAACAGCTGCCAACTCATCTGGCAGCCCTGCGAAGCCCTGTGTGACAGAGGAGCAGGATTGTTGCAGGGGCAGCAATTCATTACAGGGGCACCCCCTACTCTGAGGAAATTAAGAGTGGAATCAGAGCGGATGGCTAACTGTGATTCATCTTGCTGCATTTTTCTATTGGGCACAACTGCTCGCAGGATGAAATAATCACAGTGAATAGGCACTCCTGCACAGCGGGGCACCTGGGAATCTGGATGCTGGAGGCAAGGAACAGTAATTGGCAAACGCACGCAGGAAGGGAGATCTGGCCCACCTGCTGTGCAACTAGGGTCACTCTGTCTGGCCGTCAATAAGCACATGTGAAATTAACGGTGTGAACACAGAGCCGTCATATATCCACGGTAGTTGCCCTCAGTCAACGCAGGATCTAAAGGCCACACACCTACTGCTGCGAGAGAAAGTTCCTCCAAGAGATCCTGCAGAGCGCTGAGAGGGGGGAGCAGAGCGAGGGATGAGGGGCACGGAAAGGAAGGAGGAGCATGTGAAGACAAAACCGAGGTACGCTTGAGTCAGCCCAGCCAAAGGTGGAGTGTCTGGGCAGATGCCAGATCACAGACAAACTAGGCACAGTGACAGATCTATTCCCCCCGCTGCCTCCAGCCAGCTGTCACTGCAGATAAACACAATGGGCTCCTCTCTCCAACAACAACACGCTGTAATCTGGAATTGACAGCTGATTCTGCCTCACAACTCTGACGGAGCTGAGGGAAAGACACTGTGAGTCAATTAACTGGATGACATGAATTTCCATTTAGAATGTGGGCTGAGTAGAAGGAGAGAAAATGGTAGACAGCAACAGGAACCTCAGGTGAAGAGAGAAAGTGAGATCACTTTTACAGTGCTGTGTTACAAAGGCAGACTTTAGTATTAAATGCTTGATGTGCAAATCTTACTGGGATCAAATGCAAGCATGTGGGTTTTTCCCAAAATCCAGAAAATACAAAGATCCAATCCCTCAACCGCAGCTCATGTGTTTTGTATGTATTCTCTGATCCAGCTCTGCTCCCAGTCCCAGCAGGTTCTGAATGAGGTGGCCTCAACCCAACAACTCCTTCACCACCGAGGTGTGACACCCATCCAGTGACACATTCCCTCCAACATCGCCGGCTGCCAGGAGTTTAATGCTTTGTGTGAAAACGCTGCCCGCGCAATCACTTTATATGGAGCAAAATGCGTCGTTAGCCTCCAAATCGCTGGCACTGCCAGGTTTCTCTTCAGTCTTTCCACGGGGCATTACGCACAGAGCAGTGGATCAGCGGGCTGTGTGCTAGTTGTGACTGTGTGTTTACGTTTTCACTGGGAAAGCTGGCAGCAGCTGTGTGTCTGGGCATGCCAGTACAAGCGCAGGCCTCAGCTGACCCGGATTTGTGTCTCTTTACACAAAAAACTTTTCACAGCCTCGATAAAAAGAGGAATATCACACATACACATTTAAGCTCAAACACTATCAAATGAAGAAACATATATCTTCACTGACTCTCTGCGGGAGCCACTCTTACCCTCATACATTCATTCTCTCCCAGCCTGTCTTGGCCTAGTTAATGACACCAGGGCACAGACTTTTAAGAGGTCTATTCCCTTTATGTCCAGAAACGTAATATTCAAACTGTCTTATAAAAACCAGTGCTGCCAATCCTGGCCCCATTTCTCAGCCAAATAGCACCTCATTTTATCCCTATCACATTCTGCAGGAATGATGTAACCCCCGCCTCCCATCCCCAGAGCCCCTCTCACAGGCAAGCAAGTCATCCATTCCTTGCAATCTGCTGCTCTTATCATAAATACCTGGATAGTTGACCCCTGTCAGACTTATTGCTGGAGATTCCGCCCACAAATCAATGCTGCGCAGATTAAACCAAGCTCTCATGCACCATTACTGAAGCCGGAAAAAGTCATTCTTCCATATGTAGCAGATTTCTTTGCAGGCCTGGGTCAAATCATTGGAGTTAGTTTTACACTGCTTTGAGTAGCTGGGCAGGTTTGGCCAGCCACAGTGCAGCAACTGTAACAGATTATACAAATATGGGGATCTGCCTATTATTTTATTACTGGCCTGTTGTCATGAACACAACTGGCCTATTAAGGTTATGTTTTAATATGAGTGATTTACAAATACCATCACAGTTTACCATTCTTGTTGGAATACCTGTTTGTTGGCTGTCTGACATATGATTGCTTCCTCACTTCATTTCCTCAGATGCCAGGAGACACTTTCTATTCAATTTCCAGGAATTTATTTTCTCTGTGGCAACAACACGCGTTACATTATCCATCAGAACAGTAATTCTGAAAGTCACTCTGTAACCTCACCAGGTTAGCAACATTAACAACTCACCATGCGACACTCTTCTGAATCTAATACATTCACTCCTATCAAAGAAGGAATCTACCAGGGACAATGTGCAAATATCTACATGAATGCAGCTTCTTGAAATGGAGTTTCCAGAAATAAATACTCTCATACGTGGGCGATCATGGTTCAGTCTGTGATTTGTCCTTTTGACAGCACCTTGAATCTACCTCTGTATATGAAAGGTGCTTTATATAAAAAAATGCCTTGCCTTTGACATCCTCCAGTCAACACATTCTTAAGTTTTCAATTTCATCTGATTAGTTTTAAAAATGACAATTAATGACAACAGACTTGGGATATCTTTTCAGTATCAGTATTTAGATATTTAAGCATCGCATCAAAGTCATTATTTTTTTTATCATGACTAGTACATCCAATCTTCCTCACAGAGGGTTTAAATGTCAATGTCAAATATGTATTTTTCATTTTGTCATGATTCGTGTGACCCTGTTTAAACCCCCAGCAGCTGAAAGCAAACACAGACTTTATTAAGATGCAATCTGAGGCAGCAGTGTTCTTAAGAGTTGAAGGTGTATTACTGAAGAATGTGAAAGAGGAGCTTTATACCAGATATATACAGTCAACAAAGATTTAGCAGCTACTGAAGATGTCAGGATCCACACGCTCTGTAAGGAAGGCAGAGGATCCCTACAGTGAAAAGAGCAGACATGTAATATTGATCGCACATTGCCGACTCAAAATGTGTGAATGGCTGACCTTCCCAAAAGTTAATGGCAAAAACACAAAATCTCTCTTCAGCACGGCTTTATCCGGCTGATAGTTCACAGCTCACACAAATTACCGTCTCAGCAAGTTATTCTTCTTTGTTTACAAAAGAATAATGATGATAATGATCACATTCGTCCCGATGGTGTATCCCCCCCCCGCTCACCAATCCCCCAAACAAAAACAACTTAACCTTCTCATCCTCTTTTCATGGATCGGAAGCAGTTGTGACACTCTGACATTTACCTCAAGTCAAAACGCTGCAGCTCTCTGACCGTCCTTTAAGCAAACGCTCCTCTATTCTCCAGACTCACTCGCTTTAAATGTTACCCTCGTTTTCAGGAGGAGGTCACACACACAGTGTCTTTTCACCATTTCCTCTGAGCGTTGATGTGCGGTGAAAATGCCTCACTTCTCCGTGAGCCTCGTTAAACTCAAATGGCATCATGCCAGGCAAGATTGTATTTGGACTGAACAAAAAGAGACACACAATGCAGTTATAAGCACACATGTAGCTGATGTTATGGGAGCTACAGTATATTGCCTTTATAAAATGCCAGACACTCTTATCCAGCTAAATATCTGAATATATTGAAAATCCCTCAAAATAGAATCAACAATTACCATATCGTCTTATTTTCTTTCAATATGTAAACATTTTTGCAGTGCAAGAAAAATAGTTTAACCAGTGCCCAATGCAAATCATCTTGCTTAAAGTGTTTTCTACAGATCCAATTCTGTCTGATAACAACACATTTTTTCTATGTACCTCCTACGTTTAAGAATGGCACTCAGTAAAGGGCATACCCCGGCCAATCAAGCTGCACCAAATCTTACGCACACCAATTTTCATCAAGATCCATGAATTATTCCTCAGGAAAATCATGTAAATGTAACAAAACGCCCCAACACGCAAGGTTACAGAAAGTGATAAAAGAATTCCTGGATCTGCACCAAAATTGGATGGTTTCTACCCTGACACATACAGCATTCTTCCACCAGGTTTCGTGTAAATCTGTTCAGTTATTTGTGTGTAATCTTGGTCACAAACAAACAAACAAACAAACAAACAAACAAAACAAGATACAAACGGACAGGGTTGAAAACATTATCTCCTTGGCAGAGGTTAAAAGTTATTTTTGTAGTGTACAGTTTATGTATCACCTGTAAATATTCCAAAAATAAATGTGTCGTGAAATCATCAAAAATCAGACAACTGGTTTTCAATCCAAGTGATTTCAGTCAAATCGCCAGAGCTGCGTGTTCTCTTCATGTAATGCAGCTGAGTTTAAACACGGGAGCAGGCCCCTGCTTTGGCTGACTGCTACAGACCCATAATGAGGCCTGATCCAGGAAGAGAATGGACAGTGATGTGACGGCAGGAGCGAAAGGTCAAAGCGACCTCTGACAGAGCAGAGCGTGCACGTGGAGATGTTTATGTGTTAGCATTCTGGTGTGTGTGTGTGTGTGTGTGTGTGTGTGTGTGTGTGTGTGTGTGTGTGTGTGTGTGTGCACGTTCATCTGACACTATGCTACTATTCTTGTCATTTGTCAACCGGTTGAAAAAGGTAATTACTGTTACGAAACATTGACTCATTACAATACGGAGACAAATGGCTCGTCTGTTCTGCCTGAAACATTGACAGTGTAATGACAGACAATCTGCCCCCAACACCCCCCCCCCTAACCCGGCATTAAGTGGTCCACATTCATCATACAGTACGGACCGAGTCCATGTAATTCATGACACCAGTTATTTTACTAACAAATCAAATGGATTGTGATGTCTCGATTAGTGAAAGTAACCATAATGGGAGATGACCTTTGAGAAACATTGACTGGAAGCCAAACAGAAGTGAACTGGGCCGCCACTTATTACATTTTAATCTCCACATGTCAGGATGGTCTAGCATTATGGATGATAAAGGAACTGTGTTTAAGAGCAGGATCATATGTCTTGTATAGTAATTAAATGGAACTCAAGACAGACAAAAGGCGTCTCCATGCTCTGAAGCTGTAGCCGTAGTCACTACTGTGACTGACAACCTTTTTTAACCCCGTCCTTATAGACCTGCCGTCACGCCCCAGGAATTTGCATCTTGTCTGAAACACCGTGGTCATTTTGTGAGTGAGAACGACTGCTGGTCTCAAGAGCCGAGGATGCCATTTGGAACTGGAGCTCAATTCACTAACATGGTGTATAAAAATACGCTCATGGAGCTCGCCATTTTTTTTTTGTTGGGCTCCAAGAAAAATATGGCAGGAAAGCAGGAGCACAGTGCTGTTATGTGGCCGTGTGGGATTTGTACATGTGTGTGTCTGTGTTTGTGCATTTACAACTGCATAAACCAAGCTTCATGTGTGTTCTACGCACATGTCAGCTTTCCTGTCTGCCTTCATCTCCATCTTGCCTGCCAAGCTGTCAGTCGGTGCATGTGCATAACGAGCCCGGCACTTCTCTGTGTGGGTTGCAGGCATCTGTCTGTCAATAGCTCTTGTTTTGTCTCTGTATTTTTATGTTTGCCTGTCTGCCAAGCTGCCAGTCGGACGCGTTTGCAGAAAGAAAGAAGCCATCTTTCTCAGCTGAAGGACTCCCCACAGAGAGAACTGAGAAGCCCATCTATCTCAGTGGGTATTTGTGATTGCCAGCGGAGTGATAAGATGCCCCCGGGGCAGCGCTCTGTGCTCTGGCTGGCAGGGATCTTACACTGCGCTGATGAGCGCTGTCTAGAAGCTTTATCTGGGACAAAAGCGGCCTTGTTAAAGCTCAACACCAGCGCTTAAACTAGCCGTGAAGAAACAGAGAGAGCGAGGAATTATGGGGCAGCGGGAGGAGAGATGTCTCCGGCTGAATATAATTACCTAGTTCAAACGACGCTGAATATGGTAAGTAGTACTTATCTCCGCGACCTTCCAAGTCTGTGCATTCCACTGTCATGGAAACGTAATAGAGAGAAAACTAGGTAATTGTGCTGCTCTATGTGGCAGTGTACTTCATCTGTAATGTACAGTAGCTGATAGATGAAGTGCAGTCCAGACCCAGTCAAAACAGTGTCAACTTAACGCCACTAAAACAACAGCACTTCACACAGTCTCTTTAAAGAACGCAGCATGAGAAGTCAAAAAAAGGCCAAGGTACGTGCCGCTGCCTGAGCCAGTCTCATCAGAAGAGAGGCTCGGTTCAGCGTCGGGTCAAATGTCGATTAGCTGACAGGAGCCGAGCGCCAAACAAAAACGTTTCTGTCAGAGAAAAGTACAGAAAGAGTTTGAGCTGGAAATGAAAATTGTCATATTATCTACTCATCCTCACAACAGTCAAAACACTGAAGTGTGTGTTTGGGAATCTAACACAAGGCGGATCTGCAGAAGTTTTATGTCAGCGTTCATCAAAGCGCCTCAGATGAGAGGAAGTATTTAGCTCTCTACACTATCTAAACCTTGACACTGCAGTGCAGTCTGTAGTTACAGCAAAGTGCTGTCTTGTTATTGTGCACAAAACCTCTGCGTATATATATCACAGAATATACTTAACGCAAAGTTTCCTCTGCAGTTCTGAATGAGATCCAAACATTTATGTGGCACCAAATCACGTCAAACGCTATTTAATTGAAATGATGTGTCATCTCTGCTAGAGTACTAGAAACAGCCTGAACGCCAGCCAAGACACTCACATATTTGGCAATCGACACTATAGAATGAAGCCATAAAAACAACAGCTGTCCAACACAAACACTTTAAAATACAGTGTATCTGAGATTTACACAACCCATCAGCAGCCGTAGAATTCCCACAGATTTATACAGTGATATGCCAAAAGTGCTGTGTGTGTGATTTCTACAACTCCTTTCAGTTTGAAGCAAACAAAATCTCACATTACTGCTTTCTTTTCTTTGGACTTTCCCTGAATGAAGTTTCACTTTCAGTTTAGGTACATTTCCTTTTTTTTTGTACCAGTCACGACTGCTCCTGCAAAACAAGCTCTCAAGACAACAGGTAAATCACTTCATGTGTTCCAGGACATTTTCCAGCTGAAAATCTAAGAAATACCTGCGGCAGTTGATGCAGAAGCTTTTCTGAGCCGAACAGAAAATGAACAGAAAATGAAAATAGACATTTGCTCATTTGGAACTGATATATCTTTAATCAAGGTTTCTGCAGGTTTCAACAGGCTAGATTTTAGACCTTTTTAAGACCATGACGGATGACATTTAAGACCAATGTCAACTAAGACATGAATGTTAGAGTCCCAGACTTACTAACATTTCCCCATTATTAAAGGTAAGGTGAAGTACTGCAGTTATATGCATCAATATTTGAGACATTGCGGCTATAGAATATGTTTGCGTGCCACCAAAACATGTCTCTTAAAAAAATACATAAATATATTTAAAGTAAAGTTAAATTAACATTAACAAAATTAAGACCTAGATAAACCTAATAATAATATATGTAATATTTTCATTTATCGGCCCCCTCAACAAATCTCCACCCCCGAAACACATGAACGTACACTGACTTTTCTTTAACTCGCTTGCAGGGCTGGATCTACAAGTGGGCAAATTCCTACTCTGCCTACCCAATTGGTCAACTTTATTCTGTGCCATTTGAATCTGCCAATCACGTTTATTTTATCCGCCCCATCAGAACATCCTGATTTCTGAAATGCTGGTTGGACATAGGGCAGGCAAGTGACAGACAGGTACACTGACCACTCCTGTCAATTGGACCAAATTAAACGATTAGTCATGTTTATTACAGTCCTGCGAGGGCCACAGACACCTGTTGTTGTTTTTGTGGAGAGGATTTCAACAAATAAGATTAAAAGTGTTTCAGCAACAATTTACCAGCTCTACTTTTAGGCAAAATTTTTAGATTTTCAGTCTGTTTCAGTCACCCTGTTAGTTCATGTTTCCATGTCTTTCAAATAGGATGCTTTTCAAACATACCTGCACGTTCATCTTAAATAGACATTCAATGAAGAAGAAGCAGTAAAAGGGATTGAGTCAAGCTGTGTGAGAGACTGATTTAGAAAACATCAAGTATTACATGACATAAAAGCCTTTGCTCTGTTGAGCCAGTAAAAAAAACAGAATCCTTTTACTGCAATGTCTGTAGCATGACAGACTGATAGTCTGTTGCTGTGCATTGTGTAATTGTCTGTGTATGTGACTCTGTGTGTGTGTGTGTGTGTGTGTGTGTGTGTGTGTGTGTGTGTGTGTGTGTGTGTGTGTGTGTGTGTGTGTGTGTGTGTTGGCAGGTTAATGAGCTCAGTAGTAGGCCTGCAGACTGCTATTCACCCCTTATTATTCAGAGACTCTGCTGTTTGTCCACACGACTCAAATCTGGAAAATCCCAGGTACTGTAAATACTGACATGGAGCCAAAACAAGAGAAGCCTCTCCAAACACCCTGGTGACAGTGAAGGATCAGGGATCAGAGGATCTAGTGTTTGTTGTATTACCATACATCCGAGCTCCACATGGCTGAGGAACATGAGTAAAATTCCCTCTTGTACTGACAGCATAGAAAGCACACAATGTTGAGCGCTCAAAGTGAACGGCAGGGCTATCATGGAAACAAGCCGCATTGCATCAGCGTCACGGACGACTCATTCAGAGCAGACTATCATCAATTTTTACCGCTGATTACATCATTGAAGTTGGGGAGATTACACTGTTGTTTATGCTCCCATCGCAGCACTACAAATGAGAGGCTTGCAAGCATCCAGCTGTGTACCTAATAATGCAGCCTGTTTAGGACGCTCATCTCCTCCATCAGCAAGCCTCTTACATGTTTCAACAGCTAACACCGCCAGGCTGGCAGTTTACATCGGCCACATAATAGGGGAAGTGGAGCCAATATGTTAACTGATAGGTTCAGACACTGGCGGGGTGTGAAATGCTTGGCACAGCAAACAAGCCTTAAGAGTTTTTCTCCTTTCAGGTTGAGGTGCATTGTGGGTCTTTTTCTTTGTGTTGATACCAAGCGGAGTGCTTTGCCATGACAGCAGATCATACAGACGGAGTGGAGGCAGCATAATCGGCGCAAAAGGCTGTGTAACTAAAAAGATTGTCTACAGGAAACACAATGGGCTTCCAGTACCCGAGAGTACATTAGCTGAAAATAGGCCACAGGCATTTTAGTCCATAAAAGAAGATGAGAAATGAAAATCATCCTGCAGCAAGGCAACTAGGCAGCTTTTAATGACAAAAGGATGTCAACAAAGCACACAGTTCAGAGAGTGCTCTAATCAGCGTCACGTCGACATTGTTCAGATCATACGAGACCATTGAGATGCTGCGTTTGACACAACTTAAAAAGAGCAGGATTTTGGCACTAATATAATTTAATCACAGTGCTGCTAGCACGCAGCTGGTATAACAGCTCACGGGCTTGGCAAAAAGCAGAAACAAGCTTAATGTGATTAATTGCTGCTTTTCCTATTTCTATATGTCACTCAAGGATCATGATGGGAAATTAGGTTAATGGTAGAGTCACATACCACATATAGCTTTGTTCCTCTATTCATGGCTCCAGAGATGTCATTAGGAACTGGATTAGCACATGGCACGGGAGTGAGACAATTTGCTTCATAAAAGAAAAGAAAAGTAAGAGCTTAAATGTCAATTACAGATCGAAACATGTAAGTCTACTTAATTGCTCACTTCAGATAATTATCAATTGGCAGTTTTTTTCAGTCCCAAAAGTAATCCTGATATAAATCTAGGGCTAGTTGTCATGGAATTGATGTTAATAATAGCTAATAGCTAACCAGTGAGGACTTTTTCTGGAGCACTTTTATTAAAATTCAAACAAATATAGACTAAAACCAAGCCCTCAACCAACTGACTGACTCCATGGCAACAACAACCTTCCTCTTTGCATCCCCAGCTGTAGCTAGGTGACGCATACTGTACTCAGAACAAAATGACGAGTAGAGGAATGGACTGTATTTATATGGCACTTTTCTAGTCTCATCCATCACATACGGTCATGTTGTTTCTTTATTGATGTTTTTTTTTTCCAATTGATTCACATTTCATTGCTTTATAAATAGTTACATGACTTGTTGGTATAACAGTATAATTGTATTACTCCTCTTTTTCTTAACTCCAATGTTCCCATCTCTCCCAAGCCACATCACACTTTTTCTATTACAAACCATCCATACATTGCCAGGGATCATTGGTTAGTAGTTGACCTGCTCTTTCCCCTAAGCCACAGCCACCCAATAGAAGTAATGAAAACAGTAACACTAATAAAAATCCATCAAAAAGTTAAAAATAAAATGTTGACATCATTATAGTTCACGTGCCACATTAACATCATGAAACTGTGTATAATTGATGTCCTTAATCAAACCTCTCAGAAACAGAAGGGCTACCTGATTAAACTAAGAGACAGTGATGTGTTGGCATTGACGTGGCACCGTCCCAGTAAAGGGCCAAGAGTCAAACAAAGTGGCCCGCATCCTGAATGTGCAGCTCATGTCTTTATACAAATCCTCCCTTTGAAGATTTGCTGTAGCTCAGCCGCTGAACATGCCTGAGCTCGGCAGCCTGAGCGGAGGCACACAACAGTTTTACATTTCGCTGGATCCCTGTCAGCCCTGTCACTACACCTCTCTGTGGCCAGGCTGCTGCTGCTGCTGCTGCAGCTGCTGCTGCTCTGCCTCTCCCATATCATCACTTTTACAATTTCACACCACTGATTTTCATTGCACAGGGCAACTCCAGCGTGTTTTCACCTCTCTGTGTACAGTCAGTCATATAAAATTGATAGAGAACTTATCTCGCGTGTAGGAAAATCACAGCTGACATCACAATTAAGACAAAATTGAATCAAACACGCTGAATGGAATGCTGAGCAGTCAACCCACCAAACGCAGTCTTAAAGGAGCAGTTTTCCACTTTGGGAGACAAACCTATTTACTTTCATCAGCTTGTTTTCACACAAGTAGAACCAGACTAACCGTTCCCTATACTGTTTCCAGTAGTTATGCTAAGCTAACATTTCCTGGCTCCAGTTTGGCACTGAAAAAACATGAGATGGATCAATTTACTCATACAACTCTCGGCAAGAGGTCGAATAAGGTTATTTGTTTAAATGTAAATTTATTCAATAAACATTCACTGTGTACTGACAAACAATTCACCATCATATGAAAACAGAATGACTTATTATTGGTGGATTCTCATTCTGCTTTAGGCCTGTGCTGACTTAACAATAAGCCATTTAAAGACTGTGATGGAGAGTAACACTATGAACTGGATTAGTGTAACTCAGAGCAAGAAGCTTTAATCTTTTAACAGTAACTTCTTCTTTTTTTTTTTTACAATTACCATTCAATTGTAAATACAACTCTGCTCCTGAAATCATAGCTGGAAGGCAGAGTGATTCATGAAGCCGTGAAGAGCAGATCAAATGCCCTACAAAACAGCTGCGGCTCATTTGACATGTAGTCTGCCTTCTGTTGGCGGAGTTTCCTGAGCAGACCTTTCAATTCCCCTTTCCCTCGGCAGGCTGGGTAATGAAAGGCCGTGGCGGGCTAAAGGTAGTTGTGGGGTTCATACATTCCTCTTCCTCTCTTCCCACACAGTGAAAAGCATGGTGAGGCTGATCCTCATGGGCTTTCTTTTTCTTTCTTTCTTTTTTTCTTTCAGAAAGCTCCATGCTCTCAGCAGCCACATTCATCAACAGGAATGTTTGGTTTTCCAACTGAAAGGCCTCCTGCTACAATGGTCAGGTTTGGCGCTTCCCTTGTGGTGAAATTAGTGTTTTTTTATATTCAGTGATGTTGATACATGGTAAGCTGCTGCCGGGTTCATAACCCACTGACTCACGGTAAGATGGGTTTAATGGGAGATGGCAGACAGGATTCTCTGACATATGTTTGATGCATGTCATTGAATTATGAAAGCCGGTCTGAATTACTCAAAGCACAATAAAGCCTTGCACAGCTGAGAAAGAATCAGAGATCAATCACCTCGCAGAATACAAAGAAAACAAATCATGTTTGTGTCATACATCCTCACGCTGTTTGTGGGATTTTTTTTTTACTGTGAAATCACTTCCTGCGAGCTTCACACGCTGTGTGTAGGTGTGATAATGGGAAACAATGCGATCTTTGCATTCATGCTGCAACCAGCAAATTTGCAATGCAATCTGCGTGTTCTCTGTGGCCATCTCGCTGTTTGATGTGGGTCATGAGGCTTTCATGAGGCTACTGCAGCGCCGAGAACTGACAGGCGTTCTCTCTATAACAGGAGAACGCCAGGAAATTGGTCTGCATCGACTTTGAAGGTCTGAGATGTAAACTCAACCCAACAAGCTGCGTGTGATGTAAAGGCTCTGCTGAAGGTAGACACTAACAAAGGAGGTTCAAAGAATCCTCCCTCTTAAAGCACACACACACACACACACACACACTCGCCTCTGATTAACAATAAAAGGTTGTCAAAAGATTTGAGGTGAAGCATCTGAGGGTAATCACATCTTGTCCAATTTTAATAATGAAAGTCAAAATGAAGGGAGCGTGCCAGCAATATCTTTTTAGAGTATCTCTATTGAGCGTACATCTCTCCCGGCGCCTGGAGCTCTTGGCGTTCTCAGCACGATGTGGAGCCTCAGCTGTAAGACGTTTCAACGAGCTCTGCCTTCCTCTCTCGAAAAGGCCTTAATCAGGAGGCAACAATGGCAGCCGAAAGTCATCCCCACCCCTACAATACTGCTCTTTCAAAGGAGGCAGCCATTAATTGGTGCACAGCACATTCCACCCTGGCAATTACACTCTTGTCTCTTGTCTCCAGCACCGCCTGTTTCAAAGGGCCAGGAAGCGGAAGTCCTTCTGGTGCTAAAAGCACAGCAATATCCTGACTATGTCTGGCCTTGACTGGCAAAAGCCTGCAATATTTATCACAGGAGGGAAAGAGAGTGTCGTTCAGTGCCAGTGAGACAGTAACTCCTCAGTAGAATGTACTGGAAGAGGGAGCCGGGATAACACGTGGCTGCAGTTGGGAGAAATGAATTCCAGCTGCTGAAGCCACTGGTGGTGGGTCAACATCTGGGCTTCGAAAACAAAACAAAACTCGGTCAAAGAAAAAAGAGGAGCAGAAAATGTGATATAACAATCATATCTCTATTCAAGGTTGAAAACTGTCCAGGTCTAATCCATTTGTTTAAGTTTGACTCCCTCTCACATTCAGGCTCTTCTGCTGCTCGCCTGCAGGGCATCTGCTTCTCCCTCCTACTGAAATTTCCCCTGCAAACTAAATAAAAAGAAATACCACAGAATTTGTTCGCAGCAGTTGTCTTTCACCTCGGGCTACAAACATCCTCTGCAGCTACAGGTCAGTGTGGGGTCAACGCTGCTCAGTGACAGACAGCTGACCTGATAACCAGGAGCAGAAATGTCTCTTTATACACGGCGCACTTCTCAGTATCGACCATGAACTTAAGCTAAATAAGCAAAATATCATTAACTCATTCATCCATTCCTAAACAAAAAGGTTAATCTCCCTTTTTCATTACTTCTGCCAGGTTTTTGTATCTTTACCAAAAGTATTCTGGTATACGCAGTACTCTACAGACAAATCGGCTGGGAATCAAACCTCAATACTTTTTGATAACAAAAACTTTTCCACAGCATCTCAGATTTTATGATTTTAACATTTTTGGATATTTTATGGCCTTCAGCTTCAGTGTCTTGGTTCATCACCGCTCTTATAAGCTATTATTCCAAGCTATTAGTCCAGCACCAAAAGGAGCTAAAAGTAGAATGAAAATTGCAGTAAAAAAAGTGCCCTGTATCAATTGCACTATATGTTAATGAGTAAATGTTAGCTAACACGTTCCTAATACTAACTTAAATGGTGATAAGTTGCCAGTGTTGTAGTTACTGTTTTTATGTCCACTCCCACAAAATCAGTAACCATAATGCCACACTAAGTCACATACTGTTTTCTGGAAGGACACTCAGTGTTTGTGTCGTCCAGCTAACTTCTAACATGTCAATCTGCTGTGGAGTAAGGTTTTGGATGGAGGCTCCTCTCTGCAGTTGTAAAATACCAGACATCTTCTGATGTTTCCTGCCTTTGTTACAAACAGGACAAAGAGGGGATCATGGAAAAAATGTGCATTGCAGACCTCTCGGGGCTTTTTTTAAAAACCCACTGCAAACTCAGTTTCCTCAATCATCTAAGCCTTACCACATGGACTGGTGTACCATACAAACCACTAAAGGCCTCCCTCATACTTGTCCAGCCGCAGCTAATTCAATCTGGTCCTAATCTGTGCAGGGTGCAGCTCCTATGCCCTAGCAGCTTGCCATGTGCCATTAAATAGAGGAACACGCATCTTGTTGATCTGCCTAATGTCAGCGTCCAGTGGTTCATTGCTAATTCCTATCATTAGTGCATATTGATGGTGTGCAGCTTGGGGGGGGAGGGCTCTGTCCAAAACAACCAGCAGCCAGCAGAGGAAATGAGGAGGGATTGATGGTCACTTCCTGCATCGCTCACTCTGCTCCAGAGGCAGCTGACAGCGGCTTCCTGTGATTTCTGTCAGCCGCTGGCAGAGAGGGACAAACAGATAGAGCAGGATAGAGAGAGAGAAATGGCTGAAGCAGTCCTGGTGGCAGCGCATATCCACTTGAGGTTCAGACAAACAGGGGACAGGAAATTCATCAGATGTGCTGTGTATGAAACGTCCATTTCCTTTCTTTAATAAAAAGGATTAAAACTGTGACTTCCGTTTTAAATAATTGTTCGATATACAATGAGTGGGGTTAGATTGTGATAGTAAATTCAATCTGACACCGGACATCAGTTTTACTGTCAAATCTCACCTGTGAACACATGCTTAAATCTAGCTAACCTTGTTAAAACGGGTGTTTTTGGTAGTTGTTCCTCACTGTAGTTGAGGGTTAAGGGCAGAGGATGTCGTACCTTGTTGAGCACTATGAAACAAAGTGTGATGTGAATATGGGCTTCACAAATAAATTTTGATCGATTGATTGATCGCAATGTTGAACTTAGCATATAATATGGCATAATCACGTCTGGTGAAGCTTGCAGCCACAGTATGAGGAAGTCATAACAATGAAACTACTGGAGGAAGTGGTTTATAAACAGCTTTTGCAACAAACCGCAAAATGCAGCAGATCTAATACGTTCAAAAGAACTCAGCATGGTGTTTCAAACTAAAGGGCAAAGAAGCCACATGCACTTGGTTTGTACACAGCGAGAGAGCCAGGATGGCAGCCAGGATGGCAGCCAGTTCACAGCTTTAAGGGTAATTTATACTCAACCTTATATACATATCTGGATTCTGTCTGTATTGTGTGCCAGGGTCCTGCACTGGGATGGGTACCCACACGTAGTAAGTTGTGTAACACACGGGTAAAAATAAACTAAACACAGGAAGGCAGTAGGTGAAAACTGAAGTACGCTTTCTATCTGGAGAAATGAGAGATCCAAATGATTGGACAGTATTTTTTAAATCTAAATCAGCTTATATGAGGCCTAGTCAGTGGTATGGATTTGCTTTATTGTGAAGGTCTATGACACCACCGTTGACCCCTTCACTTCCGCTCAGATAACTGTCATTACAGACAGCGAACTAGCTGGTACATCAAAATGGATCACATAAAGACAAAAAACGCCAATGTTAAATATGTTCTCAGTGTCTTTGCTGCTTGTAAAAAGCGCCAAAAAGTATTAGCTTAGGATAGCCGAAAGCTAGGCAAGTCGTCGCTGAGGAAACACACTGACGGCTGCATGAGATCACGTGCCGAGATACTTTTCCAAGAACACAACTCAACCACCAAAACGAGAGGACAGGGAGGCCATAACAAATTTGATGTGAGTGACTGTGTATGTAGCATGTGTGTTAAATAAGGGGTGACAGTTTCGATTGCGGTTCATATGTTAACAGGTCCTATCCGGGTGCGGGTTTGCAAAAATGGACTTGTTTGTATTTGTGCACTTCTTCTCAAAGCTTACAGATACCGAAGAAACATACGAAATGGAGCAGTACCACCAGAAATCGTGGGGGGCAGTGTAGCCATATAATTCAATCGAGACGATAATAGTAAACAAGGTGGGAATTTCAACAATACTGGAACTTTTTGAAGAGAGACTCTTTGTAAGTTTGACCATGGCTGTTACCAAAATGTCCGCTTTTGCCTCTTTCTTAAGAGGTTGTTGTTGTCGCAAACTCTCAACTCTATGCTGCCCTCTAGTGGATACATTGCTTAACCATAATGCCAACATAAAGGATGCATGGAAGTATGTGACAGCTACATCATTTGAAACAGACCGTTTTTGTACTTAAAGGCAGCAAACATTAGGCTATAACCTCTCTGGTGCTTGTGGGACTCGTGGTTAATCATCAAACAGCGATAAGAAGAAGTGATTGTATCTACACAGAGTCAGGTAATACTCTGCAGAGAAAATACATTCACATCTGTTAAACTCTCCACACAGGATATTGTCTGTTTTATTCAATGCTCCAAATTCTGTTGAGTGAAATATTTGAATGAGTGCTTTATAATGAAAGATGGAGAACAGATGACACTTTGGAAGCTGAGATGCGCTGAATGATATTTAGCATATTAAGTCATCAAGCTCGCCACAGCATATTTTCTCCTGTCATTTCATGAATTGAACTCTTAAGCCTGACAATTCCACTGGTGCCCACATCCTCTTTACCTATTGCCTGTCACTTTCAACAATCTAATGCGATACCATATCTTATTCACACCGAGGGACATGATATCCTGGTCAATGCATCTTTGCTGAAGGAGATGAGAGCCTTTCACAGTGTGCGCAATCAAGGCGTATAGTTAAAATTTAATGTGGGGGGCCTTAAATATAGAGAACAGGGAGGAAACCATCTCAAAGAGCATGTTAAGCAGACCGAGCGAATCATGGCAATTTTCTCAGCACATTACGGATAGTCAGGTGCTTCAGTTATTTTTAGGTTATGTGAGCTTCTTGCAGTAACCTGATATCTTGCATGTCATGTGAATGAGAACCCCAGTTCTCCTAAAATACAGGTTTCTTAGGTGCGTCATCTGTGCCTTCTTTCCCTCTGAATCCAGCAATCCATAGTTAACACCAGGGTGATCTCTTCTCGAAGAAGAGACTCTAAGCTCCCTTAAAAATCTCTCTTTAGTCTCCAGCATTACAACTCTCTACTGTTAGCACACGGCTGCACCCTCACAGACAACTCAGTGGCAGATCAGATGATTATCAGCTGAAATGAGAGTGATAAGAAATTGAGCCAGATAAGATCTTATCATAACATACTGTACGTGCATGTCTTAAGGCAACATGCCAGAGAGGAAAAAGTCATACCTTATTAGTCTCACTGTCAAATCTACTTGCAGCACTGAGACGCTGTAAAAACACTGTTGACTAAGGAGTGCTGTTTAAACAAATGTATCAGTACAGTTTTTCGGTGGTGTTAAGCAAACAAGAACGGCCCATTGCTAAACTGAAAATGATTTTTATTTTACTTTGTTAGCCTATTATCTGAATTTCAAACATTTCAGCAAAAAAGGATTTTATTTTGCAAGACTAGTGCTGTTAATCTTTGAGGTATGACATACACATGCAACACCATGCAGTACAGTTGTTATTAAAAACCATAACAATGGCAAGGTGAAACACATTTGCTCTCAGTTGCTGACTTAGCTGTGCTGCATGTTGTTCCTCTAGCTCCACTACTTTACATCGCAGGAAGTAATTTACTACATATATTTTGTAACTGTACCTAAGTATATATTTCAGGTATCAGTACTTAATTTGATTACTTTTACCTCTTACTTCCTACATTTTAACACTATCATCTGACTTTCTTTCAAACAGGCTTTTTACATTTGTTTTAATGCATTTGAGGGGAATTGTCTTAATTTTTGTATCAAATTCAAAGAGTAATTTAGGTAACAGTCTTTGAACCATATAATGAGACACGATACAAATGTTTTGCACAGATACAGATGATGAAATTACCTGCAGAGTGAAACTTTTTACTTTTATACTTTCATTTCAGAGTACATTTCAGAGCCTGTATTTAATTATACTTTAACTAATGTAGTGTAATGCAATATAATTATGGTGTCAATAAACTACGTTGGCCTGAATGAGAAGAAAAGACAGAAGGGTTTAAGGAGCAGACTGAGAAACTACAAACTTAATTTGACTATCCTTGAAATCCTTAATAGTGGATTGTGTTAAATGAACATGTGTAAAGTAGATGTCATCAGGCTATTGCTCTGAGAAGATGAGTTAAACATATTTCAGTGAAAAACAGCACAGCTTTGAATTGATATTTAATTGGCAAACCCGAACAGATGGCAGCAGTGGCTGTAGTCACTTTGTACCCATGTTTAATACCTATTTTAACACTGATGCTATTGCAGCGGTTGCATTTCAGACAAACCAGTTGCAACCTGAACGATTCTCCACATCACGACTTCCACAGTGACATGAAAGGCAACAGTGTGGCAACTTGTGGTTTTGTGTACGTCGTCTCAAAACAGCTTTTTGTTTTCATATAACATCACCATGGCTGCATCCTTGGAAGAAAGAAAGGATGAGTCACTGTCCTGGAGGTAGTGAAGTACAAAGAGCAGTTGTTGTTGTGATGTTGTGCTTGATACTATGAGCAGCCTTGTCCCACTCTGTCTTCCAGTTTTAGCTTAGATATGTGCAACAAAAAAAAACGTCAAAACTCCTTTAATGTCACACTTGAACGCAACTTCTTCGTTCACTTAGAAATACACCAAACCCTAGAACTGAAATGAAATACCACATCTCAAATCATATAAATCTCAGATTTGGTACTTCAGCAGTTCTCATTCCTGGCTTGATGTTATCTGATACACCCCCATTTCTTCCCAGCATATAAACTCTGAAGCAATGTAACTCAACCAGTGATGCTACAACATCCTACAGCCCTTAACAGCTCTCAAAGCAGCCTGGCCAGTACAACAAGCACACTCCAGCAGGCGGGGTCAAGAGGTTAATAATTATTTCTGAGAGTGACAGCTGTAGGAGCTCAGCTGGAGTAGGCCGACGTGCCGCAGTGTGCAACCAGCCGCAGCCTCGTTCTGGCTCGTCGTGTCTGCAGAGCCCCCAGACAAGCCCGGCATTAGGAAGAGTCCACTGTGACTCACTCGGTTAATGGCTGTTAAGGTTTTACTATCCCAACCCAGCCCTGCTCCGAGACAAGATCAGAGCCGCCACAGGAGGAGTCCCCGGGGACGACTCCTTACCCCCTCCACTCCACCGCCTCCTCCCCCCTCCGCCTCCCACAACCATGATAAATGACTTCACACTTTCCACCCAGCAGCTGTCTTATTTTTCCTCCCTCTCCTCTATCAGGCTTACAAGGGCTGATATTTTACCAGGGAGATTGAGATTTGCAAGATATACAGTATGTGGCGCTACAGCTAAGTGCAAAGATCACATGATAGTACAGACAAGAGCTGGAGAACAACCCCCTTCCTTGGTGGGAATGAGAAACGTTTCATTGCGTTTACAGTCCTGACATGAGACGGATTTCAGGAACTTACTAAGATGTGTTTCTGACTTATCTTTAATTTAACTGATACAGCGTGTTTGTGGGTTGGAGACTCTCATTTAAGATCTATTTTGACTGTGACCCTGAGCATATCTTTACGCTTCAAGTCTATTCTTTTCACATTAATATAGGATTTTGACATTTTAACCCATTCTACTTATTTAACATCAAACAGTATTTATAGTCTTTTTTCTCACACTGACTGATCGAGGCACGTGCACTGGTAGGGGGCTGTACAAACATTTTGTTCTTCAGATCACTTTATTCAGATCCATAAGGACACCTTCTGACTGGCTGAGGCTGGATAAGAGTCACCCTTCATATAGCTGATGGTATGTCAATATTGGCCATGCCTCATTTCTTATAAAAGAGAGAGAGATATGTAAGCCTACACAGAGAACTAGGCAAACACCACTACACCTACACCTGTTGACTCAGAACAAAAGGAATATATTTTAATATCTTTCTCTTGTAGGAGTCTGTTATAACTGTGAACTCACCATTGAGTTCATATGCTTTCCTTTCCTTTACTTCGAAGTTGTTGATCCTCGAAAATCTAGCAAGAGCAGGCTACACTTTAAAACAATGCAACCGGTACATCCCATCCTTTGAAAGGGCCAATGGGACGGATTTTTTTTATTGATAGCTATCGGGACGTGAAGAAGATTCCAACAAATAAGATGAAAAAGTGTTTCAGAATAAATTACTGACCCTACTTAAGATGTATGTATGCAAATGTTTCAGTGGCAAACCTTCACCTTCCGTTCACTTCCAATCTTTGTGAGCAAGGAGGTAAGTAAAAGGTCTACTTCCTGTGGTGAGAGAAACCGCAGCGCTGCTTTGCAAGAAGTTCAACTTTGCATTTATGTGACAAGGCCCAAATACAAACGTGCGAATAAAGTAATAAATTACTGATATATATTTGGTCTGTAACTCATACTTATTGTCGTTATTGTAAGTTAATGTAGTGATTTATTTTGGATTAATCAGACATTTATCGTGTGTTCACGTTTGATCTGAATCTGAAAACTTGATTATTACATAACCTCAGCTACATATAAGACTCCAGTTTGGCTGTTGGCATTGTCAGTGACGCATAGCTTTAACTTAGACTGTACTAATCTTGCACCTGCTCTAATTCCCTCTGGATGAAAGCATCTGCTAAATGTACGAGGCAGCAAGGTCTCTAGTATTACATAAATCACTGCTGCAGGCCCATACACTATCTTCTAACTGTTAAGTGTAACTCAAGCCTTGGAATTGTCTATTTCAGAAAAGGCAACACAAAACACAGCGACATCACAGCACAAGAGCTTTAGTCATCACAAATGATTATGATACTCAAACTGAAGTGTGCTTTGTCCTGCTCCAACAAATCAATGATCAAGGGCTAATTCTACTGAACAGTTCAACAACTGACTACAACATGTATGAGGATGAAAGACAATTACTCTTATAGATGAAATGGAAACACATGGGGACTGGTCCTGTGAGGCATTTTGTTCTGCTCTGTCTGACAGAGCACCAGCATTTCCTGCTGCAGGGTCACTTAGTGCTGAGTCATTCAGCAGAAAAGTCCCACAATTCCTTTTCACGCCTACCGCTACTAGCTCTGGAGACTGTAATAGCTGATGCTTACTGCTACGAGAAACAAAAAGATCTTTGCAGCAGCTCAGTGAGTGGGCTATTTCTGCTGTGGTTTTTCTCATAATGAGTTTATCAATTCAACTCTTTATACCACCTTATAAAAAAAATTGGTAACACACAAATGAATTAGGTTTGGTCTAATTCAAGCTATCAACCTCGTTGATGTAACTATATAACTTTCATTTGAACAAACACAATTGTTCTGTTTGATACCAATTAAAGTATGTTTTAAGTTTCTTTTTTCTGTGTGGAATTAACATTGAATTTCAACTGTGTGAAATACTGAAGGGAGAAAACAGAGGTTGAGCTTTGGAAAACCGTAGCTTTGCAACTGATGAGCTACTTGCAAGTAATAATGTGAAAAAAAATGAAAAGATGAAGTTTCTACTAGATTAAAAAAGGATCCCATCCATCATGTGGAGAAAGCACATTTTAAAATATATAGTTATGCATAGAAAGTCAAAAGGCAAAAACGAGGGCTCCAGGGATACTAACTGCACAGATGTTCATGGTATTACATTTGCCCTCAAATGCCCTTGTGTGGTTACAAAGGTGAAAGATGGATACCCTGTCTTGGATAGCCAAACCAAAATAAGACATATTTTACTTCCGACCAAAAAAGGGAAATTAAAAAGGGTAAATTTTAAGAATATCTCTTTTAGGAAGTAAAAAAGTTTGCCCGGAGCAACAGCAACTTAAAGTGCTTCTCAAGATCAGGATGTGATGACAGATTATTAAACTTTGAACTGTTACACTACTGTATAACAACAGATTTACTGCACTCTGTGTACAGGCACACTGAGTTATTCCCAACAAGGAGGTTTGCGGAAATGAAAAGAGATTTATAGGGAGTTTATTAGTTATTAGAGTTTATAAAGAGGTCAACTCAGCAGTTAAGGGATTAGCAGAGTCACTGAGCAGGGACAGCTGAGCCTCTCCACCTGATGAGGAACAGCAAGCTCACTCGACACCAGACACTAAATATGTATTTCACTAAATCAGCAGTCGGCAGGAAGAGTCTCAGGGAATGGGCCGTATATTTTGTAGATTTAGAGACTTGCTTTTTGACAATCCACAGGCAGTGAGGAGGTTCAGTGGATTTGGAGGATAGGTAGCCTCTGCTGCGCCTAAATATGTTTAAGTAAGTGGAAATAAAATCTCATTGCACATGAACTGTGCCTGTGATTCGGTGGAAACACGTCCACTTACATGTCAAATGAGACTGAGAATGAGCCATACTCAAAAACAGTCTGCTCAGTGCTCAGTGAAAAAAAGGAAAGTCAGCCAGTAATGGAAAGCAAAGAGAAGGAAGCAAACGTACGGGTGAAAAGAGTGTTTGCTAAATTGCTTTTGAAAATACCTTGCTCTCACAGAGAGGCTGAAAACAAGTGGTCTGCTTGGCAGCATTTGTTTTTGGTCAACAGATCCATTTTTCAACAGGATCGTTGCGCTACAGGAAAAAACATACTTCGCAATCGCAACGTTTTCCACTACACCCCCTCCTCTCAATTACTGCATTCCAAAGAGGCTTCCTCAAAGCCCATCATATTGAGCTGAGCCCAGCTTTATTGTACATGGCACATCCTGGAAAGGAGCCATTGTGGGCTGATGAGTGTATTCTCATTTCATCCAACTAAGAGGAAATCATCAGGTCCGAGGAAGCCGAGCACAATCCAACTCTCTCCTGGGGGTGAGGGGGTCGAACCCTCTGCTAATTGAACTCGTTGCAAGTGTTATTGAGGCAAGGGGAGTGAAGGAAAAGGGTGACACAGCAGAGGGGGTTAGTATTTGAGATTGTGGTGGTTGTGTGTGTGTGTGTGTGTGTGTGTGTGTGTGTGTGTGTGTGTGTGTGTGTCTGTTGTGGTTTCCCAGGACCCAGCAGGCCTGGGGGCAGGGCATATGTCTGGGGGAGTGGGTGAAGTCGGGGCGAGACAACCTTCAACGAGGCACTGACCTACATGATCCCACTCGTGCTCCTTGGGGAACGCCGTATTATCAAGCCAAAGACACTGCATGTGTGATCAGGGTAATTAAATAAAAGCTATTGGTCATGGGTGTTTGAACATTTCACAGTTAACGTGTGGACACAGACAGGGGAGAGCAAACACGCAGCTGTCAACAATAATGTGCTGAAAAGGCATAAAAGAGCATTCAGTCAATTATCAACACAATGAACAACTGTTATAAATTACAACATCATCATCTTCAAAGCTTCAATCGACACAGGATTCAGAGATGTTAAGCAGTGTGTCCTGTTCTCCTGGAGCTAACATTAGCTTAAGCAGCTAGCTACTGGGCACACTCTCTCAAATTTAGCATTAAATGGATGATGTTGTGTCAACAGTCTGATATCACCTAACAGCAAATTGTTACTATTCCTATAGCTGGCCCCTGCATGGTGGCTTCATTAATAAATATAATACCAATATGCATCTCCACTTCAATTCAATAAATTGTATTTGTATAGAGCCAAATCACAACATACATTATCATGTACATTAAGGAATAGTAAAAACTAAAGAGAAACCCAACAATTCCCTAATCCAGATATGAAGCCAAACTTTACAGCCTGCAGCGATCAGGGGATGGAGCCGTGATAGTGAGGTCCCACCAGTACAAACGACTTGGCTGTCGACCATGACATTTCAGCCTGTTTTAATAACATCAAATAACTAATTACAACCAAACATACCAGGAAAAGGAACACTTAAAAATACATCAGATCTAGCTAAAATGTCATAAACCGTCTTCTAAACAATCTTCGAAACCATCATCTGTCTACTTAGACTATCAAGTTGGGTGCTTCCACTAAAATGTAGGAGGCGGGGTTTATGACATATACTACACACAGCCACAAGGGGGCGATAACGATGCTTTGGCTTCACTTTTGGGGAGCAATCATGGCAGCCATCTTTATATACAGTCTATGTTTTTACCCAAGTTAGCAGCATGGTTTAGGGAATGCAGTGTTTTGACGGCTTGGCCACCAATGATGCAAAAATCAGGTCAAAACCAAAACCTTAAAAAAATATATATAAATTATAAAAAAATGCAAATATTTTCATTCTAACATCCTAATTTAATGTACCTGCCTAACACTGCATAAGACAGTCCTTCTTTACTCCCAGACATTAGACTCATCATACTCTATAAACAATGTCCCAGGGAAATAGAAAAGCTGTGTTCCACCCAATCTTACTCACTGCAGCCAGTTGTAACAGAGCTTGAGTGATTCTCTTCTGGCTCTGACAAAAGACTTTGAAGCCAGTGTGCAAATCACCCCGACTCCCCCCCATGTTTGCCAACAAAAGCCAATTGTGGCAGCCATAAATACTTACAGATACCAGCGTTACAAAAGACCTTTGGTTTCTCTCTGCTGCCCCAGTGAAAATATATGCTCCACGAGACCGACCGAGTGCATTCAGTGCTTCTTCACTTTCTTAACCTGGAAGAGCGGTTGGTAAACAATCCACTTCATTGACATGTCCAAACAGCTGAAGACATAATGTGCCTGCAGATTTAGAGCTCTCCAATGTGCTGTGATTATACAGAAATACAAAAAATTGACTTTTATGCTCGGCTTGGTGGGGTTCTGGACAATTGAGCATAGTGTATTCCATTAAAACGACAAACGCCACTGCTGGACGCTGGGTCCTAAATCGTCAGGCCCCGAGAACAAAACAAGCCTTTCACTGGCTAACTCTGCAAAATTGATTATTGCTTTCTCTTTCAAGTGGCACTGCTGCTTTGTGACTTCAGAGCACATGACTTGGCAGGAAAGGGACAGCTGGCTCTCCATTCTGGGTCTTATTCACATGACTGGTGTCCCACAAAGGAGGGAGGATGTAAGGCTGCAGGCTGGGCTAGATTTCACTCACAGAGCTGGGCCGTGGGTGACAGTACAACTGCATGATCTTAAGTTATAAGAGAAAATGGTTAACAAGTCTCTGGTGAATATCTAATACTTAATAAATAAGGAGTAACATCTCCTGAAAGTGACAAACAGTGTGAATGTACATAATGGAATGACTGCGGAAAATGGCTCAAATCCAATAAATTGTTTTGGCTTTCAAATATGACAGGAGGTGATACGTGTTCCTCTTTATAACCTCCCTCTAAAATTGAAATCGGTTTTATGCCTTCTCTTACTATTAATATTTGCTCGGAAGACAAAGCATAGCCTTGAGCCTTAGCTGAACCAGACTACATTAACATCTAAGTGCGAGCCAGCCCTTCATACTCACACCCACTCATTATTGTCATCCAGGCAACTCAATGCTCATTACAGGTTATGTGATATTTCACTTCTCCCCTGCCTCGCTACATGCGCTAATAACCCCTTTAAACTGATGGAAAGCTTTATTGAGTATCTCCTTGAAAAGACCCTAGCAAGGGGTATAGAATGCACATCTTTACGGCCTTCAGGAGCTTCAGCCAGCTTCACAGACCACTAATCCTGGACTCACAAATCAAGACTGGGTCAACTGCATGTTTGAAGAGAGCTAAACAAGAATGCTGCGTTCCTGCTGTCATATAAAATAACACAGCTTTCACTTTGGCCTCTATAGGCTGGTGACTAATAAGACCCACCAGTAAGAGAAGAAAGAACAACAAAATCAAATTTCTGTTATTACTGGAACAGGAGATCGGCGACAACCGCTTGTTGCTTGCATTTGATATTTGAGTTCTCTTCTTAATTCCCAAAATAATTGCAGTTCTCCTTGTTTAGCAGCATGTTGCTGCTTAGCCATGGGAGGCGGGAAATGAGTTGGAAGCCAGTCCTTTTAATTATCCTTCAAATGCTTCCTGCGCTCAGCAGATGTTGGGCTGCAGGGCAGGCAGCCGAGCAGCAGGGCTGTCTAACACTGCACATACAGATCAGGACTTGGCTGCTGACTCCTCTGCTCCTCAGACTGGGTGGTATACTGTATATTTGAAGAATATTGCTATGCATTTACGTAATGCATTTCCACATTAGGATCAACAACACTGATTTACTACTTATTGCGGGTTATTTTTAGCTATCTTTTAAATAAAAATTTAAGCAGAATTGAAATATAATTGGAAACAAGCTTTCCAAATCACCCAAGTATGTATGCAATGCTGAATGAGTTATTTAAGATTCTAGAAAATAAAAAAAAAATCCTGTCCCCTTAATGACACTGTCCTCGTTTCTTGGCTCTTTTGTGTTCTTGTTACTCATATCCTACTCCACTCGGCCCTCACCACTCTTTGTTTGGCTCGGTTCTCGACCTCTGAGTCACCCTTGGCCTTCAGCACAAATCTACCTCTAATCAGCTCCTTGTGTCTAGTGACGATGGCATCCAGTGTGTTGAGGGGGGAAAGGTGAGTGGAAGAAACTGATGAAGAATATAGGGCAGATGTGTGTTGAGGGAAATGCATGACTTCACACATCAAGTGCGATCAACAAAAAGGCAGTTAAAATAAAGGCAGACATATTGACATGTATCTTTAAGGAAATTCAATATCATATACACACCCTAGATTAAGAACAATGGCTATTTCCACTGTAAATCAAATACATAAATGTCTGGGGGCCATTGAATCCAAGAGACAGACTTTTTCCACAGGTCCCATTGCATCTTTTTTTCCATTTAGAAGAGCCAGAAAAATCCAATATGGCAAACACACCAACATATGCTATGTGAACCAGTGCGCTCCTCAGTGCAGCCGCTCAAATTTGATGAGCCACAGTGACCTCGACTCTAGCAACACAAACCCCATGTAATGATCTTACAAGGAAATTCTGATACTCCTGCTAAAGGCTGAACTGCAATTTCCATTCACGATGTAGAGTATGAGACTTTTGCTTTGGCTGAATGGAGCCCCGATCTCCCCCATGGGGCCACCCGCTAACATGAGAGCAACTTACCAGCGACTGCAAGGTGCAGCCGTGTTATCTGCACCAGGTCAGCTGCCATGTGGGTCCACATACTGGAGATGGCAAATGAAGCCATCCTGACAACCACACTTTAACTTGTGTGCTCTGTGTGCTTTGGCAAAACAGAGAACCTCTTTTCAGCTGGAAGAAAAAATATCTCCTGAGGTTTTGAGAGAGCTGAAATGCTGCCAGTTGTGGAGTTCATGGGTGAAGCAGCTGTCATTCAGAAGATAAGTCTGTGCAATGCTGAATAAATACCACAGGCCTCATCTAGCGCACTGTTAATCCAGTCTGACTGGGCGGGTTTTCCATGTTGACCTGTTGTCAATGAGCGGGTTTTTATCTGATAACGTGTTTTGAATAGTGCCAAACTGTGAAGTGAAGTGAAGAATGATGCTCTTCAGTATGCAGCCTATCTTCTGTTGTATAACAGTCACATGCTATTTATTTATCTGTGTATTATTTTAGGATAGTTATAGCGGCCAGTTCAAAATTAGAGTTATTAACAAATGGCTGAAGGCGACTGATGCACTTCTTTATAATGAAAATGAAGATTGATCTGAATGTGGGTTAATCTTCTATCAGCCAATTTACTGGTGAAATCATTGACACGCATACAGAGGGTATGAAGAGGAAGGTTGAAGTAGTGACAGATCAGTTTACTCAGCGTAAAAATCTGTGCACTTCCATCTTACCTTCTGAGTGAAGGGGCATCGGATAAGACAACCTGATTGATTCAGTCTGTGAAAGGCTGCTTTGTCGGAGCCGCTGCTGGCTACCGATGACAAATTGAGACACGGGTTTTATCCACCCTGCTGTGAATACATGACACCGTCGACGCTAACGATCTGATGGCATCTCGAAAGCCACCGGGCTTAGATTAATCTGAGAACAAACATCACCCCGTGTGCAGGAACTTCAAATGTAGCAAAAGCAGCTCTGCCAGAGAGAGGCGTAGGGTGGGTGGGGGGGGGTTTAGTCAAAGCCAGATCTGAACACACATGCAGTCTCTCTTTTTTGCAAGTCAAAAGCCAGCAGGCTCACATTTGGCTGAGGTGCTGTTACTGCTCTATAAACAGGTGGTGCAGTAAAATAATTAATCCTAATCATGCCATTTTTTAAAAACTAATTTGCAATTTGACACCGCCTCTACTGCTCTGAATATGCTAAACGCTCTCACCGTTTCCAGAGGGTGACACAAACTGACAAAGGTGCCACTTGTATTTGACACCTGCTTTGTTAAGGAGTGTGTGAATGTGTGACTGTGTGTGTGTGTGCACGTGCAGCTGCAGAGTCGGTGAGCCACACAGTAGTAGCTCCCTGGAGCAGCAGGGAACTTAGGCAGCATGTAGGTAAATCAGTCTATTACTAACACTGCGCTCGCCTGGAGGAAAGCTCCTGGGAGGCTGCTGACAATACACACGCGGCCTGCCTGCTGGAGCATTCATCCATAGCTGGATAAACATACACACACACACACATACACAACATGCTCACAGCATCACTGGGCTTCCACAGACAAGCACATATGCTTATGAATATACAGTGGGGAGCCGGCACACATGTGCTGAACATGATCATCCGCACATTTGACAGTTTGAAATAAAACTAGAGGGAAATGAAATGAAAACCTGGTAATAAAAACACATTTTTAATGATCACTTTGCTTTTCAAGGGGAAAAGCCAAATCCTCTCTGTACATTTTGGATTTTTGATATTTGAGGGTTTGTTGCTTTCCTATATTGAATTAATTGTAAAATGAATAAAACTTTGGGCTCTGGATTATTGGCCAGACCCAAGAAAAATCTAATTCAAAATGTCACCTTGCAAACAAAGAATGTTTTGATGTTTCTACTATTTCTGACATTTAAGCAGCACAAGTGGTCCAGATCTGTTGTATGTAAATATATTGGATGATATTAGCTAACTGCTGATTCAAAAAAAGTACCAAACACTGAAGTAAAGAAATTGGAAAGATGTTTATAATCGTTGTTCTATAGTTTGTTCACCAGTAAGGTTTATTGTTGTTATTGGTGGTGTATCGACTGATTGATCAATGTTATGATGTCTTGAAAATATCAATATTGTAATTGGCTTCATAAATCCTGTAATTGTGTACAGGATCCCCCCAAATAAGATCATATATAATCTTGAAATTCACGACAATAAAGACCCCAGGGTCTTTCTGCAGGTCACTGTCAGAGGAGACAATGCAACCTGACAATCTAACACCACTTATTAGATCTGTCTGCTGATCTCAGGCACCAGGAATTGATGTTGCACTTTTTTTACTCCTGGGTAACATTTCTGTGCATGAAACTTGCTCATGACTGAAGCAGAACAAGTGCCCTTAAAAAGCAACAAGGGACGTTGATTATGCAAATGATGAAATCCAATGAAAGTGCACATTCTCTTTAAAATGTGCATTCATCAGGCTGAAACAAGTAATTAAAGAAATTTCTGAATCGGATCACAAGCAAAGATGAAAGATGAAAGAAAGACAGGTTTAGGAGAAAAATACAGAGGCATGGGGCCAACACTCTTCACAAAAAAATAGAGAGACTAGAATAGCACTCAGTAGAGTGTGTACCACAGACAGTATTCCCTGGGAAGTTGGTGAAAATTTAAAAAAATAAGCCTTATCTCGCAAAATTCTCCCTCAAATTCACTGGGTTCTTTCTTGATCCATGTCCCTTCCTTCCACCAAGTCCTGTGGAAATGCGTCAAGAGGTTTTTGCATAATCCTGCTAACAAACAAACCATCCACCAAACAAACAAAACGCTCAGAGGTGAAAACACAACCTCCTTGGCAGAGGTAATAACAGCACACTAGGCCCACTTACAGACACTAAATCAGCAGCGTTTCAGCTGCACGATTAAGCAAACTAAGCAGACATTAAAATATGTCACTTTATACAACAGTTTTATTACCTCATAAGAAAATATGTTTGTCTCCCTGCCAAGCTCACAGGGAGAAATCAAACATAAACAGGAAAATGCTACACCAGCAGCCCTGGCAGTATGAAGTCCCAAGCAAAGTGCACACAAAGTTGTAATTACACTGAGTGGGGGGCAATTAGATGGATCAGGGGCTAGCCCATTTAAATCACACTTTGGCTCATTCATTATGCTCAGAGCCATAAACTGAGACTCTGTCAGATGTCCTGGAAAACCACCATAGAGCCTCCAAAACTGCATGGTCATCAGATCTGCCTCTGACCCCCTTCTCTGGCGCCTGTAATCAAATGAGGCGCCGTGTGAATCATGCAACGTGATACACACTGTGCAGCCAGAGCTGCAGCCGGCAGTTTCGAGCACAAAGCACATTACCATCATCATAATGGGAATCCATACTGCAGCAATGATTGTGATTAGTTGAGGTGGCTCCTGCAAGCTCAATAGGCAGGAGAGACCACTGATACTGTGAGCACTAAACCCCCCCCACACACACACACAACATAGCCTATATTACTTAAGGAATTAAGCCTTTCATTAAGTAACATGCAAATAGGTTAAAACGACACATATACTTTGCTCCACTGAAGCAATTTCTATTTGTCAGGGTCGAGGCGGTCAGCAAGACTCCTGATTTTCTTCCTTCAGCCTAACGCTAAATGACGGATAGGAAAAGCGGAGGAACCCTGAAGAGTCAATTTGGAGCTGGAGTGGCATTTCAAACCCTGCCACTAAAATGTTACAGAGAGGAGGGAAAAAAGGCGTTCAATCAGACACCACGCTCGGCTCTGGGAGCTCTCCTCGGAAAAGCAAAGCAGCTTTCCCTGAGATGGTGTTCGGTGGCTGAAAACGATATGCGGAACAGAGCGGTTGTTGAATGAGCCTGCTGAGCCTGCTGATGGCTTTTTTAGTGTAAATGCCAGCACAAATTAATCATTCAACCATGTTTGTGTGAGTTAGGATTCATAGCTCAAGAACAAGAACACATTGTACATTGATACTATAAACAATAGGTTGATTTATAAATGAATCAAGTGGCAGATAATTATTACGTCAAAAATAATCATTCTAGAATTTTTCATGATCCGAACATCGTCTCCAAACTGTCTTTGGGTTTTGGAAACATTTGTTGGACAAAACAATGGCCGTGAAGACGTCACTTTGGGAGCTAGAAAATTTAAACAGGAATGTTTCACTATTTTCTTCAGGAAATCAATCTATCAATTGATGTACCCTATTTAAGTCCTATAATATTCAGTGTCTGCTGATAACAAGTTGGATCACAGTCTTCTAAATACTGAAACATTGAGTAAATATGTGCCTGACACAGAGACAACGCGGCTGCAAACTTTTAAATGTGGCATATCTTATTTTTCATGACATTTTTCACCTAATCAAAATCCTACAGGTCCTGGTTCAGAAATATTAAAATGATGTCATGATGCACTCAGGCAGAGAGATGATGTATCACACACAAACAGGGGGACAGTGGTGTTAAGGTGTGGAGATTCTTCCCTCACAGATGATCTTTGGCTGCCTACATTCAAACTCACTTTTCATTCATAGTTTGGTTGCAGCCTCACATAAATAACGTGTGCACGGGTACATTTATGGCAGCATGCATTTGTCTATGCATGAAATTTTAAACTGACTGTTTGAAGTTCTTAAGATGAATGCAAAGGTAAATCACTGCTGCTGGTGAATGTGCGGCAAAGCGTTCACAACCACCGCACTGAGCTGTAACCCAATGCCTGAGCAGTATGAGCAACATCGGGAATCTCCGACCCCCAATTCCTCTAATGCTCCTCTTCCCTAAACTACACAGTGACAGCACAGTGAAACTCTCCTGGGGCTTGGCTGCAGCAGCGAGCTACTGGACTGTCATGTTTAAGTCCCAGTGGAGCGTTTGCAACCCATGTAAACACAAACACTCGCAGTCCTGTCCATTCGTGTATGCGCAAAATGTCCACAGGTAAGCGTGAGCACACACACGCACTTAACATACCTGCTCTGTGTGCTTCAAAACACACGTACAAATAAAAGTAAAGTGCACTGCTTTCTCTGTATGCGTGTAATCCCACTGCATTAAAATTCCCGCAGCAGCCCACAAAGCACATGCACATACACACCATGACTTCCTAAACCAAAACACATGTGGAGGGTAATGCGATTACATGGCTCTTTGACAGGAAAACACTTCCTTGCTCAGCTAAAACGCCAGCAGTGACGCAGGAAGAGAATGGGAGAACACTCCCCGTCAACAACAACAAACAGAAAGGAATCACAGCAGCAAGGTCAGACAAGTATTCCGTCACCTAGATTAAACAAGTCAAGGCGGGGAGTTGGGGAGATGGGGGGTGCGGGGGTGTTAAGAAAATATTCCAGCCATTTTATCCCTCCTGCTGCCATCCAAACTCATTCTGTCAGCCTCTGAGTCACATTATTTATAAGGCAGGGAGACAAACTATTGACCTCGCCTCTTTTCTCCATAGCATCAGCTGACTCTGACACTGACAAGGACGCTCGGGGGAAGAATGCAAGATGGGTGAGTGTGGGGAGAGAGCACAAGTAAGAGGGAGGGGGAGAGAGAGAGAGAGAGAGAGAGAGAGAGAGAGAGAGAGAGAGAGAGAGAGAGAGAGAGAGAGAGAGAGCCACGAAGGAGGGAGAGAGAGGGACAGAGACGAGAAATGAAACATCTTGTTAAGATTTCAAGCAGAGTAGCTGGCTGCAAACGCCGCCTCCTTTCAACAGATAGGAGATTTATATCAAAATATTTGTTTCATACCCCAGTGAGTGAGTAGCCTTAGGAGGAAGTCGGAAAGAATGTCTTCCTGCAATTGGAAAGAAATTCTCAGGGGGAAATTAAGGGTTTCTAAAACTTTCAGTGAGGCCTGTCTCTACGTGCTTAGCTGCTAATGGATGAGCACATATAAGAGGCAACAGTTCAATAATGTTGGGATCTCTGATGTCCGGCTAATGATTCTGTAGTGCTTTCGAAAACCCGAAATGACTTTAGGGATGGGCAATAAAACAATATCAATTATAGCAGTTTTATTTTCACCAATAGCAATAAAGGAAAAGTATATATATATATATATCTAAATCTATATAGCTATATATAGATATAGATATATTGCTTCCACAGTTCAGTAATGGACAGTTTGTCACGTCTCCGAGTATCAGGTGGCTAAACACTGCATGGGATACAAGAAATCTCTCTTTTTATTTGTTGACTTGAAAATAGGATAAGATGATTATGATGGAATTTGACAGAGTCTGACATTCAACGTCCAACCTTTACATCGGTACATGACCTGCAAATTGATAAATAAAAACAGGGGCTGGAACAACAGACAGCAGGGATCGATTGGAATATCATCTGCTACATATGGAGCACAAACCCCCAGAGAGATACGGGGAATCGTAAGGAACGTATAGTGTAAAAGACATAACATTATGAAGTTCATTTGGTAAAGCACCCTTAACCCAGTCAAGTCACAAGTGCTTTACAAAAGTATGATTGTTAAAAATAAGCAATAAAACAGCCAAACAATAAAACATGAGCACCAGTATGTAATACTAGAGTGTTAAAGAGCAGCCCCAGGCCAGTTGAATAAGTGAGTTTTCAGCTGCTTTTTAAAAGGCGTCAACTGAGACTGCAGATCTCATTTCTTCTTCTAAACTTCTACAGTATCGGAGTCACATTCTCAGTCATTATAACATATTAGTTACTTGTATAACTTATTAGTTTTAGCACTTATTAGTGTTTCAAATAGTTTTCTAAAGATTTTTAATAACTTTGTAGAGATTTTTAAATTGATTTGATATGATTTACAAAACTTGATCAACGCTAAAGAGAAAACATTTCAACAAATCTTGTGAAGTTATGCCAAAAGGCCAAACACAGTAGTCGTCACCATCTTGCTGGTTGAAAAACATATCTGAAAGGTTTTTGATTGAATGTGGTACAAACTAATTCAGAAGAAAGACATTTGTTATGGTGACACTTGGCTTCAGTCTCCAGTGCAGGAGCCAAACAGATTTGACACAGTTCGCTCCCATCTGTTGGAATGATTCCCAAATAATCCTGACAGAAATTTCCTGTTATGTTTATGGGTTTTCTTTCGTCGGGGTGCTTTAAAAAGTTTCCAGTGTCATGACAAAGCATGCCGTGTATTGTGTTTTATGAACCCGGATCATTTTTAATCCTGCACTTTTTAGAGTGTTGTCAGTCAACCAGACAGACACAAGACAGTCTCCAGTTTCACCACTAAAACCACAAACCCACATCACCAGCATGGCTCTGGAAAACTGACTCCCAGCTCCTCATCTAAAACAGTACTGCTCACTAACAACAGTGCTTCAACAGTGTGGGAAACAAAAGACAGCAGCAGCAGCAACAACAACATAAAAGTTGCCTTTGTCACAAAGCACAAATGAGGCGAAATAATGAGATGATGCTATTATCACAGGATATGCAAATGACAAAGTCCACTAAAGCCACAAGTGAACATAAAACTGAGGCCTTGAATAACCCAGAGCCGCCACAGCTGCAGCCTGAAAGCTGCTTGCTCTGAGGAGTCGGCAGCAGCAGACTGAACAAATTTAATTAGCTGCTTTCCGTTGAGTTAACACCATAATATTTTAAAGGCACAATAAAACTCAACATAATGAAGCATCTTAAAACCCCACTGTACCAGTGTTTGGTCAGTAAGAGCAAACTTACACTGTGCAGAACAATATTGTAATAAAAAACGTATTCTAGTAAAGAGCACTAAGTTTTCAAATATGTCAGGGGACTTTGGATAAAATAAAGCACTGGATATATATGAATTTGATGGAATGTTGCACCCTAAAAAAAACATGCCTTAGAATATCTGTCATTCATTATAATTATCATAGAGCTTCAATTAAGAGTTAAAACAAACTGACAAATGTATTACATTTTACATTGTGTAATAATAATAATAAATATTATTATTATACATGTGTACAGACACAATATATGTTTCCAACCTTAACTACTACTTCATGAGAAGTAAAAGTAGATAACTGGATACTAGATGATGAGGGGTTTAAGACCTTCTTCATACATATCAGTGTAATTCACAGGAAATAAAATCCAGTACAGAACAGTGCTATGACCAGTAGCTTATAATGCTAATACTATCTTATGTTACATAGCTTTAGATAGATACTGCATGGGTGTGTATCAAGCATTACTGAATCAGATTGTTGACTTTAGAACAAGTGCTTCTGTCACAAGTACCTTTAGCATCAATCATTATCAGATAATAGTTACTTAAAGTAAAGCAGCATTTTGCAATTTGTTTGCATTGGATGTTAATAAGAAGAGAGGGACAATTAAATTAGCTAAAACTATAGAACAACTACAATAGTAGTCAGTACAACGCAGACCTCCACTGTCAACAAGATCCATGAATTACTCCTTGGGCAATAAAAAAAACACTCTTGGATCCACACCCTGACCCATAATGCATTCTTCCACCAAGTTTTGTGGCGAGTCAAGTCCAGTAGTTATTTGCATAATCTTTCTACAACGTAACAAACGTAATAATTACAGAGGTGTTTGCATCAAAAGTATCCAGAACAAATCTGATTATTAGCTCTGGATGAGAAACCTGCATCATTTGAATATTTAGTGTGTACAACGACACCTCCATTAGGTAATAATGTTGCAGTCCCACAGCTCCTGACAGACACTGCCGGTGACTGCACACATTTTTATGTAATACATAGTGGCGCTGGCTCCTGGGTTGAGGTGTATTGTACCAGTTACACCTCTGCTTTGTGTTAATGACTTGTTGCTGGAAAGCAAATTACCCTTAAGGGATAATAAAGACATACACTGAACTGTTCTGTGCTACCACCGCTGCTCTTTATCTCCCACATATCTGTGGAGGTGATCACAGTACCAGCATAAAGCAATATGACCCTTTCACTACATCACATCCAGCAATCAAACCACTGAAACATTCCAATAAGATCAAGAGCTGGCAGTACACTCAGGTTCCATCTTATAAAGGCAGGTTTTCATTGCTTTTATTGCAGTTTTTTTTATGTCTGACATGTGTATGTTGTAAGGGACAATTTTTTCTGTGTTTTAAGCAGTGTTAATCTCCACATGGGTTATTTGTTAAACTACCACTCATCTATTTAGTGCTCCATATTTTTCTTAATCTGGTCTGTATCCTGTGTTGTGCTGCTGTGATGACCCAATTTCCCCGGGACGATCATTAAAGTTTCATCTCATCTAATGGACTTTATTTCATCCTTTGTAAATCACTATTTTGAACAGTATTAAACAAATTGTTGTCATGATTATGTAGCCTTGACTCAAATTAAAATGTGCATGTTGATACATATATTAGTGATGCTAGATTGAAGCGCCAGAAAATTAACGTTATTTATTATCTTTGAACGTGACAATTGGCTCATCGAAAAATTACAAGCATATGTTTTTCTACAGAAAATGATTCTTGCCTATTTGAAACAGCATTCAGATCACAGCTATCCTCTCTGAGTGTATAATGATATCATACTGTTTATTAGAAATGAATGTATATTAAATTCATACTTAGGGTTTACCATTAAAAAAAGGTGGTGGCCGATTGTACAACAAACACAAAATCAAACACAATGGAAAGAAAATCAATCCAGGGTATATTACACTGATGGTGCAACCATCCAGACAAAGTTAAGTAAACAAGGTCATGAGTTTTTAAAACCCAAGCTGTAACCTGCAGAGGACCTAGTTTGCAGATCCTGTTTGATGTTATGGTGAGCATAAAAACAAACATTGCAATGTGCAGTTTAAAAATAAACATTATTCATGTTTAGATATAATAATAGAGGGCCTCAAATTAATCCGTGTGGGACCCCTCTATCAATTTCTTTAGGACTTAATCTGAAACCACAGGCAACAAACAGTCTAAACTCTAGTGTAAATATATGTATTGAGTTTCACTCACTATAAACCAGCACATTAAAAATAACATCTCTACAGTACATCTGAAAAAGCTGGAGGGAGGCAGTGTCACTGTTCACAGTAATAGCACAATATTGTAGAATTAGGTGGAGACTACCCTTAGCTCAAAATTACTTTTGGCTATAATTCATAACAAGTAAAAATATTTCTTCAATTTGTGGTTCTTTCAGATCTCTCATCTCCTAAACAGCATGGAGCTCATGTTTATATATTGTTGAACAATAATCCCCAGATGATGAATAATAAACAAATACACCAACATTATTCAGCCTTGGCAGAGTGACTGCTGGGTATTATTATGATGCCTCTCATTATTACTGCCTCTGCATCTGCATATTACATTGGTTCAACATCTCCTTCTGGTATTACCACATAGCTGTAATCCACAGTTATGGCTCTATGAGCGTGGACTAATGCCGGTGTTCTGCAGCCTGGCCTGCTAACAATTACAGGCTGATTAACAGCAACACAAGGAGATGTTTCAAAAGGAGGAGTGGGGGATGGCTGTTTCTGTGAAGCCAAGGGTGACCTGGTGGATTAGGTCCTTTACACACACAAACTCACACAGCTACATATACAAACACAGTAGACCTCGGTTCAGATCTGCTTATTGTTGGCACTGCTCAGCCGTGTCATGGTGACATCTATGTGCAAGCAGGCGAACTATCAGCAGACTCACCCTTCGCTACACACTAGTGCACTGTTCAGTCTCCAGCTGATGGGGACAATTATGTAGTCGCCTCGCACTGCGGCCACAGCTGATTTAAAACCACTTAAAGTGTGACGCTTTGCCTAGTCCAGGTGAAGGTGTGATTAATGATGGTCATGAATGGCACCATACTACACACGTGTATGCGCCTCGCTTCACTCTTGCTTCATATTTTACATACCAGACATTTAGTACATGCTGGTATCCCCAGCAACTAAAGCAACACAACTAAGGATATATAAACATATAAATGTGTTTTAGTTTTAAAAGCAAAAACCTCTCGGTCCAGACAAACATTTTAGCTCCATAACAGATGTAATCTTCCTCCATACTAACATGCCTGAAAACCCATATTATAGGAACACTCACAGACAGGAGGAAGATTGTCTATTTGCAGTTGGGTGATAAGTTGTGGAAAACACAATGCATGAACAAGGTAAAACTGTTACTGAAAGTAAATGTTAGCAACGCTTTGCATTCCCCGTAGGTAGTCAAGTCTTGACTGATAAAACCCAATCAGAAACCAAATATGGCTGACTGCATCATCTTTCCAAATGTCTCAGAGTATTCAAACTAAAATACAACCAGCAGCTCTTAGTTTTAAGGCATGAAAACTCTTTAGTAGTGTGGACACAAGGCGGAAATGTAGCAACAATTCTGCATGTGAGAACTAAAATGTATAAGTGTGGATTTAGCCAAATAAGTCTTCCTCCATGCCAACAGCTTTTCGAGGGTGTACTAAGACACAGCAGTATTTTGAGCGAAATGCTTACTTTAGCATGGAATCATGTTCACAATGGTAATTCAAACATACTAATGATCAACTGTTCACAACATTATCTATTATGCTTCGCTAAATCAATAATAAACACAAAGTATTAAATATCTTTCTGGTGGTGCTGCTGGAGGTTAAGTCAGGGCATCACAAAATCATTTATATTCATCCTCTGGAGACAATAAATGTCTGTCCAAAATTAAATGGCAATCTGTTCAATAGTTGAGATATTTTATATTAAAGTGGTGGACTGTGCAACAGACAAATCACTAGCATGGCTAAAAGGACTGTGACAATTCAATGACAATGTCAACCTCATGTCAGTGGTATTGTTAGTAATGGAGCACATTCCCCATAAAGAACACTGCTTGACTTTGCTGAAGGAGATACATTTGTTAGAAGTGGTTATCCATTTGAATGTCCTTCCTTTCAGCTTCACTAGAAAGCTGTATTTGAGTTTGCACTGGAATTGAATGCAGTTTATCCTGGTAGGAAGTGTAAGTAATAAGAACCAGACAGGAAAAAGACTTCCTCCTTCTCATTTTTAGTCCTCTTGTAACAACACTGCACTACAAAGAAGAACTGGGGAGAAGCAGAGGGGGGTGGGGGGGGCGGCAACAGTTCATCTTGTTTGAATAAATGTCTTTAGGCATCCAGTCACATTAAAGCTCCCACGGAAGGACTGCAGCACAGAACTGTATCTTTGCAGGTTCAGTCAGAGTCACCATTAACCAAGCCTTCATTAATGACTTGCCAGCAAAACTGGTATTTCCCCTTTTTTACACGGAGTACAACATGTATGTGAGAGTTTGTTTCCCTGTCTTTGTCTGTGTTGTGTGTGAACCACTCTGCAGTTCGGATGTCTGCTTTTAGCTGCTCGTTGTAGGCTGATTAACTTTGACAGGCTGCCTCTCAGACCCACCACAAACACTAGCAGTAAAGACACCAGGCAGCATTTCACCACAGGAGAGTCTGCACATACAGCCTGGACTTGTTGCTGTCCACATTTGGGGGATTCTAACAACTAATCCAAAACTAGCCAGAACAAAAAAAAAAATCATTATAATGATAAATACGTTCTTGAACATTTTCTTTGTTAGTACCGTGATGCCATGCTATATTCATGCCTAAAGACTCTAATGACTAATAACATAGCTCTAGATACTCAATTAGCCACAACTAGCAACAGGTTTACAAACCTATATGGTCTGCGATACTTAAGAGCGAAAGAAAGAAGGTCTACAACTTTTTCTGTGGGGATTTTGCCATTAAATATTTTATCTAACCACTGTTAAAGTATTGAACTTGTATCTGTTACGGTTTGTCTAATGTTCTCCTGAAGACAATGTTTGTTTCTCAAGGAACAGGCAAAGCTGAAGGACTCCTCATCAGACATCCAGACTGTGTTACCTGTTAACTTAAGCCCCTTTTCCACTGGTCAAAAACACATCTAAAACCCACTAACATCTGGCTTTTGTCTGGAATAGGAATGGATACAATTGGCATTCACTCTCGGGTCAAACAAGTCTGCAGTGGACATGGGTTTTTATTGGCTCAAGCTCCGATTGGCAATGTTGGAAACATGAACCCCAGGTGAAGGCGATAATTTATTTGTCTTTGTTTTGGCAGTCGAAACGCTGACACTGCATTTTTTATGCATGATGTTATGATGCGCATTCAACTTTGTGGCTATGAAAGTTGCGTAACAGTTGTTTTTTTTACAACTTGGAAACAACGTGCAACAGAAATGTTATGCTTGTTTTGTGGAAGTTGCAATACTGGCAAGACAGCGAGGGGAGACAGGTTCTCAGTTTCCGGGAAGTTTGTGATGTCGAACATCACTCACTGGGGGAAAAAAAGACAAAAAGGAAAATTCCCTTCAATGAGAAAAGAAGCGAACCACCTTTTTTTGCCAGCTTTAGCCGCATTTAGAAAAACCTGTGTATACCCACTAATTTCAGTGTAAAAGAGGTATCGCAGAGCTGTGATTTTAAGCCATGTACAGTGTGTAAACAGAGTGTGTATGGTAAAGACCCATCCAACAGCAGTTAAAACAGCCTCAGCCTGTTGCCACGTGGTGAAGGAATCTCCAGAGACAAAGGATTGCAAGTTGTTTACTTTATTTCACTTACTAACATCCAGCAACCCCTGCTGATATCCGTGTTCTATCACACTACAAGAGAGCAGAAATAACACTTAAAGAAACTTAAGTCATAGTAGTGTTACATGACAGCTGCATTTCATTTGGGCAAGTGCAGGAATCGAATGCATCTAAATGTTATTTGCTGGCAAAACCGATTGAATTCAACAAATCCTTTCTGTGCAATTTCAAGCTTTAACAACTCTGAGATATTAAGCAGCAGCAAATAAGTTATGTGTCACAACTGTGTAACCTGCAATCGAATCAATATTTCCACCGGCATATTATGAGGTCACACCATAAATGAGAAGAGGGCCATTTGAATTTGAACTTTGTTTCAGGTGGGATTTAACCTTTTCCACAAAACCTTCCACGTAGTATATTAAGTGTTCTCTAATATACTGTAGATCCTGTACTACTGCATAACAAGCAGATGAATGATAGCCTGTGGTCATAACAACATTTCCAGCATTGCTTGTGCCTGAGGCTGTACAAAACAGATGGAGACGTACGCCAGCTAACAGTAGCAGTGGTGATAGTTGCAGTGGTCTGTGCTCTTTCCCTAACAATGTAGGAAGGCTGTGTATATCGTTTTTAAGGAATAACCAGGTTAATTTGTTGATATATGAAAATATGGAGGAGAAACAGAGCTGAGTTGCAGCACTAATGGCTAAAGGAATTATATTAAACTCAGAACATTTGACTAAATTTCTTTGACTGTCTCCAGCCGCAAGAAAAGGACAGCAGTAGGGGAGCATCTCCAGTCCTTGACCTTCTACATGCAAAAAGAACATAGGCACAAAGGAGAGAGCTTAATGCACAGTTATTTGGAATCTAAGTTCCAAATAAGGATTCAACCAAGCCTCTTTTCCCACTAACATCTGGATGCAATGTGAGTGGATTCAATCTACATTCTCTCCCTGGTCAAATGACTCTGCAGTAGACACAGGTTTTTAAATCGGCTCCGGCTCCCATTGGCAGTGATGGAAAGGTGAGACCCGGGTGAACACGCTAATTTCACAGGACAACGAGGTGAGAGAGCTCCTCATTCAATTTGTAAGATCAAACTTGATGCACAGAGGGGGGAGAAATGAAGAGAGGCAAATTATTCTACTGGATAATGAAAAAGGAGTCGATCTGCTCTTTTAGTGAGTTCATCCGCTTTTAAAAAAAACTAATTATGCCAGTTAATTTTGGTATAAAATAAGTATTAGATTGAGGGCTTTCAGGCAGATAGAATTTTGAGTAAGAGGTCAACAACCTAATTAACACAAACTAAATACTGTATATCAGTGTTGTTTTCTGCTTCTTAGACTAAAGATAGATTTACAGTGCAAGAAAATATGACAAATAATATAATTGTAATAAGATATAAGTCAGATAAATAACTCTTAGGATAAAAACTGCTCTAACTCCACACTGTTGATTTGCCAGTATCACGTTGGAGGTTAAATAACCAGAAGCATCGCTCTAACAGGTTGCTTTGTGGGCACGTGCTCCCCCCTCCCTCCCTCTTAACACCCTCACTTTCCTCTGCTTTGACAGGCCTTCACTTGTGCTGGTGCTCAACAGAAACACCATTGTGCCTTCCACTGCAAACAATGCCTGCTGTTTTGCCGAAGGGCCAGAAAACAACACATTAGCTCACTTTGCCTCTTTTGTCTGCCGTAGATTCAAGTCATGGCTCTGTTTGCAAGGCCAGTAAGTAAGAGAGGACTGTTAATGACAGTTCAGGGAATGTCATAATGTCAAGTGCATAGTGGGGTGCTGAAGTGCTCTTGGGCAAGACCCTGACTCCCTGCCAGCGTTGGAAGTGTGGACCTGCACCTTGATCTGTCTGTTGACAACCTGAGGCAGAGGGAAATGATAAACCTTCTCCCTAAAACCAAACAGCATGGTCTGACAAACCCTTATATCATAACCCAATGAAGGCTAACCACTATGTTTCAACACAACTTATGTGGATGTCTTTATTCACATATAAAGCAATGCAGGGAGGCATACTCTACCTTTTTTATAAATCCACAGCAGTATATCTCAATTCAGCAGCAGCACAGACACTGCCGAACCTGCCCTTGGTTTTAACATTCCTGCCTGCAGCTATAGACGCATGGAGAGGCCTCCAGAGGTATGTGACCCTCAGTTACATTTATATGCTTCAGAAGTGATAAAGGCGATGCCAAAGGCTAACAAATGACTGGCATCTACAAGAAATAAAGGCTTGTGCTGCCAGTCATAAAACACTGTTAAATGGCATATCAATCAATGGGAGGGTGGGGTGTAAAGAAAAGACGAGGAGAAGGATAGACAAAGCAGGAAGTAGGAATTTGATGTTGATGAATTTGAAGCTGTACGATAGATTTACTAACGAGCTTAGTGGTGACCGATTTCAGCCTCGGACAAATTAACTGACTGTTCAATTTGGAAGGCACCACCCAGTATAAGCATAAAGAAAAATAAAACCGACTGACGCCCACTACCCCCATGGTGTAGTCTGTCAGTGTGTGTAACCGTTTTCCACCTCATGCATTATTGTGCAAATTGAAAACCTGAGGAGAGCCATTCACACACACACCCAGAGAGGTAGTGGTGTGTGCGTGGGTTTGTGTGATCAGTGGGAGTGGGGGTTGGGGGGGGTGCCGCCATCTCCCTCTCAGCGTCTTGGCAGGCGGGAAGGGGAAATATGATTATCCGGCGGGGGAATTGTTTCATCAACACCTGGAGCAGATAAATGAAAATAGGAGGATTTATGTACTAGAACAAGCTTACCTCTAGTGCCAGGAAGCAATTAAGCAGAAAGCTAGAATACCCCCACCCCACCCACCCCTTATGCTCTCCCTTTCTTCCCAGGACACTGTTGCTTTCCAACTCTTTACCTTCCTTATTGTGTCTCCCCCCCTCTCTGTATTTGTACGCTCGGTGCTCACTTCACACCGGTGGCGCAGTAGGAGAACTAATGGCGAGCCTTAGGGAAGGCCAGCTGGAAGAAAGGGAAGGTATTCATTCCCACAAAGTGTCTCATTAAAGGCTGATAACAAAGTGGCTGTGAAGTGTTGTGATCTCATTTGACTCTATGTTGGGGGGAGCCAACGGAGGCTCGCCTCCCGTGTCGCTACAGATAGACAGCGCAGCTTGTCTCGCCTTCCCGCTGTGACCTCGGAGCAGAAAGAAATTGTAAATGTAATCATCTGAGGGATGTGTGGCTCCATCTTAAAAAGTGGTGTTATTCTTATTTTGTTGCAAAGCTTTGGCCTTAAACACCCAAGACAAGTGAATTTTTGCAAATATAATTTTATTGCATCTAACTTAAACAAATCTATGGTCTGCAAGGACTAATGCTGGGTGTGTCCTTTTCCATGATGACTTGACTGGATTGACAATGGCATCACAATGAAGCCATTCAGATAGTATAATGAAACGCTGGCACACTGACACAACAAACTACATTGGCAGTTTAAAAACTTGTGCTTTGTTGGAGACAGTAGTTGTCTTCAGAGTTTGATATAAAAAATAGCAGCCAATGTCCATTCACCAAATGTATTGAAAGCAGTCAGGGGGCCATAACACAGCAAAGTTCAACAGTCATTTTGCTCTCGGGAAAACCGGTACAGATTACACTCAGGAAGATTTACTATGTTATATTGAAGATTCCTGCACTGTGATGACAGTTACATCTGCTGAGCAGGAGTCTGCAAACTCAGCAAAGCCTTTAAACACTGAGAGGGAGGATGGTGCTATAGCTGGGGTTAATTAAATTGAGACGGAAATTGTAGCGACTACTATTGAGACATCACTTCAACATCATACTGAAAAAGCTCCAGACTAACACAGAAGCTGTAAAATTGCTGCAAAATGTCATTGAGGAGAGGATTCCAAAATTGCCCTTTTAATGCAATTTACCGTTGTTCTTCTTTACATAATGTCTTCAAATTACATCAAAATCATCTCATTGCCTCTCGTTGATAAAGTAGCTCTGTCTGGGGCTTTTGTCATTCAGGACGCAGTACTACTTTAGAAAACCTGCATCAATTTACAAGCAACACAAATAACACTTACAGCAACTCTGAGGTCGAATAAAGCTGATAAGATAAGATAATCCTTTATCAGTCCTACTAATGGGAAATTTGCCAGGTTACAGCAGCAAAGGGGGTAGATAAAACATAGACACTAAGGAAAAGTTATAAATGAGTAAAACTATAGGGCAAACTTAAGGGAATATAAAAACATATTATACAATAACAGGCTGTGTAGTATTTACTTTGCTATAGTTTCCACAGTCTGGTATTTTGTTTGTAGATAATATGAAGCTATGACAAGTAATGTACACAAGCCACAAAAATCCATCAGCGACCAGAGATAATTTCTAGGCAAAACAGAGATTGAGCTGATGAATGTGCCAAAGTCCTCTAAATGATATGTAGACCAATAACAAAGATTAGGTATCAGGGTCAACTGCAGGCTAACCTCCTCTCTGTGAACCTGGCTGATACTCAGGCCTGGCTCCGCGCTCAGTGCTGGCAAGCATCTGTCATGCTGATGTATTCTGGAGCCAGATCCTTTCAGTTGAATAATGAGAAATTATAGTATGAAAATTAAGTTGAGTGTGGTCTGTCCTTATTCACAAAACCAGATACAAGCTTCATATTAACATTGAAATGTGCTTTAATTCACTGCAGACACTGACCCAGAAAAGCAATCACTCAAGTGTCTCCATCAATGAAAATCCTAAACTGTATCAGTTTTAAAAATGATGGACACCTTACCATTATTTTCATGATTACATTTGCAGGACGCATTATCAATACACTGTCAAAATCCAATATATTAGAATTCCAAAACTCTGTCGTCAATGCCTACCCAAACGTCAACAGTGGGAAAATGCATTTAGGACTCAGATATACATCCAGTCTACCACTAGTGTTGGTACTAACATAATCATACATTATTCATACAAATGTACAGTTTATCTTTAGTATATATTCCATGCAAGTGTTTCCAATGTGAGTTGATTAGGCAGCACAATATGGAATCAAACAACCTGCTTCATGTCAGTGACTGGGCTGTGTTTACTCCTTAATTAAAGGCCATACATTCAAATCATAATAGCACAGTGGCTGTGAATGGTGTGGTACACAGAGCTAAAGCAGCTGCTGTGCTATGAAGCCCAGAGATGTGGAATGCAAACAGTAGCTTGGCAGAGTTCTGTTTATGTTCCCTCACTCTCACACGCTGCCTGTTTTCTTTATTGACTCAACAACTGGCCTTGTGCTCGGGCTCCAAGCGTGTGTTTATGTGTGTGTGTCTGCGTGTGTAACCTGTTCAGGACCTTTTCAGGACCAGGAGACCTCATTGGTACCAAAGCCCGGTACGAATGAGGCAAGAAATCATTTCTGAGCTCCTGGTTAAGGTAAGGGTTAAGATGTGAATTGTGGTTAGGTTAAGGTGAGGCTTAAGAATGAACTGGTCATAACCTGGGGATATGGTTTTGGTTTAATTGTCCATAATGAAAGGAAGTCAATGTAAAGTCCTAATAAGGATAGCTGTGCAAACGTGTGTGTGTAATTTTGATCTCATTCCATGCATTGGGTAAAGCCCTGCTGGCTCTTGGTGCATGTCCTGGTTTCAGACACACTGACAAAGTGGTCTCACTGCAATGAGTCTCTCTGTGTGCAGGAGCAGATGCATTTTATTGCTTATGATCTAGGGTAAAAGAAACAGTGGATTAAAAAGAAAACATAACTGGATGCCCATGCTATCTGTAGAGTATATAAAAAAAGGGTAGCAGTCAGAGTGAGGAGATAGACAGAGACAGAGAGTAGAGGAGACAAACTCTGACAATCCTCTCCTTTGGCAGATCTGTCAGCCTCGTCTCACTGTGTGTGACAGAGCTTGTCTTGCCCTTGCAGGTTTTTACTGCAGCGGCTATGTTACACACACCTTATTATATATCCCATTATATTTCAAACACTTTCCCCCTCTTCACTCGGCTGAGCACAAGGCTGCAGCGTTTACTTTCCCAGATTCATGAAGTGAGGAGAGTCTGAGATGGCAACAGGTCGAACCTGTTAAAAACTGATGATACAAACTGTGGGGGAGACTGAGGTGTAAAATCTGCTTCCTGAGCAAAGGTTTGACCAATGTAACGACCTGAATTCCAATACCCAGATTTATGGAAGGTCTTTTTGCACACACTACACTTATACTCACTTAAAATATATATATTTGTATGCCAAATAAATGCATACAATTACAAAAGGGTTTAGTTGCTGCAATATAATCTTTGCAGGGTCAACAAGCCTCTAAAACAGCATATATACCAAAAGCCTCTTCTACAGTTTATACCACTATAAAAATAATAGTAGTATGAATCAGGCAATAGATTTGGATGTTTTCTTTACTGCATCTTAAATACAGTCATATCATATGTTAACATTCTCTAGTTGATAATGTTGTAGTTGTCCTGCACTGCAATGATTCTACCCTGTGACTCTGCCCTGACCACATAGCTTCATATTTTCAGAGGAAACACCCAATATCCATAATCTCTTGTGTTTAGGTTAGTGAGTCCGACTCCGACTTTGGGAAATGAAGCTCATCTCAGTGAGTAGACCCAGACCCAAAATAATTGTCCATTACACCGAGTGTATGGCCCAACTCCAGCTGCCTTTTCCTAATTGGGCCTGTTTGAAATGATGCTTTACAGGTTCAATATTTACTAAGTACATTTCTCAAGGAGGCAGATCCTTCAATTAGCACAAACAAAATGACACCACTGTAGTGTTCATAGTAGCTGTGAAATGTGCTGCAAGACAACTAAGACTAGAAGTGAAGGAGGATTAACACCACAATGCTCATTCTATACAACAATCTATTTCAAAGACCAGACAGAGATAATAAGCAGTAGCCAAACTGAATGGTTATCATTGTCTTGGCAGTCACATGTGTGTTAGGAGGATCCCTTGCTCCCCTGTGTTAACATCATCAAAGCACCAACCAACACATGACTGTCAGATAATGTTGCTGTCATACAGGTTTTCATTATTTACTTAGTCTTTGAGTAATCACACTTTGTCCAGCAGTTGTCCAACATGCTCGATGACTAAATGTACCCACTGCACCAGAAAGAGGTGTGAATCAGATTGGATATTTCTTACTGAACAGCACTTTTGGAATCGTAGTAAGCTTCTGTCCTTTTTTATCTCCTTATTATTACGTACAAACACATGTTCCCCTTAAATCATCAAAGAAACAGATGCGCTAGGATCTTGCATATGTTAATCTTACAATGATTATTTGACCAGGAAAGTGAAAAAACACAGTACAAGTGATAAAAAGCAGGAATCCGCAGCTTTCATTATTTGCCACAGAACAATTTCTATCATAAAAAAAACCAATGTTTTATTAAATATGCTTTAGTTCCTCCACTTTGCAACTTTATATGTGGAATATTACCGTGGGAACAAAAATGCATCTGTTTGAATGCAGGTTTTGTTCCCACTTCACCATCCTTCACTATTAATGACACCATCTGTGAGATATTTGAAGAAAACAAATGATATCTCCAAGGAAAAGCTGTGACAAGAGAATAAATCCAACTATCTTTTATTTTCTATAAAATATAATTATATATTCTACATAAAATACACCCTATCTCATATAAACAGGACCAGCTGATGTATACATTAGGGAGAGAGGGTAATAATCAGTCTGATACTCTGACAAATCTATAGCTGCTATGTCACAAATGACAAACTCCCCCTCATACGCTCAACCTGCCAAACGGTGATTCAGATTCCATGAGTGTGGACGGGTGACAAGGTGTTTCATTTCAGCAGAGAAAACTGAGCATGGCAGCTCAGCCCTGAGCTGACAGGCAACTATCATTCAGACAGTGAATGGAGCAGAAGTGGCAATGGGAAAAAGAGAAACACACACATTGCATAACAAACCTTTTATCTAACTTCTATTATCTTGGCCATGGTTTGTTATATGGCTGCCAAAGCTATCACACAAAACACTGAAGCAACAGTCCTTATTTGGTTTCACCCGCACCCAAACGTAAACACATAGAAAAGGCTAAATGCTGCGAATGCAATCATCATGCTGACAAACAAAGAGCTGTACTAAACTACGGACTTAACATATCACTGTATCTTATTTTACACAGGGAGCTGAGCACTGAGCAATTATTGTCAGCATCACTTGGTCTATAAAGACTATTCCCCTCAGAGCTGGTGTTTGTAGCAAGTGTCGGTAGAAGAAGAACATGTCGACAACTGTTAACGCTAATTGCTTTCGCACCAAGAGCGATCTATTAAGCAAACATGCAGCAAGACCCGGTGCAATGTCACGACTGTGTGAGTCATGCCTCTGAAACCGAGGCCCTCCTTAAAAAACATGACCACATGGACTGGAGGCTGATTTGTAATCTGCAGTGTTTTGATGACTTTTGATTTTTGCCAGCATTAACCATGACGCAGTTTTATCCCTGGGTCTATAAAAGTCTTGAATTTTATTATCTAACTCAAAGCTTGAATCCAGCCGAATATTGTATTTTAGACTGAGTTGTAGGGCTGTGGCATCTTTATCCTCTGTTTTTGGATGTTATTCAAATTCTGAGGCTTCTATCTCACTCTAGCTGGAAAAATATAGAGGTTTTCCAACATGTTGAAATGTGACTTCAGTAAGTGAATTCCCACAGATATGTCCAGTGTTTGAGCCAGGATTGTCCTGGAGAAAGTCAGACAGGACCATTAGGATTATGACGTCACTGATTCATCAAAGCAGAAACATTAGTTTGGGAACTCTACACTTGCTGAGGGCTACAAAAGTATTGCAATGATACATGAATTGATATGTTATTGTATTTTAGACATGTTTAGTTTTACAAAATTGTAAGAACATATGGATTAAAAATAGGATCAGAAAAGTTCCCTTCTCAGCAACTGGCAGTATTTTTAACCTGTGTTACTTGAAGTAACTTTACGCTCAGGCTTTCAACCAATTTCTTGAAATGATATTCGGGTTCGGATCTGGTTCTGTCACATTGACTACCATGTGGACTATCTACTATTTTTTCCATGTGGGTTTAGTCAGGAAAAAAAAAAAGTATTGGGCTTAAGTCTGGTTTTGACACACAAAAAACAGAATGCCTACTGGGTTTGGGTCTGGCTCTGCTAATTTCCACTCAGGCTCAACCGAGTTTGGACAGAAAATGAAGGCCAAGCCCAAGCTGAACTCCAGTAGGCATCTTACAAAAGATTATTTGTCACCTGACCGACTCTCTCTGTGTCTGTCTTTGAGAACATCAGAAAAATGCAATCACCAGCTCTGGAAATGATTACAAAAATAAATATTTCACTCTTTAATTGACACCCCTGTGTCCAGACATTATCTTCAAATGCACATTTATTAGTCACTTTGTAGCTTAGTTACTCACAAAATAATGTTGAAATCTAAAAATCTAATGCCTGCTAACAACTCTGATTCAGCCCACAACTGGGTGAAGGGAGGTTGTGGTGAAAATACATTTTGTTTTCAAAAGGGGTCGTTGTCACAATAGTTATACTTCAAACATCTACAAATGTTTTTTTTTTTCCCTTTTGGTAACATGGCCAAGCGAACCACTTTATTGTAAAGTGTTCTCCTTGGTTTGCAGCAGAGCATTGTTCAAGTGACTATTAATACTTCCCCCCCACACGCACGCTGCTCAGTAAGACTAGTCAAAGCACCTTTGTGCTGAGTGAGACTGCAGAGCTGGAAAAAATGACCTACCCTTGCATGCAAACAAATTGTTGAAAAGGGATTCAAGTGATGTGAAGGTTGAAGTAAGCTAGACTCGCAGAGGTTTCTCTTCGCTGTCTGTCAGCAAAGGACATGACTGAAAAGAAAAACAGCCATTACTTAATGAGCCACTTACAGGGTGCCCTCTCTATTTAGGTTTCATTATTTTTACTGTAAATCCTTCACAGCTTTCGTCGGCAAGTCATTCATTCAGAGCTGCTGCGTGCGCTCTTATATGTTAAACAAAATAAAGGGGTTTGGAAAATACCTCCAGCTGAATGATCAAATATGATTACGATGAAGTTATCCGCTAATAAATCCTTTTTCTCTGAAATGTCTTTTGTTAACATTGTTTAATAACACGCATTCATCAAGCAGTTGAGGAACCGGAAAGGGGTTATGAAAGGCAAAAGGGGGGGGGGACAAGTGAGTAGTGGATAATTAGCGGGGGAACGTTCTAACAGTGCAGCTCCTAATCCATCGCAGGCTCAGAGACAGCATCTTAATCACAGCATAATTACATCCTGTCATTCACCGGAATGAAAACACTGAGACAGGAAGATGGAAGACGGCTTGGGATGACAAGCAGGAAATGGATATATACGTACGCCTGCAACAAGCGACCCACATGCTGATATGTGTCACTTAATATGTGTCAGCTATGTCGTGCTGCTCAGCAGTTCCTCACAGTTCACGATACCTGAACACAAAGAGGCTCTAATTTGCATGTTTTGTTGTGTTGGTACATTCAGTGTTAAGAGTGATACCTCAATATTCACAATGGACAGCACAACTCTTTAGGGCCAGCGTGCAATCATCCTGCTGCCTTCCAAAAAGCTAAACTAGTGCTGCTGGCTGAAAGACGACAACATACAGACACATCTCTTTTCTGTTTGGTCTCCACTAAGGCTGCATGGGTATAAAACTTCAATATTGTTTTTAGCATTGACTGAAGTGTGTCCTTGCCACGGACTTTGAAACCTGCCAAGTACCAAAAGCTGGCAACGAATGTGTTCTCAGATCCAAACTCTATGAATCAAATTATTTGATCAAACAGTAACTCATTTAAATCACAATTTCAATAACTCTTAAAACGAGAATGAAGAAGACAGATAAAAGGATGCTGGTGTAAATGTGCTGTAAACAAAAACATGTGATTTCCACAGCAGAATGACTATGTTTTGTCCTGCCCCCTGCACGCTTTACCCAGGCACCACCTCTCACTTGAATGTTCCGGACATTTTCCTGTTGTTGTGGACTCATCTGACTCAGACGATCTCCTGCTGTGTGTTCTTGTAAAGGAAAAGCTGTATCCAAACATGACCGCCGGGAAACGTCCGGAAAATTGGGTTTGGAAATGTTCCATTGTCTGAAAATGGTTTTATAGTGTCATTTCAAGCAGTAAGGCCATCTCCCAGATCTCGAGGCTTGGGCTACGGGAAATTGTGAAAGGTATTGTCTACTTTTTATAGACGTTTGTATGGATGGACTATGCAATCAATTCATTAATCAGCTAAATCAGTACTCTAAACAAAAGCATTTTCTCTCATTTTCTTTGTGTGTCATCCTCCATACCTGAGGGCAAGTGTTAAAATAGAGAAAGTGGAGCACGTCCACATGAACAACACATGCACCTTCCTCAGATGGATATATTTAGGTCACTGGTCAATGGCTAGAACAGATTAACAGTAGAAGTTCAACACTGTGTGTGTGGGTGTCGGTGAAGGAGAGAGACAGCTTTTAGAATGTGACCATGCATTTATCAGCCATGCTGTCGCCTACAATGTGTGACAGTTAGAGAGAACCAGGGCCGGGGGACGTCCCACTGGCATTAAGAAAGCTCTCTCCGTGGGATGCGTCAGCCAATGAGCAGCAGAGCCTCGGGGGGCTGCCTTGTTAATTAAAGCCGGAGCTGTTTGTCAGTGCCGGCATATGATGCACAGCACTATCACCATTGGGGGAAAGAGAAAACACAAAGCATGATTGCTGCAACCCCTGCAACAAATCTGCTGCCTCACCATGCAAGCAAGACGTCTTACTACAGCAACGACTGCTGTGGCTTTGAGTGTCAGTATCGGTTTGCACTGTGTTACTCAACTGGAAATCAGATACTGTATTTGCAGAGCAGAAGCACACAACTGACCACAGGGAAAAGAAGGGATTTGCAAACTACCAAAGATTTTGTCTGACCTGTTCATGTCTAGAAAGCATTAACTCCAACACAGGACGCGTATGAGAAAATTAGCAACCCAATGAATGTGTTGGGACTTCAGCTGGAGGTACCATAGGAAATAAAATCTAAACCTTTCTTCGAGGTTGCGCAGTTTTAGGGATTCATTGGAACACTGATGAAATACCAAGACACAAACTTGTAACTGGCTTAGATCGACACACCAGCTGGCAAATCGCAAGAGGAGAAAGTGAAGCAGCAGCTCACAGCTTCCATAACAACCACTATCAAGCTCCCCTTGGGCAAGGGACTTAATTTTCTCATATTGCTTTGCAGGAGCTGTTCAGTGGCCAACAACCGATGATGATGGCTGTGTAAAACTGTTGAGAACAGGGCCATGCAGAGAAAAAGCTAATGTGTTCAGCAAAACAAATACAAGAAAAAAGAGAGACAAACTCTAGATCTCATCACGAGCTTCAATATATGAAACCCAATTTGCCTGACTGACCTTTTAGCTTCCTGCCCTTAACACTGTTGTAATATCACTCAATCAACCAAATCTAAATCCCCATTACAGTGAATTTAGAAACTCATGCTGCGGAACGAAAAACCCAAACAAATCCAAATTCATGTCAAAGCAGATGAACAGAAGGATTGTGGATTAACAAGAGGGGATTTGCCTCTCCGACGTCACTCACAGAGCAAATGGAGCAAATCAAACATCTTATTAATACTGTGACAGATGGATAATTGTGTCATTTTAATATCTGCTTCCTTGTTCAATGCCCAGGGGGAGACTTCTGCAGGGTTTAAACCACAGCGGATAATTGTTTTGTGGCACTGCTGTCAGGTGAAAACCTTCCATCTCTAGGAAATCGACCTTTCAGCAGCTGGGAGAGCTGCCAAATGCCAATCATTCTAATATTAAATCTAAATGCGCTATAGTTAGTTTTAAAGTAGCACCTCGAAGAAACAAGCAAGACTTGAAACATTCTCTCAACTGAAGTGATGATTTAATCCTCCACTTTTCTCCTTCAACAGCCCACAATCGCAGCAGTGCTTGAATCTAGCTAAAATATCCCAGGCAGTTTTCTGATCACGATAAGGTGCCCGTGACGAAGCAGGACGGCTGGGGTTTGTACAGTCGATTTGAGCAGGTAAGTAAGCGGCTTTCCTGTGAGAAACCAGGGGATTCAAAGCGAATAAACACGGCGTAATCAAATGTGGCCGAGGCTGCAAATTGCTTTCGGCTGTAATGACACAGGTTACGGGGAGCGGGCTAGATCAACGTACAGCCTAAGCCCTCATCAGGGGAGCCAGATCCTATCAGCGCAGAGCTGGAATATCAACAACACCAAGCGGCCGAGTGTGTTTAGAGTCAAAGTGCTGTGGGAGAAACCCATAACCCTCAGGCTCTTATGAACAGACTGTAGCAGCTGTGCACAAGTTACAGACTAAAATAGGACAATCAAACGGCAGTGGCAGCAACCCAAAGGTGACATGGATTTTAGGAAACCTAATCATCCTGATGTCCTGTAAAGAACCGCAAAAGTCTTAGATTAGAGATTGAAACAAAACAACATAGAGATAAATATTGGTTTGTTGGCCACGTGGGCTCATTGAATCAAGGGAGGATGGGACATTGCATTGACATTGGTAGAATGCTAATGAGTACGAGAACCTCACACCGTAACACGACCGTGCTGGCCATCAGTCACTGCAGAGAGGGCAAGAGGACCACACACTCCCTCCGACAAGGGTGTGTGAGCTTATCAGAGCATGATGCAATAGGTCAGAGCTATTCCCTGGCAAATGCTGCTGTGTCCACCTCATAATTGATGAGCAATTAGCACAGGTAGCATAGGTCACGAGTTCCACTCAAGCATACAGTAAGTAGTGAAAGCATGAGCCATGACTGATCAGGAGGCATTCAAAGCCTGGGGTTTTCTCAGCTTATTAACAGAAATCATGTAGGACTATTGTTTTCATTTACAGCATACAAGTATCTGAGATTAGAGAAAAGTCAACATGTTCAATTCAGTCAGCACAAGTTGGGAAATCAAGGGGGAAAGCACAAAAAAAAAAAAACTGTTCCCGTGTACAACCCTTCATGTAATTGTACCAGATCCACCAACATCATTTAATAAGCACAGTCCATTTGCATGCAAATCAGACCAATTACCAAGTAGCTGGCATGTGAGTATCATTTCACATAGAGGCGTATCATGCCTCATTTGCTTAGCCTTGAAACATAAGCCTCTATGTAGAGCACACAGTTTTCTCTGTGTTCATTCAACATGGATTTAGCACTTGAGTAAGAAAACTATTACTGCTGGGTGGGTGCAAAACAAGAATTATAAGGATAATTGTCTGACTTAATTTCCCTCTCAGACACAAAGAGGCATCATTTTTATTAAGATAGAGCATCTGAAGAAAAACATTTTCTAGAAACCAACCTGCAAAACAGCAACCAACCAGACGACAACAGTAACATGTGAAACTAAAATTACCTCTAACTGCATCAACGTCCCTCACAGAGGGGAAATACCTTCTGTACGTCAGTGGGGCAGGACACTGTGTTGACAGCAGTGGAGACACCAGCAAGCTGGGAGAAGATCCCAGTATAAGAAGCACTTTGCTGCTATGACATCTTCAAAGTCTTTCACAGTCAGCAGCTGTCAGAAGTGGCAGCCAAGCAGCACAAGGGGCAGAAATACTCACACACTCAACATCACAGCATGCTGCACTGGTGCAAATTGCCAAGACAGGGCAGACGCACTCTTTTTATGCACATTTGATAACACGTAACAAGTTTATCTCAGGGAGGCACTGCTCTAGCCTTTCTGTGGTAGCAACTGGGGAATTGTCCAGCTTTATAAAGATATGGTTTCCTTGTAGGGATTTTGAGAGGTGTGATAGTTTTAATCCACTTTAGCTACATAGTTAGTGTTTAGTTTCTTGAGATAATAATAGGATTACACTAGTTCTTAATGTTAAGTGTTCATGCACACATCATACTGACAACTCGCCCCCTTCTCCTCCTCTATCTGCTCTCACACCCACTCTAAGCACCATGAAGGGCCGAGCTAAGTAGAAGAGAAATATAATTTACAACCGATGACCCGGACAGGTTAAACCTTTTAACAGATGGAAGGTGGCAAATTGATGATCTTCCATTCTGTGTATGAGGGTGGACATTATATTCCATACCATATATATGCATCCAACCATTATACCCACTAAGCACTGTGTAGGAGGCACGTGTCAATGATAAGTGATTAATACTGCTGCTAAGCCTACATGGGTGGTTCTCATTGAAATGAGGCGGCCTGTGGCACGAAACATGGGCTTTCAAATGAGGTCACCATCTTAAAATACATTCGGACCTTAGCGGACATCTAATACATGAGCTACGTTTATTAAAACTTGTGATTTATAATCAAACAACAGCAGAGTTTCCACTCCCAGAATGAGCCATTGAATAAAAACAATAAAAAACAGAGCTGCCTGTCTTGTCAGTGTAACATCCCACAGGGAGCTATGTTTATTTGTCATTTGGAACGAGACAAGATCAGAGATAAGAGGATGTCACACGAGAACGCTCTTTTCTTCCTGAAATCATTCCTCTGACATCAGACGTACCACGCGGTAATGAGAGAAACAGTTATCGGCACACGGCGTATTTCAGCCCGCGACAGATGAACGCTGCAAAAGGCTGTTTATCAAAGAGCAAAATGTTAAGAGCGCTGTGACAACTCGTAGTGAATCAGAACATAAAAACAACACAAGGCAGGGCTGTTCCTGACAGAGCCACACTTCTTTATCTTCCTCAGCAATCAATGTGCTGCCAATGATTAACATCTAATTCACAATGCCTTCAAACTTGTGCTGTACCGAGTTGGGTGCAGCAATGGCTGTCAAACACTTTCATGTGGAGGACTTGGCTGACCTGGAGCCCCGATAAGAGGACATGTTGACCTGTAGCAGCTGTCAGTAGCTTCATATGAGGAGAATCAGACCATGGATTGATCTGGGACACCTTCAGGTGGTGGGAGGGGGTGGATGGACCTCTAGGAATCTACACCATCACTTGAGTACAGGAGTCAACATTATCCTCATCAAGACTGTAATTGGTGTCATCTCAAGTGAATTAGAGACAAATTAGACTAGTTCTCGTGGTGTTGAAGGGAGGGGGCGTTCAAGGACCCCTCCAGCTTTGACAGCCACTCCACTGATGAGGAATGCAACGCGTGCACGCACTCACACTCACACACGCACGCACACAGGTAATGATCCGCCTTACCTCCAGACGATCCAGACTGATGAAGCTGGCTATAGCAAATCCATCAATGATATCCTCCTCCTGCGAGCTGGACTCCCGTCTCTTCCGCCGGGGGGGACGCGGGGCTCTGGCGGCGGCTGCGGGGCGCGGCGCCTTTTTACCGGGCAGGGAGGCGGCGTCCCTCCCCGGGCTGCGTCCCTCCCTGTCGGAGCAGGAGGAGTTGGGGTCGGGGCTGCGGGCGTCCCTGCTCCCTGCCTCCCGCAACCTCCGCACCCTCTCCCGCTTCTTGGGGCGACATCTCCGACCCTGCTTCAGTTTGCCGTCCATGTCGCTGGAGGGAAGCTCGCGGGGTCAAAAAAAACCGAAAATATAAATGTAACTCCACAGACAGTAGGTGCTCGCTCCAAACGCCCCGCTGCACCGTGTAATAACAAATAACACACACACACACACACACACACACCGGACCGACTGCGCTGTAACGTGAACGCAGCGCTGCGTGTGTGCAAATAACAAGGCAAATAGAGCCTTACACCACTCAATGACCTTGACTATAAACCTCCCCGATCTCCATTACAACAAGCAAATGTTCAAGTATCCCGCAGAGGCGAGACACACGGAGCAAAGCGACGCGGATCCACGCGTTATTTTGTCACGAATCGGCGCCGTGTCGACGCGGAATTCGCTCAAGCAGGTGCAAAACGGCCAAACGGTGAAAATCCACGCATTACACTCGCTTAGTAACTTTTGTTGCATCGGCACAGGAACAGGCTGCGTTGGAGCCTCAGCTCGCTGCATAGCGCAGACAGCGCGGAGGAACCATGTCGCTGCCCGTTGTTGTTTTCCAGCAGCCCATGATCCAAGGCTGTCAAACACACGGAGACTATCCGTCCGGAACAAACCCGCCTGGCGAACAAGCACGGCTCGGTCGTGGCCGTCGGATGAGTGAATAATGGTAATAATCCAGTATGCCCGTTGAGTTTGTTAAGCCATACTCCTCTCTGCGCTTCAGGGGCAAAGAGGATCCCAAGTCTGAGAGCTACTTACGCACAATATTTTCCTAAATGATCCGAAGCGTCCGAGTGAGACAGCCATCCGGTGTGTAATCAAACTCCATGAGGCGATGAAGCGGTCTATTCCAGCTCAGATCATGTGGAGTTTTCCCTGTAAATCCACTCCGGTCCGTCCCCTGGCTGCTCAGTTGCTCAGCGGCTCGTGGTATTTTCTATTCGCATAATAAGGCTTTGATAAGTGTCCTTAAAGCGACAGGAGTGATTAAAATCTCCTCTCCCCCTCTCTCATTCCCTTCTTCCGAAATTAAGAGACACAGTCAAGCTTCAGAGAACCCACAGAACTGACGTATTTCCGCCACCTCTGGCCTACGATTTACCATAGGAAGGAAGCTGTTTTTTTTTTAATCATTCTGTCTCACTCTCGGGCACACTTTGTCACATCGGGCACTACTTTCGTCTGTCTGTCTGCCAGAGCTGATGCCACATCATGCCTCTCCCACTGTCACTGCTAGAAACACACTCAAACTAGTCCAGACATTTCCCAAAGGGACTGTCTGGGACTATAAAAATGTCCAACTCAGACATTTTGCAGAACTTTGAACTAATAAAATGTTTTAAAAAATGTCAGAGTGAGAATTCAGCAGGGAAATTTCCAAAACGTTTACAGCGAGCAAGTGGCTGTCTTGATGATGTTTCTATCATACATAAGACCCATTAATGAAAAAATTAATATATAATAATTATTATATAAAATGATATATCAATACAATTTTACAGGAGAGAAAAAGGTGCCCTACACATGGACGAAGATGTCAACTTGGGAAGCTTTTCATGATAAAGGCTGATGCTTGTGTGGATTTGTAGTGGAATTTATACGCCATGTCCTGCCTCCTGCTGCTCTACCAAGGCGACACCCCTCGCCTGAATGTTCCTGAAATGTTCCTGTGGTTGTGAGAGCATCTGACCAGGACAATCTCCGGCTGTGGTCTTCATATGTGACAACCAAACTCCCGAAAATGTCTCAACAATTGAGCCTGATCATGTTTGAGAAAATCTACAGTAAATTTGCTTTGCTATCCTTGTTGCACAGCCTAACCCAACCCCTACCCCTGACCATGACCCGAAACCTCACCCTGACCTTACCCATTCAAAACTAGCATTGATCCTCAAACTTAACCCGAGCCCAACAGCTACTTTGCTTTCCCAAAATGTCCTCACTTCAACGTTCTATAAAAAAAAAATAACACAATGATCCTCACAGTCAATAGCAGTACAAGTGTACAACTTCAAAGTCAGATAACCTTCACAAGTGTAGAGTAAATATTGAGAAAATGAGTTGCTATACTTCCCCCAGCTTTTTAAACCCTGGAGCAGTGTCAGTGTGTTTGTCAGTCTGCAGTGTATGGACGTCCCTTTAGGAGTTCATGGGAGTCCTCTACAAAGTAAAGCGCAGCTTAATTTATCAATTTCGATTAGCTGAAATTAGGGCAATGGCCTTATATAATCACTGTATTGTGTAACAATTATTTCAATTATAGGTTCCACTGCCCCAACTGTGCCTAGAATTCCACCTACACTGATGTGGACCCTTACGCAACCCTTTATGAATGTATACAAGTGTTCTCAATGAGGCTGTTAAGCTTGTGTGGTGTAAAATGGTATTGATCCATGGGGTCCTTTATATGCAGAAGTGTGAAGACCACCACATCGAACACACTATGTATTACACAGTTCGCATTGAGTGTTGAGAGAATTTAATCAATACATCAAAATACGTGGAAATGATAATACCTCTTCTTCATAGGACAAATCACTGTAACATTATCCCACATTTCAGGGTATGTATATAACATATAAATGATAAAACTGAGTGACAGAAGTAAGGGAGAAGTGACAACTGCATAAATGCCTGGTTACTGTTTGTTTAGTGCTTTGTTTAAATTGGAACTTGCCATCTTGCTCATAGCTTGAATGAAAGAAGCTTACCTGCGGCCTTTCACTGTCTGCCATGTTTCATTCCTGCTAAGATTATTTCTAACTTTACCAGAGAATATACAGTATCCTGTCACGCTGCATGTGACTTAATGGGTATATCAGACTGTAGCAGAACCTCAGGACCACCCATGTTTCACAGCCTACGCCCTCAGAAGGCACTTTCTTTTATGGAAATACAAAGAAAATTGCAAAGAAAAATGACAAAGTATAAAAAGTAATGAGGTGTATTCACACCCTGTTTGATGCAAATACAACCAAACTGAGTCAGCAGCTTATCCTATTGGCTAATCCAATAAGAATGACGGATATGAAGTGCATCATCACTATTTGCAGTTCTTCTAAGTAAGAGTGGGAAGAAGCAGCAATGATGAACAGTTAATATCAGAGGCTTAGGTAATGATCTCATATGAAGCCGTGCGCAGCGGAGGAGAAATTACAATATTCAGCCAGTGTGAAATATTTCATATAAGAATTCTCTTGCTGGTGATTTGATCTCCACAGCACAGGAAGCAGTGAAAGCAAAGCTGCGAGAGCCAAACTGAAATATTCAGGCAGTCGGCGCCGTGGTTCAGGTGTGGGAATTTTTCTTTATGATGAGAATCATCAATGAAACTGCAAAGCAACACATCAAAATGCAAAATGAAAGTGCCTTTATGCAAATATAGTGTGCTGTGGGGTAAATTATCCAGAGCACTGTACGTGATTTAACCAGAGACTGCACAGTGTAAGCGAGCATTATGAAGTTGTTATGGTACAGTGCTGCATCAGGTTTCACTGTAGTGTAGTCTATAAGCAAATATCAAAATGTTACATTAACTATATGGTTGTGGTTAAAGCTAAGCTTGTTAAATGCTTTTTGGACTTTTTAATCACAGGAACAAATTCAAAGATATACTGCACACTTCAATGTGTTTTAGCTGTCAACTTAATTATATTACTCTACTTCACACCCATTTCTGTCACAAAAGTATGTGCGCTGCTACTTACGTCATAGAAAACCTAGATGACTTAGCTTTAGCAAGCTAATTGGTATGTCATATGTGTGTGTGTGTGTGAGTACGTGGGGGCGTAGGTAGGAATGTCTTAGCCCCCAGCACTGCATTCTGAAGGCTTTTTTTTTTTATTTCCAGGGAGAGACATTTCACACAAAACTTATGGGTGAAGTAACACTTTAAAGATGGCAGCAGGCATATTTTATCCGTATGTTGCTTTGGAGAACAATAACCAAGGGATCAGTGCATCAATCTTTGAGCGAATGGACCTTCAGGGAGCTTGAGACATTATCATTATCATGTTCCTTTAACCTCTGTCACCACTATGATAAAACCCCTCTCTGTTTGAGCAGCTTTGCAAGAACTAATTCAGTAAGGAGATTAAAAAAGGGGGGACCAGGTATGGTGAGAGGGCCGTGGAGGAGAAGGAAGAGATTACCTCTGTTTCTTCCATGCTTCTATTTGCTGTGAGGTTAATCCATAGCTACAGTCTCTGAGCTCCCACATCGCAGTCATTCAAGCACTAGTCTTTTTGAAACGCTTAGCCCCAGCTGCGCTGTGAAGCTAAGGGGAGGGAGTCAGTCAAGCTTTTTATGATGTTTAAGCAGCACAATTGTTTTTCTTTGCCTCTGCCACCAAGATAAGGATTCATTTGATGTCGCTGGGGTCAAGGTGCCTCTTGCCTACAGGGCTGTTTGCCGTTGAGATGGTTGTGAGAGTGTGCTGTGTGGTGCAGACATGGGACTGAGAGGTGAGGGATCTGAAGAAAACAATAGAAAGGGATCTGTCCTCAAGTACACACCATATCCTTTAAGAATATAGCCCCACAGAAATCAATAAGCCTTGATTTCACAGTACAACACCAGGCAGCTGTAAGACACAAATCCCTACACTGCTGTAAAGAAAATAAATTCTGTTGGTCTCACAACAGGCTGTAATTTGTGCACACTCAGTACATTAGGACTATAGTCAAATAGGAAGCCATCTGTGCTTTTTCAAGGTATGTTAATGGTGTAAATGGTGGATTTTATTTATCTGGATGGGCTCACAAATGTTCGCAACTCAGACATCGCCTACGTTTTCTGAATGTTCTGGTCTGGCATTCTACAATATCTGTCAATGACAAGTATGTCAGGGTGAGATGTTCAAGATACTGTATGATAGTTGATATATATTCTTTGAGGTATGCAACACTGAAGGTCATGCACACACTGTGGTTACAGTCAATAAATGTGTTATATCAAACATGTCAGATACAGAGCATGAGATACAGAATTGTCCAATACATATAGGAGTTTCTACAAAACTCAGTTATAGAGTCTATGTAGAACAACGTGTCATTATATTGTCATGACTCAAACTGCTTAATCTGGCAATGAATACGATCTTTAACTACTTTATGTTTACTGGTTTGTTTGATTTACTTTGACATGGGTCTCAACACAGAAAAGAAGACAGCTTAACTTGTTTTGACATGTCTGTGGTTATGGTTTGTTTGAGCTCAAATCAAAAATCGACTTGGTTAGGGAAACAAGCAAATGGATTAATATAGCCACCTAATTTGGTTTATAGGACGTTGGTCACCATGATAACAATAATAATCTTTTCTGGACATCTATTAGATCCACATTTTTAGCTACACACTGGCACTGTCAGCCTGTTGGTCAATAGGTCATTCTACCAGTTTAGATTAAATTGAAATAGTTCAACAGGTATTTGATGGATTGCAACTGAATTAAGTAACATGGAATCATTATCACCAGAAGATGAATGGACTTTGGTGATCCTCTATCTATTCTTGTAGCACCATCAGCAGGTTGAAATTAGTAAAATGTCTTGATAACTTTTGGAAGGGTTGCTGTGAAATTCTGTACAAATATTCAGAGGATGCAGGTTAGCCTCTAATGTTTCCTCTGGCGCCACCAACAGGTTAAAGTCTTTACTCAATCTGTGAAGTATCTCAAAATCTGAGTGACAGAAAGGTTTGTAGAGACACGATTAACACATCATGATTAATAGTTGATGACCGTTGACCTTTCCTCTAACACCCCTATGATGTTGATATTTGATGTTTTAAGTGAAATGTCAAAACAACTATTGGATGGCTTGGATTGAAGTTAGCAAATACTGGGTTGTTATCACTTTTTCATTCAGCATCATCATCAGTTCACCCGGTTTTTAACCAAATACCAACAACACTAATAGCATTCCAATCAGCCTCAAGTGCATGTTATTATTAGTGCTAATTAGCATATGTAAGCATGCTGACACGCTAGACTTCCATGGTTATCATGCCAACGTTAGCATTACCTCAAAGCACCACAGTGCACAAGATCTAAAAAGCCTCACAGAGCCACTGGCATCGCAGTAGAATGTAAGTCTTGAATATGCAATTTCCCTGACAAATTATCTCAATATTTTCCCTAAAATGACTTGCCACTGTTTGTTAAACCAGCAGCAGCGTGCTCATTTATTCAATCCATCAGAAACCAAAGCAGCAATGGCAACCAGCTGTTTTGAATATAGAGCTGTTGGACTCTAACTTTGACATCTCAATTTGCTGCCCTAGCTGTCACAGAGGAACTGCTGTGAGGGAAAACATAAGTCCGTGGCTTTATGCCTATAGGGCTTTCAGCCTGTGTGACACATCATGGAGTAATTCACTAGTTTGGTGGCAATTTACAGGCAGACTCAACAAGAGACCCGCTCGGGGGCCTCGAGCAACAAGCTCTCTCTCGGGAAGCAGTGACCAGCTATAGGATCGCCTAGGCCGTGCCAAACCGCTGCATGAAAAATTAACCTGCCCACTCCGCAGACAGAGCTTACACATCCTCCCTGCCTGAGAGCCTGCTTACACACTCCCTTCATCTCTTGCCCTCTTATTCTCTCACACTGTCTTTCTCTCAGCCTTTCTTCCTCTCGTTTCTCTTCCAGCGTTCTATCTGCACAGAGCCAGCTCTCTGTGCATCAAAGACAACAGCTGCTTGTTTTATGTTGAACACAGACAATTATTTATAGACGGGCAGACTTAGCATGAGCCTGTCGAATATTTCATGTGTAATGTAAACATGTCCATACCCACTGCCATCAAGAGTGAATCGCAAAGTCGAATGGAAGTCACCGACCAAAATAAGTGAGGTAACTACACAGGATTAGTGGAGAAACTGATAGCAAAGGCAGTGAGATGTCAATAATTTAACTGAGTAGGTTGCAATTCTAAGTGCCTTAAGATATTTCATACCACTGGGGAGCAAAGTTTAATCAAACAGAAAGATTGGCCCCAGAGCTGTGTGGGTGAGAGAACTGAATTTATTGGCAGCCCTCGAACCTGCAGTAGGGTTTTTATTACAGGCATCTTTCAAGGAAAATTAGCAATGTGACCTGCTATTTTAGTGAAATAAATTGAGTTAAGAGATTGATGTGGATAAATGTCACGTTAAATGTCATCATAAAAGACTGTTTCTTGGAATTATTGTAAGGACCATGAGGGGATATGTTTCCGTTCCCATTCTTTTTTTTCTCTCTATCCTTTTTTTTCTCCACTCAGAGAATCCTTCAGTCAAGCATTCCCACATTTCTTGTTTTTGGTTCCAGGCATTGCTCAACAGTGTGAGCGAAATGTCGTAATGGATTTTATTGATCCTTGATGTCTGGTGCCTTCTCTGACACTAAAGTAACAATGCTCTCTGCTTCTGCACATCGCATCAACAGATGTTTGGACAGTGGAGCTTTTCATAAAAGACCCTGAAGCCGGTCGATACTTTCCCGGAAATGTGCTTCGATTTCTGCCGGTTGGTGGAAGGGTAAAGTGAGGATGTCATTTGACTTGATCACTGTGACGGCTATACTTACTACACACCTGGAAACAACATACAGTCCAGCAGTGTTACCTTTCATATAGGCTATTGCCTTTCAGTTGTGAGGGTGTATACTAAGAAATTAAGTATAATAAGTATAAAATTATTGCATGGATAATTTTGCTGTCATGTTGCACATTTGGAGCCAGAGTCTGTGCAGTAGTGATTGGTGGATGCAGCCGTGGAAGCGAGGTCCCGCCGATACACTTGCTTGACCAATCACGAGTCAGTCTCAGCTGTCAATCATTTTACCTCATTTTTTTATAGCATCAAATAACTTAACTAAAATGAGCCCTTGGACATACATCAGTGTGATAAGAAGTATCTACAATGATAGACACCATCTTTAAGAAACATTTAGTTGACGTACACTTTTACTTTTTAATTTGGTCTATGCCCCATCCATTAACATGGAGGAGGTGGGATTTGTGTCTAACAGTGCAGCAAACCATTAGGTGGTTATGGAGACGCTTTGGCTTCACTTTTGGGGAGCAGTCATTTTGGCCATCTTTAGTTAGAGTCTACGATTAGTAACATTTTGGCAGCATTGTTTATTTGTTGTAATCTTTAAACAGAGCCAGGCTTGCTGTTTACCCTATTTACACTCTTAATGCTAAGCTAATTGCTACATTTCTCCAGAGGTATCAAAGTCTCAGCCCTTTAAGAGAGAAGTGTATTTCACAGAAGGTCCCAAGCTATTCCTTGCACTATGCAGTTTTGTGGTTTAACTTCATCCTGAAACCACTGGAGCACCAACACTCATTTCATCAAAGTTTAATTAATTAAAAAAAAGTGCATTTGCTAAAAGGTCAGTACTTTGCTCTGAGCAAAATGGAGTGGATTATATAAAATATAATTTTTTTCAAGTATCTTGTAATATATTTTGCATGATTTGCATGACAGGGTACTGCTGTGTGACCTGTGGCTAAGCTGATAAGCAGAGTCAAGGAGGGGGAGGTACTCCCTCAGGAGTTAGTATCATAGTTTCACAAAAAGAGAGGCAGCTACGGATATAGTATGAGTAACTGTAACTGTTGTTCTTTTAATGCCCGACCCCAGTTTACAGCATAGAACTCTCTAAATAAGACTGATGGGGTGTGAGTGGTTTCTTCTGTGTATGCAACGTCTCATTTCTCTGGTGCTTTGTGAGAGACAGAAATGCATTCCCACTGGTCACGCTGCAATTAGCTCCCAAGCCACCAAAACCCCAGACACTCAAGCGATCACTTGTGCCAAGTCCCCAAACAACCACCTCCCCAAACCTCACTCTCACACACACACACAGACACACACACTCAGGCACATTTCAACATAACATGGTTCTCACTCTGGGTTTCTCCAACATGCAGCCATGTGGTAATGTACCCTCTTAACTGTTCACAAGTTGTAGAGACTTCGACCTCGAAGCCTCTGTCACACACTCAATAGGCTGACACAATGTGACAAACTGTCACAGGGGAGGGCTTCCCCACCCAGGACTTAGACGTTAGAACGCCTGAATAGGTGAGCGAGTGACGAGAGAGGGAGAGAGAAAGAGACAGAGAGACTTCTGTCAGCTTGTTTCCCGTGCATTTCTGCAGCTACGCAGTATAATGAGCACAATGTTAACAGAGAGGGTAAACAGAGAAGGCAGCACGAACAGGCTGACTACAGACAGCAGTGAAGGCTGTCTGTGTTGTTTCTGTGTAATGAAGGAGCTGCACTGATGAGCCTGCATCTGTCCTCGTGGTCTGGAGAACATATAGACAGAGGACCATGGTCACTTAATAGAGCAACTAAAGCCCCTTTTTCCACTGGTCAAAAAGCCCACTAACACCCACTAACATCTGGCTTTTATCTTGGATAGGAAGAGATACAACTTGGCATTCACTCCTGGGTCTTGTTTTTATCAGCACTGATAGGCAGTGAAGGAAACACCCTGAGCTACTTTCTTCTTTTTCTTTTCCTTTATTTTGGCAGTCAAAACGGTAACGCACCACCCTTTCTGGTGCGCCAATATGACGGGCATTGAACTTCCGGGTGCCAATAAATGTTTGTGCAATACAAGGAAAAAGCTTCTCAATTTCCGGTACGTTGTTGAACATGTCACGGTGGAAAAGAAAAGAAAACACCCCAAAAAAAAAACTGGAAGGCAAATTCCTGTACTGGCAATGGTAGAGGAGTCAATCTTTGTTTTTTTGCGTAGAAAAACCAGCATATACCGGCTAATTTTAATGCAAAAGATGTGTTTGAGTCCTGGTGGGAGAGTTTAATGACCTTTTTTAATCTCCATTGGTGCAGCACATTCATCCAGGATTGACCACTGAGCAGTTGTTAGGGGCTGAATTCATTGCTCAGCAGCCATTCATTAGTACCTGTAGAAGGAGAATGAATGATGCATTACATTAACATCCACTTTTTCTCCAATCATGTTCTTCGAGTAAATAGGGAATTCAAAGTCAATGTCAGACATTCATGTTGATAAATGTACTGTTCAACTCCAGGAAGGTTGAGGATCTAAACATTGAGTCAATGGCCTGTCACTTGTTGAGAGAGAGGAGACAGCTAATTTACTACCCTGTACTATTTCTCTTCTTGACACAGGCAAGGAGCTTTTAAAGTGGATTAATATTTAGTTGAAACATAACGCCCACCACATCGTTATTCTTTCATGCCAACCAATGATGCTGCAAAGCTACAAATGCTACAAATCTTTACAAAATCAAACCCCCAAAAAATGCTATTAAACTTCGCTGGCATGCTGATATATTTTCTCAAGTGCTAATATGATGCATATACGAACATTTAAACAGCAACTGAGAGGCTTGTGGAATCACAAAGGAATGGGAAGAACACAAAATAGATGCCCAGGCAGATTGGAAGTTAAAAGGCTGTAAAATGAGTGTGTTTTCGAATAGAAAGAGAGAGAGAGAGAGGCTGTGAGCAGGCGTATTATACTCCTATAATGCTCCCCTGGCTTTCACAAGGCTCTTGATTAGCAAACAGCAACCCCCGAGATAAAACACACTCATAGTCACGGACTGGATTTGCATGTAAAGAGATTCGGGAGCTTTTCATGCATGCGCGTCTACTCCAGGCAAATGAGAGAACATGGTGCTTTAGATGCTGCTCCCTCCTGCAGGAAGGCCTCTCTCATTCCTTCTTTTGTTTTAAGTCTTTATGGGTCAACTTTTCTTCTTACAACACTATATTTTTAGTGCCTCTAACAAGTTACACTGACAGTAAAACAGTCGGTGTGGATACTTATGTACAGTACTGATACATGTTTTATAGTACAGTCATTATTTTGTGACTTTGCAGGTTCACTTTGTGAAATGTGACTGTTAGGAACATGCTTGGTATAGATTTATGACTCTAGCTTCTTATCGGTACTCACATTTTTCAGGTCACAGTTGATTACTCATTTGAGGCAAAAGTGATAGATGTATAATAAATCAAAGTTTAGATAATCGTGACTGCATTCTGTAGCCTTGTAAATTAATATTTGCACAAGCTGGATTTTGCACTCATGCATTATGTAATTCCTTAATGTTTACATGCAATGTTTGCAGGCATGTACAAGGCAAACAAACAAGACATTTAGCGCTGCAGCTGCACACATGACTCCACTCCACAGCGTTTATCGCTAGTGTGTGCTCAGACAAGATGTTTATAATAAAACAGAAGGGCTGATTAAAAAGTACCTCAAGAAAATCTGCATAAGCTGCGAGAAACTGTGAGTGAATATATGGATAATTTGGTTTATAAATGAAGACATGCTGAGGCAACGCAGCTTATTACTTTCATGTAAGAGAAGCAGTCGCTTCTTGACTTCACCCCTCGTAATGACTTGGTTAAATATAATTTATGACTTGCATCATAAGTTATTCAGCAACTTGCTGATTAATTATGTAAGCCTGAAATGTAATATCTCTGATTATGTGTGACAGTAGATTTTCATCGTTACAGATGGAGGGAGTTTCTAACAGCGGGTTTATGCTAAGCAGCTTTCTTTTGTAAATTGATATAGATGCATTTGGGCAAATGTGGAGAAAGTGTTTATCCTCTTGCTTGATGGTATAACACTGAAGGATTTTCTTCTGCAATACTATGTATGCATCCATTAAAAATCATTACTTTAAGGTCATCATTTAATCCCTCTAAAATGTTGAGGATCCCGTCTGTAGACGCTAAGCTGATTTTGCTCTACTCTCATTTTTTAAGAGTAAATGCCACTTCTCTTCAAATGATTGAATCTCATTTTTTAATAGAAGTGAATTTATAGCCCTGGAGCAAAGGAAAGTCATTCTATAATGATAACATATACAGGGAAAGGATATGGTCAAAACCTTTCATCCATTTTTCATGCTTGTTTAACTTTTCCTCTGCACCCCACTAAATCCATTTTCCACACGAATTTTGGAGAGCCTTAGCCCAAGATTTGTGCAGACAGCTTGTTAAATATGTATTGCCTGAGCGGTGGGCAACCAGCAGAAGTGGCAGTGTATCTCATCTCTAGTTGAACAGTGTGAGGGAATTCATGATAAATCCAGTGAATCTAAATTTCTGGGGCCTTTCAGAAAAAGGCTGGTGTGACACTTCTCAACATGTGTAATTGCAAAATATGTAATATTACACTGATGTGATCTAGGCCATAGCAGTAAGGCTGCATATGCTAGCAATGCTGTCATATCTCCATGATCATATATCTGTTTTGGTAGTTTGCCAGGGTAAACCATATATTTTTTATAATTTCTGTGACATGTGGAGTGACACAAATTAAATTTCTCCAGCGATTTGCAATATGTCCATTGTAGCAGGTATACCTGCAGAAAATAATGTTTTCTTGAATTTCACCCTCTGCATTATGATTTTTATTTAATGAACCTCAAGGCAGCTGACTTTCTCACAAGCGAGATGGCGGCATCTGTATCTGAATACTACTGTATAACAGGAGGAGATGGACATGTGTTATCTACAGACAGACAGAGCTATGAGCATCCTATGTGGGAGGATCTACTGGCAGCTACTAGCTTGTGTTTGATGTGACGACAGCAGGACACATCTGTTCGTTAACAACAACAGTGGCCACCACAGAGGTTAGCCTAGATGCTGCAATAGCATCAGATTTGTCAGAGATGGAGAGTATTTCTTCACTAACAGAAGAGCAAAGAACCTAACGGATGTTTTTTCTCAATTTGCAACATCTTTTTGTTCTTCTCCAGATTGGTCTAAGAAAGCGTGACACAGTGATAGACAGATGGTTCATCCAATCATCTGACAAGTATCGATTGAAAGCATGTTCCTCTTTCCAAACAGTTTCCAACAAAGTCAAAGTTCTGAATGACAAAACCCTCTGGTGCGGCAGTTTATTGTGTGTTTCCCAAACCCTTTTTGTCATATCATAGGATACCCAACACACAAACAGTGTCATATGTCATCCACTGTTTGCCTCTCTCTCTGTTGCTGTTTAGTCAGTCACTGCCTCTGCAGTGCTGTCTCCCAGCTGATCTGTAGTTAATCTCTCAGTGGTCTCTGGTGGCAGGAAATGATGAAGGGAGAAAGAGAAGGAGAGAAATGGAGTTACTCTCTGCTGCAGCCTGATGAGCTTCCCTCAGCTGGTGCTCCCAGGGGGGTGTTCAAATATTCAAAACCCTTGCAAGGCTTCACCGACTCAAGTGATTATGGTTATAGTGTGTGTTTACGTGTGTGGGCTCGTGCTCAATGTTTACTTACAGACTAAAATATACTCGAGGATTCTGACATTTCCGTCTCAATATCTCACAGGCTACCCACAGAGCTGCAGGGAGTTGATGGGTTTCATTAAGTCAGACTGATATTAAAGCATCAACGATTCTACATTTAAGGAACTGCAGCCTGTTGTTGAATCTGTGTGAGTTTCCTCAAGCCTTAAAGTCAAGAATGTCTTTTTTCTTTATATACAACATCACTCTGTAATTTAAAGTGACTTCAAAAGAAAAATCAATAACTTTTAGTGAGTTTGTTTCATAGAGGGAAGGTTGACTTCTTACTGTTGGGGAGTTCGTCAAACAAAGAAATTCTCAAAGTCGGTCAACAAGTGGGGCCCAAAGGATTGAGGAAACAACTCTGTTTCTGGAGATGCGTCTATTTGGTGGGCGTCCAAGTGGCAGCCAAGCCGACAAAGCTGGACTGCTCCGCTGCAAGCTCTGCTCACTGATCTTCTCTTTCCTGGGATGTGGTTCGCCTCCAAGCCAGGGAGATGTGCCTCGGGAGAAAGACGGAGAAATGTTTTTCTCGACTTTCTGTCAGCTGATCGTGTTTGTGAAACAGCGAGCAAGATGAAGATCAAAGTTTTATCCCAGCATAAGTGAAAATAGGTAGATACACATTCATAGACCGAGCAAATGCTTTCACACATGATATCCCAGGAACGCATACTTTCTCAACCCACTGTACCTAAAGGAGTTTACACAGTTTGTACAAGATGACAGAGAGAGAAAGAAAGAGACAAACTGACAGAGAGAGACTGGATATATCCACCTGACTTCAGTTCTCCCTGGAACCCAGAGGCTTCTCCAAAGCTTTTAGTAAAATGTGGAAAAAAAGAAAAACAAGCGGCTGTGTGATGGATCAAACAGCCGCAGGAGCAGCAGCAGCCACTTCCCAACCTACCCAGCAGACTACTGGCTTTGATATTTCAGTCACTATCAGCCCCTGTGTAGTGTCTGTTTTATACACTGCCGGGTAAATGAATCTTTTCCTTTGGTCCTCACTTCTCCTTCTACTGCACCGTCATTCCCCCTCCATCACCCCTCCTTACACTCCCACCCCCGACCACCCTCCAGCTACCTCCCTCAGTCATCCCCTGTCTCTCTCTACAATTTGCTACAGGCATCCCCCTTTTCCAAGATTGACTGTTAGTAAAGCGCGCTGTGTTTTATGCTTTGGTCCTGGCTAAAGGTGAGCAATGCATTTGCCCCTGCAATTACAGAGAGACCTGTAGGCAGAAGGCAATATTGGCTTTCAGTCACTTCATTTGAGAATGTCTGAATATGTGGAAGTGGAGACTTTCCATTGAAGCCACTCACTTCTTCGTACCTTTCCCGCATCGGGGCAAACTTATCATGACATGCATTGCTTTCATTGCTCAAACGTGAAGATACGCTACATGAGTTTTAATTTCCTTTATCAGTTTATGGGTTAAGAGTGTGAAATGTGCCTTGGACGGCAATCTGGAGCAAAGCACCAAAATTTAGTCCGACCAAAAGAACTTGTCTCCGACCAGATCAAACTGAACACCTTTTGGGATAGTTTGGACTTTTGGAAGTTGAGACAGCATCGAACAATAGAAGAAGAAAAAGAAGCTGAAGCTGACCAGGCTCACAGGATGACTTGCAGTCTTCGCCTCTGACAACGAGAATGTTCATACTGTGAATTCGAACTAAAGTCCAAGACTGCACCTGAAGCTGGGGATTCCGTCAGAAATACTATGATATGACAACAAAATGCAACAAAATCAATGAAATGAAAAGTTATTTTTCTGCACTTAAACTGATAAACTATTCCCCACCAAATTGAAGATATGCCCCTCTACAAATATATCAATGTAAAGGTAGATGCAGACCATGTAGGCGATGATAACAGTATGCCATACAAACTTCCTTAAAATACAATGTAAAGCCAAAACTAACTGGATCAAATGGAAACAATGTAAGAAAGATGTGAGCCTTGGTTCAGACCTTGGTCCGGACTTTTAGTTGAAAAAAAAACACTCTCAATCTCTTGCCAGTGAGGAACATGTTGATCTTATTTTCAATACATCTTTTGACCGAGTCTGAATCTTTGATGTTTCCTTTTAATTTAAGGTCTACAGAAACATTGGGAGTAGAGTAACACAGATGTGGTTACATGTAGGCCCCTCCATTGTTCTCTTTACCTGGCTTTAGATCCCAACACAGAGATAGAAGTGAAATGATGGACCTTTGTCCAATCTCCATATTTGGCTTGGTTGGAAGCTCATATTTCCGATGGATTGAAGGTTGGCATAGCTTTGGCATTCAGACATTTAATGTGGAAATTCAATGTAAACTCCTTGTCATATTCTTGGCATTGAGTGCATCATGTTGAGCCTATTCAGACTGTGCAGTTGAGCAGTGTGTTCCAAGTCTCGACAAAGAGACCACGTTACACATATTTATATTGCAATTGTTATTTTTTCATGGTTTCCTAAAATTGAGTGTTTTCTGAAAACTTATTTTTGACACAAAGCAAAGAAGCACTTCAGCAATACCAGAAAAAAAACATACTGTACTACCCCTGTGCCTGGTCTAATTTAACACCTCGCCCTCTGTTGGAGCTGTAGCTCAGCTTCAAACTGTGCAGAAAAGTGGAGCCAGGCTGCTAAGAACACACTTTTCCCATAGCACCCTGATTTTAGCTTTCTTGGGACTGGTTGCCAGTTTCTCTTGGAGTTCATTTTAACCTCTTACTAACCACATACAGGTATTTAAATGGCAAAGTCTTGGATTACATCAGAGAGCTGCTAACTCCCCACTGTCCCAGAAGACCAAACTAGAGCCAGGCCAGAGTCCAGGTTAAAATTAAGCAGTGATTAAGGTTCTGCTGTGCTTGTACCTTGGCTTTGGAACTGTTTTCTATTAAGTCTGCTGGCAGTGCATTTACATTCGGCCTCAGAACGCTATTTTATGGAGTTGTCTTCATGAAAAGTTAATAGATGTTTCTTGTTTAAAAAATACTGCTCCACAATGTCCCTACCATGGACAGTATATAAGGATTTATGACATAACAGCTCCTGAAAAGTTAAGTCAAAGTACTGAAAAAAACATCCCCTGGTGGCCAACTGCAGTGTAGGTCAATAACCCTGCCTCCTCCATGTAAGTGAATGGGTCATGAATATAACTAAAAAGACAAAGTACACCTCAAATATGTTTTTCTCAACGATGGTTTCTGTCATTCTAGTTGGTTTTCATCACACTGAATCCATGAATCACTACTGTGCAGACTCCAGTTCCAAATTACGTCACTTATACAAGATATCTGGGGGATTTTAGCTGTATTTCTGGATAGTGGGAGGAAGTGGACGTGTCATCCAGCTTTATACACAGTATTTGGTCCCCACCAGTCTTTGTGACTACTTCAGTGTTCCTCTTTATCTTGTTTATATTTCTATGATAAGTCTTTTAGACCATTTATATTAGCTTTTTTTATACTTGTATAAATTGTTTTTACCTTGTGTCTGAGTCATTGCCATTTTTTCCCGCTTTTCATGTTGTTGTTGTTCTTGTACAGTCGTGCCATAAATCTTGATAATGCCCTTTGTTTTCAAAGCCTTTTGGGGTCTGAGGGCGAGTTTTCAGTTTAAAGATGATATATTTGCATATTTAAAAGACCTCTGTGTAATTTGTGGTTATATAGGGTTAGGTGCAAGCATATGCTTCAAAAGGTGTTTTTGAAACACTATATTTACCCAGGGATTTCAGGCGTGCTGTGCAGGCATGTGTGTATTATGTGCATACATCTTTATCAGCAATTTCCAGCTTCATACTCAGTGACTTTAACACCTGGGAGCTGTCCAATACAAACACACATTCACCTCAGGCAAGGCACTACTACTATACTGCCAGGACTGAGGGCTGGATTTCAACTGAGACAAGTCATAAAATGTGGATCTGCACACCTTTAATAAAGCATATTGTTGTTTTATTCTTTCAATCCCATGTGTTTGCTTTAATAGCCATTGTATTTGTTTATCAGAGTAGTATATTGACTTGATTGTTTCCTTAGTAAGAATCATATGGGGTAAAATTATGCATGAGTCCATACAAATGGGTCTATGATTAAATACTGAACCGTCCAATGATACTGAAAAGAGAATAATCACATCCTGACAGAAGACAAGTGGCATCAATGTCACCAGAACTGAGAAATCAGATGTGATTCATGCAGCACATGTGCTGTGCTGAAAAGGCAATAACGTAGAGCTTGTTTCAAACCCAATTACACCAAACATCACCCCATCAATGATCCCTTATCTCACAGATTTGCTACAAGGTAACAATTGGAGAGTAATGACCCAGGGAAATTTGCCTTGTATTGTCACAACCTCTTGCTCTCTTTATTGCTTGCTCTCTGGAGCTCTCTTTCAGTCAGGAGGCAAATTTGCACTCAGGGTCAGCCTTTCAACATCCGGCATTTCAAAGAGCTAAATGAGACTCTGGCTGTGGCCCCTGCCATCCTATTGATCTTGCTCTCTAGTGCTCCAAGTGGAGTTTATGCACTAAATTTAGTTTAGTGCAATGCCTCCTCGTTAATAATGGATCCATCAGCGGGGGGAAAGAGGGGGATCACTGATTAATTTCAAACAGTGAGAGAGGGAGTGTGTAGGAAAAAGAGTCAGAGGAAAAAAGACAGAGACAAGAGAGAATCAGGTTAGTTTACGTGAGTCACATCCCCACATTAGTCTGAGTCAGCTGTACTTCAAGCCTCCTACACGCACACACACACACACACACACACACACACACACACACACACACACACACTCTGTACAGTACATGTCAGCAGTGCAGTCATCCATCAGCACTTTCATCTTCAAATTCCAGCCTCAGATTCTTTATGCTGAATATTTGGTGAATACGATTAGAGATGAACGTAAATGCAGCAAAAAAGAAACTTGGATAGTGAGCAAAGGCCTGTGAAATGCTGAAGGGGCAACACGATTATGTAATGTTGCATGCAAATGCACCTTTTGTGATTCTTACATTTGCCAACAGATGGGATGCAAATTCAGTCACACAGAACAGACATATTTTCCACCCTTCAGCAATTGGATGGTTGTAACAAGCCTGTTGACCATCAGTCACAAACAGGCATGGGTGGAAAGTGCACTGCAAAAGTATACTTGAGTAAAATAAATATAAAATCTGCTGCAGTAGAAGTAAAGCTACATTTACTCAGGGAAATATTACTGCTGATAATATAATATTTATGATGAAACTATTAAAGTAAAGCACATCCCTATACTAAAAGGCCTGTGGTATGGAAAGCAACATGCAAATTCCAGTCAGGTGCCTGTAGCCTGTGCACACAACTGATCATAACAAGTGTGTGAACACCACTGTGGCTGTAGAAGTCCCACCTGAAGGATCCACCGTCAGCATTTTAGCATTCACCTGTTAATCACGCAACACGGTTGCTGTGTTTGATTTGGGGAGCTTGCTGTGGTCGCAGCTTGGTGCATTAAATCAGCAGCCTTCTGTCTGCTGCAGCTGCTCATTTGAATGAATAATATTGTTTGTGTTGTTTCAAGATGTCACTTGGGCTTTAAACTCAAATCACACAGAAACGATTTTGACACTGATCAAAATTATATCATGCAATGCCAAACGCTGTATTGGAAGGATAAACTAATGTGATCTACATGAGGAAAAATACATTTGTTTCAGGATAACAAGCCCCTAATTCAACTGACACCATTGTACAGTTTATTACAGACAATAAAGACAGGATTGATATACTGAATGAACGCTATAACTAACAATACTCACAATAATAATAGCAGATATTAATTCCTTGTCAGCAAGACAAGGTAAATTATAGGCTCAATTACGGGCTTCCATTCCGAGACAGTTTAAAAATAATGAATCACATGTTACAATAATTAATTTGAAGACTAGCAGAGATACAGAGCTGTTTGCTGATGTCATGTTTCTAATCTGAGCCTAAGAGCAGCCTCCTGTGCAGTGTTGGCGGAGGCTGATGGACACTTTGATAGCTAGTTTAATAAGTATTTACTGTAGATATTAACCAAAATGGAGCAGCCTGGGTTTAGGTGGGGCAGCCAGTTGTCAGAGGGGATCTTATTTGGATTGGATGTGGCTGCCTTGCCAGAGGGTGCAGCTATAATGACAGGCCTTTCAGCAGCCACACAACCACACTGAGCATGGCTCATCACAGACAGCAGCCCTACAGGGGAATTATGTGGAGCGACCTGGCACCACAGCACTAGATTTTCCAGCAGACTGCCTCTTGGGTTGTGTTGACAGTGAGTAAGCCTTGAATTTACTCTGCCAGTCAATAAATACCCCCCTCACCAAACCAATGGGAATTGATGGATCATTGGAGGTGCTCTTTTCTTCCTGTATGTTGCACTTGTTTTAAGTGAAGTGCAGCTGTGCTTGGTGTGTTCTGTGTGTGTGTGTGTGTGGGTTTGTGTGTGGGTTTATGTGTGTGTGTCCACGCACGTGCAAATGAGCATACACCTGTAAATCCAAAATAATAAATCAGGTATGCTAATGCATGCAGTCTTCAGGTACAGAACACAAAAGGAATGTGAATGTATCTTGCATTAAGATATTTTCAGACATCTTTACTCTTTCAAATCTTTTTATGTTGAGGCCTTATGCTAAAATAAGAAAAGGAAATAGCCCTTAATGAATACACAAAAACATCAAACCCTCCACTATCTGTACCTATTGGTCTTTAAGGCCGAGTCACAGATCTGGGGAATGTTTTGGGACATTTTGTTTAGCTGCACTGAAGATTCCCAAGAGCCACATTGGCCTCCATGATTGTTGAATGGAAGATGTTTGGAACAACCTTTCTAGAGCCTGTCTCTTGGCAAAACTGAGCAATCTGGGGAGAGGGGTCCAAAGATTTACCAAGAACCCAATGGCGACTCTGGCTGAGCTCCAGAGATGCTGTGTGGAGATGGAAGAAACTTCCAGAAGGTCAGCCATCACTGTAGCACTCTACTGATCTGAGTGGCCAGACAGAGAAAGACACGTTAAAACAACTTAAGGACTCAGACAGTAGGAAAAAGGTTTCACTGATGACACAAGGTTGAGCTGTTGGCTCTTTAGTTAAATGAGGCTGTAATTGCTACCACTGAATACTTAAGTTAATGTGATATTTCAGTTTTTATTTTTAATACATTCGCAATCATTTCTGTATTTGCCTTATCCATATGGGGCATTAGTTGTAGATTGACAAGAGTAAATGTATTTTTAGATTAAAAGCTGCAACATACCAAGAAGTGAAGGGGGCCTCGATACTTTCTAGGTGTACTGTACTGTGTACCAAAGAAATGTACACATGTGGATATGGTGCATCAATGGTTGGCATCTGTGTTTTAAATCAAGCCCCACTTTGATTCCCATGAAACCTCATTCATCACAAAGGCCTCCACAGCAACATGTACATGTGTGTATGTGTTAGTGATTGAAGCTGCTGGAACATGGTGTTGAACCAATCCCCAGTTCAGCGCAGCAGGAGGTGAGCTGTGTTTGTGCTTCTTCCAGATCAGCCGCCTGCACAGAAAAAAAGCCACTGGCTTTGTCTCATGTCCCTCTCTGTCTCTGTAGATAATAGGACACATGCAGCCATGCTGCTTTAATTCATAATAATGGGCTGACTTGTCAGAATTATTAAACTCCCCGAGAGTTAAAACTACCGTAAAGCAGAGGCTTGTACGAGCCTTGTGGGGAGCCGCACATTCAAAAGCCACACATTTGATTAAAGTACTGCCGGCGTTCCGAGCCGAGGCCCCTGAGTTCAGATTGTTAAGCAATTACGGCTGTGTGAACACTCAGAAGTAATGCAGTGACTGGTGCATGTTACAGCTGTTCTCTCTCTGAGCGTGACAGGTGTCAGCACAGATCTCAACCTCGCAGATCTGAAACAGCTTGCCTACCCGCCATTTACCAACATATCACACCGCCTGCTGCGGCTCCCCTTTGAAAAGAGAAGGGTTGTGTAGTAGACGAGAGAATAGTAAAACTGAATTTAAGTGATTTGAATAGAATAAGAGCCTGGATGGTATAATGTCAGTGAACACTTTCTAGAGTTGCCTGTCCTTAATATACTGTATTCATTTCACACAGAGCGATACAAAGCCCTGTTGAACTGACCTATTTAGAAACACACTGCTTAATCCCAGCCTCCTTACAGAAGTACATTCAAGTTGAATAGTTCTGCAGTGCATCTCACTGTACATCCAACGCCAACGTTCAGTGCTGATTCAGGAACCTGTGTGATGTTTCTGCAGCAGAGTAAAAAGTAAGGACGTGGAGATGTGTTAGCCTCAGGCACCACAGGCTTTTGTCAACATCCTGTTTAGTGAGTGGGCTGCCTCCTTAGACAAAGCTCTTCCAGATCTAGTTGTGATGATGCTACAATCTTTAGTATAGTCTTCTGTATACACATTAGAGTCTGCAGTTTGAAGTGCATATAGTGGGTCGTATTTGTGGAAGTCATGTTCAGAGATTTTTCATATGCAGCAACATTATTGGAACAATCTGTCAAAAACCTGATCCTGATGAAAAAATAGCCCCATAAAAAAACAGCAAAAGCAAAATCAACATCGGCACCTTTGATGCAAGCAGCAACCAAACATCCTGTCTAAGCAGGAAACACATTAACCACATCAATTCTGCTACCTTGCATCAACTTAAAATCCTCTTGCATGAATTTAAAAAAAAGATTCAAGGAAATTGAAAAACGATTTTTTTACAAATTTCGGGGTGAGAAGGTGAGAAAAAAAACATTGGGAATTTCAATGGACCAAATCACTGCAGTCCATGTTGTGATCGTCCTTACGTCATTAGTCCACGCTGTTGAAATGAAAAATGTCCCTCGTGAGACCTCAGAAGTAATGCACCAAAATTGACATTTTTCTAATTTAAACTCTGAATCCTAACCTTTAACTGATAAATCGTACACGGGCCGTTAATCCCCTTTCATTGCGTCATCTGTTTTTACAGTGACGACTAATGAACCAATGCAAAACTCCCCTGGTACCCCGTGGGAGGGAGGAGGGGGAGAGCTGCCTCTGCAGGGCTGCAGCAGGGCTGGCTGGTCTTGTCAGCTGGCTGTGTTAAAGTGTCAGCTCGGCTCCCTGGATCAGCTTGCTTTTCAATGGCACCACCTCCCCTCTAATCCCTGCCTGTCATTCCAGTGCATTCACAGCCCCAGCCCTCCCCTGCACAAGCCCTAAGCGTAACAGACTTCTCAGTGTACTCACACCATCCATCTGCCTCTCTGTCCTGCTCTCTTTTTCCCACTCAGCTCAGTTCAATTCAGTCTGATTCTGTCTTTTTTTTTGAAAAGCTTAAACTGCTGCATGCTTTACAGAGACAGCACTATTTGATTCCACAGGGTCGTTTTATAAGCAGCAGCCAATTAAACAAAAAGCAACAACCATATTAAAAAATCAATTCGAAGTTCAGTCGATTCAAGTGTTTCCCACTCTGTCATACTTCTCCCTGCCTTTCTCGCTTCACTTTAAAGTCTCAATTTGCTCACCAATATGATTTAATGTCATGCCAATAAAACATTTTTAAAACTCGAAAAGCTCTGGCTGCAGCAAAACGATATTATGTGACTACATTTCTCTCTCCCTCTCGCATGGTAATGTAAATTCCTGCCTCGGTTCAGCTGCCATGACAACTCCTGGGTCCTCTCCTCATGCAGGATTGTGGGACTGGAGGGACTTTAACATGAGTATGTCCTGTACTTTAAAAAGACAGCGCAGACGCCTCAGCCGGGGGGAAAAAGCCTATTCACGCGTCAGGCACGGAGGCCATTATGGAACAGGTATGATGATAGTTCTCCGTGCTATGTGAAGTGACATGTGCAGCGTGTCATGTGATGATTTTTTTTGTTTTGCTCACAGAGTGGAAGATTATGTGCAGTGACAGAGTAGTGGATATTTCATAGGGGAGGGATTTATACGGTGTTCTGCAGTGTATTGTTTCGAGGTGCATGTGAGTGTGTACTGTGCAAGATGTGGTTTAATAATATTATGTATACTAGTATGGTGCCACTGGTCTTGGATCAATGACATTGCTGTTCAAAAGTATTTCTGGCGCTTCTGACAAAAAGTCAATATCGAATTTGTAGAGATTCAGCATAAGACCTGCAGATCTATTTTTGAGGGCTCATTTTAGATTTATTCATTTTTCTTTTCATTCTTTTTGTATTGTAAACAGATACACTGGTCTCACTGGATCAATGGTGAATGTGATAATTTTGTTCATGTGAAGTGAAAGCTGTTTTTTACTGCTGAGACAAAGGATTTAGGAAGCAGGTAAACATTCTGAAACGCAAGGAAATAAAAGATGTAACAAGCAATATCCTTGCATCTGTCCTATTGCAGAGTAATTTGTAACCGTTAACCAAGTTTCTTCTGACAAATATATAACTTTATATTTGAGTTTCTGGTCTTGTAAATCTACAACTTTATTTTTCTCACATTACCCTCCTCACCAGAAGGTGGGAGAAAGAGGGAATGTAATAGAACTGTGACTATAGCTGCTTGGTAAAAAGTCTTCACTTCTGCAGGCTCACATGTTGAGAGAATTGTGTCACTTTGCAGTTCACATATATAAATATGTGAAAGTCGCCTTTACCATTAGTAGCAGCAGGTTTTGAAGAATCCCACGCAGCCTTAATAAGCACCTCGTGTGTCAAAATCAGGCTACGTACTAATAGTAGTACAATTAACACATGATTGAGATGAAATGTTAGTTTTTTTTAATATTTCAGGTTTGCAGTACAATGTATTACTTAGTCCCAACAGAACACATGTAAAAAAAGTGTTGAAACTTGTGAACACAGCTGATTAAAAACCAGTGTGTGTGTGTAGAGTTTGTGTTACTGGCAGTGCTGTTGCTGCTGAATGTTCGATAAATCCATCGCTTTGGATTCCCAGCTGGTCTGGCGGCTCCATTAGCCGTTTAAGAGCTTCTGCAGTGTTGGCTGACAGCTGATTCAGTCAATGTTGCTTTAGATAGGTCTGTCAGTGTGGCAAGGTGACTGGGGCTGAGAGCAGAATGGGATTGACCTTTGACCCTCCAGTTACTCAGCTGTGATAAAATGCTGACACAATGGACTTCCACCCTACCCCACCCCCACTCACGAGTATCTCTCTCTCTCTCTCTCTCGCCTCCAAAGTCCAACCCCATGTATTATCAAGTTGCTTTAAGAGCCAGCTAATTAAATCACACATCGTAAACACACACCTCCTGACTTCTGTGTGTGTGTGTGTGTGTGTGTGTGTGTGTGTGTGTGTGTGTGTGTGTGTGTGTGTGTGTGTGTGTGTGTGTGTGTGTGTGTGTGTGTGTGTGTGTCTATCTTTAAAACAAACCACACACACTTGGAAAGTGGCCTACTGTTGCCTGCCAAAGACATTAAGCAGTGAATCTAAACTTTCTAGTGTGTGTGTGTGTGTGTGTGTGTGTGTGTGTGTGTGTGTGTGTGTGTGTGTGTGTGTGTGTGTGTGTCCATCTGCGCTCGCAACCCGTGAATACGTGCGGCTTGTGAGCTGCAGTATGAACGAGGCGAGTGGAGATTCTTGGCGGGGCGATGTCTCTGTGATTAACAGCGGTGCAGATGGTTTACAGCTGCCTTTTACCAAGGGAATTAAGTCTTAATATTTACAATGAGGCCAATGCAAGGCACTTGGCAGATGCTCTGCAGTGCTCGGGTACCAGGAACAAGTAGGACTGTGCAGAGCCTTTCCCAGGGCAGAGATCAAACCCCGACCTTTGAGCCTGGTGGATTTTAGAGGATGAGTAATGATCATATTCGTTTTTTGTTTTAAAGTTTAGCTGTGAGCAGCAGCAGCAACAAGCAAAGCCAGAGATAGCAGTTTCTGTGTAATTACCTAAGTAGGATTACATCTTATATAATGGACTGAAGAGGGTAAACGATGTGTCAGATATAAAGTGAGAAATGTGTATTTTGCTTTTAAAATAAACTGAGGAGATGTAGTTCAAGTAAACATAGTTTCCCTCTGCTTATTATTCATTGTTATCACTGTTCTCCAGAACACATAGTTATAACGGGATGCCTAATGGTGAGATATGCTCAGTGTAGAGACATCTGGGCAGTGCTACAACACAAACGCTCTTGGAATCAACACACCGCTACAATAATATAGTGCAGCTAACCCTCATAAAATACTTACTAGATTTGTAAGAGTGTGTAAAGTCATTAAATCAAGCACTGCACTTTCCAAGTTGGCCAAAGTGTGTAAGCTGTCTTGTTTAATTACTGCTTAATGCTGAGCTCACAGTGTAGAGATTTGTTTTTTAGCCACAGAACAAATTCAACAGTATTGAATGCTGCAGGATAAATTCTAGAAGGTAACAGGACGTAGACTTTGCCTCTGACCTACTTGCTGAGCTGAATGTTAACATCCTGATGTTTAGCAGGTGTAATTAGTTATGTGTTGGTATGCAATTGGCTCCCGTGTGACCTTTATAGGATAAGCAGTATCGATGGATGGATGCTAATTTGTTTATGCACACTAAACACAAATAGAGTGGCATTATTCAGGTGTTTGAAACTAGCTTGTCCCCTCTTCTAGTGAATAAGTACAGAACTATAACATTCACATCCTATCTAATGCCCACTTTCACAATGTTAAAGAAAGAGATTTAAAACAGTATTTGCTCAAAAAGAATGGGCTCATGCCCCACCCCTTCACACAATGTCATCCAGTTGTTTTTGAGCGATTCCCCCTTCCCTCTCTCTGTCTCCCCTCTTTTCCACCCACCTCTCCTATTGCCCCCATTTTCTCCCCCTGGTTGAGGCAGATTGAGTCTGGTTATTCTGGAGGTTTTTCTTGCTAAATGGAAAATCTTTCTCTCCACAGTCACCAAAGTGTTTGCTTGTCGTTATCTCTATAATACTGAGAGGTCTTGACCTTGTTAGGTGCCTTGAGATAATGTATGTGGTGATTTGGCGCCATACAAATAAAACTGAATTGAAATCTTGCTGACAGACAAATAAAAAAGTGAAGGAGATTATGAAAACACAATGAGCCAAGGCTCAACTATTGATAAGGTACTTTAACTTCTAATTAATCTACAGTTATATATTGTACACACTCCAACTACTTGTTGCTTTGCTTGAGTCACATTCCAGGTTCTTTTTATGCCACTGTGGGTGCATAGCTTAATATATACAAATGCAGTAGGAATGGTGCAGACCTAAATGTCCTTATTTCATCTTGTAACACACCGCGTCCTAATGTACAGAGTTCTGAGAACTGCTGGCACTGAAAAATAGCAACCTGTGGGTGTACTACAGTCACACTGGGCCCATTGTGTATGAACTGTTTAAAACGTCAGCTGGAGAGCCATTAAAATGCAGCTCGGCCCACTGACCAACCTGCTGTTAAATTACTGCGAAGAGGGAATATGTGTTTAAACCTGCAGTGCTAAGGCATGTGTCTCTCATGTTGTCACACTCTAAATCAATGGAATATCAGTCAGGAATATACAGAAAAAATACTGACAACTCACTCATGCCTGTGGATGGTAAAAACTAGTGACGCTAGTGACAGGCGAGCACAGTGTAGCGGTCATGCGATCTTTCAATGACACCCGGTCCTGTCACCATAGCCCTCGGAGCGTGTAACTGCTGAAACGAAAAGGCGAGGGGAATTATTAAGTGCAAATCACCATGATGTGGTCCTGCTGAGAGCTGCGCTAATCACAGTAAATGATGACTTAGGAAAACACACAGCGTCTGTTAGGGCGGGGGGGGTTAGGGTGGTGGTGGTGTGGTAATGGTGTACAGTTCCGATGGGGTGGAGGGGTTAAGTAGGGGATGCAGTATATCGCTTTAATATTCCAATGAATTATTAGTTGGCCGGTTGCAAATTTAATGCAGCACCATTGCGATCAAACGGCTTCACCTCAGAAGGCTGAGTGCTCATTGGAGCTGTTATTTATCGTGTGTGTTTTCACATAAAATCGTAAAATCTGCTTTTGCACGAGTATTTACCCTAATTAAATATATGCCGGTGTGTTGTGCTGTAGGTGTGTATATATGTATATATTCGTATACCTCGGCCACATGCACTTCACTCATTGTTATTTACAGTAAATGTGTTTACAATGTGCAGTAAATATTTATGACTGCAGTTCCGTGTGTGTGAGTGTGTGTGAGTTATCTATAAAAGAGAAATAGAGTGGAGAGAAGACATGAGACCGTTGCTCAAGACTATGGGGGTGTTTTGTCTATTATATTCCTTTAATACAAGTAGATTAATACAAGTAGTACACATAGACACACTCACACATACATACAGATTAAACACAAGAACACTATGCAGATTATTTGTCTTTTAGGTGACTCAAATTGCCACAAACACATATTAAAGCGACAAAGTCCTTCAAAGGAGGCAGCAGATAAAAAAGCTCCAGATTAAACAGTGACATGTAAATCATCCTGAATACTATATGAGGCTTTATAAAGTCATCATTCCAGTCCCAAAATTTATGGACTGTCCAAGAATATTAGCCCTAAGGCAAATGAAGTGTTTTAATGGCCGTTGGAGAGAAAAAGAAAACTGGGCGAGAGCGGGCCAGAGTTTTGTAGTTTCCAGATAAGCTCCTCAGAGAGTCTGAGAGGGACCACTTCCTTATCTGCCACTCTTTTATTCATACACTGCTGTATATTCGCTGCTCTTCACAAGAGACAAGCTGAGGCTGCAGAGAGAAATGGGTCACTTTGAGACGCCACTTTAGAGACAGAGAGGAGGAAGTGAGGAGGCCTTTGTTCTCTGCCAATTTTCTGTTGGACTTTTTCCGCCCCTTCCTATTTCTTATCAGCTCCAGTGACCTCAGTGGCAGGGCTGTTAATCAGAAACAGGATAACCAAAGCTGTATGTACGAGCCATCGCACGAGAGTTGAACACGCTGCAATCGAAAACATGCATCCTTTTTCTCTAGAGCTACCATACGGCCTCGGGTCATGTGACAGTATATGTGCTGGTCTGTTTTACAGCACTGAGAGATCTCCAACTTCTGTCCGTGAGTTTCTGTCTGTGGCACATACTGGAAGGAGTGAAAGCCTCTAATTCAGTGTACCGCTGTCGAAAGTTACAGAGTATTCTGCCCAGTAGTCAGCCAAAGAGCTGCAGCTCTCCAAGTCTCCCAGAGTGAAAGACAAAGTGGTGAGGAATGTTCCTCAGCTCAGTCAGAGCAGAGTGGTGATGATGATAGCAATAATGATAATGATTGAGATCATGAATCAGAGCGCTTCAAGAGCACAGGCGAAGGCGGGGGAGTTTAGCACGTCTATTATTCTTGTGGATCAGAACAGTAGCTCGGCTCGTCCCTTCTCCCCCTGACACTGTGCCGAGTGTCTCCCCCCTCTCCATCCAAACCACTGTGTCTTTATAAAAGTGACACATCAGACGGCCAGAGGGTTTACTTGATTGTGTTTTACAGCTGACTTAGAAAGTTTATAACTACAACAGATGTGACTAAAACAAAGCTGACATGCTTATTTTAATAATGTATGCATAATAGAACCACAAGACTCGTGGTTCTATTTGGCTTAAAGGTGACAAATTCAATTCAATCTTGAGGTGCAGTTGTGTAGTGTTGTCGTCCAGCTACTGATCTGCTGAGATTAAACAGCACATTAGCTTTTCAGGTGTAATTCATGAAACTAAAGCAAGCTGTCATATAGTGAGTGCTCTGAGTTAATTTTGTTTCTCTAAAACTGAGCAGAATATGAGGTGATATGAAGAGTGTAGAGAAAATGAAAAATGAAGTGAGTGAGACAGTATATATCTCTACAGGGGACCTGCTGCTTGTATGCCTGTGTGGTACGTGCCTTAAATATTCATCCAATCAGGTCGCACCGAAATACATATATATAATATTACTGCTATGGAAAACAGTAATGTGCCAGCATCCTAATGCATGTACCAAAAGAAAAGATACCAAAAGAAAAAAATGGTCCAGTCAAATGCGTGGAACTACAGTAGATGGGCACTGTCATGAACTAGCTCACAGTTCCGACAAACAAAAATGGATATAGTTATGTAATGTTTAGAGAAACAAACTTGAATTACCGCACTGCGGTTGTATGCCTCCGCCAACCAGTGCAGTTTCCATGTACATATTTCAATATTTATTTCATTGTGACCTTGACCTTTGACCACCGAAATCTGATCAGTTACTCATTTAGTGAACATGTGTATCAAATGTGTTTGAGAGGTCAGATTGACCTTTGACCCCCAAAGTCTAATCAGGTCATCCATCAGTCCAAGTGAATGTTTTCACCAAATATGAAAAAAAAAAAAACTCACAACATTTTTGAGATATTGCGTTTCACAGGAATAAGACGGACAGAAAACCCCAAAACATGATGCCTCTGGCCACTGGCTGATGATCAAGGATTTCTTATGCCTTCATGCCGGCATAAGAAAATCCTTGATCTCTTCCCTGGCCCATACCCCACCCTCCCACCAAGTTTCAAGAAAACCGATTCAGGAGTTTTTTTCATAATCCTGCAAACAGTCAGAGAAACGATGAAAACATTATCTCCTTAGCAGATTTAATTAATTCAAAATCAGAATTGTAAATATGTTCACTAGTTTAAACAGCAGCGCAATAAAAGTAAAAATACAAAACAGCAAAATCCTGACATCCAGACAAAGAGACATCATCAAATATTAAGAAGGTACAACAGTGGTGTCCTGATGTCTCAGTGACAACCACTGCTACATGTTAACAAAAGAGCAAGTTGTGACTGCTGCACATGTGTGTGTGAGCAGAAGCAGCAGTTTTGTGAGATGCATCAGTTCAAGCACGGCAATTTGGTCCAGATGAAACAGTAGCTCAGTCCAGGAGAGGAGGATAATTTGAAATCACATTTGAGAAGTGAAATTAATTACATGAATATTGAGCAGTGTGGAGTCTCATTAAGTGGGAGTATTGTTCGTTTTTGTTTGCCTGCCTCAGCAGAAGCTTTATCCTGCATCAAACAGATATGAGAATGTGAGAGTGGCTGTTACGTCCACTGTTCAAATTAAAGAGACAATAATACGACAATCAAGAAGTGATGAAGTCAGAGGAAAATGAAGATGAGTGCTAAATAAACTGAAATTAATATAACAAAACATCAATATGACCGATTATTCCACTAGAAACAAAAATGCAAACAATAGGCTGAACTGAAAAACAGTACCAGAGGGTCACCAACCAATTAACCTAGTGTTTCTTAACAAAAAGTGACCTGGCAAAATGTACAGAGCACCCCAAACTTAACCAAGTCCTCCAACACCTCCCAACACAATTACAGGTCAGACCAGGGGTGGAGAACCTTGTTTCTATCAAGGGCCATTTTAATTTTCATACCATCCTTTACGGCTAAGCTAAATTATTGTTTATCAGAAACACATAAATCACACCGGGGCTCCAGACTAACTTTTTACATTGGTTGCACTGGTGTGTCAAACTTCTTCATTTAGGTGCACCAGCACATAATTAAGGTGCACCCAAAATCTTTCACTGTGCCTTTTTGGAATCCAATAATACACATATTAAACCTTTTCTTGACAGTTCCCATATTCATTGGTAATTAGAGCTGTATCGCCACTGATTTAACAATTTGTTGGACCATATATCGTCCTGGAAAATATTGTGATGAATGATGTTATTGTTATCATTTTAAAACCATTTTATACCACTGATAATGAAATAGCATGATCATGCAAGCAGGCTGCACCCTTTCAGAGAGCAATTAACTTAATCCTTGAGAATATTCATTCTGACATTTCAATTAGAATAAAAATATTAAAATATCCAAAATACACAAAACTTTAATATAATAAACCACACACACACACAACTAAAACAATAAATAAAAATGTACTCCGTCTCTGTTAACAAAAATAGCTCTTGAATAAACAATAAACATTTGGCACAGGATAAATGTTACCAGCTCAGTAAACAGGATGAGAAGGTTATGAGCTTTTTAGGTCTGTATTGTTTTAGGTTAGTATTCCAGCGTTTCGCCTATTTGTGTGTGTGTGTGTGTGTGTGTGTGTGTGTGTGTGTGTGTGTGTGTGTGTGTGTGTGTGTGTGTGTGTGTGTGTTTACCTGTCTCGTGAACTCTGGAGCGAATCAAACAAACACACAGTAAACGTCAGCACTGCTCAGGTCCTAATACTGTAACTCATGATGAGTGTCTGTGTTTATTGTAAAGTGTAAAGTGAGGTCAGCAGGAGTGTGGAGGGAGGTCACTCACACCGAGAGTCGGTACAAACCAACCGCTCGTTCACTGTAACGAGTTTTCCTCAATCATCTCCCCATCACCTTCTGTTTCTCCCTGTGTGAGTGAGTGGGCCGGTGCGGGGACTGTGTGTGTGAGTGCAAACTGGTACGAGCATGTGAGAATATTTTTTTTAAATGTATGAATGGCCTCGCAGGCTGGACGTTCCCCACCCCTGGGTCACACTGACAGCCAGACCTCCAGAGACAGAAGTCTTCAGGTGTGATCCTTATATTGAGGGCCCTGGATGTTGATTGGCCAGCTGGGAGTGTGGGGAGCCAAATAGCAGACTTTACAGGTGGGTGGGTACAGTACGATCAAGCTTGTTAGCACCTGGAAAGAGACACACGGGGGGGGGAAACATGCCGGGCATGTAACAGTGGCTTTAATGTTTCTTTCAAAGCTGAACAAGGTCTTTCACTCGCTGACAGAAAGACACATTGCATTTGTTTTTATCACCGTAATGCAAATACCTTTTTTACACCATGTTCCTTTTATTACATTTTTCCAGTTGCTTGCACCTATTCTGTTTTGTTTGTACTTAGTGTTTTATTGTCTCTTGAACAGGAATATGTGGAATATGTGATGTTAAAACCAAAATAGCTTCAGAGAGGGTAACAGTAAAAGTGAAAAAAGATTTACTTCATTCACAGTTTCAATGAGGAACAGTAACAACGTGTGATTTCAGTAAAATGTTGCAATGAAGTAATAAAAAGCTCCACATGAAGTTGAACCTTTTAGAATTCTAACAGCCTCTGTGACTGTTACAGTTGACTGAACCATGTTGTAAATGGACACAGACGCTTGTTCAACTCATATGAAGTGTTCCTATTGTATTCATGATCGATTCAATGTTTAGGTCGGACGAAGGACTGATGTAGTTGATCATCTCTTATATCTTAGGGCACTTTAACAACTACCTTCTTAGGTCTGGACCTTCTGACTTTTCAGTTACCTCCGAACCAAAGTAACTCGTGTGAAAGGTGCCTCAGAACAATAGACCAAAATTTAAACTGACTAAAGAAGGTGGTCTCGGTCCGGATCAAATTGAACGATGGTTTTGTTCGCTTGTAGTGTAAAAACATGTTTTCGGATGAATGCATGGACCAAATGCAGGAAGTTGAGACAGTATCAACCTTCGCAACTGACGAAATAATGTTTGAACGACAAAGACACATATTGACTAGTGTCAAGGTCTGCGCCTGAAGCTGGTTATGCAACATAATGATATTACAACTAAATAATTATTTGATAATAATTCAAATGTTCTCCATTCAAATGGAAATAAGTACTTGCGAATTGACAACATGTCGACGTCAGACGCATGCCCGTCTCCAAACCAATCGATGTCAAGGATAGGCAGATGCAGCCAATGTAGGTGATGACGACAGTTTGTACATAGGTCCAAAGGCAATAATTACCATTTTATGACATTAGTCCAGACTTTCAGGTGTGAGGGAAAGGGTAGGCGTGGTGTTGGTGTAGCTCAGGTGAGCAGCTCCGGCTGCAGCAGGAGGGGGATTAGCTAATCTAGTTAATCTATCTGTCTGCCCCATTAAAAGGTCCAGTGTGTAGCATTTATGTGAAAGGGATCTGTTAGCAGAAATTGAATATAAATTAGTGGGTAATCATCTAAATTGTATTAATCTTTGTTTTCTTGACCCTAGAATGGGCCCTTTGTATTTAAATTCTTTATATTTCCATCGGGAGCGGGTCTTCTCTATGGAGGCCACCATGTTTGTTTTCAGTAGTCCAAATGGGGCAGACTAAAGACCTTTTGTGTTTTTATGATAACTGTAGGCTACCACAGGTTCTCTTCCATGTTTGGAAGGGGAGGGTGAGGTGAGGGGTGTTCAGCTGCAACATGCAACTTCACTACAAGATGTCACTAAATTCTACACACTGTACCTTTAAGCAGGAGAGTGATTAACTAACTGGAGTCAACTAATGCTAATCACCTGGAGCCCACAGTGAGCTGAGCGGATACTGTGTTGACAAGAGTTGTTCCTGTGCAGGAGAGTTTATGTTTGGGTTACAGGATTTATGTCTGATGCGTTGATTAATGTTAATGGTTAATGGTTATGGTACCAGTAAGCACCTGTCGTCTGGTTGGTGTTGAAAACACAGCAGCAGGGGATTTTGCCACAATGCCCTTAAGGCATAAAGGCAAACAAAGATCCCATCAATCTATATCTAACATTATCATTGTTTTTAGACCAATGTCCTATTAAAACGCTACTGGTTTGACTCCTGAGGTCTTGCCCTCAAATTTCCAATTATATGAGAGAAACAATAATGATCACACTTAATTCATCAATTCAGCAGCCCTTGATTCGGTACAACATGATTGCATTGAAAGCTTGCAGGCAGCACAGTGCATACATACATCTAAGCAATGTCTCCGCTCTATATAAATAAGAGAAGAGAACAGGATGGCTATTTACTGTTATGAAGGAAGCATAACAGTAAACACACAATATGCTGCCCCGACCTCCTCAGAGACAACAAGCTACAGAAGAATACTTAACCTGAGTGCTGCAGACATTATTCACAGACACTCCTGCTGCAGTGCTCTGGCTTTTAAACAGCAATTTGCAAATGAGAACCCTACTCATATATCTTCAAGATGACTTGTAAGGTTCAACTGTCTGTTTTTAACTTAAAGATCTTTCATCAGCTCAGCTGTGATCCATTGTCCTCCTCCTTTATGAGAACACGATTTAAACTGCACCTTTCAAAGCTGCAGAGGAGCTGTCACGGTCGGACAGATTTCCTCAACCCTGTTATCTCACAATCACAATCTTAATTATCTTGTTGTCTCCAGATAACAAGCTCTTCCCCTGTGACCACATAATTATTATCTTGTCATCCTGAGATAACAAACTTCACAAAAGCATAGCTTCACATCTGGCATTCAGCGCCAACAGATATAGAGAGATATTGACAGATTCCTTTGTTGTCATTGCAGAGTACAGCAGAATTTGTAGCAATCCACAGGTGCACTGACACATAAGACAACAAACTGTACTAATCAAAGTGTACAAGTAAAAACCTGAGACAAAAGACAATATCAAAAGAGATACAACACAATACAAGCTGAATTATTGCACTTGGGCTTTTGCACATGTGAGAGATGAGAGGGCAGGTGGTTGCATAACAATACAAAAAACTCTAAATATATCTTCATTGCATCAAAAAGCAGAGTGCAGAGCCAGCGTCTGGGTACATCTCTAAATCCCTGAAGTTATACACATTTCAGTATGTGTTGAACAAGTCAAAATTTGTTATTGTAAATAATTCATTACTTAAAACACATTGAAAAATATATAACATTCCCAATGTCTTCATGAACACAGAGGCATTAGGCGATGTTGGCACCTTTTGCACCAAACAAATCTGGAGCTTAACCTGGGGTTGGGTGATATCACTCTATTGAACAATCTCTTTGCATTCTTCATAAGTGACAGACAAAATCTATGTCTGTAACAGCTTCAGTGACTCATGTTTGATCAGAAAGTGGGGTCATGGCTGTGAGGACCTGTGAGGGCCCCTGCCTCTGTGACAGCTGCACCCTTCAGACAGGCAGCTCCTGCGAGGGGCCCCAGCATGCACAAGCTGCTGAGGCTGCAACAATGAAGAGGCAGGTCCCCAGCAGCAGCACCAGAGGCCATTATCCCAATGCATTGTGTGATCATGTCTGCTAAAAGAGAGAGAGTGTGGTCTGGCTGTGTTACTTTGTGCGTGTGTGTGCGTGTGTGCATGTGTGTGTGTGTGTGTTCATACAGCTGACCATTGTGTCTTCTCCTTATAATTGACCACCTCCCAGCCCTCTTTGCCTCCTATAGAAAACGCCTAAGTGATCACTTATAGTTGCCGTGCTAGTGCACAGGACCTTGATTAATGGTGTTTAGATAGACGGCCTCGGTCGGTTCACTCCACTAAATCATAGGGCAGAGGAGGCTTTATTAAGCAAACTAGAGGAAAATACAAGTGTAATGGTGCAAACTTGCAGGTTCATGAACACAACATGGGGTGGCTGTGGCTGAGATGGAAGAGCGGTTGTAGATCGGTTGTCCTCACAATCAGAGGGTCGGCGGTTTGATCCCAGTCTTCCCCAAGTACATGCCGAAGTGTCTTTGGGCGAGATACTGGACCCTGAATTGCCCCTAATAGAAAAAAAGTGCTGCCCATAGATGCACTGTGTGCATGAATGTGTGAATGGCAATCACCTGTACTGTAAAGCGCTGAGTGGTCATCAAGACTAGAACAGTGCTATAAAAAATACAGACCATTTACAACATGTCCTTTTCTGTTAATCATTTAAGCTGCAGCAGGGCAGAAACTAAAAGTGCTGATTAAATACACAGTTAAGAATTTGTGCACATCTAAAGTTATCTCAATAAAAAAATGTAAGAACTCTTCAGTAATGTTGAACGATTTATATGCAGAAAATCCAAACAGCATTTCTTACTGCTTGAGTCTCCAGTGTGAAATGTGTCTAGTGAATGCAGCATGTGATTGCTAATCAAAGTCAGTCAAAAAAACCATAAGCTTGAGGCATCATTTCCCACACTGCTTCACGAGGTTATTCTAGGTGCATCTTGAGGTGTAAGCCACTTATTTCATGTTTCCACTCTGCCACTGAGAGATGTCATTATACTGTCAGTCTAAAGCTTTAGCTGTGGCCATTATTTTTGCAGCAATAGTGTCTGTCCCTGACTGAGGCAAGAACTCATGAGTGGAAGCAAGTTCACTGATAAGAAGCTTTTGGATCAAGTGTTCTCTTTTTTCCCTCTCCAGATAAAGCACAAAGCACGGTTCATGAGGGGACATATTTGCAGCGTTGTGCGATGGATGTGTACGTTTTACTCGGAGGTGTTTGCACACTTGTCAGAACGTTGGCACACGTATAACATGAGGACTGATTAAGGCTGCATTTGCATTGGTTGCTGCATCTTAATCAGCCATGAATGTGGGGTGTTGTCATGAGACTTAACTGTCATGAATAAATATGATGGCAAGTGTTTTGCACTTTACAATATGTCGAGGAGGCCATAGAACACCTGAATGCAGCTGCATTTCCAGAGAACCGCTGGATCTTCCAGTGCAGCCAACCAAGAGGATGTGAACCACAAGCTCTGGCATCACTGGGGGACGAGCTGATTCATTGTAGTCAATGTTGAAGCTTTTCTCACTGAGCTCGTGGGGCAGGACCATGTCACAGTATGGGTTTAATAATCAATCAATGACATTTAAAAAAGGATTTAAAATATAAACTGTAGCCAAACACCAGGTGGCGATCAAGATGCTTTGCTTCACATTTGCGGAGAAGTCATGTGGTCCATCTTTAAATGCAGTCTATGGTTCGGATGTAAGAGCAGACCAGAGCTCCAAAAGTGTGTGGGATTCAGCACTTTAGATGAAGATCCTCATCAGAGCTGTTCAATACAATTATTTATCAGAAATCTAAGAATAACTATCTTAAAACAGCTTAAAGAAATCCAGCAGAAGTGTATTCATTTTCTGCCTGCTGATTTCGCTTGAAACGCTAATCAAATTATTTATCAAAATCATATTTCATGTTTATTATTAGTCAATTATGGCTCCTTTCTTCTCTGAGGATGGGATTATTTTCCTCTTGCAATTTTTAGATTTGCATTTTACATCTGTTCCTTGGATTTGGTTTGTATGTTGACTGCCTGTCACACGTGCTGTTATTAGCATTGCTTTTTAGTATAACATGAACATGTTACTTAGAGGAAATCCCAAATTAACTTTCGGTTGGCATTGCTCTCACACGGTCACTAAATGTTGAATGCAATGTACTAAATATAAAGTAGTACTTCTAAATCTAATTTAGTGTTAATAGTTTCCTTTTACTTTATATTAAGTTATCTTTATATTAAGTATATAATAATAAAGGTCTGGATTGTAAATGTGTTAGGAAGGTAAATTCCTGGACATATTCTATACTGACTGTAATTTCAGATTTTCTGAATTTCGGACTTGTCAGGAATTTAGAAAATGTTCATTATTTCCCAATCAACATCCTCAATATGAGTTGTATAATTACCCTTTTCACACACTCTCCCTTGAGTTGTAATTTTTTTTATTTAATGGCAGATTCTTGGCTCTTGATGCCTGTTCTACAAGTGGTGCACAATGCCAGCAGTGACACAGATGGAGATACAGAGTTATTCCAGGACATTTGAGAATATGTGGGCCTATTATACTGTGGAGCAATAGGCCGACTGCTCCACTCATCTCCTTTCGCTTCCATTATTTTCCACTGATAAATGACTGCTGCAGCTGCCGCTGATAAGAGCCTCCCCTGCCTATTCATCAGCTCTCAATTCAAGGCTTTACACTTGCAGCAGAGAAAGATCTACAGTAGTGGAGCTGGTGACTCATAGTTCACTATCAAGGAATGAGTGAGTTGTACTGTTGTTCATCAGAGTGTTGACACAGACCAGCTGCATGTAACCAGGTGCACGCAAACTCCCTCAGATATACCGATGCATTCTTTCTGTGCCTCGATGCAGATTGTGTTATCATGCTTGTATTTGAAATTTGAATTGTAAAAAAAAAAACACTTGGACCTCAATGTGCCTAGAAGTGGTTGCAACTGATTGTTACAATATTTGAGTACATTTTCTTTGAAGTGTTTATAGCAGCAAATTTCTAAAAATGGCAACATCAGTTGGTTTGCCATGGTCTACATTGAAATGTTACAATGAACATTTGGATGGAATGTCGTGATATTTTGTACGGACATTCATGGTCCCCACAGGATGAATTGTAATGTCTTTGGCGATCCTGTGATCTTTCCTCTATAGCACTATACCAGCAGGATGATATTTGTGGTTCAGGTTGAATATCTTGACTATTGGAGTTGAAATTCGGTAAAAAAATTCATGGTCCCCAGTCCCCATTTTGATGATCTGCTTTTCATCTCAGATCAGATAGATTTTCTCTCTTTGTTGGAGCGGCAAATATCCAAACAGTTATGCCATTACATTCTCCACAGATAGTCATGGTCACTAAGGGATAAATTCAAATGACAGACCATTGCGCTAGTTTTCACTTATTCATGAAATAGCTTGATATCTTCGACATGGATTGGCACAACATTTTGTTGAGACATTTAACTCTAGCACACTAAATTAAAATGGTGAACATTCAAATCGACACGTTGGCAAACTAAATATGTCCTGGTTATATTAAGTGCAGTTTAGTCCTATCAGTCTCAAGGCAATCTCTTCGACTTCAAGCATATTTCCTCTCCAGAAGAAATATTGAATTATATGCATCTTAGTAAAGGTCTGATTATTTCTAAGCGGAATCCAAGAGGAAGGATAACATCGATGTTTTTAAGTATCCATGGCTCTCACTCCCATGCTTTGCAAAACTACCTTTTAATGTACAGACACCTGAACTGTAATGGGAAAGGAGCCTTCCCCAAGTCCTGACTCCCAACGTTTGCATTGAGAAGTAAACATATAGTGAAGTACATGGCAGTGTGAGGGGGTGGGCAAGTTCTTTTAGCTTGGCTTGCCTCCACTGACACAGCCAAGAAGCAAACGCCTTGCAGCCTGACTCACTGGTAATCCAGGATGGAAAGCGTGTGAGCGACAGCCTGTATCTGTGCTGTCACATCCCATCGCTCAGACAATGTATCACTCCATTCATAGCACAACTGCGCTTTGATGTGCCTTGATACACCCAGTAACACTGTCCTCTTTTAAACTGGTAAGTGGGTGGATGTTGCTGAGTCTTAATCTGTATATCTACATGGTTCCCTTCTCTGTGATCAAGCTTGCGAACTTCAAATATGAGCTGCGGGGCCCGTAAGTGTGTTTGGCAAGGGAAGGGCATGGATTTATGAAGCATAATTACCGTTAATAACCTTAGGGCTTGCAAGGTTTCTTTTCAACACTGCTTATGTAAATATTATCTTAAGGCACTCGATAAATTAAACAGCTCCACTCGTTGGCATAGCCTTGTGCAGACGTGTGAGGAGGCAGGAAGAAAGGCTCGGAGGAGCCAGATTATTGTACAACAGAATGACGTGCTTGCTGTGGACAGAATGAAAAGATAATCTATTGTTGTAGCTGGGTGAGACAGTGCTAATACCTTCACAGTCTGGATGGCCTATATTTTAAGGCGAAAGAAAATAATGAACTTAGATTAATGATTTTTCTCCCAAAGCAAATGTGTATCATTTCCAAAATTAAGTCTGCCTGTGTCCCATTAAGAGAAAGAGGTATGTGTGCCTTCCTGGTTTGGCTCTGGGCATGTGAAGTCATCTGTATGCTATTTTGAGAGCCCAAACCAGATCTAAATTATGGCCTGAACCCATTGTGCAATAGTGTGCGTGCTTCTTTTCCCCAGAGTTATGCAAATAGTTTCAGTGTATAAGGTGGAGTTTGTAGTTAGCAGTCAGTATTTAGAGCCAACCAGGCCTGCAGACAATAAAAATGTATTTTACTGTTTAGATGAAACGGTCCTTATTGTGTGTTTTCTCTAAATGCCGTCTCGCCAGAGAAAGATCAATAGCTTTGCTGTTCCTATTATTCCGACTCAAGCATCTGGGATGTATGAAGATTGAATTAATGAGCGCGACATGCAACATTCTACTCCCCCACCCCACCCCTGCTCACCATTGATTTAAGCTCATCAAAATCTCATTGTGAGAAAGTGTGGTTAGCTTCAAATGATCTCAACTGGCTCCAGTCAATTAGGCTGCGAATAAGCCTTCCTGTGGCTGACACTTCTTCTTGTTAAGATGACAGTGATGACAAGGGACATCGAATAAAAGATATTGATGAAAAGCATGTTGATTAATACGTTAACAGCCGGCTGGTAAACAATAAATGTCTGAATTGTGTTGATGGCCCTGTGTGCATTCATCTGTTGTGAGAAAATATGCTGAATCACCAGAATTTGATTTTATCTCAGCACAGCAGAAGTGGCTGCACATGATAATAATTCAGATTTATTAGAATGTAAGGACTTATTCCCCATTATTCCACCACTGCAAGTGTTCTCAAACTGTACAAGTAGAGATGCTGCCAACTCTTTCAAAATAACTTTTTTTGGTTAGATTTACCAGAAAAAACACCTCTGACAATAACACAATACAGAGGAAACACAAACAAAAACCTCCAACTTGACCACAAAGTTGTATAAACTCCTCTCATTTACAGTTTCAACAAAAACATTAAAAGCCTAATAATAGTAAGATTTATTGATTTATTGCATTAACTTTAGCTACGGGTAGCAAAAAACCCCAGAGTAGAACAGCAGTAGAAAATAGCAGACAAAGAAAGGAAAGGACATGGAGAAATGTTTAATCGTGAGCCTATTAATTACCTTGCTGAGTAATCTACCTCAAATATATAAACTAACCCTTTTAGCTTTAGCTTGGTTTCATACGTGGTAATTGTAATAATTCTCTCAGATCTTTAGATAACTGTTGCAACAATAACTTTGTTTAAATAGCCTGAATTATTTTCTCATCCTCAGACCACAAAAAAAAGACACACATTAAGTATTTTCACCCAAATGAGTAGAAGAAGGGAGTTCCAATAGAGAAACAATCTTTTTTTTCTGTAAAAACATAAAGGACACCAAACTTAATATTAGTGGGTTACCATCATTTCAAAAAACCTGCATGGATATGCTGAGCATTTATGACAACATGACGAATGTGGTTCATCAGGTTTCCTTCATTGTTTGTCACCGTCTGAGATTTGACAGGAACTCGTATCATGACACCTCCCTGCACCCTCCTCTACTGTGATGGTTGAACTGCATCCAACTGGAAAATTGGCATCACCAGCTGTTTAACAAACCAACCCCTAATATTAACAGACAATGCACAAGGTGCATTTATATCCACTATATAAATACATTGAATGGAACAATAGCTACTGTGTTTAACAGCTAAAATCCAAACTCAAGTTTCCCATTGACACCGTTCATGATAAGGTTAAGCTCCATGTTACACAGAGGCATGTGAGCTTCTATCGCTAAAGGCTGTGCAGAAGATAATAAATAAACAGAGCGCTGAAACAACACTCTGGATTGTATCGACAGAGCAGGTTAAATTAATTAAATAAATTAACAATTAATTTGCATGAATTAATTCAACAAATTGAGAACACCCCTGTGCTAAAACACAGGAGCTAACCCACTGCTTACATCCTGCATGCTTCGCAGTAATTGCATGAACACAACTACCAGTAAATCCAGTTCCTGCTGCTACAATAACAATATTAATTCAAGCGAGCAATGATGAGTGATAAGTGATGTTTGGCAAGCACACAAACACAAGTGTGAGGACGATGGGATAAAATGGTTCCTACAAGTTATTTTCCACTCCCATCTCAACTTGTAAAGCATTTTAATTACATCCAGATTGTGTGTGGTCAAATTATTTCCTAATTGTACCTTTTTAGTTTTGAAGGCAGGAGGTCTGACCTCTAAACGCAACATCAGCAGTTAGAGAATGAGATGTAAGCTGAAGGAGGGAAGAAATGTACAAAAAAACCAAAACACAAAGCAATTCAGAGAGAGCCCAGGGAAACTACTCCCTCCCTTTCCCAGACGCATTTGTCTCCAAACAAAACAATAAAACCAGCCAGCCAGTAGCTGTTAATTTCCTCTTTGCTTCAATTGACTCAATAAGCCTTGCTCTCCCCTCAGAGACAGCAGCAGCTACTCTACAGGTGAAGGCAGAGAAAAGCAAGAGGAGGAAATGGAGGGAGGAAGAAAACAATAGGATTGAGTGCCAAAGAGAAAATCGTCTGAGGGCTTGACATCTTCAGGGTCTGTGTAAGGCAGCAACAAACAGGTTTTGTCAAACAACAGAAAAGAGGGTTGTAAACCACCCGAACTAATTGGAAAGATTAAAAGAATTTAAGTATACGAAAATATTTTTTCGAAACTGTGAAAAAAGGATCAGTTTTCTCTGCAGTTTTTCTCTCTTGAAATACTGTGTCTGCTGAACCTGCTGAAACATCTTTTACACAGTCAGCAGCTTTTCTGAGAAAGCCTCATAGAAACAACTTTACACTTGATACTGAAACAAGACAACAGCTGAAGCCATTTTTTCATCAAACATCACCATTACACTAAACAGTAAACATTTAAAAGGGCCATTTAACTATGTGACGATTGGTGAAATGTCACGATACCATAACAGCAGAAATATTCAGGGTGTGGATGAAGAAACGTAGAAAATCAGTTTTAAGTGACTGATAACAACAGAAGCATGTAAGATAATGTATAGATATAGATAATCCTGAACTATAATGCTGTGAGAGACATTCCCTCTGGTGGCTGGCTGCAGCAGGTACTGATTGTTTCAGCTCATAAATCACACCTCCTCCATGTTAGTGGGTGGGAAATTGGCCAAAATAAAAAAATCTAGGGACACATTAAATAATTCTTATCACACTGATGTTTATTCAAATTCTCATTTTTCTTTTAAGTTTGGTCTTAATTAGTTATTTGATGATTAACAATCAGGTGGACCATCATGATTGAAGCCTACTGACTTCTGAATGGTCAAGTTCAGTATCGACAGTACCTTGATACCACGGCTCCATGCTGCTGTGCAGAATACAGCTCCAAATGACGTCATCGCTGCAAGATGGCAGCGCTCATATCAGGGTTCGTTTAATTTTCATAAATTTTTCCATTTCTGGATAGTGGTGAGAAGCAGCGGTGGGTGGTTAATACCGTGCGCTGGGGAGCCGCCCCCTGCAACATCCTGAGACAAAAAAGTCTGTATAAAAATGTTAAACATAATTTAATTATTGAATAATATTTTACTGGTACAATGCCCCTGGTTGGTCCTAGCGCCTATGAGCATTCAATATAAGTTGTTTTCAAATTGTATTTGGTATAAATACATAATACTTCCGGGTTGGGGATGTGAATGTGGGTCCTGAAAGTTTGGCAACCACGGGACCTGAGGCTGCTCTTTAATTGGCTGGTACAGATTTTCCTCGGGACGCAGCTCCCTGTGCCACATTGTATTTTTAAATCTTATGTGATTAGTCGACCATTGACGCTGTCTCAGGTTTGTCCGCCGTCAATGAGTTACTTCAGCTGCGAGCTGAACTGCGGCAAATCCGGTGATTTCTTTACAAAACCACCCCAACAAGAAAAAAAGAGGATAAAGGAGCTTGGTCTGAACCTACCTCATTTACAGATTCAGCTGTAAGTGATGAGGACGACCTTACACCCGGTGCTCCTCCCGCTGTTGTTATGAGAAACAGAGGTGACTAACTGGATGTGGTATAAGTAATGTCTTTTATTGCTTCACCTGTTTGCTGTTTCAAAGTGTCGGCACAGAGGTACAATGGACGACGACAGGGGTGCGAGACCTAAACATCTCCCTGAATCGTATGTCATGTTGTTTTGTGAAACAAAAACAAAAATGCAAACCCCCAATAAAAATAAATTTGATCACCAGCCGCCACTGGTGAGAAGGATGTGTCGTCGATCTATATATACAGTTTAGGTCTTGGCACAGCCATCTTTGTGACACACCATTCTCATGATCAATGATGTCACTTACGCTATAGTCTCAGCCCGCATACTGTGGAGAGCTGTTTGTCTGCTTATTCAAAATTCATTAGTAATGAACGTGTCGCACTTTGTCCAGATTGCACCAAATTCACAAAGTTAGAAGTAGTTCAGATGACTGGGCCTTACAGACAGAGATTCCTCACATACATATACGGCAGGGTTCCAGTGTTCTGGTGTATACACTGTACAGTCTATGTTTGTTCTCATTCATTTGGACCTGTCGTCTACCCCACTGTTATTTAAATACGTCTGACAAATGTAACCAAACATAAAGGAAGGCAGAATGGTCTTTAGCCTTGCAGTTTCTCAGTCGGAAGCTTCCTCTCCTCCACCACGTGTTTATCATTCAGGACATGCCAGTTACATCTTAGAAGAGTCACCCTGGTTAATACTCCTGCCTTTTAGCTGGCGTCAATGTGATCCAGGAGTTTATGCTAATTCTACCACAGGGATCATTGCAGCAGCACAAGAGCATTTACTAAATACCTCATCTAAAGACAAGCTCGATGTTGCTAAATGCCACAGACCCAGTGTCCTGCCAAATGAGGTATCACACATACCAGCTCCGAATCTGAAATCCTTCCACACCAGTGTTATGGGGCCAAACCTGCACTACAGTGGCATCATGACCTGCTCCCATTGAACGTCTTCAGAGCCTGACTCATAACACATCCGCTGTTGTCTGTGAAGGGATGTGTGAACTCTCATGATAGCAGAGCTGGTGGAGGCCCAGTGCAGAATTATAATCAGCTCTTTTGAACAGAAAATTCCTCCTGCACTGTGGCGTACTCCTGATCCTTGGCAACTTTTAATTAGTGTTTGTCCTTCAAGCCTGCGCTCCTCACAGCTATTAAGGCCCTTAAGCCCTTTGCAAATTAATTATAAAAGACTAAGCAATCATGGTAATTCAATTTGGCCCTCGGCATCAGGCCTGGTCTTTGACCTGACTCCAGTTTGCCTTTCTGCGGGGACAAAGGGTGTAGTGGGGTGATAACATAAAAATAAAACTATCTTGTTGTGTTCTGATCTACAGCTACTTCAAATCACACATTTAACTACCATTTAGCCAGATACCTGATGTACTCATCTATTTTTTATGATTGGTTGCATTTGCTAGTGGATGTAATAAACATGTTTTCTTAACAGACTGTCATATATTTTTTTACTTTGCAAGCCTGGTGATATTTCTCTTATTTTCCTCAAATCGAAACTGAAACTAACACTTTATCCTGCTGTGTACAGCCTGTGCAGCCAAAGCCTGATCAGACAAGTTCTAGTGTTTTTAAGCCTAGTGTATTTTTGCACATCGAGTTTGAACTTTTATGTACAATAAATAGTCGTAAACCTGGTCACTAATTCTGACATTTGCCAAATTGTTCCCTTTCTCCCACCTCGCTACCAAACTTCCAGTCTTAAAATTAAAGCATCACAACCTTAAATACTTTTACAAATTCAGTTGAGTACTGTGACAAAGTTCAATTTGCTGTGCACGGGGCAGGTTGTCCCAGACAGATGATACATGTTTTCCCTCTGGGTTAACTGTACATGTTTCTGTGTGTGCTCGCTGCTGACACGGTTCAGTGCTACAAACCTGTACCAACCCATGTTCTCCACTTTGACTCATGCTGGCTGCTGCTGCTGCTGATACCAGCTCTCGTACAGATTTGCTGTAGCCAGTACGCTAAAGAATGGTTAATGGTTATTCTATAAAGAGTCGAGGCTCAACAGACCTGCTCAAGTACCAGAATCAGACAATAACCTCGGTACTCATAGCCTGTGAGGTTGTAAGCCTGTTTTAACTGTGGACTATAGAGACTAACCCTCCCCTGTAGAGACTCACTGCTGAAGTTCAGTTCACTTTAAGTGCCTGTTAGTGTTGCAAATTGGTTTTATTTTCATTTAGATTTAAATACTTTCATAATTAAAAACTTAAAGGAATATTATAATACTGTTATCTCCAGACTATTATTTATTTCTAATAATGTCATGATACTACACACGTATGAGTTTTGTAGTATCAACACAAATAGACAGGTACTCAGTTGAGTACATATTTACCTTTATACCCTTAAATTCCTACACACAAACTTTACCAAATTCTATATAATACACAAACATTTCTAAATAGCCATATCTCCCATTGTTAAAGAAAGTAAAAAAGAAGTTAATGGATTTTTTGCATAATCCTGCTTATAGACATACAAAGAAAACATGACCTCCTCAGTGGAGTTGATTGCCAAAAAGTAAAGTATTAAATTAAAAACCATCAATTGATTTCATATTTTATCAGCTTTTCATGCAGAAAGATACATTATTTTTATTTCTGATTTGTGAGGCGAAAGGTGTTTTAAGGAATCATGGAGCAAAGTCTGACATTAATAAAATACTAGAAGCAATGATCATTAAGGATCAGGCTAATTACTGCAGTCTAGCTGATCTTCAGCAGCAGCTGGGAGCATGGCACACACACATATATATCCGCGTTTACACACACACACACACACACACACACACACACACACACACACACACACACACACACACACACACACACACACACACACACAAACACACACACACACACACACACACACACACACACACACACACACACACACACACAGGGCCTCAGGGGAGAATCATCTTTTTCTGGGTCTCACCTAAAGTTTCAGCGACAGTTAAAGTTCATTCATACATACAAGGCTCAACTCTTAGGAGCTTTTTGGTGGTTGCTGAAACCTGCAGAAAACCTAAAAATGCAAATTATTTATGACAAAAAAAGGGAAGGTAGAAAGGCCACTGAAAGCAGACAACTAATAATATGTACTGAAATAATTTGTATATAAAAATAATATAGAAGAGCTACTATTAGGAAAATAAACGAGTCTGATTATATTCATGTGGAGTCATGTCCGGTCTAGTTGAGCAGTGCCCAACAGGAGCTGAACTGCACACAGCAACACAGTGGCTACCACAGGAAGGCAGGCGTTAAACTAGGCCAATTTGACTTTGGGGATTGGCTGGTCTGAGCTCAGGTGGTGGAAAGGCGGTGACATCAGAACCACGGACCTGGAAGTTACACCACCCCACAGAGTCCTGTTCTAGTTATGTCATTTAAAATGTGCGGTGTCTGAAAGGTCCCCTGTAGCAAAATGTTCAGTCTGCCCCTCCTCTATAAAACAAACTGTAGAATAAAGGAAAAGGGTCTTTGTTAGCTTTCAGATGCCACTTTCATGAAGCAGCAGCTCATTTTCAAACCCAGCTTAGTGATGAAGATCACTACACTTTTCAGCAGGGAATGAGAAAAGTCTTGTTCTCAAGCCAGCAAAGATAAATGACTAAGTAGCATCAGTGTATCTGATTTTAGCCTGTGATATAAAACAAATTTATTTCATGTTTCTATTCGCTCTCTCCACTACTTGCATTTTACTTACTGCTTTAAAAATACGACTTTTATGTTTTGTGTCAAGTGCAAACTAGGACTGTAGCTGACTAAGAACTTTGTCAGACAAAAAACATCCGGCAGTTCAATTTGAATATTTGACAATTTGTTCATTTCTTTCATATAGCACTGTTTTATGGATCTGACAGATTGTAAAATGGGGTTTAATGGGATGTTTTATTGTGACAGCAACTTTCATGTAATATAGTCACTCCAGAGAGCAGCGTGACAGCGAGGAGGGCTCACTGTGCAGCTACTTATGGACCGAAATGTCCTCATAAGCACACTAAACACTGACGGAGAGAAAACTAATGCTCAACTTAAATCACCCCTTCCAGGGGGAGGTCAAATGCAATCATATTTAAAACTAAAATTCTGCAGAACACATACCTCCGCCAAGAACAAACAATCCTTCACATGTATGTGCAGCTCTTCTAAACGTAGGAAGGAGAAGAAAAGAGAAAGTGGTCTCAAAATCTATCACTGTGAATATGTCTTTTTTTAACATCAAAATCAATACACTATTTCCTGGGATGTTGACAAAAAACTTGGCTAAAAGAATTGTGGATCTCTTTCTTTAACTGGGTCTATGACAATTATTCCATGCAGTCATCCCTGTTCAACGTCTGAAGTTTGGTGCTTATTGGTTGATGACTTTTTGCAAAAGAACACACGTGTTCAAATGTCACCTCATTCCAGTAATGTTCAGCCTGGTTTAGGTCTCTATGTAGCATGAGGCCGTGCTTCTGTCCACAATTCACAATCAAATGTTATGTACTGGAAAACAATAGTTCACTGTTTCTAGTACATGTTTGACGTTACTGATAAGACAGAAAGCCATTACAAACAGCCAGCATCTTGGTATTTTATGGTCAAAAAAATGGCTACTCAATTAGTGGAGCAGAGATAAATGGGATCTACAATGTGAGTCGTCTGCCATGTGAGGATTTGGGTTTAAACACCTATAAAAGACAGCTTTTATAATTGGCTGGTATTACACAGAGTTAACTTGTATCACTCAGCGTTATCCTCCTCGATGCATCGAGCATCAAACACTGCTTGTGCTGGGTCTCCTGAGCCTTCTTTCAGCAGCTCGCTAGATTTTACATCACACTGACTGCAGTTCTTTATCATGTGGTAGAAAACATATCCCCCCCTAAAAAAAGGTTCTGTGGTTTCCGTACAAATTGCTGGTGACCGGTTTGATTTTTGGAGTGTAGTGAATAGGAGCTTTAAACATTTTAGCGTAAGACTTAAAGACATTATGGTTTGTAACTTATAAACAGTGCATATTATCACAGTCAGTTTGTAATAGTCACAATTTTACTGTAAATTCTGACTAAAGCTTGTAAAATATATAGGTATTAGCTAATAAATACAATTGGAATGAATGGACCTCCATAGATAAAATATATCAATAAATCATAAAAACTCAGATTGTATTGTATTATAATGTGCCAGTGAAAAATTGGCAAGTTTGATCATTATGTAACAATGAGAATTTTGAAATATCAGGGGAGTTTATACTGTGTGAATATATAAATGCAATGGGTGTCTGTATATATGAAGTTTGACAGTTATCAATAATAAAAAAAGGTCTAGCAAATAATTACACATGATTTGACTCTGTAGCATTAAAACTGTGGGAAGAAATCAATGGGTTATTTTTTAAATTGGCATTACTGAAACATAGCACCAAATTTAGATATCAATCCCTATTATTAACTGCACCAGCTACATTAGGTCCATTTAAAAAAAAATTCATATATAGATTTTGAAATCATAAATACTTTTAAAACTATGCCTCCGGTAAATAGTTGATGTTTATTATTCACTAAGAGATATCAATTTGTCATATCCATATGCAGCTAATGCAGCAAAGGAACATTTTAAAATCAATATTTAATAATTTGTTAATGTCAATTATTTGCTTTCCTTCTCATATTAATCAAGAACTTTAATTAAACGTTGGCTGAGAGAATAGATTAACATGTTATTGTTCTTAAAATGATGTGCACGAGGGGTGACATTGTCTCCATATATTTTCAAAACTGGTCCCCACCATCGAAGTTCAAGTTTAACTTCGGTCAGATAAGTAGGAGCACATGTTCATGCACGACTTGGTTATTTATTATGAGTTGCAGTTTATAAGCGCTGTTGTCCTTTGGCATTTATGAAAAGTTTTTAATAGTTGTATTTCACTCTGACTTTTGTGTGGCACAAAGTCACAGGACAGGGCAAGCAAAACACAGACAGGCAAGGGACACACTAGTCAGTTAGCAAGACAGAGACTAGAGTAGAGAACAACACCCAACATCCCCTCACGTTTCTACCACAGATAAACACTGATTTCATACATTGCCACTCTGGAATCCCAGTGAAGGAAAGTGGTCGAATCGACAGAGAACTTAAATCCCTGTCCATGTATTAAACAAGGATCATCAGCAGGTGACGAGGCAGACTGCAGCATAACTTATCAAAGCATGATATCAAGACGAGCCAAGAAAACCAATATTTAGAGATAATGTTAGCTCTATTAACCTATGAGCAATAGCAGGAAAAGTCTGCCTGGGACAATTGTCATTTCAGATAAAATACATGGTCTCTGGGTATGAAAGGAGAAGCTTGAGAATTCATGTTCAAAACACTTGACTGGGACAGTGAAGTACACGCCAGTGAACTTAGCAGGAGGATTAGTAGTAGCGCTATCAGTCGCTGCAGTTGCTTCTGCTTGCCAATCAAGAATGACAGGGCTCTATATCTTTTAACACTGTTTAATACTGACTTGTAGGAGTCCCCCATCCTGCTTCTACTCACCAAGAGAACTTCAGTGTTTCGCAAACACTCTCTAGTGTGAACAAAACTAAAATGTATGAGTAATGCCGGAGCTCAAACCCTCCAAACTATTAAAAGTGCTCGTGAAAAACATTGGCTGGCACAACGTAACTGTCAGTGATCGCTATGGATTTATGGAGAGTAATGTAAGACAAATTGCCCAAGGGAGTTTAATCAGAAAATGCATTGTTTTACTTTGTCGTCAATGTCATCGATATTTCCGATGATTGACAGAAAGCATGCAGATACATCTTTGCAGTATTATGATCATGTCTGAAATCGGTTCAGGGGGACAGCGTTCAATACATTTCCTTAACAGTCGCTCATATTAATGGAAAAGGTCAAATGGGGACAACGTGCGTCTGCATGTCTGCATTTAAATCTGCTGCTTTCATTAAGGACCAAGTTGTTTCCAATGGTTAACTCAGCCCCTGAGTATAAACCACATTCTGTTATACATACAAGAATATATATAAATATATCCATAACTAATAACCGATATAATGACCATGTATGGAGATATTAGATAAGAGAAATAATAGAAACCTTTTTTTTTCTCCACAAGAAAGAAGTGTGAACGTGTGTTTGTGTATGTGTGTATCAGCCCCATGAGAGGAGGCGATTGTTTGATTGCAAAGCACAGATATGTGTATATAGCAGGGCCTGGAGGTCAGCGCGGTAAACAATACTCCCCATGATAAATCCTCCTGTCGGCTCTCTCTGTGTGCCTCGCTCTTTTGATTTATTCCTTCAGAGAGCATGAGGAGAAGGCAAAAAGAACACAGAGATAAATAATTCACAGGGACATTAACATCAAAGAGGGCCGCGGGGAAACAACAACACGACCATTTGGGTCGATGTGCCGTTTTGGATTAAACCAGACATAGTATATGTGTGTGTGGCTCTGTGTGTTTAATATGGCCTTGCTGAGAGAGAGGCTCGCTGCAAGGTAGGTAGACGTTAAAGCATGCATGCTAACACACACACACACACACACACACACACACACACACACACACACACACACACACACACACACACACACACACACACACACACACACACACACACACACACACACACACACACACACGGGATCCCCTGCTCTATTTCACTGCAGGAGACAAGGGTGCAGATCAGAGAGGAGAGCAGGACTAATTGATGCCTATGTTTTTGAATTACTTCAGTTACAACCGCTCATTCCCCAAGGACGACAAGGTGTTCTCTGACCCACGATTGTTGTGATGATGATAAATAAGGAAAATTAGCCCCCAGTTGATTGTCTTGGTAGTGTACATGCCCACAGGGACGCATCTCGATGGTGAATTGCTCCGTGTGGTGGCAATGTCTCATCAAGCACTGTCATAACATGCCCATCCAGTGCATTAGAAGGGTCCTCGCTAATTGCCAGAGGCCCTGATGCCTCTCTCCTTGATGCTTTCCTTTCCCAAGTGTCTGTTGGTGCGTTTGTTTTGTGCGAGGAGAGCCTCTGGCCCATATGGAAATGAAGACTAATTATGGACCACAAGAAGCCTACTAGGCTAATTTGGCTGGAGTAAACAATAAAGGTTAATTAAGCCCAAAATGATGTCATGTTTACTTTTTGTGGGTGTTGAAATTCAGGGTTTTTGGTGAAAAACAGAAGTGACAGATCAGTTCATCAGAGAGATCCCCCTCACCACTGACTTCTCCTTTTTCATTCAATCATAGGAACTTTAATCCACCTACCAATTCCTCAAACCTCTGTCTGTCTGTCTGTATGAATGTAGATGGAACATATATCTCAAGAACGTTCATCTCATCGGCTTCACACTTGGCATTTGTGTTATTAAGGGCCCAAGGAAGTGTAGTGTCGAATTTGGTGTGCTATAGACACACAATACTTTCAATATTCATATAAACTGAAACTTGCGTCTCAGAGGCCAGAACTGACCGAATCAGAAGTAATAATATTTTTATTTTTATTACACAAAATCAGACTGACACAAACATTCACAGGGGTCGCCGGTGCTGGGTCTCCATCATGGCAACAACATTCATAGAATCACGTCCTGTTTGGAAATTTGTGTTCAAAGTAAAAGCACAATGCTTTTATCTTGAAAAGTTTTAAACTTGGGTCTGGAGATCGTTTCATTGTTTTACAGACCTCTGAAATAGTTGACATGCAATGTATTAATAAATAACGCCAATTAAGTAAACTGTTTAAATCTGTATGAAAGCCACACACGTGAACAGTAAAAAAAAACTAAATCTGTTTCATTTAAAAAAACTGAATCTGGTTGATCGTGGACGCACAGCAGCGACCAGTCCATTTCAAAGAGGCAGGTTTAGAAAGGGCAGTGCACTTGTCCCTTTTAATTCCTCACAGACAAATTTAACTAATTTCAATGGTGGTTAAGACAAACATGCACTGGAGGCAGCTGGAAAGAGGCGAGCTACTATTTCACTCACACACACGGCTACAGCAAATACAAAGGGCAATGCTGACTTAGTATTTACAGCAACTCAAACATGACTTGTGAAATGCTGGTTCAGTGATTATTAATTTTTTTGTAAGTATGGCTCAGATTGTGCCCCCCAACACTTGCAGCATGTGCTACGAAAAAATTAGGTTACCAATAAACAACTCAGATAATAGTCTGTGACCCATGGAGACCATTAGGATTGAATGTAATTAGTCTGGGAACTGACTCTACACATTTGTTTATTTTGCTGTGGAAATGGGAAAAAGTGGTGCGGGCACACACACACACGCGTGCGGTTCTGTCCTGAGCAGCAGCAGCAGCTGGTCTCCGTTTAAAGCTGTGACTCAGTCTCTGTTCTGTGGGTGACCTTGAGAGGTCTCAGCGGACGTTCACTTATTCATCCATCCTCACTGAGGCTGCTCCTCCCTGATTGGATGGCTGGCATGAGAACCTGTGCATCACTCTCTCTGACAAACTCCTTTTATTCCTTTCGACTGTTGGATTATCTGATGCTTTCACGTCACAGATGACTAACTGGCTCAAACCTGAGCCTTGTAGGTAAAATATGAGACGACTTGTATGATTTAAGTGTGGGGGTACAGCTTTGAAAATGGCAGACTTGTGGTCAGTTCATAAGATCATGTTTGTCCACTAATTGTTTCCAGAGCAAGTTAGTGTGACAAATACTGACCAACGCAATCATACTCCCCAGAGGATGATCACTGTTGGAATTACTTAATAATATAGATTCATTTTTTTGCCAAAACAGTGTTGAAGCTCCTTAAATTGCAATTCCATTCCTAAAGGTGGTAATTTCTATTTTTCATATAATCATTACATCAACTAATAAAATGGTGTATTTCTAATTAGCCTGACAAAGCAATGGGACTCTTTTCATTTAGTTTACTGTGGTGTAGCAGGACTTTGCATACAAGCTGTACCAGTTGGTTGCATTTCTCTCAATGTGAATAGAAAAACAGTGACTATAATTAATTTCTCAATCAATCTGAGCTGAAGAGTAGAATCATGCTTCACCTTACATCAATAATTCCTGGTTACCTCCACCAAGGAGGTTATGTTTTCACCTGTGTCTGTTTGTTGGTTTATTTAGTCGGTAAGAATTTCGAAAGAATTACTGAACCAATTTCCACCAAACTTGGAGGAGGAAATAACTCACTTCGGTGGCGATGCAGTTTAAGTTGAAGATAGTCCATAGTTTGTCAGGTGTTGGTGATGTTGAAGTTAAAATGTGCGCTCTGGTTTTAAGTCTCCCGAGTTTCTACCTTCACTAGCTGGAGCTATTAAGGTGCGTTTGTTTCTCTGTCTGCCCTGCAGAGAGTTCCTCCTCTCTGTGGTCATGCTGGTGACCTCTGTGGTATTGTGATCAACTCCTTATTTTCTCATTCCACGCCTTTTATAGTGGCCTTTCTGTGGATGGCAAAAATGTATTTACCTTTGTTTCCCTATGTGATGCTCACTTCTGGCCATTTTCTTCCTGAAGGTCTGTGGGCTAAAACCAGTATGATGAGATTAAAAGGAAGATTTACTTTCACAACACATTTATGCTGTTCTAGTCTAATATCTTTGGAGAGCTAAGTTATTATCTACAATGATGAACAACTCTTGCCTTTAACTAGGCAATTTGAATTAAGGATATCATGAAATGATACTTAATTATACTACTACTATACGTCAATTAGTGACTCCGAGTGTAAAGGTTTAGTTTGAGGTATTACAGTGAAATGTTTTTTATTTGAATGTCAGGTATGGAGTTATGAATCAGAAACTGTCCCACACCCCAGTGAAATCAACATGGCTGCTCAGAGTTTCTCCATCATAACTAACTCTCTTTAGCAGCCCCCAGACCTCTGTAATTAATCACTAAGATCAGGAGAGACTTGTTCAAACTGCCAAGTTAATACTCAGAAGAACAATTTCATACAAAGAACACAAACTTGAGTTTCTTTAAGGTCTATGCCTCAGTATGTGAGATGCATGTGTGTTTCCATAATCTCAATTTGAATACATGTTGTGCGTTCTTAACAATTTATATTGTCAGATGTAGAGGTTGGATTCTTCCTGTTTACAGTGCACAGCTTCACACATCTTAATTCCTACATGTTGTGTATTTTCTGTGCCCTATTATTTCTACTAATGGAAAAAATGGAACGCACTTCAGATTATCCATCTCAGCATGCCATAATTTCAATATTGTGATGATAAGGATTAACAGACTCTTCCTCTGTGTTTTAGGATTACTTGTGCTTGCTATTGTGATGTGGTTCGAGAACAAGCCTGGAGTAGTGATGGTATTATGGGTGACAGATTTAAAAGGATAATCTCCCCTAAGGGTTTAACAACAATTCGTAGAATGACTCATCTCTTTATCCTGCTGCATTAAAGCCTATAGGAGTCCCAACATAATTGACGCTGATGATCAATGATGGTGAACTTCAGAGAGGTTACAAAAAGCTTCAAAATCATCCATAAAAAAAACAAAGAAACAGCTAGAGGTCTGTACTATGATAGAACTGCAGCGGCCCATGCAACTTGCACTGTTGGTGGTCATTTTCTGACACTGGGATCTACTGTATTTCCATTATCAGTGGTGCATAGCCAGAGAAAACAGAGTGTGGTGCTGTGGCTTTGGGTTATTTTGAGATCAGAAGCGCAGCTGAAAACAAGAAGGAATACATTATCGGTGTGGGAGGCCTGGCTTTAATCATGATCTAACAAAACACTTTCTCCTCCTTTTTAAAAGCAGAGATTACTCTTTTAGTCACAGTGTGACTCTGGTTTAAGTAGAAGAGTTGCTGAATGTAGGAAAAGGTTCAGTAATGTTTGACTTGGAGCCAAACTGAATAAATGATAGGAATAATAAGAGGGAGCCAGTTCCTGACACTTGCAGAGGATACAACCGACTCCATAAATCATATGCAGGGTTGATAATCACTGACAGTGCAGCCACTATGATTATTGCATTTTGAATAAGAATATCAGAAAATTACATCGTATAAAGTTGGCCAACAAATAGAGGTTTGTAAGCTTTTGAGGCTTTACTCATGTCACGAAGGTGGTAGAGTAATTTGACCACATTGACCTGGTTTATATAGAAGAGGCACGTGACACAGTGGAAATAATCCAATCCTTGGCAGCAGAGTTGCACTGCAACCCCTTGAACACCACAGACACTGAATGGCAGCCACGGCCTTCACTGGCACTTTACTTCAGCCGAGCCATATTTATGGTGATTCATGAAACAAGCATGTTAACATGGGTTAACAGTCACGTTACACCTCACTGTTTCAGCAAATGTTGGAAACATGCAAGAGCCTTAAAAATATATATATTTGGTGTAAAATTTTGATATACCTTAATATTTAACACCAAGCTGTGTTTCTTAAATGTTTTTTGCATGAATCATAAATCTGACTGATTGATACTGTTTTATGCCCAACTGAAAATAAAGACTACGGTGATGCTCGTGGCTTTGTAAGGCTGCGGCACAGTAATGCTAAATGCTAAAATTTAAAAATATCAAACTCACATGTTTTGCCATGTTCACAATCACGGTAGCATGTTGGTATGGTACTATTTACCGATCAGAAAGTGCAGCTGAGATTGATTGTAATGTCGTTTTGACCCAACTGGCCCTAACCTGTCAGAAACTGTAACAACTCTGTCACAGTTTCTGACATTTTTTGCATTTGATCTGTACTGTTGCTCTGTCAGCAGCTAAATGTGCTGCTGTTGGGCAAATTAAAATGAATGAAATTTGTAAGTTCAAGGAAACATTAAATTGTTGAATCTTGATGCGATGCTAATTAGTCCCCAAAGTGCTCAACAAGGAAATATTAGAACACATGAGAAATGTTCTGAATTAGATGAGGAAATCTACATGCAGCTGCCGTGCTTTAACTGAGAGACAGAAAATTCATCTGAGGAAGGAAGAACCAGAATTTTCACTTTGTGTTGTATTTTTTTTCATTCTCTGATCTCTTACTGTCTCACTTCCTGGCCCAGAATCACCATCTGGCATAATCCAAGTCTGGCGAACTTGGCCGGCTGTGTACTCTCAAAACAAGTGAAATCTTAATTGAATGAATAAATAAGGAGACTTTAAAGAAAGCAGAAGATTTCCTTTACTTTTCTACAAATGTAGTGTATTAGCTGTGGTTATCAGTTTTTATGTGTGTCTGTCCGTCCTTCTTCTTTTTATTATTATCATCACCATTTCCTCTACTGCCTCTGTCTCTCTGTGATTCTCTCTTACACATATAAACAAACAAACACACGTTCACTGCAGCACGAGACACAATTGCTCGCTCATAAAACGCACAACGTCTGTAATGATGGCAGAAAATGGCCATTTGTACGTAGTTTAGCCTCTCTCTGTTGGCCCTCTGCTTCCCTCTGTGTGTTTATGCGTCTCAATATTCCTCCTTCTGGGCTCTTGTATTACACCAAGCCCCGGAGACGCTGTTCTGGCCAGAGACGGCATCCTAAAATGCCCTGCGATGCTGTTACCATGACAACCTGGGCGGGAAAAAAAACTAAAAAAGGAAAAAAAGAAGCCAAACCTCGTCCAAAATGCATCCCCGTATTTTTGTGTTTTTTTACCTGTTCAGCGAACCTCATCAGCTCCATGAAAGCTGCACCTGCAACAGCACTGCTATTTTTGCTGCAGAATGTGTTGTCTGAATGTGCCAGTGAATCTCCCACAGGAAAATAAATGAGCTGGAGTTTTTGTATGTTATCAGAGGGATGGTTGTTACTCTCAAATCTGTTAGGGGCATTTATATCACAAAAACTTAACAATAATTTAATCTGAAGAGGCTTTTCACAGATTAGCTCACACACCACTATCACCACAACGCTGGCTGCATGTAAACATTCAAATTATCTGTTGTGTTTTCATGCCACATTGCGCACTGATGTCTCCAACAAGCAGACGTGTGTAGCTGTGATATCTGTGTAATATCCACTGCAGCACGACTCTATTTGCTGAAAAGGCTGAAAATGAAAACACATAAACAAATGTTGTGGCGTGCATTACCTCACAGGAAATGTAAGTACTCCATAAAACAGCACAAAGCTGAGAAAAAGTGCTGTCTTCAGGGCAAACTCAGGAAACAAAAGTCTGTTCCTCTTGATGTTTGTCCATAACCTGTGAGTATAATGGAGTGTAGCTCAAACACGAGTAGCGACAAAAGCTGATTGGGTATCAACAACTGCATTTATGAAGCGATGTCATCAAATTACATAATTAACATTGTCAACACGAAACAAACTGTGCAACAAGCATCTGCAGATGGACATAACACTACACTGCACACAGGCTCTACAACACATCATTATATTATATTATACAGTGTTTCCCCTAGGTTTACAGCTTTGGGGGGCAGCGGACACGGACACCCCCTAATATAATGGTAGGGGAAACACTGAGCTACGACCACTGGGCAGAGGGTGTGCTTGCCACACACACACACACACACACACACACACACACACACACACACACACACACACACACACACACACACACACACACACACACACACACACACACACACACACACACACACACACACACACACACAAAAAGAGCTCATGGGACCAAAGCTCGGTTCTAATGAAGTAGACCCCCGTGCTCCCCTTCTCCCCCCCTCTTTCCTGCATGGTCCTCCTCACACACTGGCTGCTTTCACACCAAGAGGACAACCTCTGCGACTCATCTTCTTATTTTTTATTCTTTTTTAACAGTTGTGACAGAAAATGGTTACAGAAAACATTTCATGCAGACTTTTTTTTTTGTTTGGATGTGGTAAACTGGAGCTCCCAGAGTGAATCCACACCCCTTCAGTAGAAGACACGTATATGCGCGTCCTCATTTGAAGCAATAGCATTTCTACCGTTTAAAGAATCTGCTCAAAGAGGAGAAGAATCTGGACATTCTGCCGGGTTTTTTGGACATGTGGCTTTCCATAGAGGCGGCGATTCTTTTCTCGACCTCTGGTTCTTTTCGATAAATGGAAAGCAGCAGCGTTTCTGGACAGTCCCACATCTTACACAGGTCCTTGAACACGGCCTTGTGGAGGACATTGATTATATCTGGGGACATGTCTAAGTCAATGTCTTGGACTTCGGCCCATGTTTTTTCAAACAGGTATTGAGTGAGGTGTATTGATTCGTCACACAAGTTCACTTTGGACTTTGCATACACTCGAGTGACGAACTGGTCGATGACGAGATTGACATACATCTTTTTGCGGGGCTCTGCCCGTTCCGTTGCACTGTTGATGTCTGAGACCGGAGATCCTACGATGGGCTCAATCTCCATTAAAGCGGAGGTCACCCTCTTGGTGTAGTCACCGGCCTGTTTTGAGAACCACCAGTTCATCAATGGCAGGAAATTGATCACTCTCTCCTTTATGTCCGCGTACATCTTTTTGTGGGACTTAGGAACAGACACTTTCGTCCCTTCAGCTGGACTCGCCACTAAAATGTCAGTTGTGACGCACCTATAGAGGACATCGGTAAGGACGGGGGCGTTTGCAGGTGAAACTCTGTCCTTGGTCTCTGTCAGAAGCAGAGACTCCACACTATCCATCAGAGACTTGACTGACTCACTGCTCGGGACTTGGGTCTCCTTACTGAACTTCTTCCTGACTTGTGTCCCCATCTTGAGCATCGATGCTGTGGCCAAAAACTTTGCAAAAAGCTTCTTGATCCTCTTCCCCACTCCTTTCCAAAACCTCTTGTTGCTCTTTGAGGATTTGGAGCCTCTACTCGAATCAGATGATCTGACGCTCTCCTCTTCACTAATTATCTGATAGATTTCATCTGCAGCAGCTTTAAACTCCAGAGAAGATTCAGATATCAGCCCACTCAGGTCAGATTCTGACATTTCGTCCACAAAGGGCTCGATGATGTCGCTCACCTCCTTCCCGATGATTTCCTGGACGGCCTCACTTGTCCTATAGTCACTGCTGCGGACTGATGATTCTGAGGATGTTCGTCTGTCAGAGCAAGAACTGCGTGATGAAGAGTCAGTGCGTGAAGAGGTTGGTTTCCCCCTAGGGAACTCGTTTATCAGCTCAAATGTCTTTTGGCTGGGTAGTTTCGGCTTGAATGAGCCCTCGATGTCGCCGGCAGATTTCTTCAATACTTTGCAAACACAATTGACCATTTTCTCAAGTTTGTTGGCTGTGGTCTGGTGACACTGTGGCAGTCTGGTGGAGCATCCGCTGGTGGAGCATCCGCTGGTGGAGCATCCGCTGGTGGAGCGCTCAGACCGGCGGGAATTGACCCTCTCTGTCATCTCCTCTGCAACCAACTCAGTGAGTTGATCCAAACTCACAGACTTTTTTAAGCTGCCCGGTGCTAAACTCTGACGGAGAGCGTCTCCCAGACTGGACTGGACACTCTCTGCAGTAAAGGGAAAGTCGTTGTGTCCATGTGCTGTGATCAGGTCTGAGGACACAGACAAAGTCATGTTCAGAAGAAGTTCTGCCAACAGAAACCTTGTGACGTTGTCTGGTGTTTCTGATTTTAACAGTTCCCACTGGTCCGCAGTCAACTTGGTATAAAGATCCTCAATCTGCATGCGAATAGTTTCAACTGTCATGCTGGGAAGCTCCAATGCATTAGATGTATCCATGGTGAGTGTCTGTATTGCAGTCTCCTCCATATCTGGGTTTAGGTCTATTTGATCTGTTTCTTTCCACTTGCTGACCATGGTAGTACAAAACGCCCTTGATATGGAACATGAAGGGTATCTTCTTCCAACCATAAGTCATAGACACATCAGAGACATGATAAAGAACCAGAGACAATTTGAAAGATCTCAAATAATGTTGAAGATCAAAGCCACAAAAAGATTGACTCTAATACAAAGCCCGGCCTCTTGTTCAAAGACATTGTTATTTTAAGGGCGTTTTCAGTCATGAATTGCGGAGGATGTCCGAGCCTCTTCTTCTTCTCTGTTTGGTTTATTGGCGGGTAGCAACCAACGTCAAGGTGCATTACCGCCTTCCACTGTGTGTTGAACCCTTCACTTTAATAAGTGTGTTCGAGAACGAGAAAAGCTCAAGAGGAAAAGTGCAAAGCAGAGAGGAAGAACTAAGCTTGGAAATAGTAGTTACCTTTGGAATAGGGAGTATGTTCCATTAGCTGAGGGAAACAGGATTGGACAAACTGATTTAATATGAGCTAGATAACTCTGATATACACTCCAACACAGGAGGTTGTCACCCGCCACTCAACTGAACGAAGGAGAAGCTATCAAATATCAAGGGTAATAAGAGACACGCTACCGAATGGGGAAGAAGAGGAAGTAGGATATTGACACACACAGTAGAGGGCGGTAATGCACCTTGACGTTGGTTGTCACCTGCCAATAAACCGAATAAAGAAGGAGAAGAAGAGTTGGGACTGGACTTTCTCTGGCGATAGTCTTTCACACGTGAAGAACGCAGCAGGAGGTCCTGGGCTCAAACTCTTAAATTCAAGGAAGCACAACAACGAGAAACAGAAAGTAAATCTGGACGAGTTGTGTTTCATGCTGTACTTTTCTTAAAATAAAAATTAAAAAAACAGATCAGAGATCAGGAAGTGTGTGTGTTGTTGTGATGGACACATGTTTGAGTAGAGTAGAAAAGCTGCTGTTAAAACAAACCCACATTTCTTCATGAGTACTGGCAGAGAGGTCTGTGGATGGAAAGCTACTGTTGGTCCAGTGTGTGGAGTTGTTGCAGGGAGTTGGTGGGCGTGTCCGCCTCACTCTTTGTTGTTGTGGTTGTTGTGTATGTGAAAGTTCAGTGTTCAGGCTCCACGTCAAAACACTCCCAGTTTGTATCTGCACTCTGAAATCAACGTTCAGGAATTTAAAGGAAATAGCTACAGTGTTTTCCCTAGGTTTACAGCTTTTGGGGGGGCAGGAGAGTGAGTGTTGCCATCTTCACCACCCTGGCGTTCACCAACGTGAATATTTTATCTGCTTTTCAGGTGGTTGATGCGACATGTTTTCCGATGGATGCTCTCTGTCCGCTGGTGGGACTGTGCTCACCTGTGTGTGCACGTGACAGTGTGTGTGTGTGCGCGCACGTGTCTGTGTGTGCGCGTGTGCGCATCGGGATGGAACTCCGCCGTGCGCGATACAGAGAGCAGAGGAGAAATCTAAACGCGCGACCATGTAGAGACAGAAATGACATGCCGTCGTGTAAATAAGATAAATAACATAAGGCCATTTAGTTTGTTTAATAAAAGAGCAAGCTATAGACCTGTTTTATAGGAAAGGTAACCTTAAATGACTTATGTTGAGATCTGGCGCTATATTAAAAAAAAAAAAATTACTTGACCTTCCAGGGGGCGGGGGGGTGCCGTTGGGGGGGCGGGGCGCCCCCCTAATATAATGGTAGGGGAAACACTGTTATATATTGTTTAAGGGAACAGCCTGAGAGGAAATAACTGTTCTCTGACCTGAGAGTCACTATCTCTGCTTTGTTGCTAGAGAACTGGAAGTTTAGCCTTTCTTCACTTCTTTTGTTTCCTAAGATAGGTTCACGTATGCATTGTGTTAACGCTTGATTGTGAGCGTGTACCAGACAACAATCACAGTTACATATACTTGGGACAGAAAATAGCTGTCTTTCATGCTTAGGTGCCATGTTATTGATTTCAAAGCAATGCTAGATAACTACACAGAAAATTAAATCCACATCAAGATGAAAACACACCAGGTTTACTTGCCTCCTTTTTTCGCATTGGCCTGATTACATTGGCTGTTGCCTCCACTGCCTCATGAAGAGTGGATGTCTGTTCAGCCCTTTACATTGCAGGCAACGTAACACAATGGAACCACAATGCAGTGATGACAACCATGGCTCTTAAAGCAGAGTTAATTATATTGTTCATGTGCAGTTACAAGAAAAATGTTGCACAACACACATGCTCGTGTTCAAATTAGACGTGTACACTCGACTACACTGCTGCTTCTCATTATGAGTTCTTGTTTTCTGGTGCCTGATGATGTGCTTCCTGTGATACAGTCTCACACATTGTTGCCAGTTTCATCTCATCCACATAGTAAAGTCCTGTAATAAATCTTTCCACTGGACCATCATCCACCCTATAACCCAAGGTTTCATTTCACATGTATGATTTCAAAATAAGAGACAGCACAGACAGACATATGCTATGATCAAGGTGCAATCAAGCTGATCACCGCTGTAAACTGTAGTTGAGTTGTTTGAACAGCTAATATCAACCTGAACACAAAATCAATAGTACATTTGATTAAAATGATGCTTAACGAAAAAATCCAACTCCATTAATTGTACTTAAACTGCTTCTTTTTGTCACTTACTGCTTCAGCCAATATTCAATGGCATCCTTGCTCAGATTCTTGCCCTTGTCTCTAAGTCCACATGAAATCCTTTAGTCTCTATCGTCTGAAAAACGGTGACCTTTCCTGCAGGTCGTTGCAGCATACCACAGACAAGGCAGGCTGCTGCAAGGCTTTAGCTGCGATCAATACTAATCAATTTGTCAGTCTGTTAGCTAATAACAAGCTAAGAAGCTGCAGCTTGGAAAAATATGGCTTCCAGACCTGTTTAATTTGTCATAATAGAAGGGCAGAGGAAGCAAACCTGATTATCTGGCTCTCTGTCTCTGACTCCTCATGTGTGGCAGATACAATTTAAAGATAAGGTGGATTATTTATGGAGGCCCGCTGCCTTTTTCTATTTTATGCAGCCAGGTGGATATGATTTGGAAACTGGACTATTGCTAATCACATTTTTGCACCAGTCAACCTCTGATGTTTGTGAACACAGAGTGAAAAATAAACACCCTGAACATATTTTGAATACAGATTAAATCGACAACATGTGATGTAAAAATAATCTGTTTGTCCATGGAAACGGTTGAGCGGGATGCCTTTGAGCTCCACTGCTCGATTTGTCAGTCAGAAAACCTGGATCACACAGAGAAATAAGCATCCTGACACATGTCATAGATTACAAGCGGAGATAGGTGTATAAAAATACTACCAAAACCTTGTTGGCCGGTTTGATGGATTCTAAAGGCAGAGGCAATCCTTCAGATCAGTTCAGTGGCCCTTGACTAGGTTCGGCGCTTTCAGTTCCAAGATGAATATCTGGAAGGAGGACGTATTGGTCTGTGCTGGGTTTTTTAGCCTGTCACTTCAACCCTACAACACCCAGCCGCTCCCTGGACCTCTGCTGGAGCTGCAGAGCAGAGTGCCCATTAATCAAACCCCAAAGGTCAGGAGCTAAACCCAATTTACCCACACGCTCTCCTTGTCACTCACAAGAGTAATGAATACATTGGTGGCAAACCAGGAGGAGCCCAGCTGAGAAACTGTTCAGAGGGATTTAGTCTCTCTGAAAAATGTAGCACGGTTCATCTGCGGCCGATTCTTTGCAGGTGGGAAAGAGAGGCAGTGTTGTTCTGTAATTAGCTTCCCATACTCCTCTCTTTTGCCTTTGTGTTGCTCATAAAGCAGAGAGGATGAAAGTGAATAAGGAGAAAATATAACCCCCCCCTCTCTGATTTGGTTTGTAGTCACAGAAAAACAAAACTCCGCTGTGAAGTTTGGAGGCTTAAATATTCATCAAAAGCAGACAGAGTGAAACAAGCTTCACGCTTTGTTGTTACATGATATCGGCAAAAGTAAATTGGCATGGGAAATATGGTGTGTTACTGTACAGTCTATGTGATTGTGCTACATACATTTACAATTCATATAGATTCATGCTACTTTAGGCAAATGGCACTTTAGTCTCATAGTACCAATTTACCCATGGTTACAGTTATGGTATATGGCCTACTTTGAGCGGTCGAGCAAGTCGTGTGCACCATTGTATCCGTGGCCTGTCACTATAACCTTCCTGCACCCAACTGACATTAAATCAACCGGCAAAATCAATGCTTTTAGTAGAATATTCATTTTTAGATCTAATAAACTGTATCCCCATTTATTTGTGATTTAGCTAAACTAAAAAAATGATCTTTTGTTTTTTGTCTGAGAAAAGTGAATCACTAACCATAACGTGTGTATTCAGTGCGTACTCTCTACACGATGAATTATTTCTGTAGAGTTTCAATATTTAATATCTTAGAGAGGATTATGTATGTTTTTTCTGTTCACAAAGACCAATGGAAGCCCCAATTTAACATGGTGTTTTCCTGGTTTCAGTGATTCCTACACATATGATCAAATAAAAAGGAGACAGAGCCGCTGTAGCATTTAACTGATCCCTGATCAGGTTAACCACTGAATGGTCTGTGCGGGTGAGAGAGCACAGATCTGCACGGGTAAGGGAACGGCAGGAATGAGTCTCGCTCATAGTTCTTAAATATGATTTTGCTTTAAGTTAAGGATACTTTTGATCGAATGCTTACTAAACTGGTAGATCTTTAAATGCACTGCTTTAATGAAGTACTCTAACTGAAGTGCAGACATTCTTTTTCAGTTTATTTGGCAATTACCAAACAGCTTCAGATGCATTTACCACCAACCTCTGGACTGGGGGAGGGTTGTTCCTTGGACAGCTAACCAAGACTACTGTATACGTGGCAAAGTGTGGATTTAACCGTCTTAAATCTCATCTGGATTTGATCTGACTTCGAGACATTCAAAATAACAAGTGTAAATGAGGATAGAGTTACTGTTCTCAACAGGCAGGCAAAAGCTGGAATAACATTGGTTGTTTCCAATTAAGTTGTGCACGTTCCCGGCAGGCATGCGGTTCTCAGCAGGCAGGCAGGCCTTCGGGTGAGCAGGAGGACAAACAGAATATGTATCCCTCATCAGCCTGTTTCGTGAAAAGTACAAAGAAAAATCTTTGTATTCTAACAAATCTAACATTAATTTTAGTATTATTTTATTGTTAAGGCACTTCAGTATTATTATTGCAGTATATCATAGTAATGTTCTCCTAATTTTAAACAGCAGCTCGGTTTTGGTCAATATTAATTATTATCAAGATATAAGAGAGGCTTTTTTATCTGTGCCACAGATCTCCCCTCGTCCGCTCGCCCATCCTTCAGCTGTCTGCTTGTTTGTCATGTGTCTGCAGAGAGCATCCTGTCACTACTGTCGGCTTCCTCTCAGCGCTGAGAATCCAATGACTTTCCCCTCATCCATAATTGAGAGGCCACACTAGGTGCCTGGAGAGCAGAAATGAATTAGCTGAAGGTATTAATAGCCATCTAAAAATACAGCTGCGGGTCTATTTCCAGGGGCCCTCAGAGGCAAGGTGTTCCTGCTATTAGCGGCGTTTGAAATCGCTGCCACCCTCGTTGGAGACATAGCGCGAAGTGACAAATGTGTACAATTATGTGAAAGCTCTAATGTCCTGACATGTGTATCACAACATCAGCAGGAAAAACATGCACTGGAGATAAATGCTTTTTTTTTTCAAGCTGGAGAAAAGGGGAAAATGAGTAATGTTGAAAAAATACTCCTTGTATCAATATGACTCTTAAATTAATTCTAATTCTTTTCTATTCAATGCCGTTCGACTCCTAACTTCCTATAATTAAATCAACTCACCTTTCTCCACTCATAATTCCACAATCTACCGCGCCATCAAATGCCACCCACTCAGTCTAATAGAAACAAAGGAAGATCATCGGGATAATGCGGCCGGCTTGCAGTCTAATGAGGCAGACACATTTCAGCTCTAATGATCTAAATGAACTCGTCACTGTCTTTCTCCTCTGTGTCTGAATGCCTCCTCTGACCTGCTGTAATTACACCTTTCATTAGCCATTAGCAGGGATAGCCTCGTAGCCCTGTCGGATTGATCGGGCGTTCGCAGGGGTGCTGTAAGCGACACTGCAGAGGAGGACAGCACCGTATCCTGCCGTCTGATAACGGCAGGTACTTCAGGCGAGGGAGATGATGGGGGAGATAATAGTAGTGAACTGAACTCAATATCTCGGCAGTGAACATTATAACTATCTCGGGTAACACTTCATATGAAGATTATATCAATAATATAGATCTATGGCCTCGCTTTAGTGGCATTAATAAGGATTTGCTTTTATCATTTCACCCTTAACTGTTCAGGAAAGGGTTTTGCACAAAGCACAGCTCTACTTTAAATAGCTACAACACTTGGGAGCTATAGCATTCTTTGGATTCAAATAGCTGTAAAGGTTGTAAAAGTAATCTGAATGACTGCATACTCAGAGCACTTCCAGTAGTAATAAAACTAGTGATGATACTCCAGAAAGTTTGCCCTGAAGCACTAAAGAACTCTGTGAGCAGTATGACCACACTTTCCAATAAGTCCGGGTATACAATATATTTGACTTATATTTCAGTTGTGATAATGCTCCACACTTAGGTTTCTCCAGGTGGCACTAAAACTACTTCTGATAGTCTGGTTATTCGCCATCGCCACAACTCGACCCATTAAGGAGAGGCAGTTAATATTAGTCAGAGACTTTATAACGTGGTATTAAAACACTAGACTAATAACTCAGGAGCAGCTGAATATAACATAAAGTAGTGTTTTGTGGGAATCAATGCTAACTTTCTCCCAGAAGCTGTACATTTAAACTGCTTCCTCTCTTCTTTTGGAATATGGAAAGTAAAGAATAGTTGTAACTCCTCTTCATCCTCAGATATTTGAATTCCTCCCATGTTGCGTCCTTTTTTACTGGGGGCTGGCAGGATAAAGTTATGGAAAATGTTGGGAGTAACTAACTCCAATATTTACGTCCTCAAAAATAGCCCCTCTGGAAATTTCAGGATAATGGACTTCAGTTCATGTCTGAAAGCAGCTTAATATTGGCTGCATTTGCCTGCCAAAAATGAGGGGAATTCAAATTTCAGTTTGGCTTGTATTGATGTAATAAACTAAACTAAATAGATATAACAAACCCAATAAAATAAGAATAATTATGTTTGACTGATACAGTGAAATGGATATCTGATTCCAGCAGCATTTTAACTGCATAAACTACAACAATACACAGGCTGCCCCTACAGCAAAACCTCTTCCAAATAGTGAAATGATAGACCATGATTTCTGCATTACTGAAAGTCTTATATTAATATCCCGTAAACCACTGAAAACTTTCAAACACAGTATAAACACTGTTTTCATGGGGAATTTTCTGACCTCAATGAGGGGTTCACTGCCAAAAGAGCATTTGGAAACCTGTATACTTTATTGAGAGGTCAAAACTCTAACAGACTTGAGGGGGGGAAATCTTCTCTTCACATTTCAAGAGAGTTTCCATTCTCCATCGAGCAATTTTACGAGATTCAAATGTGATTTCACAAAGCTGCACACACATCTTCCAGTTAATTCCATGGTTGCTGCAGAACTTTCTACAGCGCAGCTAGTATGGCACCAAAAGACTCTGCGAGACGCCGTCCAAGAAAAGCAAAGAATATCTGTAGCACCAAGAGCTGTCATATCACATCACCTCGGAAGTCATAATATCCACAGTGTGTCATAAGTCATGAGTGTCTTCTAAATGTTGTAATGCAACACGAGCCGGTTGAGAGTGTCCTCAACCATGCTCATAAGCACTGGAACCACCAGTAAGAAAAAAGAAGGGATGACATCAGAAGACAAACATCCACCAATAAGGATAAACAAAACAATAATTCTATTGTGATTAGTTATGTCAGTGTCATCCAGTTCTCAAAGCTGTTTTCAGTTCTTAAATAAAAATAATTCTTAAAGAGTAAAGCTCACTCCTACTGATCTACTGTTTACAAACACGGATGTAAAAGAAAAGCCACATCTGAATCCACAACTCAACTTAATAATAGAGAGCTATATAAACTGTGCATTACTTATGCTGCTGTCAGACATGCACTGAACTCCACAGATGTCTATGTGTCAGCGCAAATGTCCGGGTGGGAGCCCCGGAGTTTCTGCAGACTTTCTCCACCAGCCTCCCAGTATAAAGTCAGCAGAAACTCTAGAGGAGCCGCAGTGAGAAAACTGGACGAGATCGTCCGCAGAATTTGCTTCAATGACACTAAGGCTGTGTTATAAAACAACAATTTATGTATAAATGATGGGTTTGGCCTTGGATCATGACCTTGGTCACAGAAAATCTCTGTTTTCTGTGTCTCTCGGCTGTCATCGCTGTTGCTCTACACTCAAGTTTGTAAAGTTATTCATCAGACAGCCCTTAAGTCAAGATTAACAAAGAATCCTATCCTGTTGTGCTTGTGCAGACCTGATCATAATATGTTCAGCAGCCCTTCAGTTACCCATGTAGAACACTGCCAATATGTAAACACTCAATGAAAATCCGAAATAGCTGTGGAGGGATCAGCTTCTCTCTCCGTGCTGAGCAATTCTTTATCCTGCCAAAATTCATCCGCCATGCCTTCCTTCTCCCTTAACTAAATCCGTCAGCTCTCTTACAATGTACTGACAGGCCCCCTCATTCAGCATCATTCGATTATCAATTCTCATTTCACGAGCCGCGGCTAAGCTCGTTTCAGATTTAGATCCCAGACTTCAAGCAGCCATAGATCACCTGTCACTTGTCAGAGCTCCGTGGCAGAAAAGGACAGAAAACCATCAGTGGCTTTTGGGCAGTCTGCCAACGATGGCAGAAAAATGACTTCATTTTATGTGCTGGAATTGGGACCTAAAACGGAGGCGACAGAAACCAAATGACTTCTACTTGTTCACACTGTGTTTGCCTCTGAATGTTGGAGGGTGGGTGTCTGGGAGACTCCCGGTAAAAACAAATTGTGTGTTTCTTTTGCAAAATGACAGCACATCAACATGTTAGAAAATCCAATCAACTGCTAACTCTCTCTTAATTAGCATTTGGCAGCAGCAGATACATGCAGTCATACAAGTGGAGAAACCTGCAGAGCTAAAACTGTAGAGTGGCTGTCAGTCCACAATCAGGTCTGACTGTGTGAATTCAGCGATTGCCAAACTTTCTGTGCCACGAGGCATATCTCATTTAAAGGCTTAGTCCTAGAACTTGAGTTCACACACAACATTATCATGATTATGTACCACTTAAGGTTTAGTAAAAACACAACAAGCCCCACTTCTGGTTTCCCTTGACTGCATAAAATGCACAGAAAGCCTTTCCGTCGCTCTCTCTCCAGTAATGGTGCAATTGAGAAGATGTGAATTCATTTCTGTGGCAGCCTGAGAGTGGATTGAAGAGCTTCTCTCATCCCCTGTCACTCATCCTCCCTGATGGGCACGTCGCTTTCCTCTGGCCTCGCTTTCTTCTTCTCTTCCCCACCTGACAGACAGCTCCTCTGTTCTATTACTCCCCCTTCGCTGTAATTTCCTGTCAGTTGACAGGAAAAAGACCTGTTTACAAATTTAACACCCAATCTTGACACCTAAGCTGCAGCTGTCAGCTGCCGCAAACCTGCAGACTGGAAGAATGGCGAGGAAATGTTGCGACATCGATTTTCACGAGGTTTAATTGAAACATTTATACAAATCCAAGCCAGCTTGCGCTCCACTGAATAAATACTGCTTGTTTTCCGCCCTGTGAACAAATGTGTTGGATGCAAACATTAATTTGCAGCAAGCATCCTGCTGAGAGACAGACAGACAAGTGTCGCCTTTCTGCTCGGGGTTTGTGTACAAGCCCGCCCCATATGTTAAAAAAAGAGCGCCTAACTTTATTTATTCATCTCTTTACGCCACTGTGTTTTTGTTTATTGGCACTGGAGGCAGACAGCAGGATATTGATTGTACGCTTTCTTCCACGGTTTTGTGTGAATAGGGGATCCATCACCTCTCCGCAGCCCACCCAAGAGAAAGGCCAATCCCGGGTTCTCCAGGGTGGGCCCTTCAGGGTGCACAAAGGCCCTCTCCATGTCTCTCACTGGACCGTTTTAAAGAGCCAGAACACTGCACAAAAAACAATCCTTAATCCAGCAGCGTAATCTCAACCTCAATACGGCTAAAAGCAACATCCACTGTGAAACATTGCTTCAATAGGGAATTAGAAAAATTGCCATTTCCTTGAAAGGCACTGTGTTATGATTCGCATGGAGTGTTTGTCAGGTTCAGAGGAAGAGGCAAGTGGGGGGCAAAGCCAGAGGAAAAACATGTCAACCCCTAATCCATTTTTTCCATTGATATATGTACAGCAGGCTTAAAAGAGATTTAAATAATTCAAAGTGCTTGGATTGCCAAAGCTTCATAATCAGCTTGCGAGCTCAAGGAAGCAGCACGATAAAGTGTACAGTACTATACAAGGAGAATGATTGCTCAGCCCACATGCATAATTAAGCAGAGGTGGGGGTTCTGCTTTGGAGGGAGAGCCCTGTTTAATGACAGATCTGAGGTCAGCGAGTTGTGGAATATTTCTACATGGACGAGCCTGTTTACACAGCTGCATAATGATCTGAGACGTGTGGATGTGGAGCGTCTTGTCAATGCTGTAGAACACTGTCAGCAAATATGCAGTCCCTAATAAGAGTATCTCAGCCGGGATTTATGGCTCCATATGGTTCGCATTAGTGAAACTCGGTAGATTATCACAGATGGAGTTGTTTTAAGCCTTATTAGTCAATAGGACAGGGCTTACTATATCGGTGGCTACTGCTGACACTCTGCAGTTGAATATTTTAGCTTCCTACAGCACACGGTCGACTGTACGAGACTCAACATCAACGTTCATCAGATTCAGTAAGCTCAGGTTCACGTGTAGATCTGGTTCATGTTTAAATCTTAGAGTATGGACAACTGTGTTGAATTGTTTTTGAATTTCATTTAGTTGAGTTGAGTCAGGCTTATTCGGACCAGAAGACCTCATCCAAGTTAGTTTGGACAGAAAGAAGGGTTGACTTCTGGATAATTTCTGAAATCATTTTATGATTCACTATGAACGCCACACATCTGATTTTATATCACAGATAAATTCTGGCTTTTAATTTTTTTATCTGACACCTGAATAAACCTGTCCAATCCATAGATGTATATATGTATATAAAGATGGACGTCAAGACTGCTCCCCAAAAGTGTAGCCTTAGTGTTTCGTTCACCCCTGGTACTGGCAGCATTTTCGGCCTTAAACCATGCCTTCTCCATGTTTGTGGATGGGACACAGACCTAAATAAACAGTACATATTAGACATGTACATTTTTGTTGGTTGGTTTCTTTGTATGCAAGATTACACAAAAACAACAGATTACCATCAAATATAGTGGAAGGGTGTAGGATCAGTCAGGGAAGAACCTTGGTGGAGGTACAGGCTCTACTGTGTGCCATTCTAGTTTCCGGTAGTTCTTATCACACTGATTTTTATTTTCCCTGGGAAGTTTGGTTTTAATTAGTTATTTGATGCTTCAACATGGGCTGAAACATCATGATTGACAGCTGAGATGGACAGTTTTTGCACCCATGTGTCATTGGAACCTCGCTTCTGCTTATTTTAGCTTCATTTCTGGACAGTGGGAGGAAGTCAAGACATGTCATCCGTCTTTATGTACAGTCCATCGTCCAATCCAGACTTGCAGAAAACCAAGATTCCATCAGTAAAAAAGTTTTAACAGTGAGTCAGTCAGTAACACAGGATGTGTATGATCTTAGCCCACATCCTCCCATTGGCCCATCCCTGTCCTCCCCCTCAGTGCAGGGACCTAGATAGCATGAGGCAGCAGTGACCAGGGAGGAGGCCTGTCCGTCTGCTAGACTGACAGCAGCTTGGTGCCAGAGGCTCATTTTAAAGCAGCAGCCACAGCAACAGGGACGACAACAGCCATGCACCCTCTGCGTGCATGACTACACTGACAAAACACAAAAACACAACCCACCTGTAACCACTCGATGCTGCTAGTAAGTGGCAAAAAGGGTATTTTTATAGTAGTCTGCTGCTTTAGGGCATATGACTGAAAAAAATCCACCAGACCATGAATGAATATGAACTCTCTTTGAGAAGTAAATGGAAATTAAAGAGGATGTATTCATCCATAGGTCAATTTGTATGCTGGAGATATTGAATGCCGAGAATTAGTGTGACAACATCAACAATATTTCCTCACACACTTGACACTGACACTAGCACCTTCACAAACAGAATCCACATCCTGTGACACATACCTGAAATAATGGCCATAAAGAGGGAAATTAAATTATCGTTGTGAAGTAGCACGCATCTTAATCTTTGCACCGTTGACTGTTTTTCTTACTGCCGTTACTTAACAAGCCTTCTAAGTGTGGAATGCGAACAAATTATTGCAGCCACTCAATCATCTCACTTGGCACCAAGGCACAGAAGCAGATTACTTATGTGGCACATTAGAGCTGGTAGAGGAAGCTATGAAGCTTGATATTCAGTTAAAACATTTGCAAGCCATCTGCATAAATGATTTTCAAGCATCTGAAGGTTTTTATGTCATCTTGGTTCTTAGTGTTTACATCTTATTATGATGAAATATAAGCAAAGACACTTTCTGCGTAGTCTTGTGTAATGAATTTTTTTGGGAATAACTGGGGGTGAAGTACATCTTAATAAATGTATTTAGTTGCAAGTTGTTTTTCTCGACAGGAAATATACAAATGATTTATCATACGGAGGAGGAAGACGATGATAATGTGATTCACAGATTTATTTCACACAATTTGGTTTCCTCCAGACTCCTGCTTTCAGTGCACAAAACAAATGTGTAGGAATCTGTCTAGTTACAGAGACATCCAAGCAACTTCCCAAGTTTCCAAGAGATGACAGGTTGTCTGATAGAATGCAAACAGATGGTGCAGTACGTACAGCAGGGAGTACAAACAGAAACATACTGAGCTCCAGTGAACAGCATGAAAAGCTAAAAATAATTTCATACCACAAAACGTTTCTCAGAGCCGAGTTGTTTTCAGGCACAAAGCTGTTTTTGAGAAACAATCTCAACGGTTGCATTAAACTATGATTTCCAGAAAAAAGAATCACAGTGTTGGAATTTCTGAAAATCGGCTGTATGGTAGAGAAGTCATTTATGATTTATTTTCAATGAATACATGTTTAAAACAGACATGATGCATCTGCAGTCTTTAGTACAGGGCAAACTAATTTACTTGCACGACAAAGAATGAAGATTTAATGAATGTTTTTTCTGTAACATGATTATTTCACTGAAACTGTCAAACTATAAAAGTTACAAAATGACACCTAATTATTAATCTGTATAAATACTGAGAAAGTGAAGAAGTCTTCAAGATACATCCAACAATCGACTAACTTTGCTTAACACAGACACTAAAAACAGCTCACTGGCTGCTTCCTTTAGAGAATAAGGCTGGAAATATGTTTTATTGAACTAAGAAGGGGAGCCACAACCAAGCCAGATATTATTATACTGTATATGATATTTAATTATTCCTCTGATTAGAGGTCTTCATGCTTCAATACAGCTTTGAGAAACCGAGACCCAATGGGGTACCCAGCTACTTAGCACTGATGATTTGAAAAGTATTATCTTCTGTCTATCTACCAGCCAGATAACCACAAAACGTTACAAAGGAGGTCAGAGGTGAAGCAAATGAACCAACTACTTCTGGAATTAGTTTCTATGACTTTATATGGGAACTAGGGGATTTATTAATTCTACCAAGGAGAGTATGTTTAAACCCTGACCATTTGTTTGTTGGTTGGCTTGTATGTTTGTTTGTTTGTTTGTTAGTTAGCAACATTACAGCAAAAATGTATTAACAGATTATCACGAAACTTGGTGGAAGGATGTGGTATAGATCAGGGATGCAGTGTGGATCCAGCCACATATTTTTATTTAAAAAAAATTCTTATGCATTGCAAGATAGGGTGTGTTTTTAAAATGTTGATTGAGTCAGGAGTCGAACAAGTCCTCATACATCACAATGCTCTTCTTTCTGTCTGTCCATCCATCCATCCATCCCAAAAAAAGCTGCATTGCGCATGTCTGATAACAGACCTTCTTCTCAATAAATGGGTGATAACAGCCTCCTTAACCTTCTACAAAGTTTAGCAGGCACAGATGTATGTTTATGTATTCAATGGCCTGATAGCAGTCAAATCAAGTGGTTCCACTGAAGTTCATCCTAACCAATGAAAAAATGTCTGCTTTTAGAGAAGCTACCCACCCAAAATGCTGAAATACCTCAAAGCTCCACATGCAGATGGGCACACACACCTTTGTACCTCCGCCCTGTGTTTGTTGACCGTGTGCTGTAAACTGGCACATTACAGATTGTTATCTGCGGATGAGTCACAGACAAATCCTGGCACGCTTGTTGCTCGGCAGTGCCTGTGATGATGTCAGCACCGAACCAGCCAATCAGGTGAGCTCGCTCTCTGAAATAATACCAACCCGAATTAAAACCCATAAACATTCCTTCGATACAACAGTCACATACATATGAGTGAAGCATGTACAATCTACCCAATGCATGTAGCCATGTACAAACTGACCCATAAATACACTCAGGCTGAGGACAAGCATGATCAAGGAAAGTGATGAGACACTCACAAGTGCTAAGAATACACACACCGGGGAGCATAAATACCCCCCCCCCCACACACACACACACACGACACAGCTGTGGGCCCAGAGCAGCACTCCAGCAAGCACAGCAACAGGCCTGCCACTGACTGACAGGACCTAAGGGCTTTCCTGCCCTACAATAACATATTTTCATAATCATCCTTCTTGCGGCTAATAATAACCTTTTGGGGGAATTGTGGCTAAATAATAAGGGTAACAAATACACCTCCGCACCTCTGCTTGGAGAGTGAGCTTGGCAGAGGCCTTGGAGTTGTACGTGGAAACGCAGGATTAGAAAACAAGCTCCAGGCTGCAGGCAGAGCTCTCATTTACAAAATGCTCAAACATACCCACCGTTACATGTTATTCATTCAAAACACTGCTTGTGATACTTTGCCAAAATCAAGATTCGTTCAAGACCGTCCTCGTTTAACTTACAAAGTATATTCACTGTGAGAGGCGGGGGAAAGTGCAATTAGTTTTTTTTTTTCAGGCAGCCACATTCTTGTAATTACATGCCAGTCTACACTAAAGACAACATAGGTTTTATTGTGTGTTGTGTGAATGTTATTTTACTCCTACGTGTTATAGTTTTTAAAACTGTATAATTTAGCACAGGAAGTCACTATTTCAGGCAATGCAAGTGTTTCAGTGAGTGGTGGTGGTGGTGGTGACGATGATGATGATGATGAAGAATTAACAATAGCTGAACTTCATGGAGTTGTTTTGGTTACCATGTCCTAGCATTTTGCATGCTGGACCACTAAGTGCATTTCCATCCACCTGTTTTTATGTGCATTTGCAGACAAAAATCACAGTATTGCAGAAATAAAAGTTCATGTTGGTTGATAGGTAACTTTGATTCATCAATGGAACCCAAACACAACAAAGTGCAATGAAAACAGACATATGAATATATCATGATGCAGACGAAACATCAGAAAAGACCAATTAGTTGACTATAACCTTCTTCACATCAATTAAACACATATAAATCATTTTTTTCCCTTTGATGCTTGGTTGGCTCTCTTTGAAATACAACATCATATATCACAGCTCTTTTTCTGCAATGGTTTCATGCCACCAAACTGGGGAATAATGCAACCAGCTGTTAATTAGGATGAGCCCGCCTGTGTGCACTAAGGTGTGATTTATTTATTTTTTGATGATTTGCTGGAAGCTCAAAATTACATAAAAACCCAACCACTGTCTAAGTGGGACACCTGATAAGAACAGAACCATTATCATAGTTATTTAAGTCTTATTGGCCGTGAACAGTAGATTGTGTGCAGCTTTCTTTACAGTGGCATGGTCATAAATAAGTACACACATTAACATAGAGCCAAAACAGGCCTCGCCCCATCTGTACTGGTAGCAGCACACCCTGGCATGCAGGACTACAGCAATGCAACAGAGGAGATTCTGGCTAGACTAAATCCCTGTTTTGTGGAAATTGATAGTAAAATGGGGCCAAGGTTGAAATTTGTTGCGAGTTGTGCTTGCAGATGGAACCTTTCTTGCAGATGGAACCTTTCTTCACATCCTCTGTGAATTCATTATGGATGAGGTACTCTCTGTGCTTTCATGACAGCCTCTTGATCCCCACAAAGACCAGAGAACTTTGAACTCCCCTCTCCCCGCAGCTTCGACAGTGCCAACAGCAACAAAAGCATACAGCTTCTTTAGACTGCACATGAATGCTGGTGGAGCTCTCCTGGCAGTTTACAGAACATGCTACCATGTGTGTGTAAAACCTGTGTTCAGCAGCTCTTAATTAATGAAAGCCCTGAAGATCTGTATTGTGTTATTCATGAGAGTAAAATTGAACTATGAATATATTATCCTGTATGTTAAAGCCACACTTTGCTTTGTAGCTAGAAATGCCAGAGCGTGCACACGCACGGACACACACCCGCTCCTTTATGAGGAAATTTATAGATGACAGAATTCCGTCTGCGCTTGAAAAATGGGCAAGTGGAGCTAAGTGCGGCTTTCCAGGGAGTGATTCTTTGAGTCTGTGGTCCTTATGTCGATGGTTGTTAACGGCTCCCTCTATTGCAAAGTCAACATGCAGCTTCAGTCTGTGAGTGAAATACCTTCGCTGTCGACATCGTAAGTCTGTCGGAGGAGACTTGAGTTATGGCTCTCCTTGGACCACCTAAGACTTGAACCCAGAATAAGTGCTGATGTTTGTGTTGCAGCTGGGGAGTGCTGCAACATTTAGCTCAATCATAGCAGTACCCTCTTGTTCCTCATCGTCATCTGCCTCTTCTCCATATGCCTCTTTTTGTCTTTTCACCACTGCGTCCACAGTGTGGACACCGCACCAACGGAAGACCTGTTTTTGCGGCAACAGCTGATGAATCCATGAAGAGATTACTACCCTACAAAACCCCGGCAAAATATAAAGGCTCCAGTATTGATTGCACCCTGGTTGGATTCCTCCTTGTTTTCCACCCACTGGAGCATGCCTGGAATATGAAGTCATGAAAAGCCCTTTGTGCTCATGTTGGACTGATCACTAATACATGTGTACGGTTTTTTTTTTCCTTCAAAAGTTTCGCTCAACGTAAAGGTTTTCCATCCGCCACCCACTCTGATGTCGTACCTGGATCACAGACAAGAGGATACTAAAATTTGGAAAAAGTAGTTTGAATTTAATAGTGGTTAAATATGCCAGTGAAAGAATGTAAAGGTTAGAGGAGTAAGCTGGTAACTGGAAGATCGAACCCCGGACTGGCAGGATTGGGACAAGTGGGAAAGCAGCTCTTATCTATCTTTTATCAACCTTGGTTCCTTTGGAATTAAAATGACCTACGTTGTTTATCATGGCTGTATATCAAACAAAGGATTTAAATTTAGATTTGGTTGTTTAAAAAAAAACACAATTTATTTGCCATCTCGTTGTAAGAGGTTTGGCGGGTTGCTCAAGGTTAAAGGTTTATGTCATATAGTAAATAAGCATGTAGCTATCACCCCTATGTAGTGAAACTTTTGTTTTGATACCGACACTTTTTCAATACTTTTCTTAAAAAAAAGAGTCACCCTATCTGAGCCAGTGGCACCAGAGTTTTGTAGTAAAAAAAATGGGTAATACAAATTAGGGTAATAAATTTGTTATAGCAGAGGGTCTAACTATTTTGTGAGGCTACCAGTAGTGTGCAGGCTAATGCTGAGATTGAGCTTCATCACCATGAAATGCAGGACTTACAATGTCATTTATGTTCATTATTTCCATGGTCAATAGAATTTTATCTGTTAAGTGTTTTCTCGTTTGTTAGTTTTCATGCATGTAGGTGGGTTTTTGACAATGGATAAGTAGCCTTCACTTTAAAGGATTAGGCTAACGTGACTAAGATGAGCCGCGATAAACGTTGTGTACAGCATTTAATGTCCTGCGATCTCCGAGCCTGAGTGTGTCATCTTCAGCTAGCGCCAGTAGCACCTTGCTAGCACCTCCAATAGAGCTCGGGGGAGAGCGAGCTGAAATGGCAGCATACACCGTTCTCGCTGGCATTCAAGTAAAAGTTAACTAATTTGACTTGTCAGTAGCCTGCACTTTAAAGGATTAGGCTATATATAATTTGGATTATTGTAAAGATCTTGGTCATAACTTCCTAACTTTAATAACATAACGTGTTATTGAACCTTTAATAAACAGTAATCTTATGCCCCCTGTAGCCTACTTGAGTTTGTGATTTCTTTGACAGTTATTTAAACTTTATATTTACAACCAAAATATAAGGATCTTATTCAACTGTTCTTTTATCAATACACCATCTTGGCATGTGCTCAATGGAGCGCATTCTAGTAATGCTCTTCTAGAGATTCAAGGTCTCGCTGATTCATTCCGTGTCTCGCTGATTTGAAACCACGTCATGCAGCCATATGTTGATTTGATATATTATTTATATATTATTGCCTTATTTTGTGGTAATTCTTAGTATAAAAATCGTTAATATTATATAGTAAATCAGGCAAGTGACCCCTTCAAGTAAACGGCAAAATCTGCAACAACGTATTTTTATTTGATGAACAATGGATATCAAAGAGACTTCCTTGTATTATGTTGTAGTGAGCTGTAAATGTACTAATCCTAATCAGAAGGAATAAGATAACATTATCTCAGAGCCTGATCGGGCAGCTGGCCCCGTCTTAGTCAGACTTACCCTAGGTTCAGGTCCACAGCTGCCTGTACCCGTCACACATCTTCACCAAGTGGACATCACGACTTGACATAGTGGAAAGATTTACCCTCGAGAGCAGCATTAAAAGAAAGGAGCGCTCACTCTGCAGCTACTTCTGGGGACCAAGATGTCCAGCAGTACAGCGAACAGTAACAAAAAAAATCCTTGACTTGAAGAATCTCCAACTGATGATCTAAATCTTCAGCTTCAGGGGCAGACTATATTATTTCACTGGTGTAAAATCTGACTTTAAAAATCCAAATCCTGCAGCATGGAGTATGAATGAAAAAATGTGCTGCTTTTGAAATATCCAATGGTCAATGAACAAGTTTCTTTGTCTGTAGAGAGCTGAGAGTGAGGAAGCTCTTTACGACAGTACACAGTCAGGAGTGGAAAGTGCTTGACACATGCCATTAGTGTTTTCTTTTGTTATTGTTGTGTCAGCGAGGTGCCCTCAGCTGCCATCACATCACAAGTTATCTGTGACACATCAGTAAACACCATGACCTTGTGACCCCTGGCGGACAGCCACCCGCCAGCTGCAGAATTCTTCACCTGCTGCTGTTTCCCCCACTTGGAAGGTCACAGTCTGTGATGGCGTATGTGTGTGAGAGAGATCGTTAGTGTTAAATTGTTTAGGATAAAAAGTTCTAGAGAAGGCTTTTTTATTAATAATAATGATAATAATAACTTTATTTGTATAGCACTTATCTAAACCAGGTTACAAAGTGATTCACACAAAAGTCCATGGCAAAATTAAGATTCGATTGTAATAAAGTATATTCTGTTCAGTCCAATTTAAGAGCCAAATCACAACATAACAAGGTCCATACCTTAAGTTTATAAAGAAACCCAACAGTTCCCAACAGTTCCCAACGATGTCTTTGTTTGGGTCACTTCTGTAACATTCAAAGACTCACTGAAAAAATACGTGTGTACAAACTACCCTGTAAAACCAACAACTAGGGTTGTGAGTCGAAAACTCGGTTCCAAATTAGAACCGAATCCAAAATGCCAAGCCTTCATGCATGGCTAACGTGGCTAAGATGAGCCGCGATAAACGTTGTGTACAGCATTTAATGTCCTGCGATCTCCGAGCCCGAGTGTGTCATCTTCAGCTAGCGCCAGTAGCACCTTGCTAGCACCTCCAATAGAGCTCGGGGGAGAGCGAGCTGAAATGGCAGTGACACACCGTTCTCGCTGGCATTCAACTAAAAGTTAACTTATTTGACTTGTATAAATTATGTCAGTAGGTTTACTATAAATAAGACGTACAACAAGCAGCTCAAAATGTTATTATCCACAAATGGTTCAACTGCTACTGATTTCCACTAAGTTGTTATGAAATATATGAGAGATTAATATCCATTTCATATCTTAAAGTTGACAATTATTGATGTAACATTACTTTACAGGGACATGTTGATGATGATGTGTTGTTTGGTTAATTTAAACACCAGTATTTTTAGGCAAAAGGTTTCAACATTGCCTCTATCTCAGTTACTTCTAATTTACACAAGTGGGTTAAAGACATTGAGCATGTCTGATAAGGCTCTAAAATTAGTTGTGTGGGTTTTCTTTTGTAATGTTGCCTTTGTACCACAAGGCGTTACCACTGCTGCCCTGGTGGAACATGAAGAACAGCTACTGTGCATCGGTCCTGTCCAATAAAGATATTTTTATAATCTAAACATTTTACCTCTTTTTTTAACCATTTTGGAATCGAAATGGGGAATCGATAAGAACAGGAATCGATAAGCAGAATCAGAATCGATAAAATTTAAATGGTACCCAACCATACCCACAACACTAAAAGTTAATATTGAATCATCTCTTCCGAGTTCAGATTAATGTATCTGTAAACTTAGGTTTCCTCTTCTCCCAGCCTTTTAGACTTGCATACTTTTACACTTTGACAGCATGATCCAAACAGAAGGACCTGATCCTATTAATTATATTCAGCCTGTCATCGTATCAGATGGAGAATATCTCATTTGCAGCTCAGCAAAACCATGAAAAGAATCTTCCAAATGAGAATCAGCTGATAATGTGTCATTTTATCAGTTTAACTTTGGCTCCAATCCACGCAGCCTTCTACAGAAACATGTAGACTACAGATTAAATTTTACAGTGTACACATTGTATACTGTTCTTTCTTACTTTCTTATTTTCAACTCTTTCTAAAATGATTTAATTTAAATCCAGGAGCTGCTTTACAAATTTCAGACATATTTTGAGATTTTAATGACAAAACATAAACTTTCTATAGAAAACATAGTGAAGATTACTCATGTTGTTAAGTAGGGTTGTAACAGTACACATATTTGTACTGAACATTTCCGGCAGGGACCTTTAGGTTCGGCACGCATGTGTACCAAATAGATGCAGCCACAGCATGTGTGTAACTTGTTGTGTGTGTGGCGCTCAATGTGACACTTCTCAGCTCCCCGTGGTATTTAAGCAGCCTCTTGCAAACAGTTAGGGCCAAAGTGATGACAAACGCCATGGTGTTTATTTAACATGTGCAGCCACACTCTGTTGTCGAGAAGACTCTAAAAAACATGCTGAAATCAATCAAGCCCCATAAATAGATAATTATTAATTGTTCAGAGAAACCACACAGCTCATACAGGATTTGGAAAACCTACTGTAAATGTGAACAAACTATAGTTTAGGACATAAACTTTTTTCCAGAAGAGCGTACAGCATTCATCCAAGTCAAGTGCAGATGAATCAATGAGTAGACCTTTGACTGATAAACTCCCCCTGGAATGCCTTAGACGCCAGGATGAACCCTACAAATCCTGACTTTCTCCACTGCACAACCACCACCAGATGTGGTGGGTTTTCATCAACAGTGAAGTGAGGCAAAGGGGGGGAGGGAGGGTCAGCATTTCACATCATCTAACTGCATGAATTATGTTTCCTCTATATTATTTTTCATGTCCTCTGAAATGTATGATTTGTGTCTAGTCTCCTCATGTGTACAGTAAATGTCATTCAAATTCATGTATTACATCTGCATTGCAAGAATTAAACCAGCAACACATGAATGTATTTCAATAATGAAACACAGTGCACTATGACACTGCATCAACAATTGACTCATCTAAAGACCATTCAAAGATGGAATCGCACCAACCAAGCCTTGCAAACTTTTAAATGTTTAAGTAAGACTAATGACTGAGAAAAGGCAGGACATGATATTTTGTTGATGTATTGATTAAATACATTAAACTGACAAACTAATATTTCTGTATCAACATCACACTACAGACTAAAACAGATGTCCTTTGACCTCTTTGAGACTGATTTAGTTTCCATAAAGAAAGCTTTATAGTTTTATAGCTTGTTGTGTCATAGGTACAGATAGTGGTAGAAGAGTGCTCTGGAAGTAAAGAAAGAGGGCCTGTGACCCCATGATATGTCTATCCCACCCGACACTACACCCTAGTATCTTTAATTCTTTGTTTTCTAATCTCTATTTCAGATTCTAAATGTGAAAATGCAGAATCTGTAGGCGAGGGACAGGATTTTATGACCACTCACGTTTGAGCAGGCTTTGGTTGTCAGTAGGTAAACAGTCTGTGTGGTGAGCAATAGAAGCAGAACACATTGACTGAAATGCATTGTCTATTGGCTTTGTAATTTGTTTGCATGTATAGACAGATAGTCGTTACTAGACGTTAGCCAAAACATAGTCTGGTCCTAAAGCCCCTAGAAAAAGTATCACTGTTTGTGTTTTGTGTGGAGAAATGTTCGACTCGTGTGATAAAGTAAACAGTGTGCAGCAAACAGAAGATTAAGATATCCAGATCTCCCCTGTCTACACCAGAAGCCCCAAAATATCGGCTGAGAGGCTAATTTCGTAATCAGATGATAGCGGATTGGCTCCAGGATTGAGTGTTGGCTAAATCTGCCTCATATTATCAAACAGAGTTCAGACGCTGCTTCTGAACTTACCTAAAAATTCACTCTTCATCAAACACCTTCATGTACGTGGCTCAGATTGTGTTTATGAGAGAGGGAGAGACAGGAGGTGAGGGTAAAATGCCTAAAACCACTGCCTCTTTTATTACACATGACCTATGGACACACACATTTGCATCTGGAAGGATGCTAATATCAAAGAGGCCTCTGTTTCAGCCGATGACAGTTTCCCCCTGGCTACTAGGATGAATCCCACCCACAGTGTGTGTTTTATCCGGACAGAGAAATGCCATTTAATTTAGTCTTTATGACAAAGAAATCAATTCATGGCACCATTAAAAAAACACTGTGTTGTAGATCACTTACAGCAACAGATTAACATTTCCCCAGGTCCCACAGTGGCAGCAACAATCCACCTTCACACTTACTCCTATTCCCTCCTCAGCCGTCCTCCCTCTCCTCTCCAGTCTCTATGGTCTGTTTAATGAGCTCACTCTGAGCCATGTTTAAGCTCATTAACCTTTGTGGGTGGCGAGTCTCACTGAGAGGGAAAGCCATTGATACACAGACGCAGAGGGATTTTTTTTTTTTTGGACTTAAAATATATACCGATTTAAACTTAACATTCCACAAAGTATACAGTTAATAATAGTTGACAGCTTAAAAATATGACGACTTAATATTGAATAAATGTAAAAGGAATTCAAAACACTTAGGAACCTAGAATTTTAAGTTAATATCTTACAATTGTGTGCTTTACACGACAGCTTAATTTTCCTTTATGTGCACTTTTAGAGTTTAATTCTCTTGAAAATGTAGGGGCAAATAAAGTATGATTATTGAACGGATAATTATCCTCTAATGGAAAATTGTTAATAACACAATTGAACGTTCGCTTAGCCCTGATCTTCTTCAATTACTGTTGCCATGTTTTAAAAGCTCATTCTGTTCTCAACCAGCATTTATCGTTTACAATAACAAGTGATGAATTAATGAATTGGTCCTTACTTTCAGTCAACTGTTATTGGCAGATTTTATCAACAATACTAGTAGGCTACATTAGATGACATTGGTTTGAAATCCAATGAAGTGCAGGACATAAACATTGACATTAGCCTAAACTTTGATAGCATCTAGGACATGTGCATGTATGAGCTCTTCATTTTTGTGGGCCCATTATTCTCCATGTTTTGCTCTCTCTTAAAGGTTCAGTGTGTAGAATTTAGTGACATCTAGTGGTGAATTTGCATGTTGCAGCTGAACACCCCTCAACTCACCCTCCCCTTTCGTGAAAGAGAACCTGTGGTAGCCTTCAGTTGTCATAAAAAAAAGGTGTTTAGTTTGTCCCGTCTGGGCAACTGTAAAAAACATGGCGGCCTCTGTACAGAGGACCTGCTCCTGATGTAAATAGAAAGTATTTAAATATAAAGGGCCCACAACAATTTGTACAATTTAGATGAAACACACTAGTGAAAACATCACTAGGATTATTTTATATTAAATTTCTGCAAATAGATCCCTTACACACTGAACCTTTAGCACACAGACATTATCTCTATGCACACACATTAGTAAAAGCATGAGTTGTGGCTCTGACATCACATGCTCTATTTCCAGCTGGCATTATGCCCTGGTTTGGAGCCTCATACAATCCTCTCACCAACACCAGGCCAAGAAGAAATAGAGACGTCTTCTCACTTCTGACCTTACACCTCAAATGAAGCAGCTGAACATAAAGCGCTCTTACCTCTTTTTATCAAAATGTCCACTGCAGTATTCATGCCGAAGGGAAGAATGTTTTCATTACGCAGTGTTAAAGTGTTCCTACTTTCATCGTGGCCAGGCTAGAAGAGGTTAGATTGGTAAATGTTTGAAGTAAACTACTGGGACCTACGCTTGGAGCCGCTTTGTTATTTTTCCTTTTGCCAGCTCTGTGTTCTTCCACTCATCTTTCTCATGCAATATTAGCATGGAGGCTGTGAGGTAGCATCAGTAAATAAGAGGCGTACATATTAAATAAGTACATAGGCCGACAATCCAGTGAAAAAAGAAAGCTCTCTCTCCCCTCTCACTCTCCACTCTCCCCTGGGACTTGTGGTTATGATGCTTACATGTTTCTTCAAGAAAGCCTGGATGTTTCCATCCCTCGTGATTGTCTTTTACAGTCACTGCTCCCTGGGGAGGAAGCTGTCGTATTGTTTCTCCCTACAGCAGATGCTCACCTCCTGCCATAATCTGTCTGCCGCTGAGCCAATATTATTAAGCGCTGGTTTTTACAGTGGGGGTGCATATTCACATCTTCACAGCGCTGTTCTCTTACTCGGTGGCAGAAAAGGTTAAGAGCCAGTGAGACTGGAGGGGAGGATTAGTGCTGTGAGAACTGCTTTTTATTACTGTTAAGGTCACAGCCATATTTAAAATCCATGAGAGAACTACGTCGCTGGATATGCGGTCAGCTGGGAGAGCTCGTCTCTGCTGCACGGCAGAATCAACTGTGACTTTGATTTCATTAAAGAGGCACCGAGGCCTCTTATGAATACGAGATAGCCGCGTATGAACGGGAGATAACGGCAACAATAGAATCAGCAATCAGTGGAAATCAAAGTGTACCCACATGGAGAGGAGTGCAGAGCCTGCTTGTGCCTTATGATATAACTGTATGAAAAGGATTACATCATCGTTTGAGATGTAGGTGGGGGGGCTGGAGAGAGAAGACCTGGACTGCCACCTGGTGTTCATCTCATCAACTACACCCTCCTCTGATGTGAAACAACCAGTGTTAAAACAAAGCTCCCAGTGGATGCTGCTGAATGAGAACATTTGTTCTCAGAGACGTGCTACATGCATTACCAGCAGCACCGCTCCTCTATGCTAGATGAAACAGGAAAGTGCCCGTACACCGGGAGAAACTGTGGCAGCCATAGTTTTCCATATGAGAGCATGGTAAATGGTGCTTGCCCGGCCCCCATACATCCTCACTCCGGCTGAAGTGTTGCCATTGTCGAGATGCCATCAGACAGCTGCGCTGTATTTGCAGAGCTGCAGCATAATGACGCACAAGGCTGTGTTTAGTGCTTGTCATTACTCAGGGATTAGGACTCCTCTTTCATGTCGACACATCTCAGTGGAGCCCACAGTGTGCAGCCATGAGGGAGCCATCGGGCTCTTTTCTGGTGATGAGGCAGCAACATGTTCTGACATATTTCCAGCGCAGCGAGCATGTTTGTGTTTGTTCGCAGCCAAATTGGGAGCAAATCTCAGAAGAACCTCTTAATGGCACTTCCAAACTAATAGCAAAATGGCTTAAAAGCCTCTGCTGCTACCTCAGAGTCTGGGAGAGGCACTCTGCCATAGCAGCTGGAGGCCTGTTTCTTGGCTCGATACTCATCTTTTGGTACCTGTGGTATAGTTGGTATAGAACATTAGTGATGTGAAAATCCAAGACGACCGGGAATAAACTGAGAACCAAGGCTGGGAAACTCTTGTTGACCCTCTAGTGGCTTGTCGTTTTATATTAAGTTTAATGTTTGGCTTAGCTTGTCTTTTGGGGCACAGGGATGCATTTTCATACACTTCTGTAGCTGTCAGGTCACTTTGCCTTTTACCTCTCTAATGTGGTGTGCTTTTTAAGGGTGAATTAAAAAGTTTCACTTAATCATGTTGGTTATGATTTCTGCAGATATTTTTGGTTTTATTCTTACAGATTTGGAAATATTCATCTCTGATTCTGAAGGAGTCACTTCAATACAGTGGAGCTGGGAAAAAAAGCACCGAAAATTACACTTATAATAAATAAACAGTCTTTTCAGAAACATGGTTATGGCAACTCTGCGTGTACCAACTTTTCAATGCTTATCATCAGCACCAGACTCATAACAATAGTCAACTTTTAGTAACTGTCATTATTTGTTTATTTGTTTATTTAGATTATGAGAGGAAACGAGTATTAGTGCTGAGGTACTTGAAATGATAATATGCATTTGGGCTGTCGCCATATTTGGGGCGCTGAACCTGCAGCAATACTTAGGCCAATATCATTTTATATTCATTGAGTTCACAGCCCTGCACCGCGTCCTGTCTGAAATGTAAAAGCAAAATTGTCTCTCGAATACTCGAGTGGTTTTTGAGTGATTTTGTGATTTGAAACACTCGCTGGTTGAGAGATCCCAGCAGCGGCATAAACCATGTCATCCTGGACCTGCCACACCGCTCATTCTCAAAGAAAATGTAGCTGAACTAATAACCCCCCAAATGTTAGCTCAATCATTCACAGCGACTAACTGCCAGCTCTGCCAGCTCCCAACACTCGGCAGCAGACAGGGATATTTCATCTATGTGTTGTGATTTCACAGCCACCTTGAAAATGCTGCTTATGATCTCATTTTAATTGCTAATGTATTACTGTTGTTTTGTCTTCTCTCGACTCGCTTTGTTCTCAGGCTGGAAAGTGTTTAGTGTGCCAAAGTAATGATTTCTGAAAAGTGGTGTTTACAGGCTTGAATGGGAGCAGTGAGAGCAGAGCGGGGGAGGCCTCAAAGCTGTATGTAAATTTAATTAGCTTTTCAATCTCTACCGGTGATTTTTGCCCCTCTTTCTGCCTGGGCATCATAATAGAGATGAATGCCATGCAATTGATATTTTTACAGCAGACAATGTCCCAAATTAACAATATCATTTGTAAAGCATGAACCCTGTTGAGCTGAGTTCAATATACTGTGACTAGTGCTCCTTTACAGCCACTTGGAATCTGTAAACGCATAAATACTTCACATGAGACATCGAAGAGAGAACCATTTCAATGAAGCAAAAAGTAGATTAATCTGAATTTTCTTTCAGAGTACAGTGGTCAATTGCATAAACTGTATTTGAATAGCTGACGCAACACTCAGTATGAGTAAGTGTTGTTTTCCTGAGGTTAAAAAAGCAAATAATCTTGATAGTACAAAGAGATGATCTTAGAAGAGGACACTCAGTCGTAGCATGAAGTGAGGCAATGCTAAAATTGTTATTCAGGTCAAGTAGTGCACTATGGAACTGAATGAGCACATTTTAATAGCGCAGGATCCCCGAGGCAACAAACTCCATTCACATTCCAAACACGGCGGCTTCATTTACTGACCTTGAGGAGTCTTGTTTATACAAATTGAAATTAAACAGCAAAGATGAAGAAAATCATTCCCCGCTTTAATTTACCTTCATGAAGTAAACAGATCACACATTGAGAATATTACTTTGCCCACAACTGAGATAATGAGCTTCATTCCGCTGACTGGACTGCTTGCATATTCCCTGCATGATCACGCAGAAGGGCCCGACCCGTGAAAACAAAGAAGAAAAACAACATCTCTATTCAGCAAACTAGTAGAAAATGGGAACTGGGGTGTTATAATTTGTAGTATTTGAGTTCTGATGGTTATAAAAGTTGCAGTAATGGAAATAGTTGGGTGGTACGCATGGTGGTTGTTGTGTGTAAGGATGAGGTGGATGGCGCATCTCCAGAGCTGGCTGTAAAAGCCTGGATCCCCAGGGTCTTCGATATGTCACCCGGCTCCGCATCTCTGCTGCTGCACACACAGGCCAACCTTTTGAAATGTCAGTGTGATAAAACCCGATGGATTCAATGTGCTGGACCTGGTGGTGTCAAACGCCATTAGTTTTAATCCTATTTGCGGTGAAATTGCTCTTGAAAGGTAAAGGGATCTATAACTGTCTGGGCCCCTGGGCTAGGCCATTGTAAATCTCTCGGTGTGCTGATGACTCCTCTCCGCTGGTTTATAGGGTTGGAATGAGAGTGTCTACTTGCTGTGTGGAGACATCGTGTCCCAGCAAACTCTTGGCTAAGTAATGGAGCTGTAGTGGATTGTGGGAGGTCATGCATCTCACTGCACCGTGGTGTATTCCAGTCGCTGAGAAAAGAGCTGTCCTTTCCACTCTGCCGCTCCTCTTCTATGAGGGCCGCTGGAGCGCAGAGATTCATTGGAGCTGTGATGACTCTATATGCTCTGCTTTGCTGCGGTCCCTTGAAACTCAAATTGCTGCTGTTCACTTCTCTTTGCTCCGTGACAGAGATGTGGAGAGGAGGAAAAAGCGACATCGTGCAATGGCAAATGTTCACTACCGGAGAACAGAATTAAATGAATGCAATACAAGGGAAAATATACGTCGGGATAAAATTCAACAGACTTGAATAGAATTTTTTTTCTTTCGAGGAATGTGGCCATTTTCAGGTTAAGGTTTTATGCCATTTCCAAAAAGGAGAACCCTGGAGGCACAAAAACCTCCCGAGTTCAATTAAACCAGTTTTCTGTCGTGCCTACACTGTGATCCAACACGCATGTGGCACATAGCGTATGAAGACGGGGGGACATTTTGTACACATTGACTTGAGCACTGAAAGAAAAAAAACATAAAAAATGATGTCAATAGGGCTTGAATATTTTTTGACTCACTCTAGGACGGTGCTTTGAAACTTTCCCTCTGGCTGAAACTAGATTTATCAATAAGATAATAAAAAGGTGTGAAGACTTGAAACTAAAGACACGTATCATTTATCTCATATTTTAAGTTAAAATGAATGACAATAGAAAAAATTTTAATCATGGGAATGCAAGTGACATTAACTTTAAACTAGGTGGTATATTTTAACCAAATCAACGCAAACAAATGTTAAATCTAAACATAAAACTGTCCAACTTTACGGAGACACAACAGTTTCATACATGCATCAGCAGCAGCCACAAACAGTCTCTGGTCATATCGTACTGTCTGAACCACTTCCTCTCTGAGACAGAAGGATGCTGAAAGCTGCTTTCCACTTCCTGATTCTATGATGAATGTGGTTTCCGGTGTGACATTGACACAAAGGTAATATGACTGTCCATGATTCAGTGTAGAAAGAAACTGAAACATAAGAGTAGCAGAGTGCACAATATAAACGTAGTATAGCAACAAAATATAACTACATATAGTTTTCAAAAAAGCATAGACCGTGATTATTCTAGGAAAAGGGCTGCTATTTTATTTCTCCAGTATTCTTTTGATTATTCCATTAATTATTCAAATAATTGTTTAAAAAATTATTTTGTTTCATTAAACCACTTCATTATAATCATAAGAGCATGCTAAATCTGACGCAACATAGTCCTGCTGCAAAAACAAGTAAAGGTCAGAAGCTCTGCTAAACAACATATTCACCTAAACCAGGGGTCTGCAAGAAAGTTTATCTGCTGAGTCACTGTCATCATCAAATCGTGTTGTGCTGTCGGACACAAACATCTGTGCCCATCTGTGGATTCTCCTTCACGCCATCTACTAAGGTCTTATCAAGTCACGTAAGCACTTGACAGTGTACCCACATAGTGTAAGAGCGTTGTGCAGCAGGAAAACTGTTCAATGGGAAACACGGTGACCACTGAGCAGTAGTCAGGTTTGAATAAATAATTTCAATCAAGGATTTTTCTTAATCGAGTAATTCAAATTTATCAAGTAACCGTTGCAGACCTATGTAAGAATATGGAAAGTATGTGAGGACAAGGTCTTTGTTCTGTGGCCTTTGCACTTAGTCTCTGCTTGTAGTGTGGCTGATCAAGTTATTTTGGGGAATTAAAGGCTCTGAGTAAAAACCTTGTTCAAACACTTAACATGCAAATTCAATTCATGTGTTAGCTGGAGAGGAAGAACAGTTTCTGGTTTCTGCTTCACCTCTCCTTTCAGCACACCCAACACTTATTTGGCTGCACCCACTGAGGCCCTTGCTGCAGAACATTATCCAAACAGCACGCTGTACAACACAAGCAGGAGTGCAGCTGCTGGCTGTTTTGTGCGGCAGACCTCATCATGCCAGCCAATCATGGGTGGCTGCTTGTTTGTGTTTCCGTGCCATCTCCCCGTGGTCGTGATTACATTTGAACCGCGGCAAAAGCGGCGTCAGGAAGAACAAGTCGAGCATGTCTCTCTCGCTCTCTCCCTCTCCCCAATGTCCCTTTACACTGCAGAGATGCTGCACAGGCACTTAAGAAACCAGGAAATCACCACAGACTGGGATGGACAACATCCTGTGGCTGTGGGTGAGCCTCTGTATGTGTGTGAGCATGTGGTTGTCTATGCTATGCACTATATGTATCTCAGTGTGTTGCACAGGCCAACATCAGTCGAACATGAGGCGTGAATGTGAGGACATGCCGCAGTCGCAGGCCACAAGAGCACACTGTGGCATCATGGTAATGTAACTAAACCTCTCTAATATAAAATATCAAGGGGAAGCCACTGAACACCAGATGGTCCCTCTGCAGCTCGATCACTGCTGTACGGTTTTTTGGACTCTGATGTGATTCTGTGAAAGTGGGCTTTTCTGGCAGGCCTGCACGTAAAGCCAGACCGGAAAATGCACAAGAGGGAATTTCCACCATCCCAAAATGTTAATCTGCGCCCATGTTGGCACAAGCACAACAACAGCAAAAGCACATGAACGCAGCAGCTTGGGCCCAAGATGAGCCGAGCTTTATTTGCATTGTAAGCAAGCCATAACTAGCCCTCGAAGGCAAAATGAAAACACTCTGGCCCGTAAATCAGTTGTGAAATAACACTTTTTTCCCCTGGTGAGTTAAACAAATAGCCATTAAATATAACACAGAGAGAAATGCACGCCATCACAAAACTAATCTCATTTAAACCTAAGTCATTCAGATTGCAGTGTCAAACGTATTCAAATTCAACATCAGAGATGCAGGCAGATCTTTCCACCGTAGTACATGACACTGAATAAAACATTTCTGCTGCTGCATGCTTGGCTGTGGGTGGAGGGAACAGGGGGTGGAGGGTGGTTGGCGTGCACTGGTGGAGGTGTGTTGTCGGGGTGCAGCAGATTCTTCCAGAGAACTTTAATGAGGCTGGAAATGAAAACAATTCATCCGCAACCCTGCTGTCCGTCATCTGCAACACTCTCAAGCCGACGCACAAATAGGACAGGAGAGATAATTTACTCACCTCTTACGTGTTGTTTGGTTTGCTCTAAAGACGAGTGACATTTGGTGATTCTGTTATAACTCAGCTCCATCTGTTAGAATTTGAATTTATGTGGGATTTATGTTGCTGCGTGCATCCTCGCTGAGCACAGCAGTGTTGTTTTTCTTTGTCAGGGGGCTACCCATATTAAAAAGACAATTTAATGTGCATACTGAGTGGGTTAGATCATGTGACTGGAATATATATAGCTTATATTGTATATCTTTATTATATTTACCTTTCACCACACAGACCAAAATAAAACACTAAAACACTAACAAAACATGCAGTACAGTCCAAAAATACAAAACCATAAAAGGCAATAATCATAAATGACTACAAAAGAAAAAAGCTAGACTGGACAGAGATAACTGCAACGTCACAGCCTACATCAGTAAAAATGGTCAAGTTGTCTGTATTTATACAGCGCTTTTCTAGTCTTGATGACCACTCAAAGCTTTACAGTACATCTTTACATTCACCCATTCACACACCCATTCATACAGTGCATATATGTGCAGCACTGTATCTATGGGAAGGCACAATTTGGGGTCGAACAGCCAACCTTCTGGTTAGAGGACAACCGCTGTAACCCCTGAGCCACAGCTGCCCACATCAGTCAATCCTTCAGAGATAATAAAGCATATGCTGAGGAATAGCCAGGTTGGATATCAAGCAAAATTCAGGGTGTCATTCGGGGAGGATAGGCTGCCTAATAATTGGGCCCCAGAGCAGCCAAACAGGGCAACCAGTGCGTCAGGTTCATCTGAAGATCATATATTTTAGAATACCATTAAAAACATATCCTGTCAAAAGGGGACAATCTTAGGACAAAGCCAAAAGGTGTTGAGTGCCTTTAAAAAAATATATTTTTCCTCTCCATCCCTTCCCTCCACATCTCATCGGTCAACTCCACACCAAGATCTTCCTCCCAGGCAGATTACATATGTTTCATGAAACAAGACTTATGAGCAAATAGTGACACACATTTTGAAAGAAGATGTTTACAGTTAGGATGCTGTTTCATTAAAAATATATATTTTTATTTCTAACTAAAAGAAACATATACAATTATGTAGAACATCAATTTGTCATGTGAAGAGCCTTAATCTTGTTTAGATTTTTTAATTGAAAAAACTACATTTATTATCCTATTTTCTTGCTTTGTCATTTGGTCTGTACAGCAACAGATAATAGGAACAAATGCTGAAAACAGTTTCAAATAGTCACAAAACGTATTGCTTGTGAGTCCATCAGAGAGAACAAAGAAAATAAGCAGATCATTGCACTCCAAGTTTCAAGCTTCTGCCTGAAAATCACTCAAACTATCACTCCGATATATCAATTGCTGCCAAATTATGTTTCTGTCGACCGATTGCACCATTCAGCTCAAATAAAACCAGCATCCACGGTTACATATAAGTCTCCATGGTGAACACATGATTAATGCCTTGCTAAAGAGAACCGCGACAGGTGTGATGGAACCAGCAAAGATTTCTTCAGTTATTAATCCATTATAATATCCCCTGAATGTAAGCGACTGTTTTCTATTAGCTGTCAGGTTGACCTCTTAACACGTCTGCAGTTTTTGAGGAAACGCTGACCTCAAGTGTTTGTTTGGTTACACAGCAGTCTGACTGCACCACTGCAGATCCTGTGAGGAGCCATGCTCTGCTGCAGCTCTGTTCAACAAGATAAAGTGATACCTGCCATCACTGATATGAGCAGCAGAATTGCATCCTCCTTATTTGATCAAGTGACACTGACGTCCAACAATATATACGGCAGCTACAATGTAAAGCTTTAAGTCTGCTCCCAACGGAAAAAGAAAAAAATAGTTTCAGTAAGTAATGACTGATGCTGAATAGACGATGTTATTAGACACAACATTTTTAATTGTCTCAATATCTTAACTTCACCTGGTTGAGTATTGTAGCAGTTGAAAAGTCACACACGATTCTCCAGCCAACATGAATGTAAATATAATCTAATAACACTGTATAACACTTTACCTTAATTGATTATTGTTACGTTTAAGATCCTGACAACCAAAACTATGAAAAATACAATACTGTCTAAATGAATTGAGTGTAGTATATTTCCGTTTTTTAAATGTATTTTAGCCTTCCGTTTTAAACAGAAAATACTACTGTAGAAGACCAAGTTTCACGTCACAGTATGGCTTCATATCTAGTATGTCAAAGGGACATAAATGCTGTGGGAATTAAGGGGAAATGGGAAGAACACGGCATATGTGAAGGTGACAACCACCGTCATAATTCAAAACTTCAGTACAGCATATCTTATACTGTTACTTACTTATTGTGTTTCCCAGTATTATCAATTACATAAAGGAATGTGCCAAATCTTACAACAAAAACAGAAAACTGTCACCTAGGGTCAGCAGGGGGCAGCATCTATCCACCCTGTGTATCAGCCTTCCTTACATTAACCACCTCACTGTTCTCTGCTGCTGAATGAGCTCTCCTATCATCATGCAACAATGGGCAGACTGCTGTTGAGCATGGCTGCCTTCAGGCATGGTCTGAAACATTGTGTTATAGCTGGGCCTCCACATGAATGAGCTAACACAGTGTGAATGGGAAAATCTGGATACCATGTGATAACTGATTTGCTGAGACATTACATGGAGATGGTAGTGAGCGTGGAAGCAAGGCCAGGAAGGGAAAAAAATGGAAAGACAAACAACACTGTTATGTAATGGGATCCATTTAGTTCTGCTTCCCCAATGAAAACCGGCTTGTTGAACCTGGCGGTCAGAGCTGAAGAGAAGCACTTATACGCACCTTTTGACAGCTAATAGGCTTCCAACAGCTGTCTGTTTGCATGTAGTTGTCCTCTCTCTCCACTCCACCTCACCTCTGCCTCTCGCTATAAAATCCCTGATCTCATTATGAGCACAACTGATCAGTGGAACCATTTCTGCTCCGTCTTCAGTAACGGCTAATTAAAAGACACCTATGAAGCCAGTGAGACTACTCTGTGGCCCCTAAAGAAAGGAGCCATTAACTGTCTGCTTAGAGGAGATGGGGGTGGGCAAACCAGAATATTCTAATATTATACTATAATAACTGGTGTATAACTGGTGTTTATAAAAATGATGACCTTTAAAAGGCAATAAATATAAAAATGTGTCAAGTCAAATAAAGTTACTTTGATAATGAAGTGAACAACACTTCAGCATATATATATATATATATATATATATACCTTGACCTTTGACCATCCTAATCTAATCAGTTACTCCGTTAGTCTAAGATATTGTATTCTATTACAAGGCAAAACGTTTGCTTTACGAGGTCACAACGACCTTGACTTTTGATCTTTGACCACCCAAATCTATGTTGTTCACACTGGAGTCAAACTAAACATTTGAACGAAATTTGAAGAAATTCCCTTGAGATGTTAAGATGACAAGAATGGGATGGAAGGACAGATGTATGGACATACATATGGACAACCTGAAAACATAAAACCTCTGGCCATTGGCACTGAGGCATACAAATGAACCAAAATCTATTTGTATCTCCTTTGATCAAATAATGTTGGCAACACTAAGACTTAACATTGAAGTTTCGAACTGTTATAAAGTCACAGCAACTTGTGTGATAAGTTTTTTTTCTGAAGAATCTCAGTTTGAATATTAATGGTGTAAGGGCACAAGTTTCCATTTATCTCAGTGATGAGAATCAAAAACAACACAAAAGTTGAAAACAACTATCATATCTTATCTTCCACAAACATTGTGTGCTTAAGGTTTGCATGGCTTGAAATGCAGAATTGTGATCTCAGAACATTTGGGTTAAGCAAAGGTTAAAAAACTGTTCCACTGAAACAACTAAGTTTGCGCATCCTTCAGGAGGTGTATGTGTACTGACCACGGGGCTACATGTTGCTGTGTGGACGGCTGCAGCGCTCTGAGCTGCGGAGATGCAGTAGTTCACACTGAGCCTGAGGTCAGATCAGACTCAGAGGAGGAGAGGTGAATTCATCAGCCCACGCAGAGCCTGTGAGGCACACTGGCCTTATCCATCACCACGCAGCCCTGCTGGCTTTACTGGGAGATGAGGGGGGAGGAGGACATAGAGGACACAGTCACGGCCTCACTCCTACACTGTAGAGCCAAAGGTTTGTGTTTTTACAGGGTTGCTGCAGGTTTTAAAAAGTTACATTTTACACTTTAAAAACACCTTTTGTGATGTAAGATCTATTTCATGTCCATACAATACGAAAGATATGGGGGAAGATTAGAAACCTCGCGCTGAATGCACTTTCCTGGAGCCAGATCTCACAGGATGAGATATATCAGATGAAAGCAACATGAACAGAAACAATTTGAACGTATTACCTGTAGAAGTAGCTGGGGTTATTTATGAGAGGAGATCACTCACATGCAACATTTCAACACACTAGCTGAATGTGCTCTAAATAAATCTGACCAGGCTGAACAGTTTCCATTAGTGGCTTGTAGTAGTTTGTTACACTATGAACAATATTATTTTTAACCCCAAAAACATAGATTATTCAAACAATTTAAAGACCTGTCAAAATCATATTTATGACATTTGGACACATTTCACAGCCTAAAGTTCAGATAATTGGATTTTAGATTTGTTTTACTTAATGTAGCTATCAATAGCTAGGATTTAACAGCAGTCAATATCCTACATTTTAAACTGTTTAATGCTACTTTAAATTGATATTCTTGTCAGAATAGATCGGTTTCACGTTTAGAAAATCACGAGACAGTAAGAATCTGTGGAAAGAAATACTAATACTGTCTTTCAAGTGTGTTGAAGCCCCTAGGCAAGATGAGGCAGGTTATATTCCAGGTTTTACAGAATGAACCTGACCCTGAAGATGATGAGTAAAATTATCCTGCACAACTGTCAGACACTCAATAAACTGTAAAAAGAAAGAGTTTCTAGCTGAGGTGAAGGATAAACTGCCATCATATCAAACATGCAGAATACAATAGGATTTATAAAGAGATTAATTCATACACATTCCTATTTTTGTGCCATCTTTGATCCTGAGTGATTGGATATTATTAATATTATTTTGGATTTTGGAGATTTTATCTAATAGATTGCATTCATGCAGCATTTTTATTTTCTTAACACTTTGCCTCCCATTCACACACAGGGTGATACACAGATAATGGCAAGAAATTATTCATTGCATTCATGATATTGCTCAAATACTCGACCCTGTGATGAACAGGGAACGGTCTCCCATAACATTACTGTCAAATGCTTTAGTCCGAGGTTACCTCAAAATTTGATTTCCATCGAACTTTCTGCAAACAATACAAGTCCCTAAATTGAATTGTGACATTTTGACGACATCCTGACTTTTCCTACAGAGTAAATAACAAAATATAACAGAAAGGTACTGAACGAATTCATGCTGCCAACAGAATGAATCTGTATATCTCTGACACTTAATGCAAGCACCACAATTTTCTACTTTGCAAAATAAACTATCAAAAAGACTGACCGTGATGAGAGTGGATCAGATTCATGCAACCAAGTATTTGTATTTATCACAAAATAATCGTGATATTCATTTGAAGTCATATAACCCAGCCCTGGTTTCCCAGAAAGCTGTGGTGCATGTAATATTGTCTTATTGTAGAAATACCCAAAAATACATAACTTAAACTCCTTACAGTAATTGTTGGCTGACTATGATCTGCAATGTGCAGTTGCCACAGTACTGCAAGCTCACATTTTAACATATGAATGAAGAAGCCAGTTAATTATAGCAGGGGTGTGAGAGAAACATCAAGTGCAGAGATTACATTTCCTAGACCAAAACACTGGAAAATTGCAGCCCTATGCTTTTAGATTTTTTGGCATGAAAATAAAATGTGTTATCTTGCTGGTGACTCATCCAAAGCACTGTCCTCTGTATTCTTGTATGGTTTCAAATATACAGAGGTATTATAGTCCTATTATGCCATGGGGATAGAAACAATTATTTCCCCTGTTCCTATACACAGAGTCATCCAGTGTCTTATCCATGAGAATCTCCTCACCACAGGGAGGACTGCAACATCTGGCCAGCCCTACCTCCTTCAGGCATACAGAAAGTGGTGGACAACATGTCTCAGTGGGGCCCACCATCACATTAGTTGTCATTCGCAGCAGGGTTGGCACTGGGAACAGGCCAGAGAGCTGTGGGGTTATTAAGGGACTCAGCTTGGCATCACTGAACTCTTTGGCTCCAACCTAGAGAAGGGCTTACACTGAGCTGATGGGTTTGAGGAGAGAGGGGAGAGGTGGGAAAAAAACAGCATGTGTGGTGTATTTGGTGTCAGCTGTGAGGACTGATCCTAGACAGACCTTTGTTTTATTAACGGGATGATGGTTATGGGGACAATGTCACGGATTGGAGCATGGAGCTCAAAATGAAGATCTTAAAAGCAGACACTCAGGTCAGCAGGTGCAGTTAGGGGACTTTTATGATGGTGAAGGAGATCACACAATCCAAACAAACAAATCCAATTGCCAAGGCAGAAAGGCAGGTCACACACAGATAAGAGGTATACTGGGTTGGGGTCACATACAGGAAGTAACAGGATCAGGTGTCTGGAAAGCAATGGCATGAGCGACATCAACAATCTGGAGAGGAGTGAGTGAAACGCAGTCGGTACAAGTAGAGGGAAGATGACACAGGGAAAATGGTAGAGGTGAGTTGTGTCATTCACGTGCATTCAGGACAACTGATTCTCCAGTTTGGGGTTCTGCATACTAAGCCCAGCTTCACTGACCTTTGAATAAACAGGTGAACAGCTATTTGCGCTGCAGTGGAGGTACAGCTTCAGGGTTCTGTGGACTGAGTCCAGCATTCGGTCTCTACTGTACATACAATGGCTCAATTGCTGCAGGCTGAAGTCAATATCAAAGCCACGTCAGTAGCATGGCTAAAAATGAACCTGAGAAATATATGTTACCCTAATGGCTAAATGTGTGTGCGTGCGTGCGTGCGTGCGTGCGTGCGTGCGTGCGTGCGTGCGTGCGTGCGTGCGTGCGTGCATGGACGGTCAGACTCTGACATGCCACGTCATCTTGTCTACGTCTGTCACTGTTTCTTTTTACCTTTCTGTCTCTAGAGACACTATGGTGACATCCGACCAAAGAAAGCCTGTGGCTCCGACTGTGATGCACGCACACACACAAAGTCTTCCCTGGTAACTTCCTGCAGTAAAGAGGCTCAACCTCTGAGGCTGCACTCTGAGCGTTTATCCAGTGTCCAGAGAGAGAAAGAAAAGGCTGTCATGGTTTTGCCAGCTGTGATGAGAGTTGAAGGGCAGGAAGCGAGGAAACATGAAGGAGGAAAGTAAGGACAGAGGCAACAAAATCCAGCCTGATGCAGCCATGCATACACATATTCACTTATTATCTTTGAAGAGATTGAAGAGGTTTTCACACCTAAAAGTCTGGACCGGGGTATGAACCAAGGTTTGTCTTTTTTGCATTGTTTCCATCTGATCCAGATACTTTTGGTTTCATATTTTGTACCTATGTCATTAAGGGAGCAACCTTAACTCTTGTTATCAGCACCAGTCAGTTGGCTGCATCTACCTATACCTGACATTGATTGGTTTGTAGACAGGCGTGCGTCTGCCTGTTGTCGATTCAGCGGATAGTTGTTTTTCCGTTTGAATGGAGAAAATTAAGGATCTGGTTCATGTCCTTAATTTCATTGCTACTGAAATAACATGTGGTTTTACTAGCAGCAACTTCAGGCACAGTAATCGACACTAGTACCATTATAACTACATTATATCCTCGGAGTCAAAGATTGCAAGCAATCCTGTGAGCTGCGTCTGCTTCCTTTTTCTTCTTCAATTGCTTAGTGCTGGCTCACCTTCCTGTAAATGGTCCCAAAGGCCAAACTTTCCCAAAAAGTGTTTTTACACTGCAAACAACCTGAACCAGGTGGTTCAGTGATCTTACCAAGACCATCTGTTTTGGTCTGACTAAATTTTGGTCCGTTGGAGGCACCTTTTACACCTGATGTTTTGGTGTGGACTAAACTGAAAAGTCAAAAAATCTGGACCAAACTAGGTAGGTGTGAAAGTGCCATACGTTTGATGCAATCTGTGTCAGGTAAGAAAAAAGATACCACAACACTTGGTGTACAAGGACTGTCACAGGCGCAGAAAGATTGCACAGATTCCTTGTCTTTGTCTTAACATTGCTGAACCGAACTAGCATGTAAAAACACAGCAGAACATAAAAGACACAATGAGATGATGCAACCAGCGATCTAATGTGCAATTGAATTAAGCAGGGTGACATTTAGCTCACACTCTAGCAGCACTGTCCACCACAGGACCTCACTGGAATGAGTCTGTACCAGCAGTATGAACATAAATGCAGCAATGTGCCGAGAAAGCCCACAGCAGCAATAACAACCATTATGAGAGGAAGAGCAATTTAGCAGTGCTGTCGGTAGTACAGTAATCCATGATGATACAGTGAGTGTATGGGGATGGGGTGTATGGTGCAGTGGAGATGAGGTGCCTGTGTGAAAACTATAGGGACTTGGCTTCACTGAACAAACACTATAGGAGTGTTAAAGAAGGTGACAGCTCTGAGGACAAAACTGTCTTTTTTATATGCAGCTGTATAGGAATCTGTAACGTAATGCTGGAGACATGTATTTGCTGTCGAGGGTTATATCCTTAGAACTGCTGATGTCTTTCCACGGGCAGGGAGGGCTGTAAATACCCTCTAATGCTGGAAGTCGTGATTGAACAATTTTTTGGGTGGTTCTGATAACACTGAGGAGTGCTTTTCTATCTGCACTGGTTCAGCTGAAAGTGACTGTGACAGCACATCACCATATATTTGATGGGAGACTGGTAAAAGTTCTCAAGGAGCTTTTTGCAGGAGTGGTGCTCTCATCAGTTGCCTCAGGAATCACAGGCCTGTAAGGCCTTTATTGATCTTTTTCAATGATGGCAATGTGAAAGAGAAGGAACTTGAGAACAGAAAGCCTTTCCACCTTCTGACAGAGACGAGGGGATTTTGGCAAGATTTTGGGATGTTCGTGGAAAGTGAATGTTGCTGCTAAACAAGCTGTTTGGAAGACAGTGTGAAAAGAGCGTCTTGACCATTTACAGGTATGTGTCCATACAAGGATGTGGTTTTAAACTCTTATTTATGGGCGGACAATGAAAAAAAACTATGATGTGTTGTTCCTCCTCACTGTGCAACTGTACCAACAACATATGTGCCCTTCTTCTCTAAAATTACAACAAATGGAGTATAATTTTGTTTTCTCAAAATTTGGTTCAGGAGTAGTTTGGCATAATGGTAAAATAATGAGAACTATGTTATGAAATAGCGTTAAATAATGTTTAGCAGGAATTGTAATGGCTGATGTGATTTTCTATTTTTAGTTCTTTTGTGCTTAATTTTAGCAGCAAAACTTTTTTGTGCTGATAGTAAGCGATGGTTTTCAACTTAAGCTCAAAAAACAACTGACACATGGGTAACAAAATCGTTACCCTCATTGAGATTAAGGATGAGTGTCCATTAACATGAGGACAGGAAGATGGTGCTAATCTGTAAAGGTATTTAATGCGAAGGTAAATGCTATTTCTTCCCATTATTGATCAGTGGTGACATTGGGAGGCACAATATTATCTAAAGTGCCACACTTGGTATTGAACATTAGCTCTAGATGTGTCAAGAGTCTTTTGAAAACATAGAATTAAAAGTGGAGGGGGTTAAAAGTGAAAGTTTAAACACACTCTAGTTGATATTCCATTTAGAAAGCATGAACAATCTTCTCCAGACTAGTTTGACAGCAGTGGAGTACAACACAATGGCAACAGCAAATTGAAAAACCTTGCTGTCATTTTGCTCTTCAGGTGAGATAGATACTTAGCAGCAACAAAAGTGCCCATCTCTCTTTGGGGAATAAAACAGGATTGATTTTGATGGTTCATGTCAGCACCTTGGAAACAACAGGCTTTAGTAGTTTTTACTTTGTGCATGCTGAAAGACCCTGAAGGCCACATGTCAAACGAGAGACATTCAAGGACAACTTTCAATACATATCCGATGACTATCAATACTACATGGACACTTGACCATACTGACCTTGCTGTAACTACACAATGTAATAATTTAACAAATACTATAGTAACTGTAATGGAAAATTCCACTGACCGGTGTCTAAAGGGTAATGGAAAATTCCACTGACCAGGTGTCTCACTGCTGTGATACTGTCTACCTGACAGGATGGAACTGCTGTGACCATGACAAACAGGGTGTATGCCCTTATTCGGTAATGTTTTCTTCCAACTGCTACAGCGGACGGACACTGCAGATAGACACAGATGATGATTTCATGTCTTTTTTTCATGTTATGTTTTCTGAAACGCCTCTTTGTATAAGTACTGGCTGTTTTTAACTTTGGGGCAGTTCCACTTTGAGCACCCGTGCTTGTTGTGTAACCTCTGCAGAGCTTACTATTAAAAAGACTCAAAGGCAACTCCAGTCTGAGAATTTCATTATTTCAAATCTCAAGATGAATTTCAATCACATAACATTGTTCAGGGGATAACATTCTACATTTTTGTGTGGATTGAAGTAGTTATATTTGATCATCTATAATATTGAGGTGTGAATTTATCTCTACGCTTGGGGAGATGGTGGTAGGGTTGTAATGGTTAAAAAAAAGGTGGGCAAACTATAATTTTCGGGCAGCTCTCGCATGCTGTTTTAAAAAAGTGGATAAACTTCCGTCACCCATATACGAGACTAGATATAGACTATGAGACGAGAACAACTGAAATCGAATCGTACATTCTTATATATATATATATATCATTTTATGATTATAATTGTTATTGTTGTCTATTTGTACTGGTGTGGGGTAAACAATGAGGAATGTAACTAAGTACATTTACTCACTTACTGTATCCAAATTTGAGGGACTACTTTACTTGAGTGTTGCAATTTTGTGTTACTTTATATGCTTAATAACAATCTGATATATAAAATATATACATAACATATATAATAGTATAACAGTCACAAGTGCCATATTTTTGCATTGATTACATAAGCTTTTAATGAGTATTCAACAATCAATATTCAATTAATTAACTGAATTTCAAATGTGAGTCAAAACTCTTTCCAAAACTGATGAAAAATCAGCCAATAACATGTTTGAAAACCACCTTAAAAAGGTGCAGAAACACTACAGGCCTGGATGGTGGTAATTTCAAAGAACGGTGAAGTCATAATACAAACAACTCGCAATTTGAATCCAAATCAGGTTTGTTTTAATAACTATGCACTCAAGCAATTAGGATTCGAATGAAGAAGGTGCTTAATTTTTTATAAAAACAGCGAGTACATGTAAATGGATTTTGGTGGATTTACTGTCACAGCCCTGCAGCTACAGGCCTACACATCCTTTAGCAGAATTCCTTTCATGTAAAAATATTTTCCAGCCTTGCTTTGATGCTTTGCTTTTATGTTTCTGGCCTTGGTTTTTATATCCCTTACCTTGTTTTTTCTGCTTTCGCTGTGGATTTCATTTCACTCTGTTGCAAAGCACTTTGTATTGTAACTGTGTTTTGAGAAAAGTAATATTTGTATTATTATAATTACAGTCTTGACTTAGCTGTGCTGACTTCTTAGTCCTCATCATCTCCTCAAGCTTTGGTAGCAACATGTTCAGTACAGACAGTACTGATGCAACTCAGAGACATCCTTCAAACTGCACTCTGCCTGAGATATGATAAGATGTCCAACCCCATTGATTGAAGGCTGAGCTGGAATATATCTTTAACTATCACACTTCATGCTCCAGGCTGTCATGAAATAAACACAGCGTCTACTTCCTAATTTTTTTAATCTATCACCACATCTTAACAATGACCCAGTTACTTGATGTGCGTGTGGTTTTATGTCTGTCTTGAAAATTTCTTCATTTGCCAATTTACTAGAGATCTGTGTTTTATTCAGTATGTGTTAAATAATTAATTCCCAGACCTTCCTAAAAAATCAAATCAAGGTATTTTCAAGAACCTTCTCAATCCCCTTAAATTCAAAGTCCAGCATGACATAGATTTAGCCATGAATCAAGGTCAATTACTGTAACATAACTATATTTACTATAACACTCTTTATGATGAGAACTATCGGTCTTTACAGAGGATCACAGACAATAAATAAAAGGAGATGCGAGCATGTCTAATTATATTTTTTGAATAAAGTGGAAAAGTCCTCACCCAGAAAAAATATAATTAAAAACAAATATCCTACATTTTTCGCAATTTAACCTCTTGGATTAAGAGAAAATCTGCCATTTGCACCAGTCTAGATTAGATAAAGTTGAGGGTGGTATGAAAACCAAGAGTACATCAACAACAATACGTAACTGAATGGATCGAGAAAGGGAATTATTATTAGAAAAAACGCTATTTTCCTATTTGAAATCACAATTATAAAAACATTATGTAGCCTTAAATTGTAAAAGGTTGCAAACAATATACAGTATATAAATGATATAGTCTTGCATTCAGTGCTTTCCACAAGTACCGGCTGTTGGTTATCTACCTCAACTGCAGACGGTAAAAGGGCAATATTCAGGGCAGAATTATGATGATCTTTATTTCTAATTCCCTATGTGTGGTTTGCATAATTGTTTAAATAACTCACAAATCGGTTTGACATTTTGACAAGCTAATTTCAGGTGGGTGGTTCATGCAGGTGCATATGCTGGCCTCTCTGTGCTCCCATTTTCACTCAATGATCTCAGTTAATTTCTCACCTTTGTAAACACACTTGTTTGGACTAACATATTGTGACAGCCAAAGCATTCTGTGGCAAATGATCAGCGACACGTTGGGCTGAGCCAAATAAAGGATGGCCCAAAAATGTGTGATTCATTGATAAATGCAGCTCAAACATATTCACCTGACTGAGGGGACTCTATTGAGTAATAGGATATACATAGTTTATAAAGACAAAAAGCAACTTTGCTCACCCTAACTAAATAAGGGGTAACTTATGTATTGACTTGTTCCATTGCTGAGGCATCTATGGGCTTGATTGCTGTGCTGTGTGTGTGCAAAGAAAAATAATATATTGACTGTGAGTTGAGTGATATATACAGAGATTTATCTAGCTGAAGAGCTGAGAGGCGACGGGAGACATGCAGACTGCGAAATGTAGTCTATTAACACACATTTCTGTTTTTGCACAGAACACACAAACACTTTCTATGACACATTTCTATTAATGCCAACTTCAAACATTTAAAATGTCTTGATTTATCAACTTTCAAGGATCTTAAGGACCTTGGTTATCCAGTAATTAGGAATCCTGTAAAAAGGTTTAGCACTACTTGGAAGATAAAGTAACCAGGTAGTGGTCAAAACAAATGTTGGTCTTCTTCTTTTTCAGAATGATACCAGATATGATAACATGTTGATTATATGTTAAACTGACTGGTCATGAACCCTCGTCCCTGAGTAACTACTGTCAAATGATAGCTTAGCAACTACAAACACGCACTGCAGTAGGGCTGCATGATATCAGGAAAACATGGGATATGCGATAACGCTGTTGAATGTTGCAATGACGATATGACTTGCGATAAATAATCATAAAGTCTTTCTGCTTTGGTTTCACTGCTAATATACATTGAGTAGCCTATGCAGACTGAAAAAAAAGGAAAAGCATTATTTCCATTCCAAAAACATGGTTTCATTGAAAAAATTCCACCTCACTACGGACACAGGGACCACGGACAGCTCCACAGCCGAGGGAAAGGGCGCACAGCCCGGCCCGTCATCTCCTCCGGCTCTCCATACATTGTCTTAGTTTACAAATTAGACATCAATTTGGACCAGGACAAACGTGATGATCAGAATATCTTTAATTTATTACCTACTGCAGTAGGGCTCCATCAGATTGGCCAAATATATTGACATGCAGAGCGTGAATGCATGGCACATGGAACACCATTTATCGCAGTTCAATAAATACAAATGAGAAAATAACTCGAAGAGTTACACCCTCAAAAAAGAGATACCTCCACCAAGGAAGTTATGTTTTCATTACCAACTGTATATTCGTCTGTTTGCAGGACTTCTCAGAAACTACAATACTGAAGGGATGGGGAATGAACTGAAAAAGAACCCATTAAACTTCAGAGCTGATCCAGATAAATGGACCGATCCAGGATTTCTCTTTCACTTTCTTTATCATGGGAAGATAGTGTGTTACGGGGACATCATTCTTCAGATTTTTTTAATTGACTATGTACTTTTGTGTGTATGACACAGCTGGTACACACTGTATATATGTATAGGAAATGGTCTCTCCTGAGCCTGCCACCTGCTACAACACCAGCCCTCTCACATGCTGCACTTCTCTGCCATGCGCAATTCTATGAAGGACACAGCTGGGTGGAGTGGAGGCAGTTCGGCTGATGCAGTCAGGTGTAACAGGATTTTTCTGCAACCTGCTCAACCTTCCCTCAACTCGTGCCTTCACCCCTGCCCTGGGTTACCAACACCACCATCCACATACCTCCCACCCATGTCCCCTGCCGTACTCCTACTCTTACCACACAGCCCTACACCTCAGGACACCTGAGTCCAAGCCAGCAGGGGTAAAACCAGCTGCTGTATTTTAATGGTGCACAGACAGTGAAACAGATGAAAAACATTATGTCTATCCTCTTCTCTGCTGCTCTATGAGCCCAGAGTTTTGAGGTGATTGGATTCCAGTGCAAATTGATTTACAATTGCAACCCTGTCACCATTACTGAAGCCTTTTGCAGACTCTGCACTCCCTCTTTCATCTCTATTTCCCCCCTCTTTCTTTGTCTCTTTCGTTCTCTTCCCCTCTTCCTGACGACAAACTGATTCATTCAGAAGAGATGGAACTAGTCCTGTGGCTTGCCCTTGAGAATCATACAGCATCTAAACCCTTGCACAAATTAATTCTTTGACCCCTCAGCCAGCACAGCTTGACATTTGAATTATGCCATTCATAGGCAGCAAATCATGAGAGAGCACCTTGTTTTCATCTTGAAAAAGAATCTGGCAGGATGCTCCATCTCCTAGCACACTGAATAGATAAATTGTTTAGATTGTTAGCCCCCAAACAGTTCAGGAAATCACTTTTCATTTCTCTCTAACACAACCCTCTGCCACCTGCAATCCATTGGTGGCGTCCACAGTCAGTACCCTCAATGGGCCTAGAAAAACTTGATTTCCTTTCCACATCAATAAGTGGGGGTTTATTCTGCAGCACGGTGGTCTGTGCGGACTGGCTGTCTGCCCTGGCTATGAGATTTATTAGTGGGAAGGGATGGTGAAGTGCACTGAGACAAGAAGATGGATGCTGCCATGTGGATAAGGAGCAACAACAGATCAGGGCTTTGCAAAATGACCAAAATCTCATATCCCAATATAAGTGATTTCATATCCAACAATTTGTTGTATATATTGTTCATCCAAAATGAAGCAGCCAAAATTGTGAAATGTATTGTAAATCATACAGTGCAAACTCAGACCATGTCTTTGCAAATATAAGTCACAATGGCAGTCTTTATTTCCTTACATATTTTGGGGGTTTTATTAAGGCTTTTTTAAAGCTTTATTAAGGCTTGTCTGCCTGGGGCCGTTAATTATTGTGATTGCCCATTCAACACGCATGCATGCAGGTACCCAGAAAGGGCAGGCATTATGCTAAGGTCTGCTGGCCTGCTGAGAACAGCATGGCCGTTGCAGGAACAGACCCAGATTCAATGGAAACTACCGATTATACGCAAGAGCGAGGGAGAGGTAGAGAAAGGGAGGGAGCAAAAGCGGCAAAGTGCACTGCACACAGCAAGAGAGAAAAACAATAAGTTTGAGATCTTGGATATCAACTCTTATTTCAGTGAGTTTTCAAGCAAACACTGCAAATACTATCTGCTTCTTGTGAGGATTATCTGCTTTCGCCATTTTATGTAATTGTAAACTGAATATTTAGCTTACTATTACTGAATAGTAAAATGAATATTCACACTTTGGACACAATATATTTAAGGAAAGAAATAATACACAAATTTGATGATAATCAAACGCTGATGTGTCACTGATAATTAAAACATTTCATTCTAATTGTACAGATGTAATGTGAGACAGCATTACCACCTTCCTCACTTTTTCCCAAAACTGCACCTCCCTGGATACCTGGCCTTCCTCCTGATCCCTCGGTGCCAGGAAAATCAAGACACAACGACAGACATCATAAAACCGACAAAACTCCTGACCTACAGTATATTTAAGGATTTTTGAAATGGAACAAACGATCCTATCCATGATGTCAATGCACACTATAAAATAAAATAAAACTCTGCATGAGAAGGCGACAAAGTGACTACTCATATTACAGGACAGCGAGGGATCGGGGTCGTGGCGTTTTTTAATGGCATATTTAATCACTATTTCACTTGGCTGAGCAGACTGCTCTGTAAAAGTCAGCACTATATTATATTTGCTTTTAGCACCTGAAGCAACATTTTGTCAGGGTGAACCCGGTGATGGTCCAGTATATTAGATTATTTTTATCTTAATATGGTTTTGAAGCATTTACACATTGAGTCTCAAGGAGAAAAGCAGCAACCAAAGGACAATCAGGGCAGAGACTACGCTTCCTCTGTTGAACTGAAATTTACTATTCATTCTTTGTGTCCAAATTAAGTTATTATTCTCAATTTAAACAAATAAAAATGGCAGGCAATGCAAAATAAGCTGTGCGTTGTCTGCTAACATTTGTACACTACACACGGCAACTAATGATTTACATCATGTGCTGAGTAAATAACGTAACATATTTACTTATTTTATGCAAATATGTTAATTTCCATGTGTTAGTGTGACACCATTTGGAGTTGTCCTTGTTAATGACACCTTTAACATACAACAGATATGAATAATAATATGACTTGGATGTCCCCAAGCAGTCGACAGCTGGGAAGGCACTGGCTGTAATGGGAGCCAGATTTACTCATAAAAGCAGCATGATGGGAATAATTATTCTGTTACGTAACATTACCAATAGCTCAGACTCGTGTCTTAGACTCATGCTTTAACACGCTCAACTTCATATGCCTGGAAACATGTGCATTTGCAGTTTTCTTTTTTGAACTCATATTCATTTTGTATACCATACCTACCTATAAACTTATAGTCTACATGGATAAGTCTATTTCAATATCTCCATACACTGACGCACAAATTCAGTTTCCATCCTGGTGCAGTGCATTTCATTAGAAACAATGTCCCTGTCTTTAGTAAAAGGGGACTGTATATTATGTGTGTATTTTAAGCATTTTTATTCAACTTATTTTTATTAGATAGCCTCTCTATTGTCTTGTCTACTTCATTCTGACTATCTGCTGCTGTATCAAGTAAATTTCCCCCGGGATCAATTCAGTTTTATCTTTATCTTATTGAGTCACCAGAAAACACCTCAATATAATGCCAACAATCTCTGGGCAATATGGAGGCAAGAATACACACACAGGAACAATTAAGAAACTCACACTCACGTTATGACTTTTCATATTTCACCACTGGCAAAAATGTCACTGTCCCAGAAAAGTTTTAAACCAATAACTAATGACGGCCACCAAATATGTTACAGCCCCTAGCATGTTAGCATAAAGTAGCAGCAGCTTACCTTGAGAGGTGAAGCAGTGAGCCATGATGATGCTATTTAGCATTTTAGCTAAATTAGCTTCAGCAGCCTGTGGTCCCCGGCAGCAACAACAGCACAGAGAAAACTTTAGCTTCTGTTTAGAAGTAAGTGTCTTGCGTTAATATTTCCTTTACTTTGTTTAAATAACACAACATACTCAGAAGAAAATAACCAAACAGCAGATTGACAAGTCCTGTGGGGTGGTCCCATGGTTTGTGCCTTCCAGCTGTGTGCCTGTCAGGTCACGTTCAGGGTGAAAGGAAACCCACGCGCAGCTTCTCTCTGCGTCATTGCTGACAGGTGTCATGGCGGCCGACAGAAACAGGGAAACAGAAAGGTGTGAAAAAAAAGTGGCGCTTTTCGAGAGAAAAGACTAAGATTACATCACACAGGACTAAATGACTCCTGGTTTATAATTGGGAAGAGGGACAGTGACAAATGTAGTAATTGTGGGGTTAAAGAAAACTCTTAATATGTGATCTTCCATTGTAACCTGTGGAGCAGAAAGACAAAGCTTCCAGGATAAAGTGGGACAGTGTGGGATCAGTGTGGAATAGGAGAGCGAATAAGAGACATCAGGAGGAACACATTACTTTTTTAAAAGACACAAGGCTGAAATGTGTTAAATGATATGACGTAACACAATCTTGTACAGTAGGTGGCGGTATGCACCTTAAATTGTATACGATAAGACAGTAGACCGAGAGAAGAAAAAGAAGAGAAAAGTGCAAACTGTTATAAACCCGATATAGTGATAACTTGTGAAGGATTGTCTTATTGTTAAATTTTCCAGGTAGAATGGATCAGTGATATGTTATAAGATACACAAAAATGCATGAAGGACACAGCAAGACATGTCCAGTTGTACTCTCTGGCTTGAAGCTTAATTCACATTTTTGTCCGTGGGATTAATATTGAGTTTTACAAGAGGGAGGGATTGCTGACTCTCCAAGATGTTGTGACTAAAAACCATGTGAGAACCATCATCATCAAGCTCCTCACTACCATCTGACATCAGACACATCGCCAGAGAGAAGACGTTCCTTCCGTGGCATCAGAGAGGTTAGTGCGATGCGTGTTAAATAATTCAAAATACAACCTGCAAAGGATGTTATAAAAAAATGAAGTGCTCTTCTTGATGGGAAAAAGAGTGCCCCCTCCTGAACTACTGTTTCGGCAAGATTAGCAAAATCAGCAAATAAGAGGGTGTGTTGAGGAAGCTGTGTATGCTGAATATTGCAGCAGAGATGCCTGGGGCAACAAAGTTCATTAACTCAAGTACCTAACATGAATATTTCTTAAGTAAGTGAGAAATATTATATTTTTTCTCCTAACAATATGAACGGGTCCTTGTATAGTTTAATTTTACATTCAAAACATGGTCAACAAAGTATATGACATTTTAAAGATTAGATCAGACTGAAGATTGAAAAAAAAGCCTGAATTTCTGCCCCCGGTCGCTCAAGTCCAGATGCTACTCGGAATATAAAAGTGTAGCTTGCACGACACTAACAGGTGCATAAAGAGAGAGAAGCATGTCAACCAGGTCTTGTCTGAGTGTGCACATGCAATTATGAAGAGAGCTCTAAACATGCAAAATAGCTGCTCAGTTGTGGGGCTGCACCTCTAATGCAGAGGATATTTATACTTTATAATTCTGTTCAAATTAGATACACAACTACACTGAAATGCTGCTCTCATTTCCATACTTTAATAATAATAATACAGTATTCGATATACTAATCTGCATCCATGTTCGGAAGGTGCCGTTCTTTTTAGGATCTTAGTATCATACTTCTGGAATGCTACTCAGGTCATTCAAATGGAGGACGCAGGATGCAACTGTTTTTCAGGCACTGTGGATGTGTCACATTTGAAGATAATGTAATTTCTTTACAAACACATAATATTTCATATAACTTTTAAACTGGGATCTTTAAATAACTTTAGCGCCGTGACATTTTGGCCACTTTCAGAAAAGCAGGTGAATTAAGGCGGTAGTGAGAGTTAGTCTGGCTGAAATGTCAACTTCAGTTTCCTTTTCTTTGCAGAGCAGTGGCCCAGAGGCCAGACATCCTGTCTCACACTGCCAGGTCGCCGTGAAGGGTCCATTGTGTTTGTCACCAGCTGTCCAAACTTGTCAGACATGTTGTCTTTCATTTGGAGGTCCCGGCATCAGGTCTGTATGTGCATGTGCACCAGTATGAGGGTGTGATCTGTGGCTGCACACGTACCTGAGTGGTATGGATTTTCTGTGTATGTGCCTGCACACGCACAGTCATGTGTTCCCTGGAGCAGGCATCTGTCAATCCCAGATGCTGTCTGAAAGAATTGTGTCCTGCATTTAAGACTCCTCCATCTCCCTGACATCGCAGACTGGGAGACGAAGAATCACACCCCTCCTCACTCTTTATGTGTAGCTGCTGATAGTATTCCCTGGCTACTGTGGCACTCAGAGAATAATGTGTGAAATATGTGTCATTTTCCATGATGAGAATTTCGATCACGAGTTGAAAACAGTCGCTGCAGGAGCATGAAAAATAGCAGAGAGCTCCTGAAGGTATTCATTGATATTCAAATTTTATTAAAAAGGTGCCATTCTAGCAGCTCTGCCATTACTGCATTTTGAAGCGGCTGAATGTTGCATTTTTCACTCCACGACAGGAGAAGAATAGTTTTTATAATATTTATTGCAAGTCATATCGTCATCGCACCATTCAACAACATTATCGCATCTCACACATCTTCCTAATATCCTGCTGCCCTAGTTCACGGTGCACACACTGATTGATTTAAATAATTGATAATGGGCTATGCAGTCAGCTCCATGGTTTTGGATCTTGCATCCCTTCACAAATACTGTATATTCACATTGAAATACATACACACACTGAATTGTGCACTGTCATTTATAATACTCCCTCAGAGGCCACAGGGGATAAATAATATCTATTTTTCATGTCACGCTTGTAATAGATTCCATGAACCAAAATGATTTGTTTTTCCCCCAAAAGCAAAAGCAAGAAATTCATGCTTTGGATTTGGTATCGATTAGATGTGCCTGGGTTTTCTCATTTCATCACGCTCTATGTTTACCCCAGTGATTTATAGTGTCCTAGCTTGTCAGTATATTTTACTTGATTGACTGGAACACCTTGAAAAAGAATTAGAGGGTGAGAAAAAGATAGTGGGGGGGGGGGGCCCTGGGACTGACGGCCCAGGGCCACAAAAACTTACTCTGTGGCCACCATACTGGACAGTGCAGTTTTGCAGTCATTGTTACACACTGTGGGGGATTTTTAGAGGGTTGCAATTCCCTTAAACCAAAATTACCAAAGATTCATCCCCAACCTGTCAATTCTGCCATCCCCACTCAACCATCCCCTCTCAGCCATCCCCCTTCCCCTATGAGAGAATTCTGTATTGTGTGAACAGGTGAACATCCAATAGTTAATGCTGTTAACTAAATTGCAGGATCTGCAGTTCATTTAAAAAATGTTCAAACCACCTGACAATCAAGGGGAACAGCTCCAATGTTATTAATCTGGAGATGCTGTCCCAAATAATATTCACACCAGCCCAAATTTCTACAGTTTCACAAATACCTCAAATGATTTTTTTAGTTCAACCTGCGACACTTATAATCCTTTTATTTTCATATTTTTTTCCCTTAATAATCTGTTGTTTTGTTCACTGTAATCTTTTATATACTGTTGATACTTAAGTCTTGGAGCAAGCTGGCACACAATTTATTTTGGGGGGATTAATAAAGTCTTATCTTAAAAAAACGATTGGTAGTCATGGTTGATCAGTGACATGCTAAATATACCCTGAACTCATTTGTATACAGTTATATGCCGCAGGTGCACTCTAGAGAGGGTGTGTAAGAGGAGGTTAAAACTGGAAGTATTTCTTCTGCTACTGCTCCTTTTTCCCTGTCTTATTCCACACTCATCCAGGGACCATGTTGGGGGCAAACAAGAAATTGTGTATGAGGCAGAGGGATGCTTGGGGAGGTTTGAAAAACATAGACTGTGAGAGAAAACATGTACCATATGTTCACAAAAAACTTGAGCTTTAAAATTGAATTATGATATATTTTTGTTATGTTAATGACTGTAAATCTATTTCTTTAATTTGTTTATGTGACAGACCACATTAACTAACATAGTACAAAACACAGAATGAATAAATGTTTTTTTCAGACTTGAATTAGTAGCTTGGTGGCTATATGAGCGGTTGATTATATAAAAGAATTATGAAGCTTATTTATGATAGTCCCAAAACCTGAGGGAAAAGACACACACACACACACACACACACACACACACACACACACACACACACACACACACACACACACACACACACACACACACACACACAAACTGTGGGATCGGTCACACATGTGAAAACAGACTGAGTAAAAACAACAGTATCTGTCAATGTAAGGAGAGCGGGGGAGATGTCTAGGCGCGCTCGGTTCGGCTTGACACAGTTGAATGAATGATAGTGACAGAGAGGAGCAGTAAATTACTGACAGAGCTGGTAAAAACTGTAAAACATTACTTTTCACGGTCCAAACATGTAGAAAAAGACCCCAAATTGACACTGTAATTGGACTTAGTGGAGCTGTGCATGGCTCCCTGGGTGTCTGCCCAGGACTTGGTGGAGCTGTGGCCGGGCTGAGTGCCCTCTCCCTCGGGCTGTGGAGCTGTCCATGGTCCCTGAGTCCGTAGCCAGGTGAAAATAAAGTGTTTAACTGTCTTTTTAAACAAACTAGTGCAGTACCACTTCTACAGCTGCCTGTTTGGAATGGGCTGTTTGATTGGCCTGTGTAAAGGCTGTGGAGTTACTTCAGAATTATTCCTTGTCGTATGTGAGTCCTCTTCAAACAGTTCTACAGAATACCGTCACTTTTATATTGTTTGTGTGCTGGATGTTGTGTGCAGTGGTTTACAGTCTGTGGTGCAGAGAAAAGTTAGAAAACTTTGTATTCATCCACATTGCATGTTGCTATTTCATAGGTCGGTCAAGCAACCGACACAATCTTCAGGTCTAAATTCACAACTTTTCAAAGTAAGAGCTCTGTAATTCAGCTCTATATAAAGCATTGCAGCAACAAAAGGAATGTTGTGTATTGAAGACAAATTGCTAAACAGACTCCTCGTTAATAATTCTTATGAAGATTCAATAAAAGAAAAATTAGGATAAATCAGCCACAAAATTGCTATTGACCAGTGATTGGCTGAGTTCATGTAATACAAACAATGTGTGTTATCCCTCCCTACAAATCTCTGTTGCGGTCAAAGCTTGTGTCATCAATAAACATGTATTTGTATCAGTCAAACTGCTCCACAGCTTGGCCTTTGACAACATTGGCATCTGAAATCGATCAACACGTCCTGATGCTAAGCTGCAAAAATGAATTCTCACACCACTGAACAAAGTCCAGCGGCAAGTCCATGGCTGCCCATTTATCCTGTGGGAGTATATTTGTAGAGAGGGATATGGATGGTGTGCTGTCCATCATCTGCAGAGGTGTAGTGGAGGAGCGCAAAGCTAAACTGAATTCAATCATATAGTCAGGTTCATATCAATCTTTTAAGATGTACATACAGTATATGCATCGCATATGTCACTATAGGCATTATTAAAAATTTATAGCATTTTGCTCATCGTTTAAAATGTAACAAATTTACAATATAACAAATTTTGTGTGTGCATGTGAGTGAGAGAGAGCGCTCTCAATGTGTCTTTGGACTGTTATCACGAAGAAAAATTCATTGAGCCAAAGAAGTTGTAGTGTTGTTTTTTTATGTTGTGTTATTTGTTGTTAGACCAGTAGCGTCGCCATCAAGCTCCAACAAACCAAAATAAGGAAATCTAGAACATAAGGTCTGCTCTATACCCCAGTGGGCATGAGAATGTGTGTGTCTGTGTGTGCATCTGTGCCCAGAGCTCTGTAAGCATAAGAGGAGTAGTGTCACAGAAAGTAGGAGAGGAGGATGAAAGTGCACGAAGTAGAACGATATCATAAGATACTGGAAACTAAGGGGTGTGGGTGAGAAGTGTAGACGTTTCAGGAAAAATACAGAGGGATTAGAAAAGTGGCTCTCAAATTGTAATCCATGGTTGAGCTTAGTTCAGCATAAAGATAAGAAACAGGAGAAAAAGCTGGCCTGGCACTGTTCAGTTAAAAAAAAACTGCCTGTCCACACTTGTTATTTTATATCTTTCTTGTCTTTAAGCCATTCCCCAAAATCGCGTAAAGTTCTTATTTTTCAGAGAGGTTATGAGCTGAGCTATTATCCTGGTGTCTATAAGTTTATTAACATGTTAAATGTTGACATTTTAAGGTGATATAGTTGTATTGTTGAGGTCTGAACTAGGGCATTCACGACAACTGCATTTTAGTATTTGTTAACTATAGTCCCAAAAGTAGCTGCTGCTAGTGTATGCAGCTGTAGCCATAGATGGTCATGCATAGCACTGGTATTATTTTTCTAAGGCAGCCTTACATATATTGCAGCTGGCAGTTTTACTTGCCCTGCAACTGCAAGTGTTTTCAACAAGTTTGTTGATTTTATTCGAGCTTTAGAATCTGGTCTTACGGCCATGTTTCTTTCCAGATCTTGCTCTTGCTGCTTTAGCGCCCACGCTGCAGTGTTTAAGTCACGCATGACGACTGTGACTTGTCAATAACAACAGTCCCTGCTGCATATCTACTTTAGATGCCACAGCTTTATTACTTCACTGTGCCAAACCCACAGATTAAGGACTAGTCAACAACGATACACTCTGTCGACTAGTCCTTTTAGTTTAAGAAAGATTAAATCACAAAAAAACAATGGCAACAAAGGTAAGCAATATTTGAATAATCATAATTTAAGTTCAGCCACAATTCTATAAAAGAACCAGCATGCATTAAATATTGTTTTAAGATTGATATAAGAGTTTGTAGAGTTGAATATGTAATTCAGTTTGTGTCATGACATTTTGTTGAAATCGCCTCTGACAGAGAAAGCCGATGGTCCAAGAGGGGCGGTTTGTTGAAGCTGTCTGTGAGAGGGAGTTTATGAATCTAAGAAATAGACAGAATTGTGCAGAAATCTAATATAATTAATACCAGTTTTACGAGGACCTGAAGAAATCCATGCAAAGTGAGCATTTATAAAGACTATTAAGAAATACTTCCTGAGGACTTAGTCAGCGAGAATTAATAACTCTCTGTATCAGGACCTGGAGAAAACCACGGGAGCTGGAGCATATTCTTGGAACTGATATTAAATATTTTTACACAAGGACTTAGTTATACCAAGCGCAATATTGAATAATACCTTTTATCTTTTTGTTTTATCTGGACCTGAAGATCAGACATCCATACATATTTCTGCAAAAATGTCTAATGGCCATATTTCAATTGTTCTGTGGGGATATAAAAACGTATCATTATAATAAAGAGGAAAGCCGACTAACAGGCTAAAATCAGCCCTGCTCTGAACATGGTGGTGTTTTTATTAAGCTAAGTCAATCACCTGCTGACTCTGTAGCTTCTCATTTAAGGCCCTGACATGAGGAGGGTGTCATAATTCTCCTTAAGTGAAAACCACTCACAGAAAAATGTGTTTTATCGTTCTATTGCTCACAGTCATAATAAAACCTTACAAGCTTTCTCTGTAAACGTATGGGTTTGATGTTGAATAATTATATAATTGCATCACTGTTGGCTTAATTTAGTTTCTCCCTCCTCTGACCCTGCATGCAAAACAGAATAAACTCCGGGAGTCAGAGCAAACCCCCGACACGTCTTTAAGAGCAGAGCGCTGCGCTCAGCTCCTGCTGCCAGCTCCTGCTGCCAGCTCTGAACTGGCTGTGATAGCAGCCCATGAGAAGTTGAATAAATGATGGTGCTCTTCTCTTTGTAGTGGGAGCACAGCAGCTCCAGCACCCAGTCACTTGGTGAAGGTAAAATACCTCATATTGCTTTCTGTCTGTGAGGACTTGTCAAGACATGCCTTTTGTAAAAGAGATGTAATAATATCCGAGAGGATTATACCTTCCATTGCCAGCAGTTAATGTGTATACATAATACATATTCATGCATTAGAGATTGGTGGTTATTTTTCAGAGAAATTAAGAAGTACGTTTTCCTTTTCTGGCTCTGAAGGAAACAACATCCCACAAGGGGGTTGGTGTTTTTATGCCTAAAGCGACATTGTGAGGGCTCGTGTGTGTTGTAAACCATGGATATGATTTCCTCTGGATTGTTGCTGAAGGCATCCGTCCCCGTCCCCCCCCTGTGTGCTGAGTGGACACCTGCCATCCACAGCTGAATCTGCACTCTGGAGCTTAAAGTCTTTATCTCTGCCTTCCCCTCTAATATTTAGAAGCTTGGAGCTATTAGTTTACAACCCCTCATCCAGCTAAACCCATAAAACAAACCAATCAAAAACCCAGCACAACACTGAGGCTTACAGAAATCCATAGGCTTTCCTGGGCTATCGATCTTGCCATCAAGAGCCAAGGCCTTTCTATAGCTCAGAGGCTTTACAAGAGAGATAGAGACACATCTACGCTTTCAGTAAAAAAATGACATTGATTTGAATAGAACTGCTTACCTCTTTGAGAAGCATCAATTACCTGGTGATTATTAGCAGATCATGAAGGGTCATGCAGATGTTGGAATCTGAAATGTACCAGTTTGAGATTCTTTTATGGCTAAGAAAAAGTCAGGTTTTGCCCTCTGCAGATTTTAGTCAAGCAGCTGTAAACATATGAAAACCAACTGGCTGTCCATTTATATCTTATGTGTCCTGCATGCAAAAATGACGTGTGGACAGCCAATACCCATTCTCTGAATGTGACAACAAGAAATTGGAAATGCAGGAAGCATGTTGTGTTGTTATTCACAGGGGCCTCAATGGTGAATACACATTTGCATGTTATTAATATATGGATGGGGGGGAGAAAATGGCTGAGCACTCAAGTTTAACTCATTAGCAAGCCCAGCAGGGGCATTTGTTCCACCGCTATCAAGGAATCCTAGGCTGCTTTTCATTATGCATACTCTCCTTATGCTTCCAGTTTCTATTTGGTTGGGTAAAGACCATTTAACTACTAGAGATGGATGGGGTAAATAAATGACACTGCCTTCAAGCAACATACTATAAGAGATTTGTTGTTCTTAAAAAAGCTATTATTTGTTTTCTGGAAAAGAAAAATTAATTCATATCTTTAAATTGTAAATTGTGGGAAAGTCCTGAGCACAGTTATGTTACTATTGTGGTTATTTGAATATTATGGGACAAGCACAGGATCGGTAATTGCTGCAATAAAAGTACGGGCCATTCGTGACATTTCAGAAATCAAGGATTTATTTATTCTGCTTCCTTCCTTTTCCATTAGGAAATGATTTTGAGTGCTGTTAATGTCAGACCAATAAATTATCATACACTGTTATAGAAATAGTCATAACCTCAATGACATCCATCAGTCTGCTGTCTCTGAGCTCGCAAGCCGAGTAGATCGTTGCTATTTAACATAAGTCATGAAAATATGAAATGATGTCTTAGTGCTTATAATGATGACACGTGGATTTCTCTGTGTCACTGCATTGCAGCACTACTGTATGTCTGTATAAAAGTGTGAATGGATTTTGGATTCAGTTTGACAAATGTCTTGGCAGGCGGCAGCCACATGTTCCCACCTCGTTCCCGTAAGGACAATGTCACCGTGTGAAAAGGCAAAGTGATAGGGGAAGACAACCACCTCTTTGCAGACTGTGATACTCGGGGGATCGATCAAGGGCAACACTGTCTGAGTTTGGTTTGGGCGGCCACTCTTCTCCTGAGGTCAATATTTATCTGTTTATGATGCTATGAAAAGAGCATTTCAACTTAGTGGTTCCTGTGGCCAAGGACACAGTTCACCCTTTTAAAGGGTTATATCCACTAATACAAATCACATTACATGCGTGCTGTCTCCTGAAAGTCCACTAACTATAGTACATCATATATAAATGGGATATAGTGTCTTAACAGATCTAAACCCACAAATTTTAACAGAACTCTAACAGGCCTTCTTTCACACGAGACACTGGTTTAATAATCGTATGCATGACTGGGACTCTTGACTGGAAACGAGCCACTGGGCCATTGAGCACCAGGGCCTTTCCTACTGTGGCAAGTCAAAGTGGCTGTGTGTCCAGAATCACCCACTCATTCACTACCCCCTACTCACTATATAGAGGACTATATAGTGAGAAAAGAAATAACGCTTTTGGAAAGTACGCTGGAAGTCAGTCAGAGTTGGGGGAGCTGAAAGGACGACTATATAATGACGTCATGTTAAATGCTATGCAACAGCCATGGTTGTTGTATTCATTTCAATGGCCACATTTTTGGAACATTTTACACTACAGCAGACATCAAACTTGAACACCAACATCCTGCTTGTCAAAGCACCATGACACCATATTCAGCTTTGGACAGTTGCCACATGCAATGCAGGTTTATTCCTCATCATAAGACAATTTATTGTTGACTGAGGCACAGCAACGCTAAAAGAAATCAGAAATAATGATTTGAGGCATGGCGGTAAAGAGACGCCATTGTTTTTGTTAGCGACTGAGCTAATGGGAGGTATTGATATCTGACAGCTTCTTTTCTATCTTCAGAAACCTTTTTATTGAATGACATTATGATGAGTCCTTTTGTTTGAGACGTGCCAGGCTTAGTTGCAAGCTGTTAGTTAATTAGCCATGGTAGTTCATCATTTACTCATATTCCTTATGTCCCAAAAGACCCTAGTATCGATTATTTTGTGAGAACACATTGATATACTACTGGGCTCTTACTCTGAACTGGCTGATTTATACTGTGGCTACCATGCAGGGACTAGGCCGTGTTTGCACTCTCTGCAATGAGTAAAACATGTCCTTGTTGGCCCAAAAGCCATGCTATGGTTGTGTCTTTCAAATGAACATCGTCAACACCAGTGGTCTCTGAAATGTACCTTTACTGTATGCATGCAATGTACTGTAGCTATGGAGTCTTTAAAATTGCACCGAACATAAATTGGAGTTTGATTGTATGTGAAGCCAGAAATCCATTCCCCAGAAACGATGTTGAGAGCAAGTAGCTTCCCCAGTTTCGGGAGTTTAGTTTAATGAACACATATTCTCATGTTCTATCTTGGATAAGAATGGAGTGCCAGACAGCTTGGCAGATGGGTACAGGCACAGTCCTTGTAGGTGTGTAGTTGGTGTGCAATATGGTAGTAACACAGAAGCTGTAATACTTTTTTTTGTGTATTCCTACTCTCACCATATGGCAATAAGCATTGTGCACTGACCACAAGGATCACAGTCTTGGATACAATCAGCTAAAATGTGTTTCTTTTGCTTTCTTTTTGTCATGAGCAGCATGTGGGAGAAGCTCAGTTAGCAGGGGGCCGCAGCCTTACTGAAAAGAACCAGTTGAGATACCATGGGCATCTGATTAAGATGTCCCCCTCATGCCTCGGTGTGGAGATACGCTCGGCACAGCAAATTGGGTAGAGACCCCCGGGGAAGACACAGAACACACTGGAGACGAAATCTGTCTCCAGTATATGGAGACACAGTGGAAACCACCAGAAGGAGATGGAGAAAACAAATGTCAGCACTGCTTTGCTTAGTTGGGTGCCACTATTACCTAGACCTGTGGATACAACAAAAATGAATAGATGGAGGGTGAATATGTATTTCAGACAGATTATCTCTACAATATATTAAAGATCATGTAATTTGTTTGGGTTAAATAATGTGACTTTATTTTATTAATGTTTTTATTCTATTAATATTGAATACTGTAAACTGTTCCCACAAAGGTAATTTCCCTTTGCTTGCTGGTGTTATTTACTCTTTGTAGTCACTCAGTCTACACTGGCCACAGCAGAGATGACATAACAGGTTTCATGAGAATGTTAAATTAATCTGCTTCAAAGAGACTATGGCGACGCTGAGGTTGTCAGCAATAATAGGGCCTGGGTGAAATTCAATTGGATGAGATGAGTTGCGACAGTTGATACAGAGAGCTGTGGGCCTGATGAAATGGATTCATTGTGACGGCTGAAGATAATGAGCTTTACTCAATCAGCTTGAGAGGGCAACCAACTGCTGTTTCAATTGCTACCTTGGTGGTGTTCGGAGTCTATTGTGGGAGACGCAGCCCAGACAGGCAGAGCGCTGTTGTCCAGCTGTGGCCTGTAGAGAGACCTGCCACAGTGCAGTGAATCACTTCTCCGTAGGAAGCCCAGCTCACTGCTAAGCCCCTCGTATCTCATGTTCCCCATATTATACTGTAATTGAGTAACTTTTATGTGTTCACACTTTCTAGTGGGGCTATTGTAGCTAATTGACGTTACACAGGTCATTGTTTCTATATTAACAATGGATGAAAGGGCTTTGTGTGAAGGGGGTTGCTTGTAGTGTAAAAAACTAACAGAGATCCATGGCAGAGAGCTAAATATCAGCCAGCTCTTTTTATGATTTACAGCCCACGAATGTGCTGTTTGGACTCACACTCACCACCCGTCAGTCTGGTTTCTAGCATCAGGCTGTAACTAACAGATGTTTTAAAGAACTCCATGTCTGGACAGACACACGACTTCAAATCAATGTTAATGTTGCTTCATGTCTGCTAGATATATAAATTGCCATTGTTTGGTAGCTGACTCATCATTCACTATATCCTAAACCCTAACCATGGAATTTAAATGTGATATCAATTTTTAGATATTTTGTATCAGCTATTTTTGATTAAAGTAAGTGGGGTTTTTTTTATATCAAATAATAATTATGAAATTTACAAGAGCACTGAAGACAGCAGCAGCATTTCTAAGGTGTGAGGAACTTGCAGTAACACAATCTTACCCAACTGGCCTTATTTGCACTCTCCCCTTGAGAGCCGCATGAGAAGATGTGAGTCTCATTTGTATGTAACAGTATCTATTAGTCAATAACCCAGCCTCAAAATGGATTCACATCTTTCTTTCCGTTTTTTTACTTCATCATAGGTGACTAACTGTAAAATCATGGGATTGAGATGAATATTACATTTTACTCTATATCTCATCTTCACATTCACATGTGATAAAATGCTGGAGTCATTTTCTTTTTGTCTTTCTGTCTAATTGTTGCAAACCAGCATTTCCTTCGCCTTTGAAACATACTTTATATTTATTTCACTTACTGAACAATCTATGATCACAGGATTATTGTCACTATAGGAACATTTTGACCTTTGCCCCGTTTTTCAGTATTTTAAGTTTGTGTGTGTTAGAGCAATGCATACTCAGATTTTGCACTGTCAAACACATAAGCAGCAAAACCCAGGAATATAAATGTTAACATTGTATTTTTTTAGGAAACTCAATGTACAAAAAATGTGCTGTTACAAAGGATTTAAAAACAGTTGCTTCAGCAATACTCGGTTCACCATTGCTTATTCTAATTTTGCAACACATTCGTGCTGCAGGGTAATTTGTTTTAGTTCTGCATCCACCACTATTTTTGTCCCGAATGTGTTCTAGCAGTTTGCAAAGCTAAATATGTTCATGGAAAGATATATTTTCAACATTAACATTGGACTCTGCCACATTTTATGTGCAAAAATATTGATAAATTATCATGGATACAGAAAAAACTGTTCATTTGTGGTCTTGTGGCAATTTATAATGTCATAATCTTCTTCTATTGAAATATCATACAGTTATTACCAGCATTTAGAAGGCTCACTTTGATGCTTGGTGTAAAACTCAGTCAGCAGTGAACCGTGTGGGTGCACAGGATTAGCAGCAAATACAATACCTATCAAAATATTTCAGCACTGCAGGATCCTGACAGTTTCCTTATTGAGAAGACAGTATAGAGCAGAACTGTCTCAAAAGCTTCTCCAAAGAAGAGACAGATGTGTGTGTGTGTGGGAGGTGCAGCACCAACACAAGCAGATATAGTATACAGCACCTTAAATTAGCCGGGGGGGAGATAATGCACAGCTTTACTTTATTTTCCAGGCCCAAGGACGACAGGATGCACTGTCCAATGAAGGGAAAGGTTTAATATTAGGTGATGAGCCAACTGGCTGCAGAGTTCTGATAGAACAAGGGAACATCCCTCATGTCTGACATTTTTAAACAATCCCAACAATTTCACATGCTCTCATTTAGCTGTATATAGTTTGAATGAAAAATTGAGGGGTTTATATATCGAAATCAGTTTGTTCATACTACACCACGTGGTAGGGAAAAACCCAAATATGGAAGATTGTAAAATACTAGTTAAAGGAGAAAAAGATAAATACTTGACATAATACGTTAGTTGTATTACACGTTTGACCTTGTCTGAGCAGGTGGCAAAAGCACAACCCCTGGGGAGTCCTGACATCATAAATTTGCACCGAAGTATGGCTCTAAATATTACAAGCACATCCATTGCAATTTGTTTTGACCTTGTAGCTTCCACAGTTTGGATTCTCTATGTGGTTGTTTGCATCTCTTTGTGGTCATGTTGTGCTTCTTCGGATTTGTGATCATTAAGTGGCTGTGCATTTTCTTCTTGCTTCTTTTCTTCATTTGAGCAATCGTTCCCAGAGCAGATGAAATTATTTCCAAATAGTGGTTCTGTCCCAATGATACATGAAACTCTTATCCAGAGTGCTGCACAGCTTTAATTCTACAGAAACATTTTAAGCTAATCAAATTCAAACATAGCTGGTCATGCTGAGATAAATGCTACATTTGCTAAAAGGGGGGAAAAATATCACAGAATAGGAAGCATTTCTTTTGGCTTTGAAAGGCCACATTATTTACCGCTGCTGCTTTTAACATATTCTGTTTTCTCACAGTGCTGCTACAAAGAACTACCCTCTAAACTCCCTACACTCTTCCGCAGAGAGGAAACAGCCCTGTTACATTGATTCCTCCTTGATGTTAGGGGGTCATCTGAGGTTTTCCAATGTGTTCAGATAGTGCAGAGTAGAATAAAAACAGGAAAAATGCTGCACATCCATAAGATACAGGCCCCACTAGTGATGAATCCACCTTCTTTAATGTACCAGGCGTGCATCTCAGTAATCATGGAAGAGTAACCTTTTTATAAATGTCCTGTGTCCTGAACTATACAGTGTGTATTGTCAACACATCAATTTAGGCAACACATTTAGAGTTGCATTTAGACCAAGTGGCAACAACCTGGGCTGAGCGATGAAGCCTGTGCGGAAGTGCAAATAGCTTGCAGTTCAACGAGTGGCCACTTGAGGCTGGCTCCAAGAACGAGTCAATTCCAATTGACTGCCATGTTAAAAACCCAAACTTTAGAGCAGAATTACTTATTCTTACTTGCTCGTTAAGATAATATAGTGGTTTGAAATTATGCATAATAATCGCTAGGTGACGTCACGTTATGATTTATTCCCAGGACCCCCTGGTTTGGGAATGGGTCACACAATGATTTTCTGAAATGAAATACAATTAAAAACAATCATAAATAGCATATTTTAGCCATAATTGTTAGAAAAGTAAAAAATTGTAGTTACATTTAAAATAAAACCATGCTAATTCAAACGTAGGACATCAGGCTTCTGATTTTTAAAGAAACAGGAGACATATGAGTATTAGGATGTTTAAGCTACCAGGGTTTTTCGTGTTTTTTGCGAACTCCTGATTTGCAGCTCAAGGAAATTGAGTTAGTGGAAAGCTCCCAAATTCCCACAATGTCCATAGCAAATTGACAACCTTATTATATCTGGTTTATTAAATATTTCATACTCATGTTCTCTGTTCAAGCCCTGTTCTGCCACTCAAGCCTTGTGCAATAAGAGCAGGCTGTGAATATAATGGGAAGAGCCAGGAAGGTTAGTGGTATGAACCAGATACAGGCAGATATTTTCTGTGAGACCGACCTGATCCTCCCCTCAAGCGGCAGTTTGAACTTCAAAGGCATAAATCAGGGAATCATTTCATTGAGTCACTTCAATTAGTTCAGTTGGTATGGATAAAAAAAAAAAAAAGATCAGTCACCCTAATGTGTTTTATTATTTAAAATCACATTTTATAACTAGATTTGGACAAATGATGAATTGAGTAAACCAGAATTCAGGTCACTCACTCGTACGACCAACAAGCTGCCGCTGCAGTCGTCCACATCAGCTCTTCGCGAACACACAGCTCAACGTGCTCAAGCAATCTGTGTTGGCCAGCGCTCTGTGGTTTTCAGTGGAGTGCTGGGGTGGAAACATCAAGGGCAGGGATGCAGACAGGATTAGCAAACTGGTGAAAAAGACATGGCTTCGTTGGAGAGCTGAGCCAGGACACCCTCGAGGATGTGAACTGAAGTGAACTCTATCGTCGACAACATAGGATTCACATTTTCACACCAAGCACGGCCGCAGGTCTACATATAGAGATTTGCTTCTTCAGTGTCTCTCATTTATATAATATCATACTTTGTTATTTTCTTTCCTCTACATTCCAACGACCTACAATTCATTTTATATGGAGGCACCAAAGGCATCTAACCTGGTTGATTCACTTATTTCAGACAATAGAAAAGGAGCTCTTTCATTTTTCTTCGTTTGGAAGATCAATCTGATTTGACCCCCAGGGATGAAACAAATACCACAAGACAGAGTAACACCCTCTGGTCTCTTCAGATTTTGCTGAGGTGTGTTTTTTGTGGATCAGTAATGTTGTCATTGAAAAATTACTGATGGTATAAGGGATCTTGGTATTACAGTAACCTTTTCTAATATTAAAAGTTAAAATACGCTGTGGTATAAATTTCATTACAGAGCAGCACGTTGGAGCTGCCATGTTTCGAACTGTCACCTCATAGCAAGAAGGTTCCTGTTTGCATCTTTTCTTTTTGGAGTTTGCATGTTCTCCCCATGACTGTGTGGGTTTCCTGCAGGTTCTCTTGCTTCCAACCAAAGTCAAAAGACATGCAGATTGAGCTTAGGTCAGTTGGAGACTCTGAATTGTCCAGAGGTGTGAATGTGAGTGTGAATGGTTGCTTGTCTCTGTATGTTGACTTTGATATATGCTGGGTGTACCCTGCCTCTCATCCAATATCAGCAGGGCAAGGTTAAAGCCCCCCCCATGTGACCCTCAAAAGGATGATGGATGGATGTTCGGTTTGTCGGGCGGGTTGGTGGTTGGTTGGGCTCATTATTAATTCAGTCATTCCAAATTGTTCATGATGGAACATAGAAGTTAGTTGAGTTGGACTGATCTATCACACATTCCTTCTACATTCCAGACTCACCATCTGTAGATTGAGCATCACCTGCACTGTGCATTTGTTTATACAGCAGTTTGCTCCAATTTTCTCATTATGATTGAGTATAAACACACTGGCATGTAACTTACCCTGGATGCCTGAAAACAAGACAGGTGTAAGTGGAGGTGAAGATGCAACAAAAACATTTACTCCAGGAAAGAGCAGGGAATAATTACCTGTGTGTGTGGCTTGAAATGGAGTAGCCGAACAGTGCTCAGATTAGAGTGCATCCTCCAGTGGCCATTAATCAAGCACATTGGAATTAACTTTCAATTGACTTTCTTACCTTTCCGCATAAAATAGATGCCACGGGTGAAAAATGGAGTAAGCAAGCAATCTGTAGTTCAAACATGGTCTGTCACGCCGGTCGAAAAACTCAACAACAAAGCAGCTTCGATTTTCATTTGGGTTTCAAAGAGACTTATCTGAAGCCCCAGTGGTGCTTTCATTTCATGAGGATTCTCCATAACAATGGGCAGCACATTAAATGATTCAATACCCATGAAAATAATTTGTAATTTTGTTTCTGAAGAACCATTATCCTCCCTTTGTCTTTTCCTTTTATTTAAGCCCTCTTTTAATAACCATTTCTGGAGGATCTGCACATATAAATCTACAAACTTTTTTTGTATTTTCATGGCAAAATCAAGCCAGACGTCAAGCTAAAAATACTTAAATGTGCAATCGCATTCATTTGAATGGGGCTCTCTGTGACTGAAAGAACTTTTTATTCAAGTGTTCATCTAATGACTCTTTCAGATCATTATCACACCTGTAAATTTTAAAGTTATGACGTGGCTTTAACATTTATTTAGTTTCTAGGTGCTGGTAAGCAGATTTTATTTCCTTCAGACAGAGACAGGATAGCTGTTTCTTTATGCTTTATACAAAACTACCCTGCTACTAGCTGTAGCCCTATAAAAGTAAGAATGGTTTTGATCTTCTCATCTAGCTGCAAGAAAAAAGAGAAAAATCTATTTCCCAAAATGTCAAACAATGCCTTAAGTGCAATGTGATGCATGCAGCAGAAATGACTATTGATCACAGGTGCACTGAACACATAAACCTTTCTGAAAGTATAACAATCAAAGTAGAAACAATCTCACATATATACATCCAAAATTACATTGAATATCCTGTAGCTATGGAGTTGCCCTTATTCTTTACAGTTGCAATTGTGTTTTTGTGTGTGTTTATAGTGTATCGTATTTCTAGGGTGGATGATGGAACACCCTCCTGCTCTCCTGGCTAGCTGGTTACTACCATGGATCACTATCTCTCATTATGTGGACTGTCATGGACTACTGTGTTGTTATGCTGCGAAAACGTCAATGACAAATCAAAGCTACAAACACATGAGAGTAGCATTATTGAGTGTTGTGAATCTACATTATTGAGGTGGCTCTGCTGCCAGGCCAACGATTCAAATACCCGCCGATGATAATTTGAAAATATTACACATGGAGTTTGGATTTGCGGCTTCAGTTACTGCCAGTCGTTTCTAGTGGACCATAGTTTCATCCTATACACTTTGACGAAAGACGCCCCTATACACATACCCAACCCCCTACTCTCTGTTTCTCTCTACCTTTTTTCTCTCTCTGTCTGCCCTCTAATCAGCCATCAGGGAGTGTGTGTGTGTGTGTGTGTTGTGTGTGTGTGTGTGTGTGTGTGTGTGTGTGTGTGTGTGTGTGTGTGTGTGTGTGTGTGTGTGTGTGTGTGTGTGTGTGTGTGGAGGAGTGGAGGACAGTGCAAAGCAATGACCCACAGTCCTCTGCACCCACTTCGACCTCAGCCGCTGCAGTCCCCTGTGGCTCGGCTTCCCCTCTCTCCACACACTCACCTCAGCCACTACACTGCCTCACAGTCGTTTACCAGCCCCCCACCACCACCACCACCTCCTCATCTCCTCTCTACACCCACCCACATGCCCTCTTCACTGGCAGAGCCACGTAATTATTTTCTCTGGGAGACATACTGCTTCCGTGCACCTCTATCTTTAATTACAATCGAGCAAAAGGGAGCCTTAACAGGAGGGACCAGACACGTCGCTTTGATGTTTTCTGCTCATGGCCCTCCACTTCTCTTTTTGCTCCTTTTTTTCTGGCAAACGGCAGGATGCTTCCATATCAACCCTATTCTGACAACACACCATCACATTCTCTCTGGCAGTGATGGGATGTAAAGCACGGTGTCTTTGTCCAAAAGCAGATTGGAAAAAGCTTGGACCTGGTGCTGGTTTCCAGACGGTACCATTAGCTTAACAATGGCCAGTGTGTTGTTCTGCTCTGAAAGTAAACTCCAGTCTGGCCATCTGCACGCTTTGATCCCCAGTGCCAACAATGACTTTGTTCTTTTGGAGGAAACACTGAGAGCAGGAATTAGTATGTGTGGGCAGCAGTGCACTTGTACTGTAGATTTTGAGTCTCTTCACTTAAAATGTGCATACTCTCTCTTCACAGTTGTATTATGCTGAGGTTAGATACAAACATTAAACTATTTTAGATCAAAGTGAAATTCAGCATCTTTGAAATTGAGCACATTCATGCTAAATACTCACAAATATTCTGTTTTTTTTCTTTGGAGTGTGTTCCTGTTGGCACGGGAAATGGGAATTAGACAGTGTTGAGCATTAACACAGCCAATGGCTTGTATGCACATGCATGCAGGCTTACTCGTGTGTTTGTGTTTGTGTTGCCTGATTAGTGTCTAAGGTCTGTGATGCTCCTGTGAGTCTGTGATTAAAACATTGGCCGGGATGTTGGCTGCTGGTTTCTTTTGGCCACAACAGGACAAGAAACTGGACGGAGTCTGCGACTCTCAGGTCTGACACCACCCAGTGAACGAGTCAGCCTGCTAATCTGTTCCTGATGCCCTGAACTCATCCCAGCAGACACTTTGTTGTGTAAATAAAATATCAAAAATGAAAGCTGAAGCAATCTCTGCTGTCATTTAGAGCTATTATGTGAGTCAGTTTGTGGAAATGGGCCTTTGATGTCCTCCTGGTATCACTTCAGAATGTATCAGACCATGCTGCAGTTTAGTGACGCTGTTACTCTTTAAGGTTTTATTTATTTTGTCTATTGTTGAAGAAATGCCTTACTCTTTGGCATTAAGTTTCATGCCGGATTTGAGTATCTTGCTTGAGATATGCCATTCTCTTGTTTGTAAGCTTGAGCCTGCAGATGGTTATCTTAGCTGTTTATATCAAACACCTCAGAAGTTAACTCATGGTCACATTAAAGTCACTGTGTAACACCGAGCAGCACCCGGCTAATTGTCTAATTGCCTCCCTGTCTTTTTGTTCACCGAATTTAACTGACTTTGCCCATTGTTAAATCCAAAACTATTTATTTTTACCTTTTATCTTTTTTGCTATCAATGTATTTATTCTGGTGTCATGTCTCATAGACTGTAAATAAAGATTGATGAGAGTTCTCCACTCTCCCACTATACAGAAATGAAAATATCCTTCATACAAACGCTGCCATCTTCTGCATTTTCAGCTGGAGTCTGTGCTATAGTGATCTGGGGATGGAGCTAGACCAATCTTGAGCCAGTCTCATTTCTTTGACCAATTTCACATTTATTTCTTTCAAAATATATTGAGGATTTATATAAATGTGGTGGTGCGGTGGTACAGTGGCCAGTATAGTTGCAACTTAAGCAAGAAGGTTCCTGGTTGAAAATCCCGGTTTGGCCGGGGCCCACTGTGTGGACCTGCATGTTGTGCGCAGGTTTTCTCTCGGTACTCCGACTCCCTCCCACAGTCCAAAGACACGCAGAATGTATTTAGGTTCATTTTAGACGTAAGTGTGTTTGTCTCTGTATGTTTGTCTCTGATGTCAGCTGGGATTGGCTCCAGCCCTCCCTGCGACCCTCAAGGATGAGTGGTGTAAATGATGTTTAGAATCCCGGGGAGTAAACGGACATGCAAACAGAGTATAGAATTGAGCAAAAGATAATTAAAGCTGACTCTGCTTTAAAGTGATGACAGTATTGAGATTCTCACAAAATTTCCAGCAGCACACAAAGTTTTGTGTTATTGTCTGCAGTGTGTGTGTGTCTCTGTCTGAGCTTAAATGTATTGTTTTTGGGTGCACTTTAATAACATTTGTGCATTTTTTTGTATATCTATCATCAGCTGTTTTTCTCAGTATGACAAAAACACATCCATTGTCTCAGCCAGACATTGAAAACATAAATTGGAGGAATGCTCACAGGCCATGGAATATCAATCAGTCGGCAAACAAGTCGGAGGTGCCAGCAGAGTTATGGCTTTTGTTTGAGAAAGAGTCCATAGCTGACACTCACAGGGATTTAAAACAATATTCTTTCCGGCATAATGACTAGGTAATATGGATAGTCCATTTATCTTTGATTAGATTTTTTGATGCAGGGATTCATTCCCTCGGCTCCCTGTTTCATTATTCTTTCTAATTACCTGCACCGATTCGCCCATCAAGCATCAGTGCACTGGCAAGATGTAATTGCTTCTGCCATAAATCAAGAAACATTTGGAGGTGTCTGGAGAGTTCCTGCTCCATTAATACAAACACATTGAGAAGCCGGGCTTATGTTCATATTGATAAATCCAATCATTCATTTTGACATTTTGATATGTGATGTGCTCGGTCTCCAGCTGAATGTTTTGGTAGTTCTTACACAGATAAGCCCTGTCACAGGTTTGTTTGACAGCATGTGTACAGCGCTGATGTCCGCCTCTGTCTCCATCTCATTAACAGGGTCAAGAGTCGCCTTGTCCCCACTTGAGGGAGGGGGGGGGGAAGCACTTTGCATTTGTGATTGGGATGCCACAGTGATGCATTACTGGTGCAGCCAAAGTTGTCTGCCAAGGTCAAGGAGCGTGTTCAGTCTTAATGAGACCCGAGCTCTGATAAACATTCAGCTGCATGGCCTCCACAGTTGCCTCATCATCATGTTTTAAAAAAAAAAAAAGCATGTAAAAACTTGCCCGGAGCAGAACACCACATATTCTAGTCTGCAGGGTTATTATTCTAATTTAGTTCAGGCATTAGGCAAATCAACAGCCCCCGCAGCAGCTCAGTGGGGAGAAGTGGAGGGAGGTGGAATGTGAATGAGCGAAGTTAAGGCAGACAGAACTGGGGCTTAGCTGTTAGCCTCAGGGTCAAGTGATAATGCATGAACTTAGCTCTGACAGGCAGAGGGACAGCATTACATTAGTGACCAACGAGTATCTTTGAGTGGGCTCTTTATTCCGAAGGCGACACACCAAGTCTGCGTGTCAGCTGATCCGGGGACAAACACGGCGTAAATACTCATCTACTCCCTGTTTGTCAGTTTGTTTGTGACTTTCTTTTCCTCCATATTTTCACAACGGACACACTGTCCTTTATGTAGCTTGTGGCGTTTTAGATCATTTGTGCTTTTGCTAAAACGTTACGCATATTAGCCACTGTGAACACAGATGAAGGACACATTTTTTTCTCTCAAGATACAAACAAGCTTTTGTGTTTTTAATGAAAGCTGCAGCACAGTCAAGACATGCTTTAATGGTTTTCTTTTTAAAAACCACATTGGGTTCACGCTTTCTAATTTTAGTTTGCATTTAACTGAATAGAAAATACTGTAAAAGAAATCACAAGATCTTGGTTTTTATTATATTCAACCAACAAACGCCCAACAGTCACTTTTATATTCTCTGAGATTTAAAGAGAGACTTGCCATGTGGCTTGTCGAAACCTGGATCAAATGTTAAAGAAACAGAGACAGAAAAGCTGGCAAAAGTTTATTTTGATCTCTTACTCTGCTGTTAAATTTAGTCCTGCAGTGTAGGAGATGCGTGTGATCTGCTGACTTCTGGCTGTCCTTGCTTAATAGCATCTTGTCAGAACATATCCCCCTCTGTTCAGCCACGTCGACGGCCAGTGAAGAGCAGCCTCGAATGACGAGAATGCCCAGTGCACTAAAATCACTGGAGCGTAGCAAAGTAAATGGTGCCCAACAAAGCACTTACTACACTGTGTTTTACAATGGTTTCTATCCTCTTTGCAGCCAAGACCTCTTTAGGCTCGTACCTACCTGTATTTACTGCATCGGTCTGTTTACGTGCTAACAATTTGGAGCTGCGCTTGAAAGGTGTCAGGCATATTGACGAACCCACTTAAGACTGTATGTATAGACGGACAACGTGTTCTCCACTTCCTCCCACCATCCAGAAATGAAGCCAAAATATCTTAGATACCAACGCTGCCATCTTGCGCATTTGGATCCAGAGTGTTCACAGTAGTGATCAGGAGATGGAACCGCAATTGTGAGGTCCTGCTGATACAGGCTCTCGACCAATCATGAGTCAGTCTCAGCTGTCAGTCATAATTCTTTCACCCCATTTTCATGGCATCAAATAACCAAACACACCAGAAAAATTTTAATAACAACTACTGAAAATTATATTTTATGTGAACTCTTGACTTTTTAGTTTGGTCCATGTCCCATCCACTAACATGGAGGAGGCTGGAGTTATGACTTGTATTGCAGACAGCAACCAGGTGGCGATCAAGATGCTTTGGCCTCCCTTTTTTTTACATGTCGTCCATCTTTACATACAATCTATGAGCCCACAGAGAATCATCATCCGCAGTTTCTCAGTGCTTAGCATCTTTCTGCGCTTTGTTTTGGTGACCTCCTATTTTTCTCATCAACCTGATTTCCAGTCAAAAAAGCTCTGTAGGCTACATATATTTCATTAAGCATTATTAGACAACAAATTGTAGAAGAAGAGGGAATGTCAGACTTACAGTTATCAGGTCTCCTGAAATGTGGCTCCCAATGTTCCTCTATATCCAATGGATGTGGAATAAAAGGAGAGTTTTGGATTGTTTACTTACTACATGTTATTTAAAAGGGTCGGCTTAATTGTTGGACTTATACCTAAAGGTCAACAGTCATCATCACACTGATATTTGTGATAAACACATAGCAGATTGATTCTCATACATAATTTGTTCTACTTTCTTACAGCTGAGATACTGTGGGAGCTCCTGCTTTATAATTCCTTTGAACGCAGATCTGATGAGTACATGGCTATAGATATTTTTGGCCGTCTTGCAGCAGTGCTAGATGCACAGTTTTATCCAACCTGCACACTCCCACTGAATATGTTCAAGTGGCTTAAGTAGAAACACTGAGTGGGTTGACTAAGGTGCAGCTGGCAGTGACCCAAGTTAATATGGTTAAAACCCTTTAGTGCCAGTGTCTGCCATCACAGAGGCACGCAGGGTGCTGAATGCAGAAAACAGCACTGAAGTCTTCAGGGAGTCTTGCACAGAGTCCAACTGAGGAGTGTACGGGGCTGTGATACTGCTAGCAGGTGTGCTGAGGTCTGCACGGTGGCTGAGGTGGCTGTAACCGTGATTTCCCCACAGTCTGTCTGTTTCTGCAGAGCTTGAATCAAATCAGCACATTTTGTAATGGGACTCGTGCAGCGGGAACCCTAATTAAAAAATGCATGCAAAGCCAAATACTTGAAGTGTACTTGTCATACTGAGCTGAGAACCACAAGAGCTGCAGGCCTGGTGGGGAAGCACATGACCTACTATCATTAAAACACAAAGGGGTGATAACAGGAAATGCAGTGTATCATCACAACACAGAAAGGAGAATGATCGCTGTGGTTGTGGGTATGATTTCATGTAATTACCAGCTGTGACAGCGGGGCTGGTACTGTTTTCACCTTGTGAGTCTGTGGGTGTGTTTGTTATCCCGGCAGAATGTGGTATTGGAGACACCTACTGTGGGAGGAAGTACCACAAGGCTAGTTCTGAGTTAAGGTGTTTAAATGTCATTCTGTGGGCAGAATACAACAATCGTGACACTACCATTTAATACAGTCACAAGTTCCGTCCGATGACTACTCATGTAGTAATGATACTGAACAGCCTACTCTGTAATAAAATAGTGACTATTGAGTATTTGTGTCAAAAAGTAGTAACAATTACCAAGTATTTGTGTAATTATGTTGTAAAGACTACTGAGTGTATATATCATGATGTAGTAATGGCGATTGAGTACTTGTGTAAAAATGTAGGAATGGCAATACTCATATATGAAATAGTAATAATGAGTACTGAGTGCTAATGGTTTGGAACATAAATCCGCAAGTGTCCTTGGGTCTCTTGAAAGGCGCTATATAAATGCAAGATATTCTTATTATTATCACAGATGACCATGTTTTGCGTTGGACTGTGGAATATATGGACCACTGAACCTCCCAGCGCTCTTGTGCGTGCTTTGTTTGTGTCTTGATGGAAATGATGAGGCCCCTCTCTTTAAAGAGAACACCCAACACCGCAGTGCACCACTCTTCTCCAACTCTGAAACTGATCTCCAAGGGGATTAAACGTAAAGCAAACCATCAACAGTTCTGAGAAAACTTAGAAGACCACATTCTTACACCAGATGTCCTTTGACAAAGAACTCTGCTGTCAATGAATCTAATTAATTATTATTATTATAATTTTTTTTAATTAACTGCCGCCATCTGTCTATAGTGAAACGGCAAACAAACTGAGGGGTATAAATCTGAGATGCTCTGGTTGGTGTGAAGTGGGATCAAAGTGCTTTAGGCAGCCTGTGCCATGTCTGGGTTTGCTTAATCAAGTGAAAGTACACACTGAGACTGAATCTCCTTGTTCGTGATTTATTTGAGTCATAATTCATTTGGAATTGGAGATGAGGAGCAGAGGGGAGTTTGAAGTATTTGAGCAAGTGCTTTGAACATGTCTGCTGATGGCTACAATCCTTTGGTCTACACTAGCCGTGCCCTTAAAGATCGTGGTTTTTAGCTGGCGGTGTTTTGCATTGCACTTTGCAAGAGGTCAGTCAACAGTGTGGGTTGCAGTGTGAGCTGGATATTCCGGTTATAGAAGTAGATCTCTTGTATGTAAATATCTTCTTATTCCACAAATGTCTGTCTCTGTCTGCCCGTCTGTATTTGGAACGCAAATGGACCAACCATATGGAACGTTTTGTAAATTGCCAGATAAAGTGCAGTGTCAAATTTGATGCCATTTGGACACGCGATACGGTCGATATGAATAAAAACTGAATAAATAGGTGACTAGTGCTTTTTAGCAGTCAGTGGGGGCGGGGCAGTGCTAACAGTCAATCTGTGAACCAGGTCAAACATGTCTTCTCATCCTCAGATAAACTACAGCAGTTTGTCAGCAACTGAGTCAAACCACGGGTCAGAATCAACACCAGCTCATTCTGTCTTCAAAGCAAAAGCACAACATTCGTTTTGATGCTGCAATGCTCACTACTGAGTTCAATTACAACGCTTTTATTTTGAAAAGGTGTGTATTTGAGTGGGAAGATTGTATGGATTACCGAACAGACCCTTGAAACAGCTGACATGCAATGAAAAAACAACAGCAGTTCAATAAATCATTCAATGTAAACCACACACAATACGTGATTTAGTAAATTCTGTTTTATTTTATGAAAAAAAGATAAACCAGGTAGCATGAACACAAAGTTTTCTAACTTCACTTTGCACCATATACTCTTTATAAAAAGCTCTGCACACAACATCCAGCACACAAACAATAAAAAGTGACAGTGCATTGTAAAACCGTTTGAGGAGGACAAGGAATAACTCTATATGTCTGGAGCATTAACACAGGACAAGCAAACACACATTCTGAGATGGGGCACTGCACTGTAGTACATGTCAATGCATTCTACCTCTTTTCACAGTTGGTTTGATTCAAATGTGTGATTTATAATTGATGTAGCTCACATCTGATGAAGTTTAAACTCTGGCCAAGCATGTGATTGGTGAAATGATGCTTCTCCTCCTGAGGTTGACCACACATGTATATATGCAGGGGGCTGTTACATAGCTGTGCACATTAAAAAGACTACAATGTGTAACATGGATGTTGAGCACTTAAGCATTAAGTTGCCCCCGGCCGCGGTATCAGAGGTGAGGTGGAAACTGATCACCTACATGCGTTACGGATCAGATAGCAAAAAAAAAAATACACATCTCCGCTCACATTTTTCACAGTTCACTGACTGATACGGGGAGACGGCTGCTCGGGTTGAAGTATTTGCTGCCTCGCACAGTCTGCGCTGTATATCTTATCCAAGCGAGCCCAAATACGGCTCCTGAATATTCATGATTTGTGCCTCTGAACGTCAGGACGCAGCGGCGGCTCTTCCTCCCTCGCAGAGCGCGCACAGGGGCTGGGGAGGAGGAGGAGGAGGAGGAGGAGGAGGAGAGACAGCATGCCAGAGCCCGGCCACATCTTTCCCAGCGCCACCGAGCATCGGCATCGTCTGACAGCGTCCGAGGGCAAATCTGCTCTCGGCAACTCGTCCTGCTCCTCGGCGCCACCGACCAGGGCAGAGACCATGGACTGACGGAGCGCAAACAGAGAGAGACAGAGGGAGAGAAACGCCGCCTTGTTTTTGGAGCATGCACATATTTTGTGGACATACGCTCCTCTGGATCATATGTGCAAGCGCGCCATGCACGGATCGAGTGACCACAACGCCTCCGAGAAAAGGGATCCCACAGCAGAGCAGTGATAGCAGCAGGATGCTTCGGTTGTTGCAGTGCATCTCCTGTAAGATGAACGAGGCATTCTGGGGCTGATAGGATCTGGCGACTTATCACGTTGCAGAGGGGGAGATGTTTGTGCAACTGCCATAGGCTGTTCAAAGAGGATGCATGCCTCCCGTGGCGTCGTGTCTCGCTTGTAACATGTAGCTGGAGGGACGGCGGAGAGTGCGCAGCTGTTTCTCGGCCACTGAAGCCCCAGCAGACGCGTCCGCAGAGCGCATTGTGCCGCCAGCAACCTTTTCCCCACCTTGAACTTTCCTGCTCCGGAGCGTGATGCGGGAGCGCAGCCTCCTGAGCTGTCCGCGGTGCTGAACGCTTTCCCTCCACCTGCACCGGGTCTCCGCGAGTTGACCTTCCCTTCCACCGAGCCGGGGAAATCAGCCTCCTGCACCATCACGCAGCGAGGTGCCAGAAAGCAGGCCACCCCGCACATGGACAGCTGCTGGGCTTGACTGAGTCAGCCACGTCCGCCGAGTCTCTTTCATGGCTGTGGCACGCAAAATCAAAACTTTGCTGACCGTCAACATCCTGGTGTTCGTGGGGATTATCCTGTTCTCGGTGTACTGCAGGATCCAGGACCGATCCGACGAGCTCATCCAGCTGGGGCGCATCTCTGACCAGAGGCTGCGAGCCAGGAGTGGCAAAGTTTCCAACTTGGTGGACAGGCAGTCTATTCTGCAGAGGCTGGAGAGGCTGGAGGATGTGGTCTACAACCAGTTAAACGGTAGGATATGACTTGAAACAAACTATAACCTGCTGGTGATGAAGTCAGCAAAGAAGTATCATAAACCCCTTACAGACACTTTGTGATGGCTTGAGAAATCCAAAAGGTGCGTACATTCAGTCAGGTCAGTTTCCCATAGACCAGTAGTATATGACTGGTTTTCTATGAACATTTATGTTTTTAAACTCTGCTTCTCTTTGCACATGGAGCACTGTGCCTCTGAAGCTCGAACCTGTCTTGTTAAGGAGCAAATGAAGCAGGGTGATGGATAACAGTGCAATACTTATATGTGCCTCGACCCTTTGTATTGATAGACTTTACTGGGCTGTTACTTTAACAGCCTATCAGACTGTGTCACCCTTAACCCATAATTGACCTGTTGTAAACTTCACATAAACTTTAAGCTTTAAGTATTGATGCGTGTGAGTTCTGCATAGGATCCCACAGAGCAAGTCTCTCTCTCCGTGTCCGTGTCCGTTCCTGTCATTTCTTTGAAGGCGCTGCTCCTGAAACATATCAGATTTAACAAGCCGTCTGAGTTTTGAAGGAGAGCCTAATGTAATGGCTCCATAACGGAATGACAGACTTGTATTTCATTACATGGCCATTAGTCTGTGAGGCAGATTTTTTTTTCTGGTCTCCTCAGCAGAGCAGCAATCTTTAAAATCAAGTTACATCCAGTATGACTCCGTCTTGCTGCACGGTGGTATTCTCCTGGGGGAAATCCAACTGTCAAAGATGCAAACTGGTGTTTGTTTGGCATTGACTCAAACAGAAATACCCAATGTTTATTCACTATTAGGAATATAAAGACATTAATTCAATCAATGTCTAATTACATCAGTGATGTAAACGAACCTTTTACATCCCTAAGAATTGTAAGAATCACATCAAGCATCATTCTACCATGCATTACAATAATATTTACTGTTTACACAATACAACCATTATATCAGTGGTGACTCTAGGCTTTAAGCCATTGTTTGAATGAGAGACATTTAGGGGTGTGTGTAACGTAGGATTATTCGATTATCAATAATTCTGTTCCAGTTAGAAAGATTACCATCACCTAAATTGGAAATAAAAGCCCAAGAGGTGGTTTTCATTTCATGCTATTGGACACCAATACTAAACACATACAGTTTTTTTTAATAATATTTGAATCCTTACGTCAATGAATCAGCAAATGGTAAAGCTTATTTGTTTGAAAAATGACAGAGACCATTACTGAAAATGTTTTTTTTACATTTCGGTAGATCAACTGAACAATAATTTTTCCGTCTTGTATGTATATAAAACATTTTAAAAACAGGTCTTTACCACGTACCACTGCCTTCTACTCCTACTTCATTTATGCTTATTGATGTAAGTTCAAAGGGCAAATAACATGCAACTTAAAATACTAATCTACTGTATAGCTGACAGAAGAGAACATGGATAAGCTCTCTCTTACTCCTGCTGAGGTCATTGTTTTTATCAAAGAGGCCTTTTCTAAATTGGTCGTAGTTTGTGGACTGCACAAGAGCTGCCAGGATATTGAGGCTAAGTGGCATCATTTTCTCATACTGTCGTGACCGGCTGCTTTGGTGACAAGCTTCAAGACAATGTCAGCGGTGTTGTATGAGAATACCAGAGAAAGGCTTTACTACGTTACAGCACAAACACATCCTAATGGAGTCAAACTCCTCACCCACTGGCATTTCAATTCCAAATGGCCAACCCCTCACATCCTTCAGTTAGAGCCATAACGTCTTCTCCTCCAGCCAAATAACGAGGACTCAGCTTTGTTGCTCCGTTGTGCTCCGTGGTGAAATGTTGCCGCTTTGCAAAGTGTTGCTGATTGATTTTTAATCTATCAGTAAAGTTGGTTTCTATTTACCAGCTCACCGTTCTCTCCTGGGAAATAGTGACTTTGTCATTTGGTGTAAATTGCAGGCTTCACTAGCTTAGGATGAAGGGGGACTGTGAGGGATGGGGCAGTGGAAGAGGAGGCCATTTCTTCTGGTGTGCTGGAATTGTATGCTGGTCCTCAGTAAAGGTCTTGATCCACAGTTTAACCTCCACGCCCCAAAAAGCAGCTCCAACTTAAAAAATCACTTTAAAATCATTTTTTTTCCCAGTTGAAGCGACAGTATCTTGCTCTGACTGAGTGTAATGTGAGAAGCAAGATGATCGACAGTCCATTTGACTCTTTTCCCAGCCTTCAGTGGTGAAGGACGTTTCACAGCTTCATGGACCAAAAACTGTGCGGCTGCAGATTTCAATTTTTTCCGCCCTGCGTGCTCTTGATATTATGCCCGAGCTTCAGCAGCTATTGAGGGTCACTCTGTCACTTTGAGTTATGCTTGGCATCTGGCATCCACCCAGCAGGCATTTCCTCTCAAAAAGCACAATTCATCCTTTCAGTCACTTTTCTTTATATAGAGACAATTCAATAGAGTCAGTCAAGCCCATACAGTGGTTCTGCTGTGGGACAGAAACAGTGTGTGCGTTTGTGCAGGATTCATATAGGAATGAAAGTACAAAGAAAGTTATTAACATGTACTTGTGAGAGCTGAAATGTCTTTGAGTTCCATCAGTTTGTCTCACGCAATGTTTGAGTGGCTGCACTTTAAAACAGGCATTTGCGGAATTGTGTTGGCTAAAGTGTAACTCCTATTTGAAATGTTCCCCCTGTGTGTTGGCTGGAAGGCATGCATCTCTTTGAGGGCTAGAAAAAGTCAGAACCTATTGTGTCTATGTGTTTTAAATGATTATTAGTTTAGTCACATTGGTTATGTAAAATTGACCTGGAAAAATTAAAACCCTTTAAGATAAACATTTTTGAGAAACAACATAAAGACATGTACATACACATTGATACAAAGACAAAACAAACAAATGTACATTCATATGCCCACATGTATACAAAAAACACAGGGTTCTATCAAATGTTTAGAAGTTAGACAACCAGAGATCTAACAAAATATATCTCTCGAGTATAGATGCATATCAGATAATTATTTAATATTTAATAATTAAAGGTTAAAGTGGAGACTCTCACTCGATCCCTGAAGTTCAGTGCAAGTCTGCAAGCAGCTAGCAGGTTATGAGGAGAGTTTGCAAGTGGTAGACTTAAGTTAAATAATTCAGAGGGGTCACCCAAAATAAATAGACTGGAGGAGAAAGAGATATTTGTTGTTATACTGAAAACTTTATAAGTCCATGTTGCTGGGACACTACCTGGCCCCATCTCCTGCCTTCCAGTCAACACATGTGTACAAGACAACAGAAGCTTGTGGAGGAATATATCATGACAGATGTTACATTCAGTGTCATTCACAAACAGAGAATTGATATCCACCATTTACAAACAATAACCACAGGTACAAGTCTCCTTCTGTGTAATTTCGGTTACATCATTTCCTTGACTGTGGCAATGAGTGTCCAGAAGTGCACACACACACAGGCTGGAAACATTCGCTGGCTGTTGCAATCCCTCCATGATTTGTCTTGAGCTCTTTAATGGGATCCTTAATCATATCCTCATATCCCAGGTCACTGCCCCCTTTTTCGAAATCGCGCACGGACCACAAATTGTGTTCTATGGCCACTGGGGACAGCAATGGCGAGTGGAGGACTTGCTGCGCCAATAACTATTACCATGTCCGGCAGTGATATGAAGTAATTGCCCATTCCCTTTGTTGTTTATTGCCGACCAATGGCGAGCAACGGGAGCTAAAGTAAGGTCCAATTAGATCTGAATGACATAAAGAAGTGGGAGAATTCGTCTTTCACGGTGGTGTGATGGATGGTGACTGGGCTCCCATTGAGAAAACAACAGTGAAGCTTTATCAGTTACTCATTCGACGAAGAAATAGGCAACATGAAGGTTATCAGTGGCGCCGCTTTGCCGGGGACGCCATTGTCTCTGGGTAATCAGATGAGGGGGTTTTAAGCTTGTTAACAAGCTTATGAAGCAGCGTTTGGATTCTAAGTACTGCGTTAGATAGCAAATACCTCCTCACCTGTGCCTCACCTGCTGGAGCTTCGTGAGTGACCTGCCGAAATGAACAGTCTTGCACAAATAAGATCCGCTTCCATTATCCAGGGAGAGATAGAAATGCATTTTTTTCAACATTAGAGCTTGACTCATTGGGATTTTGTAGGTCAATGCTGATATGTTCATTTTGAAATCCAACAAAATGTACTGATGTTCAGTCGGTGCAGAGAAAACACGATAAGAGAATTAGTTCACTGCCTGCTAAATCTCGACACCCTCCGTTACTGTTGCTACGTCTCTCAGGCTTTCTCTTTATGCACAGCGCAGTAATAACAGTGGCAGACTTTCCACTCAAAATTCTCAGTCATTATTGAAACAGTGGGTCCTTGATTTCAGACAGGTAGACATGAGCAGGCTTATTATTTCAGGCTGACAACCCTCGATTTTGCCGGCAGAAATGACACCTGTCGCCCCCGGGCTTCATTGGCACAATCAGGACTGCTCCTAAAATAATGGTCTTAAAAACAGGTATTGCTATTAGCGAGAGGATGTGCCGCTCTTCGGTTTACACCCCTCTGACCGCTGCTGGATGTGTCATTGTCGGAGATCCGCCGCTGTCCCACAGCTCACGGTCACACCGAGGCGTGTGTCATCAGCCATGCATGTCACTCCCGGCCGTTTCCCAGTGCGTAGGTGCTGATGGGATGGCAGCCTCACAGGCCCAGCTGCGGTGCCAGATATGCTTCTTATCTGTAATGCCCAATTATGGCAAAGAATCCAACGCTGTTTATATGCTAAGCCTGCTGGGGCAGAGACTCGATGAGAAATGTCACACTCCCTCCCTCTCTCTCCTCCACAGACACTTGATGCTTAGACTGTATCTTTTAATGATACACATCGGCATGTGACTATATGCTGTTGTGCAGTGTGTAATTACGCCGGCTGCAGGGACGCCGCACCGCAGGACGGCGAGGCCTGATGAAATGAAATATATTCCGATAATGATATGCAGATGAGGCTGTTGTCCACAGACGAGTTTCAGAAAGGGATAAGAATCAATTCTTCTCAGCCTTTAGGAATGATGATAATGAATTCAGCGGCTCACCTGACAATCAGCAGTCAGCCACAGATGGAGCGAGCGCCCGTCTTATTCACACCACCGGCCTGGAGTCATGCAGTGATTACAATGCCATCATTAAATGATGACATCCGATGAAGGAGGGCGTAGAGGTCAGCTTCTCAGGCTCAACCATTAATGATGTAAATGTGTTTTTTATTTTGTCTCTGGCAGTGATTGTTTATCCATATTGATTTTTACATAAACTGGGATATATAAGCAGATACAAACACATTGTTAAGAAATGAGCAGATGATGCACTTTTAACAGATGTAAATGGCGTTTGATATTATACAGTCAGGTTTAATCAGCTAGTCGGATCGACATAAGAAACAGAAAACAAGATCTTCCTCATTAACAGAGTTATCAGTTTCAGACTTCTGTGATATTACAGTTACAGTGAAAGAGGAACTAGTAACAGTCAATGCTGCCTAAAATTCCATGGTGCTGATGTAAATGTAAATAAATATTGGGAAATAAGTTTGTTATCTACACCTCCAATCTCCTTCACTTGAACAGTGAAGTCTGGCCCAGTATAAGTGGCTGTATCAACGCTGGAGAATGATGCATAACTTTGCATGAATGTAAAAGAACCAGCTGCAGCCACTTTAAAAGTGTATGTCAATGACTAATGCATCGCCTCAGCTGTTGTGAACAGTTTCACTAATAGTAGCAGTAGGATTTCATCTCAGTAATTTCAATCCATCTTAAGGCTACATCCACGTTTTTGTTTGAAAATGGATCAACTCTGATACAGATACACCTGGCGTCCACACATACTCATTTTTCTTGAAACCTCAAGACCGTTTTGTCTGGACGGGCAGAAAGACGTTTGGAAATGAGGATATACACTCACAACCACTTGCTGATGGGGTCTTTTCATTCATGCAAGGCCTTCACTGATACGTCAGCCTCCTATCACATGATCCCCCCTCCAGAACAACTTTTTACACATGGAGGAGAAAAACTACTTGTCATGGCAATTCCTGTGTACACCAGCATGCGATGTGTGTTTTCAGGTGTGTTAGTATGAACAGCGATTGACACTGATTTGGAGCCAAAACACTGGTGTGGACGCAAATCTTTCGAGTTTGATATCACAGTTTTCGATGTAGCCTAAGTATGTCCTGGCCTCTTCTATTTCCATGGATAACCTCTTTGTTACGCTAAGCCATATGAGCAAAGAATATGAATGAAATGTGGCACATTAATTGTCAATAGCATATGACTGTTTGCTTAATTAAGGTGTGTTATTAGACTATGATGTTATATTGTGTGAACAGCTAAACATATGAAGAGTTTAAAGTGCAGTTGAAAACAGGAGGACATAGCAAAGGTGTTGATGATTCTTAATATTTGATTGCACAGATTGAATGTAGGCATGTTTTTTATTAAATTATCAAACGGAGTGAGTAGCACCCTTTGTAATTACACATATTAGACCTTAGATGCTTTCCATTCAACAATAACATTATAGACTAACCACATGCTAATGTGATTTTAATGTGGCCCTCCAGTAATGCAGTATTTAGTTAAAGAGATGAGGCTGAGTCCGGTTTCAGGAAGAAACAACAGCATGAAAAGTGTTTAGAATCCTGAAACGTGTTAAACAGAGCTCCTTGAAAAGTCTTACTGAGACACAACTAAAGAATAACACTTGATAACTGGTAATAGATGAATGTCCTGCCTCTGCTCTTTGTGCAATCTGTATCTACGATGCTGTTCTTGCATTTTCAAGCAAGCTTCGGCCTGTGACCTCAATTTTTCAGAAGGACAGAATCCCGTTGTTTACAGATAATTAAGGAGTCTTGTGCAACCAATTTTCCAAATCAGAGCTGTTATCCTCCTGACATGCCTGCTGCCGCTCCGAGTGGTGCTCCTGGCTTTAATGCAGCTCTTCCAGCCGCTCCCCGTATTTCATAGATTTGTTTTAGCCTTTGAAGGTTCGAAGCCTCTCTAGAACGAGTCATTTTTCTCGTCTGGAACAGATCTCTCAATCCCCCAGTACTCCTCTCACCATCAATATTTAGAGCTGCGCTGCATCACTTTGGACACACATAAATCCACTCCTGCTCTTAAATCATTCATTCAAATGAGGGGAGGGGGGGGTGGGGGGTGTAGGGGGTCATCTTTGAATTTGATGCTTTATCTTATAAAGGCCAAATCGGACACATTCTGAAGGTTACTGTATAATGCAGAGATGTTGCGACTTAAATGTGTCATGTCCGGGGGATTTGGACAAATGGATTGCGAGGACAGATGTATCCCTGGACACAATGAGATTTAAATTGTCGCCTGACGGTTTGAGGCTTTGCAGGGGAATGCAGCCTGAGTGGATGAAGCAGATGTTGGGCTGTAATTGCTTTGCAGTGGGATCATGTTACGGTGGTGTTCAGACGGCGAGCTCGCATCGGAAATAGCGCACGGAAGAACACTTCGCAGGGAACTCACGGAAGTTTTAAAGTTGTGTCGACAAATACAAAAGCAATGTGGGCTTTTAGTCATTGCCATCCTTCTTCTTTTTACTAGCACATAACAGCCCGTTTACTGGATGCTTTTAAACAAAGTGCCTCTCAGGATCATGTGTGCATACATTTTTAACTCACGCAGTTATAGGAACTGAGCTCTTTGTTCTTATAGAGTAATGCTCTATGCTCAGATGTACACGGTCCAATTATTCCTCTCAAGAAATGTAGTAAAAGCTTCTATTTTTGTTTGTTTGTAAAAAAGAAGCTGCTGTGTAAAAAAGCATTTGCAGATTAATTCATGCATATTCATTTTTTGGAAGTGGAAAAACATAAAATATCCGACAGAATAATTAAACCACTCAAAAGATCGACCAGGTATTGTCAAAAACAGGATTTAACAAGACCTACGTTATAATAGATCTCTGCCAAAGATCCCTAAGACGTTACATTTCAAGAACTGCAGAACTGTTTTAACTCCTCAGCATTAAATCAGCTTTTTAGAATCTTTTAATGTACAAACAGCTGATTCATGACCAACTTTCAATCTTTATTCTGTGAGTGTCCTTCGTTGCTCATCCCATAATGGAATTTCAATCAGGCAGAGGAAGTGGCAGCCAGTGGGAAGCGAAATAACAGTGACCATAACACAAAGCTGACAGCCATTGTCCTGCTTCCAAGATTCATGCAGCGACAGAGAGGCCCTCCAGACTCGAGTCTCCGGCTCTGGAGGGTGTGTGTGTGTGTGTGTGTGTGTGTGTGTGTGTGTGTGTGTGTGTGTGTGTGTGTGTGTGTGTGTGTGTGTGTGTGTGTGTGTGTGTGTGTGTGTGTGTGTGTGTGTGTGTGTGTGTGTGTGTGTGTGTGTGTGTGTGTGTGTGTGTGTGTGTGTGTGTGTGTGACATGGGCTGCTATGCCAGATGGTGCATCAGTGACGTGAACCCCACCCATACTTGTCAAAATGCCACCACACGGGCTGGTGTGGGCCACGGCAAATCCCACTCGCAGGAAGGAGCCAGTTTGCCACCGTTCAGCTCCAATTACAAATCTTCCGTGGCACCCGAAGATTTGAGGCCATCCAAATATGGTGATTACTCCGCAGTTCCTGGAGGGGCTGAAGCTGAGCCCTTCATCGGTGTACGCTGCTTACTTACTGTCTGTGTGTCCATCTGTTGATGCGGTGAACAGACGCAGCTTGACTCTTCTGTGCGGGCCACACTGGATGTTTGGCTCAAACGGCAATTATCTGACGTTATCCTGCAGTTTTGTGGAAGTTTAGATAGTCAAACAATAATCTAGGCAAACAGAGTCCGAGAGGGTCATTCATGTTAAATATTATATTCTATTTGCTTAAGGAAGGGTCTTTAATTTAATGCTCCAATTTATATTCTATTCATTCGTTTTATTGTTAGATTTTCTGCAAAAAAAGCATCAGTAGTTTGGTTTGTTTAATGACAAAGACTTGGCTTCTGTATGGATCATTGTCTTTTTGTCAGGGCTTCCTATAGTAGCTAAAGTTAGCCGACTAATGTCTCAATAGTTTGCAGGAATTCAACATTATTCTCCCTTTTTTTTAGCCAACAGTTGCCTTTTCTTCTACTCTGCATCACCACAGTAAAACCACTATACGGTTAAATGTACACTTTCATACAGATTTAACCTGTAATGTTATATAATAAGCATTTTCAGTACAACCTTACCTGTTCTACTTATTAGAAAGGCTCCCATCAGCCAAAAAGCTGCAGCCATTCTTTTATTTATTAACAGCGGTTTAAAAAAAACAGCTAAATATTTATGTAGTAGCTCTCGGTTCCAAAATAAACTGAGCTCGATAAACAAACTGCACCATTTGCTTTTAATGTGTGATTAATGATGTGTATTTTATATTTCTTGTTATTTGCTTTTAATTGCTCTTTTCTGTTTTTTACAGATGTTAAGTGTCTTTTGGCATCGTTAAAACCACTATATTAATAAAATGTCCAATTGTCCAATTGGGCAATTGGACATTGTGCTTTTACTAAAATTATAGTTTTACTAACATATAAAGTTTTCAATCAGGGATGGTGTGAGAAACTATTCAAATGTTTGTGTTTTTAAAGTCAAACATGAACTTTATTTTTAAGACGTTTTCCTTTTTGACACTGCGACCCGTCTTTCTCCTTTTCTTTTTGAAGCTGGTCTCTGCCACAGACGCAAAGTGACGGACTGTGAGTCACAGTTGTGAGACTCTTTGATGAGAGCAGTGTCGTACTTTAAGTCTGACACATTACATCCTGTGTTGAATGATGAAACATGACGGGGCTGACCGGGGACCAGCTCCCATTCACCAGCAAGAACCCACATATGTGTTGACGCTGCTCTGTATAGATTCTTCATGGATTGAAACAACCTTCATGGAACACACACTGTATGAATATCCTCTTCAGGGTCGCAGTGGTGCCACTCACTGCTTGTATGATGCCTCTATAATTAGACTTACAGAGCCCTGAGGAGCTCAGTGGGACACCTGCTGGATCCTTGATGGACTAAATGTGTCTGTAAGCATCAGTGATTCGTAAAACGACTAAATCAAATTAACTTAACTTATATGGCAGTGATGCTTTAAAGCATCTGTGTCTGTCTGTCATATAAAGCTGCCAGGTCAGAATTTTTTTTTAATGCTGGAGTAGGTCAATGATAATGTTTGTTTTTTTTCTGTATTTTTTTATGAGAAATTTCAGGTAGTCTTTATTAATTTAGTTAATTTCCCTTTTTTCAGTTATTTTATTATTGTTCCACCTCTTATAAATATTTGTGTTATTATCCCAGTTAATGATAAGTAAGAAATTTGTATGGATCAGGTGTATTTATTATGGACCAGATTATAACTGTCCCAAGCATCACCTTGGTTATATCGTACAAGATAATTCTATATTTAAACAAGTAAAATATAATTGTACATGTTATTATAACTCACTCAGAATTATACGACAGATTTTATAGCTGTTTCACATAACATTACTTTAATGTGCAGTTCTGGGAAACAGTAGCTGCCATTACATTAGTGCCTGCTGGAGCACAGTGTGGTGTGAGCTCTTCTCACACTGTTAACGACATCTTGACAGCACCATATGAAAATATAGTGCGTCAGCCTGTAAGAAAACCACAGGCTTATGGGATGTAATTCACTCATCGGCAGTGTCTATCAATGACAATATCCCACTGTCGAGGCTGAACACTGCATTTGAACATTGGTGTTCTAAACTGGTGAAACAAAATACTATTTCAAATGGGTTACCACAGGAGACCATTGAGAAAGCTCATGCTGCTAACTGTAGATGTTGAAGGTGACACCTTGGGAGGAAAAGACTTGTAACAATATAACAAACACCTCCGGCACCTTGAGGTGTTATAGCACCCGTAGAACCCTGTCTGTGCCTCCCCCCTCTATGATTGCAATGAAATGAATCTACTTTTTAAACCTACCGAGATCTGCTTGCTAGCTAACAACATTGTAGTAATGAGTAAAGTGTTGTCGTATCTAAGTAGTTTAGTAGATAAGTAGCATAATGTATAAAGTTAAACTCTTATATTTTCAGGATTTTTTTTGACGATGAAAGACATAATTTGATTGTTACTCCCAATAAACTCTGTAAAATTATCATAATCTACCTATTAACACCTCCATTCACAGTATAATGCATCATTAAAGGGATAGTTCACCCGAAAATGAAAATTCACTCATAATCTACTCACCACTATGCCGATGGAGACGTGAGTGAAGTGTTTGAGTCCACAAAACACTTCAGGAGTCTCAGGGGTAGACAGTGTTGCAGCCAACTGTATCTGGATTCATGTGTGCATATTCAGATTTGTAAACGTGTAAAAGAAACTGAAAATGGTGCTGAGATTTGCTGATGCGTGCAGGAATCTACAAATGTGTTTTCAGTCACAACTCAGTCAGGCCTTTTGATTGGCTCTTTTTTTCTTTTATGAATTTTTTTCTTAAACTTGAGAAGATAAAAGTTTCACTGAGAGGCTCAGGGAAGAAATCTTTTCATACATGGGCGCCTTTCATAACCAGTTGTAATGATTTATTCCATTTGCCCTGTGAATAATATCAGTATGTATCTGTCTTCACATGTATGTTTGTTTCCCATTTTTGGTTTTGCCTTCTTCGAACCTGTTGGGTCTGTTTGTATGTGTTGTGCATTATCACACGCTGGCCACAGGCAGGCCTGCTGGGGGCTTTGAGGGGCTTATAACATGTGCAGGTTTCCTATTTTGTTCTAGTTAGTTTTTATTCATTAAATATAGTCATCTTACTGCATATTTGTACTCAAAAACCCAATTTTGGTTATTCATGTTACTATCGTTATCACATTTTTTGTAACGAATACACTTTTGATATCTGCAAAGTTGTTACGATTACTTTTTAAAATATATATATTATAACATTAATAAATAGGAAAAGCTAAATGCATTCAAACTCCAGGTATGATCACAATCCTAATCCACTCACAGTGGATTTTGGAGATTGTGTTTCACATCTGATCACCCACTGACTGTTTTTCAGGCCTGCTCTGCTGGACGTGACTTACAGCTGTGCACTATAAATTATCTCTGGTCTCCATTGTTGGTCTGTGTGCCACTGAGCCTCCCAGCTTCTGCTCTGCCCTGCTTATCTGTGTGACGTCTGTGTCCATGTGGGTGTTTTGCAGCGTTTCCATTGACAGACAGTGTAATGATGCCCCGTGGATGAGCCCCGCCGGCTCTCTAAGCTGCCATACACCAGTCTCCTCACACCACTTCAGAATGTCAATCAGCCTCCCCTCTGCACGACCTCTCTCCTCACCTGTCTGCCTGTTCTCTGTGTCGGCGTGTCTGCCTCCACTTATGGCCGCGTACATCTGCGTGACTTTCTCTCTCTTGTGTTATTTTCACGGCAGGTTTGGCAAAGCCCATGGGGCTGGTGGAGGGGCCCGGGGGCCTCGGCCAGGGGGGAGCTGCCGCCACTCTGGGAGAGGACAGCCACGACGCAGAGGGGAAGTACGAGGAGTACGGCTACAACGCTCAGCTCAGTGACCGCATCTCCCTGGACAGAAGCATCCCAGACTACAGGCCTAAAAAGTACGCCCACCTCCTCTTTCTCCTTCCATCTTCTCATGCACTTCTAGCTACAGCTCTGCACCTGTGTCCCCCTCTGGCAGGGTTGTATAATGTTAGACAGACTTGCTACTGCAAGGTTTGCCAGTTTAATCCCTGCAGCAGTTGATGCGCTTCATTTACATGATGGCACAAATTGTGTGGGAGGATATTTTGCCAGGAAATTGGCATTTTCATCATTTTCTTTATCCTCATCATTGTCTTCTCTTGGTTTTTACTGGCGTTTTGGTGACTCTCCAGAACGTTTTCTTTGCACAAACCAGAAGCATAGTTGTGGTGCAAGGTGTGTCACAGATGATAAGATGAGCTCTTGTTGAGGATTAGTGGAATGTACTAAAACAAATCTGCACTCAATTCAGGCCAAACATGCAGGGCGAGTTGTGCTTTTAAAGGCTTTTGCCAAACCATGAAGTCACCACCCTGTCTTAGGTTCAATGCCGTTTAACAACACAGATTTCGGAGTCTGAGCCCTGTTATGGAAGTTTTCTAGAAGCTGGTGAAAGGAGAACTCAGGCAGCAGCTGATGTCTTATGCAGTAGAGTTTAATGGAGATTGGATGCATCAAGGAGACCAGAAGGTGGAACAATATGCAAATGCCAACAGAGTAACATGAGTAATTGTCCCCCCCAAGTGTGAAGATGTCTCCCACAGCCGTCCCACAGCCGTCCCATATATCTTCCTCAACTTGCATCACCCATTCCAACAGCACAGCCATGAAAGGCAAGAATTGCTGTCACTCTCTATGTTACATGCAGGTGTTTGCTTCCTATTGGATCGTTAAGCCTAAAGCATGCATTCCTAAATCATTTTGGACAATTGTGTCCTAACGTCTTGCCACTAATGTAATACGAAACGAAGAATTAGAGTTGGTGCCTCTCTGTCTAGGGAATCTGAGTTAGATATGAAAGTCCCTGAACGTAGACACTACAATGTACTGCCAGTTGGCCCTTTATCTATAACCTGACCTTGGGCATTGTGAAAGAGAAGGGGGTATCTGTGGAATTAGACAGACACTATTCTACTAATGGTGTACAGATGTAATGTGTGGGAAATTCCTCAACAAGCCCTCTACTGAGATAGTTGCTCTGCTTACAGGCAACATAAACATCGTCACACGTGTCTACTAGTTAACTTACACTTAACTGTGGTAGTAACACACTCTCTACATGGCTCTGGCAGCACGTAAGGTTAGCCTACACTTAGCTAGTGTGGCTGTATTTCATGCGGAATTTTTTCCGACAGCAAATGTTTGAAAATAATTGAATGTAAAGGCAGAAACATGTCAAACTCAATGGAGCACCTGGCGACACACAGATACGTACATTTGAAAGCAGAGGGATGTTCAGTGTTTTACTGGTTGTGTGACCTCATGTCAACAGACAGGTAATGGTTAGTTTGGAGCTGAAGTATTTTGCTTTGTTAAGCACTATTACTAAGTGTTAAATTACTGTAGGTTTTATTTATAATGTGATTTTGTTATGCAAGTTTATTAAGAGTTTTACACTTTTATTTAAGTATATACTTTAAACTGTTAACAGTTAACGTGTTACATTTCAACTTCTGATTTGGAATTGCAATAAAAAAGCTGCTCTTATCGTCAACCGTTGCGTCTTTAAAGAAGAGGTATCTGTTCTGCCACCCAAATGACACCCAGCCCTAGCAGCAGTGTTGTAAATGGTTGGACATAAAAAGAGTATGGTATAGGTATGCTCCTAATGAGACGTGTTCTACAGATCTTTAGGTCTAGGTTGTCGCTGGATCTTTTAAGTACAATGCTTTCCTCATTCATTTTAATTGAAGTTGCTGCATATTTTATATGGCTTCATTTTTATTCAAGACTTCTTATGCTAAACATTGAAGCCAGTACCCAGATGATGGGACGTACAGTGTAGAACGTCACATGGATCAAACACTGCCTGACACTGGTTTCCATATGGAACACCAAAATGCAAATGTCATCCTTGTAAATTTAATGGCTGCCAGTGGTGCACATTCCTGAACACCTGGAGCTTTATGACATTCAATTTGCAGCGGCTGCCCTCAGTTTCCCAGCGGAGAGAAGTGCACGGTGAATACCTTTTGTGTCCTGCTTAATAACACATTTTAAATTAGTGCATTCATGTCATGTTTGACATTATTTTGCAATGGTTTGCTTAATTATGTAAACATTAACATTTTCAGTGACTGTGGTGGAATCTGTTTGTGACCCCACTGGTGTTCAGCGGAGCGGCTCTTGTAACCCAGCATCCCTGATGAAATGTGCATATGTGAAATATGCAAATTCGTCAATATTTTTCTGTTTCTCAGATATTGCTCCACCTCTGCGCCTCCTCATTAGGGAGAATCTCAGGGGGCCGCGAAGACCTGCGGGTAGTCGATCACGTGACCTGTGAGAAATGTTATGTTAAATTAAATGGGAAATGTTATAAATAATCCAATAGATATACTTTCGGAATTAATCATTTAATTTGGTGTTTTTATCTTTTTACTACTCTCACATTAAGCCGCCCTGTTTATCATCTCATACGTCTCCAGTTTGGAAATTCTGTAACTGTTGGCTTATCTAATATTAAGGGCATCCTTACTGTGGTTTTCAGTTAATTATCAATAACTTATAAGGGTGTGTGTAACCCTCATTTCTTTGTGGGTAGTTTTCTGTATTTACTTTGTTTTGTGGCTACTAAGGAGTTTATAGTTTGTTTTCAAATAGTCAGTTAGTGCACATAGCAGACTCCACTAAACCTGTTGTATACGTTACTTTCCAACTGCACCAATTTACACTCACAACTACCCCCTGTAACACAATGGCAGGTAAAAAAAATGTAGGTATTTTTTTGGTGATAAGTATAAAAAGGGGAGAGAGATGACATCCAGGTCAGAACCCGACCAGCGCTGCAGGAATCAATCTCAAGTTAGTTTATGACACTGAGAATCATCCATCTTGTCCATCTCTGTCTCCCATGATAAAACACTATGAAAAGGAAAGAAGGCTCCACCACATCATTCAGGGGTTGCAACTCTACCACGCCCCCTCTGGTCATATTTGAGGGTGTCGGTGGGGATGTTTGAGTTGCATCTTGGGAAGAAGAGGATGATACTAAGATACTATTTACCCAAAGCAGTATCTAGTAAAAAAAACTAAACAAATAACATGGCCTTACTCTTCCAGTGTGTTAAATTTGCCCTCTGTGTAGAAGTAGTGTTATGATGGTTCCCTCAACAGTCGCATCCTCACAAACATGCCCTTGTACATCCTGCTTGATACTCTTCATCTTCTTCGTCAGTCTTACAGCCTAACTCCACTTAATCCTTTCTCCTCTCCTCTGTCAACGGCCAAGAGAGGTTCCTGAAGGCTTTAGCTGGGATAACAATTCATTTCACGCAATCTGCTTTGTTCCGATGCTCTTTTTCACGCCCAGAAAAATTTGACATGATTCGGAAGGAGGAAGGCATCTTGAAAGGAGCTTGGTAATTGATAAAGTCAGTGGAGAGAGCGCCTCTGGAATGGAAGGGTTTCAGGAAATTCATTTTTTTAATAGAACACAGTCAATAAAAAATGGGACGCCAGACAAGGGAAGTGAGACTGTTTCTGGTTATTAATAGTGCCGACTATATGTTATGTTACTTACAGTGACACAGGTTGTGTCTAGATACTGCCGACTACATATGTCAAACAGAGGGATTCAGCTCCTTCTTGTTGATCTGTGTCTGTGTTTGGGCATTAATCTATCCTGGGTCAATCTCTGAAAAACACAATGTTTTCTGTGTCCATACAAACAAGCACAAACATTGAGTACAAACAAAACATGTTGTGTCAAACAAGGTAAAGCTTGAATCCATGACAGATATCCAATAGGTACACAATGTGATAAAGACCATTTGTTGTGTTGCTCAATGGAAATCAATACAATGCAAAGCGCAAACATGGTTTTCTTTGCTTTCTTTCTGTTTACAGCAGCGAAGCAGCATTTTTAAGAACAGGAAAGGCATTAAAGCGCTGCTTTTAGCAAAGAGAATTGTCCACAGATAGAAAATGGATGTGTTTACAACCAGCACAACAGAAAGTCTTCTTGTGGCACTGGTGGGGGGTTATAGGTTCTTTCAAAAACGTTGTTAGGCTCGTACGGACCCTGCTGCATTTGCCCAGTGTGCTTGTGTGGAAGCTGTTAATCAGACTCTAGCACTGACAGAAAAACTGGACCGAGAATATCCTTGTAAAAGTGTGTTTCCTTCAAAGTGAACCCCTGTGCAATCAGAACGGTTTTATGATAATAGACATGTGAATTTAGCATGTATTGAAAATGCTATATATCTATATTAAATCTGATCATCAACTGTCAAAGAAGGAATCCCATAAGCAGTCTGTATAAGCAACGTATATGTATAATAGTAACATATCTATGAAAAACAACTCAGTAGCTGAGGCAACATATATGTGTCAGTGTGTGAGTGCAGGGATATGACCTGATCATGTCAGTTCCCCTTCAAAGTCTACCAAAGAACATTGTTAACAAATGCCCTCATAATATAAACTCAGTAATGACTAACAAGAGTACAAACTTCCTTTTTATCCTGTCTCTTCCTGCTCATTGTTATTCATAAACAAAGGTTTGAGTTACACTGTCTCACAATCAGTTATTTAACATAAATCAACACATACTGAATGGTGCAGTGAAGTCTGGCATCACAGTTACCAACATGATAACAGCTGTTGGATAGTTTGTAAAACTCGAAGCAGATCAGAATGTCTGAATATGAAACCAAAATTAACTCTAATAAAATGAATAACAAAGACAAACTATATATAAAACTTGAAGGGCTCTCTGAGGGCACATACTGCCACCAAGTCTAATGCCCTATCTCCCTGTCAAAGCAGCCTTGACTGTGTCGTCCTGCCATATTCTAATCTTATCCTTTCACAGTTTCATAATAACCTCAACAATTTGTACTTTCTTCATTGTAACTTGGTGTTTTGCTCGGCTGCAGCATTGCAAAGCTGCGTGCAGATCTATTCGCAGCATGCTCACTAGGGCTATGGTCCATAACGTTGTTACAGTCCATGCAGACAGTCAGACCTCAGTTTCAGCTGTACTTGTCGTCTGACCGACAGGTGGCAAACAATGCAGTTATCTCTCACATGAGAATTTGTCTTTCACTCTTTAGTTTGTGTGTACCTGTCACTCACAACCTGTTGTGCATGAGTTTTTGTGTGTGTACTGTATGTGCACCCCCTGCTATCACCATAGCTTGAATTCATTCTGTGGGAAACGCTGGATTCATAGCAAAAGTTGATGAGTTTTTTTTGTGACCCATACTGCATCCTTCCACCAAGTTTCATGGTGATCTGTCCAGTCAGTATTTGGTAATCCTGCTAAGAGATAAAACGAAAACATAACCTCCTCGGTGAAGGTTAGATTATTTACTCCATCATCACCACCGCCCTGATCTTTATTGCCATATTTTGTCAGAAATGTATAAATGTAAGTAGTAAATGCAAAGTTCTCTCACTCCCTCATCATCAGGGTCTTTCTGCAGGCCTCTGTTCAGCTCTCAGGTTGATATTTGCTCACAAACCGAGTGGAGCAGGCAGCCTTACGAGGCACTTTCCGGGGTGTTGACTATGCTAATGTTGAAATCTCATGAACGTGCTCCTCCTCATGAACAGGCTGAAACAAGCCCTTTACATACGTCTGTGCGGCAAAGAGAGTTTTGTGAATCCGACTTGGACACACACGGGATAGAGGTTAAAGGATATGAAAATATTCTTGCATGAGGCCCAGTGGCAAGTGTCTATCTGCTGTGATCGGCCTCACACAGTATAAAAGACACTTACATTAATGATTTCTAATCCTGATCCTGTAATTGTGTCCTGTGGGAAAGAGGTGTGTGCAGAACTGCTGGAGTGAGGGTAAATGTAAGAAGCAGACACCTCCTGTCCAGTGGCCTTTCCACTGAGCAGGAGTCACTGAGCAGAGAGGACGCTGATGACTACAGGGCAGCAATGTCCACATAGTCTCTACTGAGCCATCAAGTCTGTCCCCTTTCTGCTGCAAAACCAATTCATAATAATCACAGCTGCAATTGTCTCTCACACAAAAAAACCTGTAATCCCCGTTCAGCGCTGGCGAGTCTTTTTTTCCCCTGCCCTTCACTTCTGCAAGCGACATTCTAAGCTAAGATACCGACGGACGTAAGTAGGCTCTGCAATACATTACGGTGACTCTGAGGCTGCCATCGCTGTCCTTGGGCGCCTCAGGTACGATAACAGTTCATTGGGCTGTGGAGAGAAAAAAAACAGTAAAGGCGGACAAGCTGGTGAGATTACGGCTGCCCACAAAACAAACAGAAAAAGATTTTAAAATGCAACGGGTGTCATAAATAGAAAAAAATGCAATTCAAGGCATCAAACCGGCTTCTTCACTCTCCACTTCTCCTCCGGCGAGGAGGATTCTTATTCAATTACCGCTAATCTCACCTCCATCACCATTGTCACTTTGTGGGAGATTTGATTTATATTTTGTCAAAATAGTTGTTAAACCCAAAACTATATTGAACGCTGTGCTTCCCGGAGGACCCTTGGTCTTGTGTTTGTCTGCCTGTGGGAGGGTGATAACCAGAGAGGGAGGCTGAAGAAACAGGCTTAGCTCATCTCCTGAGCGTCTGATATAGCAGAATGGGATCGTAAGGTCTCCGCGGTCCAGGAGCTCCTGCTGCAAATTGTTGCTCTTTTCCAGCGCTGGAGTTTATCTCCTGGACGGTCGGAGAAATGACAAGGCAAACAATTATCTTTTCTGAGAGGAGTGTGCTTGCCGACTGGAAATTTGCTTTGGTGTTGCCTGGCCCGCGCGGGTCATGTGAGGTTAATGTGAAATTTCACAGCGAGTAAGACTGGCAAGCGGGGAAAGGGGGGGAAAAGAAGTCAGAGGGAGCAACCGGGCAGCAGACTGGTGGAGGAGGGAAAAGGGGGAGGAGTGGTCGAAATATATCTTAATCTGCCGCTCTGTTTCTGTCAAAGCTTGTTCCGGGTCAAATTATGAGCACTGGCCAGTGAGCTCAGTCCCATTACAAACAGATGAGTCGATCGCTCATCCTGTTACAGCTTTACAAGGCTTCCCCGCCATGGCAGACAGGTACAAATTTAAGGTTGAGCGATGCCCTAAATTGGATCCAGTAACTAGGGCAATGGAACTACAATTCCACTTTACGATCTCGACACTGAAATCCAGACTCCCACCACATCTCAACTAGAAGTGATGAAGCTGCCTTGCCCCCTCGGACATTTTCAAGATATTACTCAGGTAGTATTCATTAAATACAGCCTCTTCACTAGTCGTATAACCCAACGAGACTGAAATATACGTTGCTTTGTTTTGCCGAGTTGCCATTTTGTGGCTGTGTCTCCTGCAAAGGAGCACAAAAAAATTCCCCTCTCAAACTCACTGCCAGATTTGTATTTATAGACCTGGCAGGGCTGATTGAGAGAGGCAATAGAGAAAGCTGTGAGAGGAAACAAAGGAGCTGCTGAGGGAGAGCATAAATGCACAAGGAAGGACCGGAATGATACAGGAGGGGTTATCAATCAAAACACTTGTGCATTTACTCTTCAGAAGAGAGTGCAGGCTTAGAGTACACTGTAGACAGATGTATGCAGCTCTCTCTCTCTCTCTCTCTCTCTCTCTCTCTCTCTCTCTCTCTCTCTCTATGGTTTAGTTTGCCTTTCGTTGTCTCTGCCGTCAAATGCATGTGGGCTGTGCTAATGGAAGTGATTGATAACTGTGCATGGTATTAAGCCTCACCAGTCTAGAAGAGCAAGTACTGTCATACATGATAGTGCAACATTAAGCAGCAGAACGTCCCTCCTTTGTATGAATAGTTGCCACTATATAGTTTTAGTGCCATGTAAAAAAATGATATAAATAAAGTTGAATGCTTCTCAGTATGTTACCCGCACCTACAGTGTAGCTGCCACTTTATAATCCAGAGCTGTGTCATCACCCGAGGCTGAACTGTGTGTGCTTATTTGCGTGATGTCCACAAAGCAGAGATTCAGGAAAATCTTAAGTTTGCTGATGAAATTTTAAAAGTGAGGATGTGTAGACCTGGATCTCTAAAGACAACTGAATATTTAGACTAAATTTCTATTATTATTATTTGATATCAGCATTGACTTAAAGGAGTCTCATTATAACATAATAAATTGAGGTGGAGGCTAATTGTGGCAATCATTCATATTTTCATACTTATGATGGATCACATGACATTACTGTGATGAACCCACAGATAATCACCCTTGCATTGATTTACGTTTCCCTCTTATCCGCCAGAGCTCCTATATAGCTCCTTTCAGCTCATTGTTTTGGGCCCTAGGTTTGCAGCTGCACTGGTTCACTCTCACTGCTCTCACAGTCTCTGGCTACAGCAGGCAGCTGTGTTCAGTGAACAAAGTGCGTAAAACCCACTGGACACTGTCTGTGCAGCACCGAAAGGAAGACAGACGCAGTTAGTGACAAGCTGGTGAACATAGTGACGCATTAAGCAGCTACAGATCCCACACTCAGGACGTGGTGGAGACCAAAGACAGAGGTAGAAGGAGAGTGAATATTAGACTTACATTCCTCAGGTGGACAAGAACTCAATACCAACAATCTGAAACTGGCCCATTGTTCACTCTTTCATTTCTCAATATATAATAGATGTTTATTAATATGAATAATAATCACATTTCTCAACAATTGAGGCTCTGGACGCTTAAGGAACATCATCATGTTTGCATCACCACTGCAGGTGTAATCTCACAGTGATCAGTTTCTCATTTGTAAGATGTGTAACATTGCACTGAGGGAATGTTTCCAGTTGCCATGGAATCTATTGCAGGCACTGCGTCATGTTTAATTTTTTTTACCCACCCAGAGTTAGGACACTTCAATAAAAAGGGAGAAAGTAAATATGCTGCTTGTTAAAGTTGGAGTTGCTGCAGACACAGTCCAGCTGCATGCTAGTCTCGCTCCGTGTCTGATATGCAACAAACTCTGAATACAATGAGGAAGTAAATCATGATGTGATTTTACATCATCACTGCTATTTCAACATCAACTAGATAGTAGCTAGTTACTATAGCTCTCTACTGTAGCATGAACAATTAATTTGTGTTGGTTTACTATAGGTATGGGCCCACTCCTCCACACAGTAGGTTATGAATAGGACAGAGAGAGAATAGTATCGTACAGTGTGTTAAGTTTTAAATCATATTATGGCAATTTTCATTGAGCAAATAAACAATTAGCATTTTACATTTTTTTTCAATTGGTCAAGAATCCCAGCAGATTTATCAACAAGGTTCAATATACTCTGCTAACAATTCGTCATTTAGTTGTTTCTACATCAACTACGTAGTTGCACATTTTTTTATATTTTCTATTGTGTTTTACCTCGACTCTATATTTATCAACACTGGATCTTAAAGCTGTAACAACATACATTGTTTTTTTATTGACCTTATTAATTGTAAACAACCTATTTCCTCTCAGTCACACATCATAACTTTTTTCATTATCATTCTCAGATAAAGCAATTACATTAGGTTTATTATTGTCGCTATAACTGGCTAACTAACCTTCTGTGAAGACATTTCAAATAAATACACTGAATATTATTGAATAATTATACTACCAATACATTTAAAAGTGAGCTAAACTGAGATTGTAGTCTGTAGAAAACAAGATAATTTTAAAATAGAAAAGTTACTTTAAACATATACAATACTTTAATTCATACAAAATAATCACAATCTAAATTACACTCTTTTTTAAAGTCAGACACATCTTAACAGTCTGGAATTAAACAGTATACGGTATCAGAAAACTTTAATTCATATATTTGTTCATGTAATTGTAGTGCATGAGATGAATATGCAAAGTATAAAATAAATGGAAGGTAAAGTCCATATTTGAAAGCAGAAATCATTTTTAAACTCAAAGGTCTGCTCATGTTGTTGTGATGGGCAACGCACATAATGTATAAAGTGAAGTAAATAAGATGCCATCTGTTGTGGCGTCCAACATAATTGCTCGTCACTCTCTTGCCAATTCTCATTGTTGAAAGGTGAGAACCTGCAAACACATGCCCACTGCGTGCACACACACACACACACACACACACACACAGACACACAGACACACAGACACACACCAGTGGCAGTATGAGTATCAGGCGGGTTTCCAATGGGTGAAGAGAGGATGATGTAACTTTAGCACCACGCTGGGATCCATCTGCTGTGTGGCCGTCCCCCCGCGCCCTGACCCCATAGATGTTGATGACTCAAGCTGACATGGCAGTTCGCAGGGGTATCGGAGCATCAAGCACCAGTAGAGTTCAGATGGCTCACAGCAAGGGTGGGAGAGCAGCTAACATGCTGTCATTAAACTAAACATGTTGAAGGTAGCACTTGCAGACAAGCCTTTTGACTTTGATAAAAACACTGCTTATTCCTGCGTCTGAAAACATGACTTTGCAGTGATGAATAAATGTAGTGATAAATCAGCTGTTTCATACCAAGCCTTTGATTTGTGAAAAGCTAAAGTTATCATTTTCTTTGCTTCGACATGCAGGCACAACACATTATGATATTAGATTCTACATTCGGTCTCTACCTCCCGTGGGCAGTGGGTGTATGCGATGCCACATTTTCATTTGGAAATGTTGGCTGCGATCTGTCAAAATAATGTCCTTTACTCACCACTATTCCTTGCCCCCCGATGGGAAATGTCATGAGGTCAAGGAAAGATGAAGTGATGGAGAATCTGTAAGGAGTTAGGAAAGGAGAACCGCGTTGCAGAGAAAATCCACCTCCACTTTGTCAACTTTATTTATAACAGACAGTACGGTACAGAGACAAACTCTGATCTATGACTACAACTCAAAAAGACTCTCACACTACCACACCTCCTAATAAAGGATGTTTTCAGATTGTACAGAGGGAACATTTGACCATTAGTAACTCATAGGGAATAAACAAAACAAAAAATATTCTAAATAAAAACAAAACAAAAATTGAGAAAAAAAACTGAAAAGTGGAAAAAGTATTATTGGGGGAATTACTTTGCATTTAGCTCTGATGATATTTATGTTTGTATTTAGTTCTGATGATGATATTGTGGACTAAAACGTTAAATGTGCTTGTTGTTCACTGGACAGATGTGACAGAGAATAAAAAAAGAGCTCATGGGAGGATTTACATCAGTTCTGGATCGTGTCATTAGAACAAAACAGCTGTTCTCTTTTTTTTATATTTGCGTTGGTCTGTCCAGGTGCAACTACAAGGTTTTGTGGCTTTAAATTTCACTGCCATAATGAATTGTGGGACAGCATTCTCCCCAAATTATGGTCCAGTTGTTCCTATTCGAAAGGAGATCAGATAGGAACCATGGAAGCTCCTTTCTTTATCTTTTAAAGAATTCAAACAGCTCTTATTAAGACAGCCACTGAAATACTTCTGGGTCATTTCACTCAGCTCGGAGCCTTCTGAAGCAAAATGGACTATTAACCTGTAGTTTTCTTCATTTTGTTGAATAGGTAAGTTTGAGGTCTTTTCTGTATCAGCCGTTATTTGTTATTCAAATTATTCTTGAATTGGATTTTCTAGACTGAATATAAGCTTCACTTGTTGACTCTGTCATGTCTAATAATCTGTGATGGCATGTGAGACTCATACATTGTGACAAATACATATATTCTCCCATCAATTAGCTCTATATCGTGAACGATATTTCCCCCAAATGCAATATGTAATTTCAGCGTCTTTACCTCCGCTCTGCCTCGATGTTCAGCAGACGTCTATAAGAGGTTCACATGATTCAGTGAAGTGAAAATTTGTTTACACTATCGCTGATTTATGTTGATTTGATATGCTAATACAGAATGAGATTACAAGTATTTCATCACAGTCAAAATCTCTTGTAAATAATTCAGCCACAACAGTTATCCTAACCACCTCATTATCCACACACATTTGACTCAGCACTGCTGAATAAGAGATGTGAAAACACGGGGAAACAAAGGCAGGAGTGAGTGAAATGTGTTTGTCAGCTGTTGCGTTCGGCTCCTAATTGGAGCAGCGCGGAAAGATTCATAAGATGCTGGATGTGTGTGTTGTGTGTGTGTGTGTGTGTGTGTGTGTGTGTGCGTGCGCGCTTGCAGTTGCCATAGGAATCAGCTAAGTGCGTCTGTCCAGTCCGTGCCTATTTCTCACTTAAGATGCAGAGTTCTACTGGAAGGGACAGGGTGTGAGACGATCAGCGGCAGAGATTGAGTCAAGTCGTGTGAGTGAGAATCTGCGGATGCACACAAGCGAATTTTCATTTGCATGGTGTTGATCACAGTCCACTGTAATAATTGGGTCAGTGTAAGTGGGGGAACATGAAGGAGGATTCCAGTCACAGACGTGCACGATGGGGGTTACCATGGAGTCCATGTGTGAGGGCGAGAGAGGGAGGCAGAGACTGAGAAAGGAGGTGAGAGAGTGAACAGGTGGAAGAGAAGGAGAAGGAGATGCGCGTGTGTCCTCATGTTTACATGGAACCAAGAGCAGGGGGGTTGTTCATATCCCTGTATATGATTCTAATAATAGCCAGGTTCCTGTGTCGGTGCAGGCCTGACAGACAGACACACTGTCACACTCCTCTCCGCTCTGACTGAGGATGAACCCAGTTTGACTTGTGGCTGCCTTCTGTGTTTTACTGCTCTGCCTCCACCTGAGCATCTGTAAAGGAATGAAGGGTATAACAGAACACATGCGTGACACTTGGCTTCAGTCTGTCCTCTGCAATTCTGGAGTCAAGACCCTTTTCCTTTCAGCTTACTTCGATAGCTATATAACTGCAGCTGTGCATTTAACAGTCAGAGATCAGAGACCTTACAGGCCACACAATCCAGGTTTCTGCTAGAGTACAACAGCTATATACTCAGCTTTCTCACTGTTAGACACTGTCTTTTCTCTTTAATTTAATTTTCTCTTTTAAGTATTGTTATTTTTGTTGATGTGCTCAGTCCCTCACAACATCTACCTTGCTTCTGTCCGTCCTGGGAGAGGGATCCCTAACTTGTGACTCTCCCTGAGGTTTCACAGTTTTTTCACCTCTTTAAAGGGATTTATTTTTGGTACTCTTTTCCTCACCAGCATCAAGGGGTTAAGTACAGAGGATGTTGCACCTTGTAGAGATCGTTAAGCCCTATGAGGCCAATTGTGATTATTGGATCAACAAATCAAATTTGGTTGATTGATTGAATACCAGGATAACACTTATCTAGGTTTTTAAATGTTCCCATTTAAAGACAGCGATACTTCAGAGACTTGATTCCTGCAGGACGAGACAGGAAAGGAGGTAAAAAAGAGGGTCATACATGTTCATGAGACAGATGTGTTACAGTGTGGCTGCTTTCAGACATGTACTGATCCCCCGACACCCTTTTCCAGAGGGGCTATATGTGAGAACGCAAATATACGGATGATTTTTTACCAGGATGTTGGTCACTGGTGATCTGTTTGTTTTCTGACGAGAAGATTCTCATAATTCAGGTTAAAAAAACTAATTTTAACCGTATTAAATTGAGCAGCTGTGGCTCAGGTGGAAGAGTGGGTTGTCCAGGAAACAGAAGGTGGGTGGATTGATGCCCGGCTCATCCAGTCTGGATTCCAAAGTGTCCTTGGGCAAAATACTGATCCCCAAATTGTGAATGAAAGATGGGTGATAGAAAAAGCTCTGCATGTAGAAGCACTGTATGACTGTGTGCGTGAATGGGTGAATGTAACTGTAAAGCACTTAAAGTAGTGGATAAGAATATATAAATACAGCCGAAAAAGTCAGTGTATCACCACTGAATTATATAAGATGATGACAAAATACACAATAGATGCGACTGGGGGTGACTCATTCATTAACCTGTCAAACTCCACATTCTCCCCCTGACTCTTGGAGGAATGTGCTTTTTGCTCAACAAATGGTTTCAGTAGTGCAGCTTCCCAGCAGCAGCACTGACACCAGTCACAGTGTGGTACAGAACATCCTCGTCTGAGAGCCGCTGCTTCACCATCAAATGGAACTGAACTGAAAAGAAATCTAGAAGAGTGCTATTTTTTGCCATACTGGCTTGATATGCTGAGGGGGAAAAAAAAAATCGAGGGATACGTATCTTTGTTTCATGAGAATACACTGGAAACAACACGCAGTTTTTAACAGGTAAAAGCATCTTAAACTCCACACATCCATCTGATAATCCTTCCAATGTGAATATTCAGGGTTTTTCAAAAAGGTGTAACCAATCCCAATGATTAGCTCTGCATCCAGTTTACTGAGCCAGTCTCAGAGCTCTGCTACTGCACATGCTCAGTGGTACGCTTTAATGCGGACGGAGCCGTCGTTAATGTTATTAGCTACGCTTGTGTTTTTCCTGCGAAGATGAGTCAAAATGTCTGCAGGGAGAAAAGTTTATGCTGTTGCTGTCAAAAGTGGGTTGAGGGTGACGCAGAGGTGCGTGTGTAGATATCAAAGTGCTGTTATTGAAGGGTGTCCTGGGGTCTGTTAAGGGGGTTTCAATAAATGGTGTCAGGGAGCACTGCAGCAACACTGTGAATATCTTTATTTGACTATGTTTTCAAATCTTCAGGTCTCACATCTGTCAGGGGCTCTCTTTGGCTCTACATGTTGGAAAATAGCATTATATGCTCCTTGTTGAGAGTTAGATATGAGGATCAATACAATTCTCCTTTCTGTGAGACAAGAGGGAAGCTACAGTGGTTTAGGCTACGTCGTTGTTTTACAAATTTATTTTTCCCCCTGTTCATTAATTGTTGTTTGTATGTTTAATCATTTATGTGCTTTTACTTGATACACCTGTGTCTTCAGACTCTTTTCATTCTATTCATTTGTACTTTTGTGCCGTACATGTGCTATGTGTTTTCACATGTCTTACAATATTGTCATTGGTTTGTTAATTATTAACGCATCAGCAAGTGTTGGCTCTTATCACCAAAAACTGTCTTTTCACCTTTGGGGGCTCCCTATATATGTTAAGCATCGCTTTTTCATCCTGAGTTATTTGTTTTATTTTTCATTTTTCATTTTTGTGTCTGCCATATGTTAAAAACGTCATCAACCACTGACTAAATCTGGCATATTTACATGTTGGACTTAAGCATGCCTGTTAATGCATGTAGATATAAACAGCCAAGAGAAGAGAGTAAGGCTCAGTGTTTCCTGTGGTTTCCAGTATTGTTGCAAAGCTAAGCTACTGTCTCATGACTCTACCGACAGACATGAAGGGGGTCAGAAGCAAACAGCCTTATCTAATATGTGTCAGGTATTGATCAAATGATCAAACTGTTTCTGTGTTTTTCTCATGGGATGATATGCTAATGACGAAGTCCTGGTATATTTCTGCACTGTCTGATAATCGTGCATGTATCTTGACAGGTGCAAGCAGCTGACATACGCAGAGGACCTTCCTCAGATCTCTGTAGTCTTCATCTTCGTGAACGAGGCGCTGTCGGTGATCCTGCGATCTGTCCACAGCGTGGTCAACCACACACCAGCACACATGCTCAAGGAGATCATCCTGGTGGACGACAACAGCGACAGTGGTAAGACATTTTACAGCCTTTTCATTTGAATCGGGTGAAAAATAAGAGACTCACCACTCAACCACTCTCTAACCCCTGGTCTCTTGCTGTATATGCTCTGCTGGACATGACTTTATAGTGGTGAGTAGGATCTTTCACGCCTCTGTGGAGGTTTGACCCAGTATCTGATCTCATCCTATTTCTCCCACGTTTAATTGTTTCTCTTCCCTCAGAGTAAATCTCCAAGCGAGCCTGCAGGTTATCATTGTCTAATGCTGAAAGTTTGCTTAAACAGCTCAGACAGTCTCTCCATTTATCATGTTTCCCCTCCCTGGTGGAACCTGAATGAAGGCGTCATGCATAGATGAGCGAGTGTGATGTTTTTGGACTCCTGCCACAGTCGTCCGTCTTTTTATATTATAGTTTTTGCATATTTTGTGTGTGTGTGTGTGTGTGTGTGTGTGTGTGTGTGTGTGTGTGTGTGTGTGTGTGTGTGTGTGTGTGTGTGTGTGTGTGTGTGTGTGTGTGTGTGTGTGTGTGTGTGTGTGTGCGTAGGTGTGTGTGTTTGGCTTGTGAGTAACAGCTGAAGGGATTGAGAACCCCTGAGGGTGGACTCTTGAAGACCAGGTTTTAAAATAGCTTTAACAAAGGAGGGATGAGAAGGGAGGGGATTTGTCTCATCCCTTTCTAAAACTGCTGTGTACTACGGTCTCCATGGCGATGTGGGCACACGCTTAACTTGCCTGCACCCCGCGACGCCCACAGCAGCTGAAGGTGCCCGGCTCCGCATCCCAAAAGCTCCCCTGTTCGGAGAGGGAGGGACAGTGAACTAGATTTCAGACGACACTTGGCCCTCCTTTACTTGGCACTGAATAATGGGCCTGCCTCCCTCAGGCTGGCAGAGGAAGAGGGTGCATAAATAACATACTGAGAGAAGGCCGGGAAGGACTCACCACTGGCACACATTCCCTGCTGAGGCTCTAACTGCCGACCATTAGACAGGGACCTGTTAAAAGCCTGTGAGCATGCAAAAAATGAAAGACAACCCCTCCTCTCATTATGTCATTAAGTCAGTCTGCCACACACGTTTTTACTAGGGTTGTCCCTCAATAGATTTGTTAAGGGCAACCCTACTTACTATAAAGGCTGCAGTATTTTCTGAGAGTATTGTTTTAATACTTTACACCATCTTTCCCATAAAATATTATTGCGAGGATGTTTAAGCCTCTGAAACAGCGTTTAGACTGTGAGTACTTGCAACAGCTCTGAGTAAAAGTAGGTTTTAAATATTTTTTTTTATTAACAAATAAACAGATAAGAGGTTCCTCTTCGTTAGATTTACCATGTGACTCTGCAGCTCCCCTCAGCTCTGTTGAATATTTTAGCATCTTTCAGTTTTGGTTGAGCCTGCAACTTTACAGCACTCATCAGACTTGTTGCTGTGCCATTTGAATACTGTGCTCAGAATTTGGTGGAGACCAAAACAGAGATAAAAGGAAGATGAATATTTAGCTATTTTCAGACATGCACTTAAGTCTGGATATTTTCCTGGAATGTTCCAGAAGGGCTGTATGTGAGAACGCAAAACACAGGTGATTTCTGAAATGGAATTTAATCCATGATGTCCTGACTCTTGACATTTTGTTGTTGATCCAGACAATTTCCCGCTGTGTTATTTATATGTGAAAGGAAAACTCTGTCGGGACCCACACATATTCCGGAGCTCATTTCTTAAAACGTTTTACGATTTCCATTGATGTCGAAACACAATAAAAACAAATGTGTCTCTGTGTCTGCCAGATCAGTACATAGGCAACTGTCTTTTACCACATTCATCATATCAACTTCCTAAAGGGGATAAGGCGTCGCTGTTGTGTTTACTGTTTGAATGTGTTGCCTCCAGCAGGTTCCCAAAAAAGAAAAGCATAAAAAATAAATAAACTGTGCTGGAAATGTTCAGATAGTTTTGACAATGAGAAACCATCTTTATCAACCCATGACTGTCTGATATCCTGAGATTTAAATCACATACCTGGCAACCCATTCCCACTAATTAAGCCCTGGAGGTTCAGCCAATTTTTCCATGATAACACTTGAGGCGTAGAAACTCATCGTCATCAGAGTTGTTAAATCGAATAAAGTTGCCTCAGCGCAGAAAAGGCGACAAATTGAACGTGATGCAGAGGACGGGTCATGAACATAAAGCTGAACTCATGTTACAGCTCTTGGCACTTCGCTGTAAAGCGTGGCAGACCGGCAGTGAACATTAATGTGCTGGGTGCAGCTCGCTGACATCCCGGTACATGACAACTAGGTGTTGATGTTGTGTGTCCGCTCGCCTTGTGCGTCTTTAATGAAAGGTCAGTTTCAGGTCACGATCTGCACAGACACATCCGTCAGCAGCTCTTACTCCGTGTTTACCCGCAGTGATGATGATTTGTGCAGATGTGTGAGCTGTGTCTCGGCTCTGACATTAGACAATTAACATGCAGGCTGGACAGCTTGACCTTTTCTGGATGGCACATTCTGTCCCGCCTCATTTGAACAAGGCTCAGTGAGATGAGTGCAGGTACAGCCACACTCACTCCTGGCATAATGAATAACTCACAGGAAGCATGTTTGCTCTGTCACTGCCACACATTTCCTTCACCGGGACAGCTGCTGACATTTATTGGTGGCTGTGAGGTTTATTCACAGCACTGGTTCCAGAAGTCTGAACTAAATTCCCATTCCCAGCGATGAGCTTTAGATGTGCGACGACTCCGGCTCACTGTTGTTCACCATGTAAGCAGCACGGAAAAAGGTTTAATGAGCCCTACAGGATTCAATTCCAGCAAATACCGCCACCAAATTGATAACTTAATGATTCATATAATGAAAACAGGATATAAACTGAGGACCAGCTGAGTGGAGCTTGTAATATTAATTTCAAGTGGAGCTGAATCTCTTTAAACATCGCATACATTAAATCTGATTAAAGAGGGTGTGCTCAGCAGAACGGTGCAGGAAATGGGCCTGACTCACTGTGACACTTTGCCTATACTTCAGCTTTATTTGTCTTCAGTTTAGCTCCGTTTTGTTGGACTTTATATTCAATCAAATGAGCTTCGTCTAGAAAATTAGGGACTTACTGTTCGATTACAAAAAACAAAAGGTAAGTACGAGCTTGTCTTAGTTACAGTCCAGTTGAGACAGTCACACGTTTCCTTATAAAACTTCACACTCAGCATTCAGTCCCTGCCGTAGACTTTTCTGGAGACATCCATGGTTTTAACATGAGTCATAACGCCACCTAGTGTTTCACAACATCAATACTTACACAGACTCAACCGTTTGGTATATCATGACATTAACACTCTCTAATCAAAGAATCTAATTAAAGCCAAACTTACCAGAAAATGAGCACTTGAATGAATGATCAGTGTGAAAAGAACTATCTAAATTGACAGAAACCATCTTTGAGAAATATTAATTTGATGTGTACTTTGACATTTTTAGTTTGGTCCATGTCCCACCCATTAACATGGAGTAGGTAAGGTTTATGACCTATACTGCAGCCAGCCACCAGACGATCAAGGCGCTTTGGCTTCACTTATTAATATCACTAAATAAGGTAATGAAATCACAGTCTATTAGAATGAATATATTAAAAGCAGTGAAGATGGGCCATGAATAGATTTTAATTCAGGTTAGAGAGTGTATCCCTGATGCTTGTTTTCATAATGTATCTTTCAGTGATTCAGAGAAAAAAGCCCGCGTGTGATGCCAGAGCAGAATTTGAAATGGAGTGGATGTAACAGTGTTAAGAGTGGGTTAAGGGTTGAGGAGCCAGAAAAACATGAACCAATTTACCATCGGGCTGTTTCCAATAAATGTGTGAGAGGTGGGTAACCCTACATATTGCCGACATGCCGCTGCACAGATTATTTCTGCAGTGCTCAGGTCCACTGCCAAACCAATGGCTTGTTATTTCTGAGAAACTGTTTTGCCAGTACGGGGGAGTATCATTTTGCATTTGGCGACAGTTTTTCTCAATATTTAATGAACATCACATTACTCATGGTGAGCCACTTTACCCGTTAGGTAACTCCTCTAGTCTGCTTGTGATTGATCAGAGCGATCAATTTCAGATCTGTTCCCGTATCAGTGTCGGAGACAGGTCTATAAATCCACTTCTAGAAGAATGCAGCCTGTGGTTTGTGAAGCAGAAGTAAAACATGTTTTCTTCCTCCAAGACAGAACAAAACACAGCTGACAGGTATTATGATGCTGATCATCCTGACAATCCTGCAGGTTATTTTGAATACGAATATATATCCTGACAGTTGAGCTTTGTAGGTGAATTCCAAGCTTTATCAAGGTTTAAATAATTAAACCATCTGACCTTAACACAGCAAAACGTATACTCTTCCACGTCACCAGAGGAATTCATGGTGCTCGTCATATGCAGTTCACTCTGTATCCATTTTAAATTCATGGCAGTTATTTATCCTCTGCTATGTTGCACTGCCACACTTTAAATTGTATTCCCTGCTCCATAACTCTCCTCCCATGGATTAAGTCCTACATTTTATTTGCTGGGATTAGAGAGAGGCCCCTCACATTTCTACTTCCTAGCAAAGCCTAGTAATTATTACACTCTAATAGCTTTTATCATATTGTCGCTGCAGGGGAGGCTGATGATGAAGGAGTCCCAGCGCACTGGTTTCAAACCTTCAACTGTGCAAATAGAACCGAGGTGCAAAGGTCTTTGGTCCCTCAAAGAAGCTCAATGCCGCTTCTAACAGTGACTGAACCAAACAGGAATTTGGTAAAAACAAACAAAAAAAACAACAACATGAACCTTGATATGTATTAATTATTTTACGTGACATTAGTGCTAAATGCTAACAGCATGCTCATTTGTACCCACTGCTCTGAAATGCTTTTAACCAAAGGGATGAAAGAGAAAAGGTCCAGCTTTGATGAGTTCAGCTCTCTGTGGACGAATAACTAACTAGCCTTTTATTAGACATTCAGTATTTTAAACTTTTTTGTTTAAGCTGTGTTAATATTTTTCTTTTGATTTGTAACTTCTTGTGGGTGGCAGAGGACACCCAACACCAGAGGTGTAAGATGAAATGCTCAGAATCATCACTTTGTATGTATGATATATACATATATATATACTCTGATAAATTCCAAATTCCAAGTCCAAGTGGCTTTTTATGGGGGTCCGATCAGATCCAGAGGGTCATAAGATTAAGATGAGGTCCATGAAATTATTAATGTGGCAGGAGTGAAGAAGAAAAAAAAACATATTGGATAATTGAACCTCGCTGAAGCCGTTTGGTCTCATCCATGTGGGAAATAACTCTGTGGTGGATCTGCTAAATGATATTTGAAACACGACAACTAGGCACTGCCTTTTTATAAGACAAGATCAAATTGCAAATGTAAGCTTATTTGTTTTACAGATTTCCAGAAAAGTCATGGAATGGATTTATAGAAGTTAAAACAGAAATACAAGTACAAGTAGCATACCTAAACAAATGTACTTATCTAAGTAAAGTACCTTAGTAAATGTTCTTTCCACCATTAAAATGAACCACAGCGTGCCTTTGAAGAAGAGGAGGAAAATCACACAGACAAGAGCAGAACATGCAAAGTGCACACAGAAATAATGTATCCAGCTGGAAAGTACATTTAAATATATGTAGTTTTAAACTTTAATTGGAAAAAACAAGTCTACAGATAGAAAAAGACTAAATCCAGGCTTCCATTCTTTAGTTAGTGTCAAAGGCTGACGTCCATTTGGATTGGGGGTCGCTGCTTCCACATGTAGCCACTTTCTCTGCAGCTTCCACTGCTGTATGTTGAGACCTGAAACAATCCTGACAATCCCTCCACTCACCGAGTCCCCTCTGTCACGTCAACGGGGGATTCGATTGCCTTTTTTTTTTTTTAAATTTCACTTCCTGATTTATGTTGCGAGCCAAAGTCAGATGTGGATGCTGTTCAATGTGCCGCAAGCATCCTTATAATTTCTCCCTCAGAAAGTGGAACGCTCAGCAGAAACCCAGAGGAGAAGCTCAAGCAGCCATCTATCCTCCAATGAAACGCACACAGCCATTTGTGCAACTAGCTGTTACAACTTTTTTTCCAGTGGTGACGAATGACATCATATGTGACAGCAGAGGAGCGATGTTACAGCTGCAATGAACACATCAGCAGAGGAGTGCATATACTCAGATGGTGACACTGCGCAGCAACCAGCTGTGCTTTAACCCTTAACTTTATCACTTCCTTGCCATACCACTTTGCAAGGAACAGTAATGTGTTGCTAATGGATGTTATAACACCCATTTGCTTTACAGTTTGTGGGCCAGCTTGTTGGGTGTCATATGGGAGATTTGTTGGCTGGCTGACATCAGTTTGCTTCAGACTGGTCTGATATTCGTGCTTTGGCACCAAATGCACAAGTTCTACATCGCACAGGGCGAGGATATTATTAATAATGGGACTATAAGGATCCTTGGGGAGGGCATTCCTCCACCAAGGAGAATGTCCTATCCATGTCAAAGCAGAGTTTCCCATTAATTATCTAGACTTTGGTGGACTGCCATATTCTAATTTGTCCTGCCACTGTTTCATACATTTTTTACACTTCTTAGAACAACATAAGGGATCGCTAACTCGTTGTATTGCTCTATTGCTGCCGTAACATTTTTAGTCTGTGTACCTGTCACTCAGAATCTGTGGTGATAGAGAGTCACCTTTGTGTGCCTTCACCCTTGCTATCGCCACAAAGTGAATTCATTCTGTGTGAAACACTGCATAGAAAGGAAAAAAGAGTCCTGGATTCGCCCTTTTATTCAGATCTGCACCTAAATTGAATGGGTTCTTCCTTCAGCCATGTCCCATTTCCCCACAACATTTCTTACAAATTAGTTCAGCAGTTTTTTCATAATCCTGCTAATAAGCAAACAAACAAAATAACTTGTTGTGTCATGTAGCAGGATTGCTAACGTACTAATACAATTCAATATATTAAAAATTGTAGAGTGTGTAAACTCTGCAGCTTCAATGGGAGGAAGATACTATAGTGGACCTACTGTTTAAACAATTTTTAAGGTGGTTGCTTGTTTAATATATATTTAAATGTTCTCTATGATGTATTTAATGACTTTTTGCTTTTGCTGTTTTTATATGAAAAGCAATGAGATATTTATTATATGGCCAACACTGGTTCCCCTTTAGTCTGCAATGCTTGAATATAAAAATGTGAAAGTAATCAAACAACATCAAAATGAGCATTTGTTTTCATGACGATCCTGAATCACAAACTGCAAGGCCAAAACCACTCAGCACGAGCCCGGGGTTATCTTGGAAACACTCTATCATTTACTACAGCTGCCTGGTTAATGATCTCGCACAGACATTTGGAAGTTATTTAAAAGAGGGTTCTCTCTTATCTGTCCCCTTTCAGTGGAGCTGAAATTCAACTTGGACCAGTATGTGAACAAACGCTACCCGGGCCTGGTGAAGATTGTGAGGAACAGCAAGCGGGAGGGCCTGATCCGAGCCAGAATACACGGCTGGAACGCCGCCACGGCTCCTGTGGTCGGCTTCTTTGATGCCCATGTCGAGTTCAACACTGGCTGGTAAGAGAAGGTCATGCTTAACAGGGGAAGGTCTCCGCTGTTTCCCTGTCCTCTCTCCCCTTTGCCTTTGTGGTTTGCTTTTTATGTTTTCAGTACAGAGGGATGTCATGTATTATTATTATCGTGGAGATATGAAGTGTAGTCTGCCCTGAGCATTTTGATATACTGCCAGGCCAATTCTAACTACACAGCACTTCTCAGCAGTCTGACCCTCATTATTAGTCAGGCTTTGTCCTTAATAAGCTTTTTTTTTTTCCTCCTGGATTTCATTTTAAACAGTGAGTAATGAGCTTTGGTTCGAGCTGAATAAAACTAAATCCCAATTTAAATGATACTACCTGCCCAACACACACACACACACACTTATGACGAGAGAGAGAGAGAGAGTCAGACACTGAAAGGCAAGAGTGTAATTAAAAAAGGAGCTGAAATGTTGAGCATTTGAACATTATTTACTTGTGGGCTCAGGGCTTATTTTGCGATACGAAATTACTTGTGGGGGTCTCAGTCAAATGTCTGAGCCTGCTGCTCAAGTTTTACCAGTAAACAAGTCATTCAAATAGATGTAATTGGCACATAATTCAAGCCTTTTTCTTGCTGTCGGTGTTTGAGGATGAAGTGTATCTTTTGTTTCCTGGGCGGCGACTGAGAAGACAGGAGGGAGAGCAAGGAGGGATGAAGCAAACAGAGGAGGGATGGAGGAGAAGAGAGGAGAGAAACGTTTTGGTTTCAGATTGTTTACAGCTTCCTAGGATGCAGTTCAGCATTTATTTTGGCCCACTAGAGACTATAGGGATGTGAACAAAAATATTCTAATAATTTAGACCACATGTCTTACAAAATACTTCTTCCTGTGGTCGAGGGGTGGATCCAGGGGCTTGGGCATGGGCATCTTTTTTAAATTTTTTTAAATGAACTAGTCACTTACTAACAAGAAATATGACAATTTGTCAAGAGTTTTTAAAGTAAACAATGTCCTTGAACAACTGTTAGCTTTGCTCTAAGCTATAAAGCTAACAGTAAACTTAACTTAAATGTGCACCCTTCTGAATCAGGAAAGGTGCACATTTAAGTTAAGTTAAAGTTAAACCCCTCTGTTTAAATTGTGGCCCCTTAGAAAATTTGAAAAATCTCGAATCTCCCTCTGTTATGGTCGTAACTCTAGCCAATGATGTATACTTGCCAGTCTGTGTGTGTGTCATCCTTCTTAGAATGTAAAAATCATAAACACTCTCTCGTAGATGAGTCAGCGACCACACACTGTGACTTTGGCAAAGAGGTCATTGCATGTACCTTGATTGTTGCCTCCTGCCAAACAGTTTTAGAGTGTGAACAGGAACTGGAGCCTCTCCTCATGTTTCACTGCATGCTGTAAAAATAGATGCACATTTCTAAGTCACACATCCACCTCGATGCTCTGAGTCACTTCTCGTTTTAGCCCCTCACTATTGCTCCCACTGTACCAGTCGAGGTCTTGCTGACAATTTTCCTTTTCGTTAGTTCACCTTCTGCCATTGTGCAAATTTCACACCTCTCCCTCTACTGTTCCCTCCCCCTACACATACCCGCATAAAACCTCACCCACATCCCTGCTTCCATCTCCCTCCGATAACCTGCTACCTTCGTAGATTTGCTTTCGCACACGCTTTATTTCCACGAGGCAATGAGAAGAGGAGCAGAGTCCCTGTGATTCCTCCCCAAGTTGAAGCTGGGGGATACAGCGATAGAGAAGATGACAGGCACCTTCAAGAAGCTTGTTTGTCTTGCTTGGATTTCTTTGTGTGTGTGAAACAGTGCATGCATTCATTATCTACTGTAGGTGTGCAAACATTCGGAGCTGCACCTTTATTCAGATAGATTCACTTTTGGTATCTACAGTATCTATTCGTTAGAGTGGAAGCAGCTCCCCATCTATCATAATATGATTATTCAGCGTGCCACATACAGTGATAAGTGAGATGGATGCTTCCTGTAGATGTTGTGGTGAGTCTCCCTCACTGACCTTGTACACACCGCCTGCCTGTGCATACTGAAGCAGAGACAATGCTGCCAGCCGTCAGCTGCAGAGCGGCCCTGTTTCACTGTCATGGCGCCCCCCCAGGGGCCCTGTACATTTGCAGCTGAAACGTATTGCTGGTTCGCATTACTGTTAAAGCATAGATAATTGTATCGTACTGTACAGTGCACCTGACAGCTATCCCCCCCCTCCCTTCACACCATGTTGGCTTACGAGGAGTTAAGAAGCGAGCGGTTTCCACCGGAGGAGTAGCGGAATCTGATTTCCACAGCTTAGCTTTTCTTTAATATGAGTATATGAAATTGTTGCCTATCATTAATGTGGTATTGCATCAGCCAAATGTGAGCAATCCATCTCCTCTAAGGCTTTATATCCATCCATCCATCCCTGAGACAGAGGATGTCCATTCAGCCCGGACCCGTTTCCGTCTACATGCTCCGTAAATAAACAGGATTAATGGCAGGAACTGGGAGCGTGTTGTAATTAGGACCCGCTCTACGCCTGGCTTCAGCCACGCGGCTGCAGAAGGGAGGCGCTGGGAAATTGATATTTATTTGTTTTTTGAAGCCCCTACACGGTTGCAGTCTCAGGTTCTAATAACGATTAATGATTAGCCGTGTAGCGGCCGCTCCCTGCTGAGTGTGTGCAGGAGATAAGATTGTCATTGCTGGGAGGCTGTAATGAAATGCATGCCTCCGAAAGCAACACTCTGATAAATGTTGAACGCAATGTGACCTGGTGAGTTAATCTCCGAATAAAACAAACTGTGGGAATTATACAAGTTATAAACAGATAAAACCAACCTCCGCCCCCTGTCATAATGAAATATGCAATATTTGTCACATTTATATTTGATATCAGTTCCTTGGTTAATATCACGGAGCTCTCTCTGCTCGTTACGCCTCGCAGGTGCAGTGGTTTTATATTGCATTACCTTTTAGCGTTATTGAAGCTGGAGGAGATATTTTGCTTCAACAAAAGTAAATGTTGTCTTGTAATGTTGCTCACTGTGTCTGGCTGTGGTTTTGGCTGCAGCCACACTGACGGTTTCACAGTGCACAGTTCAGGCAGATCCCTGAAACCACAGAGAGAAGACAGAGATTAATGCAGCCTCTACATTTGCAGCACATCAACCAAGTCCTGAGCAGTGCATGTAGAAATAGTGTTAGATCTATCATTTTCCAGTTCATGCCTCTGCATCACTTTCTACTTAAAAAAAAAAAAAAGCCCTGACACCATAATGAATATTCAACATTAATATGTCCACACACACGCACACACACACACATGTTGGAGCTGCTCTGCTGAGCAGCCAGGCAGGAGGACTGTGGACGACCTCACAGTCAGAGATTTAATCTGCTTAATGGTTGGAGGCAGTGCCGGCTTAGATTCTGCTTCATGCACACAGAGCAAACACAAATTAACACTATCACAGTTCATTGTAACACTTTGCTGTCTAAATGGATTAAAACCCACAGTGTTATTTGAGCTCTTTTGGAAACGTTGTTATAGAATTAACACTTTATGAGGCTGAACTATTGACTTCTCTGTGTGGTAAAAGCTCAACACTAACCAGTAAAAGCTGTTCTCACCACAAGAATGCATTGTTATAAGTTCCCTTACTGTATCACCCCCACGGACACAAGTAAAGGGTCTCTTGAAAGGCGCAATATAAATTCAGCTATTATTATTATTGATATTATTATATAATCACTATTATTACTATTATCTATACATATGCAACCCCCATATCAAGACTGAATACTGTCAATATGATCACTTACACATATCTAAAAAAAATCACATCCACTACAACAATCTATACTTTTTGCTTTACAAGACATTTTATTAAAACCACAAAAAATAAAACATGTAACATTGGTTATCATGGTTACATCTGTACTGGCTTCATAACCCCCCATTCATACCTCATTTAACTTTAATAGTCGCTATCGTGAGTAACATTCATTGTTACACAGAAGTATCAGACATTGTAATGCAGTAGAAAACAGCCACAGAAAAAAAGAATAATGAAACAGGTAATCAAGATGTTTTCTTAGCCTAAAGTCAAACCTCTTGTTTCTACTGAAGTTCTGAAGAAGCCTAAGAGAGTCCAGAGTGTTAAGTGAGCCTTCATATTTTATGGTAACTCATTCAAAAGATTTATAGATGAACTTGTGCTGTCATATTACCAAATGTAGAGTTAAGAAATATCCAGTTTTACAGAGTTAGAGGAGGAACTGTATGAAAGGACAGCAGATGCTAGCTTTAAATGGCTCCAAGCAAGATTTGCAATAATGGTTGAAAGAAAAATGAAACATAAAGACAGATTTTTAATCTTTAGTTAAACAATTAAAAGGGAACCTGTTTACAGGTCTTGGGAGTGCTGCAGAATGTGTGTACAGCCATTTAAGCTACAAAAGACTGTGTCAAGTGATGTCTCGAGTCAGCTTCTGTTGGGTCTGAAGACTGGGGATGTTGCATTAGATGTGAGTTTATCCGACCATTGCTGCTTGAGGCGAGGAGCTCAAGGATATATTCATGGATTCTATCCTAACACACCTAACTCTGGGGGAAACGCAGGCCCCATGTTTTTACATGGAAGAAAAATGAAAAGATGATATCTCTGATTCTGCTCATTTCATTCCACCAAAAATGTTGCTCTACCCAATGCGCTTCTCTGTGCCTTTGTTTTTCTCACATTTTACATGTAAATCATCGGTGAATGCCACAGTACCAGATTTACATTTTCTCCCTCGCACGTTCTGCTGCTTTAAGTCTGATGCGGAATTAAAGCAGGTCTTATTTTTGGCGCTGAGGGCCCTGATGCCCTTGGGGCATAACTCTGAGTGCCATTAAATCCCATTATCTGATATTTCTCTGCTTCAGAATCATTCACAATTCTAGATCCATTAATCTGGGATTTTTAAATACAAAAAATGTAATCTCAAAGAAGAGAGCTGCAGGGTTTTATATCTACGTGTGAAACGTTGCTATGTTGTGAAGTTGATATAAACTGAGATAGTACAGTGATTCTTATCCTGGATTGTGGTAGCCTTTTCTTTTTATATAATTCTGTGAAATGTGCTCACAGGCTAATATGAAACTAGACAAAGGTGCTCGATGTTATAAGAGACAGTGAATAAATCAAACGAGCACCTGCTTCAGTTTGAGACGCTACAAGAAATGAGGCAGTGGAGCCAACAGCAATTGAGGTTGTCAACATCTATTCACAATATTGGATGAGTCATCACTGGAAAGGGGGAAAATCCTATTGTAGTATGGAACCGAGTATGATTTGGATTGATGTGGATGAATAACCCTCTCAGTGTTATGCAGATGAAGTGGTAGGTATATGAAGAGGAATGACACAGAGAGACAGTCGAGACCAGATGTGTCCTAATTTCCAGAGCGTCTCTGTCATATCAGCCTCATGAATCCCTGAGGTGCCGGAGCTGCTGGCTGGCTCAGGGGTGTCACTGGGATCCCAAGGGTGCAGGGAAATGGATGGAGGATGTGCAGGGGTGGAGGCAGAGAAACCTTCTCAAGGTTAGCTATAGTGCAGAGGGAGATTCAGAGACAGCACAACCTCAGCTAACCACGTCGAACTAACCATGCTGGGAACACCGCTACAATAACAACCATGTGGAAGGTTAAAGCAAAGTCTTTATTCCAGCACAGAGAGTATGGATGATTTGATTTTTACAGTCACACATCTCCCACTCCAAACAGATGAAGGTACTCAGTGAATGTGGAAGTTATCCACTCTCATAACCGTAGTGTGGAATTTGTCACAGGCTTTCGGTAAAGGAGGGATGTGAAAGAGCTGTGTAAACACAGATGTATTAGCAGAGCTGCATAAAGCCCCACCATTCGGGCCGTATACTCTATTGGTCACTCATTGTACTGCAGCAAAAAAAAAATAAGTGTACGTAAAGATGGATGACTCATCTCCACTTCTTTGAACCCAGGATATAAACGCTGCCATCTTGCACATTTTTAGCCAGAGTTTGCACCGGAGCGTTCTGGAGATAAGACCCTTTCCATTAATACACTCGGCAAATCATTGGTCGGTCTCAACTGTCAATCAAGACATTTCACCCATGTTTTTCTGGAAAATAACCAGCAACATTCATTGTTATTTATTGTTCCTTGTCCCACCCGTTTACATGGAGGAAGCAGGTTTTACCTATACTATAGACAGCCACATGGGGGTGATCAAGACGCTTTAACTTCACTTTTGGGGAGCTGTAAGGTTGTAAACAGTAAGACGCAGTAGCCACACAGGTGCTAAGCTAACCAGGAAGTGGAAACACTTTTAGGCCTATGCACTCTGCAAGCACTATTGATTGAAATGAAAGTGTGCATATTTTTATATCAGACTCTTGTAATATTTTAGTTGGTGTCCAAGTCTCTTTCAAGGCTCTTCACAGAATAAGGTTGAGACCTGACAATTTTATCGAGAACCCAACTTTGACAATGAGCAAACACTTATCCACAGCAGAGGGAAACATCTTTTGTCTCACAGGAAGAAACCTCCTGAATTGGAGTCAGGTTGGGCGGGCGTCTGTTGTTACAGGCTGGGTTTAAAGGAGAATAGGGGAGAGAAGAGAGACACTTTTATAACCGTTGTAGTTGAGCACAGTTTTAATGACAGACCCATAGGTGTAATAACAGCAGCATGATAACAGCACCAATTATTAATACTAGTAATAATAATCCTACGCAGAATGAGGACAGAGAGGAAAAGTACAGGAGAGAAAGGACACAAAGTTTGATAGAGGACCTGTAGTGTGATATAAATACACAGAGAACGAGAGACAGAAGAGCATCATCACTAGGAAGCCTGCATTCTGAGAGTGAAGTGATGTTTACAGGAGAGACCTATATGTTACCATGGAGCTCGGTCTTTAAGAGCTTTATATACGTAAGGACAGGGATTTTGCAGGATCTCATCGGCGCAGAAGAGTTAATGTGGTAGAAATATAAACTCTTTTTCTAGTTCCTGTCACTACTGGCGCTGTAGTATTTTGGGTATTTGGGACATACTGACAATAAAGAATTACAGCAGTCCAGACTAGAGGTAACAAATGCATGGACTACATTTTTAGCTTCCCTTTGAGACAGGATGTTTCTAATTCTTATAATATTGCACAGGTGGCCTGTATGGAAAACTTTGTTGTGGTGGTTGCTTTCAACATGAATATGAATGTTCACCAGCTATAAAGACTTTTCCCGTGTGACCGTATAGGCATCATTACTCACCAGCTTATGATTATAAACTACCACGTTTGCTTTTCAGGTTTTTTTCCCAGCGCAATTAAGTAATTTAATTAAAATCTTAAACACATAATTAATTCAGGAACATGCAGTGGGAACCAAACACAGCCAGCATGAGACCAGATGCACACTTCAAGCTGCTTTTTCATCTGTAGTGATCCCTGGTTGTTTCAATTTTGCAGGTGAAGACATTTAGCCGATACCAATGGAAATTTGATTATTATACACTCAGTGGTGACTTTATTAGGTACAGCTCTACACTCTAAGGCAATCCAATATATATGTTCTACCATAAAGTCTAGTTTTATGACATTTGCAATATGGTGTTCAAGGTTAACACAGTTACAGACAGTATTTCAAACATATTTTACTTCAATCAATCGATCAATCAATTCAGCTTTATTTACATATCAGCCTTCAAACAAATCAATTGAAGGTACTTCACAGGTGATTAGCAAAGAATAGGACATTGAAAATGTATTAAAAATGAAAATAAAAGACAACAATGAAAGAAAGTAAGGATAATAAAATATGTGTAATCAACACTTAAAGTTTAGTGAAACAAATTAAGATAAGATGAATAACAATGACAGTGGTGTTGCACTGAACTGTATTATATTCAAAAGTCTTTCTAATATTCTTCAATCATGTATGTAGATAGGAAACATAATGATACAAAAACCTTCTTATTATAATATAGTCCAACATTAACCTCAACAATTTTCAAAACCTATACATATATATGTATAGAGAGAGAGAGAGAGAGAGTGAGTAGAATGTATCGCAGAGCAACTCTATTTAATCGCATTAAAATATACAGGTCTACTTAATAGACATCATTTATCTAATGATTGGTATTAGGCATATAGACTGCATATACTGTATAGATGGACATCATGACTACTCCCCAATAGTGAGGCCAAAATATCTTGATCGCCCCCTGGTGGCTGGCTGGCATAAATCCCACCTCACTTATATTAGTGGATGGGACATGGACCAAACTAAAAAGTTAAAGAACACAACATCTTTGTTCAAGTGCTCATATTCCAGTAAGTTTGGTTTTAATTAGTTATTTGATGCTAAAATCGAGGTGAAACGTCATGATTGACAGCTGAGACTGACCGACAATTGCTCGAGCATGTGTATGGGTGGGACCTCACTGCTGTGGCTCCACCCCCTGAGACTCTATCTCCAAATGTTCAAGATGGCACCGCTTGTACCTGGGAAATTTAGCTTAATTTCTGGAAAGTGGGAGAAGTGGAAACATGTTGGCCATCTTTATTTATATGATATGAGGTGTTTGCATGGTTTTAACTGGAGGTTATATTTACCCACTTTTTTCATCCACAGCTTCCATCAACAATGTCACAAATTAAAGAAGAAAACGCTCAAAATAGTTTCTTCAACAGTAACTATGGCTTTGGAGTAAAGAGGGAAAGCACTCGCTGCCTGCGTCTCAGAATTGCAGCTTTAGTTCTTTATAGTACTTTAAGCAGCCACTCTCATGTTATAAATTATGCCTTTTTTAGGTACTACCTCATATTTTAGTGACATCATCCCATATAGTTCCATTTGTATCAGTTTCCTCTATACTCTCTGTTCCCCACCTTCATGTGATAAGTAGTAATTTTGCTTTTGGAAGATAAATGGGTTCACTTCATCACGAGAAGTAGATGGGGAGGAAAGAGGGGGAGGGAGACCGAGGAAGGAATCAGGCGTGAGCGAGAAAGTCAGTGGGTCGGGCGATAGAGAGAAAGTTGTGAGAGTGTGGGAGTATTCTGCAGAGATACATTTATCATTTTATAATTGCAGCCTCCTTTTTAAATTTAGAAGTATATCATGTGAAGAATTGAACACGTTGAGGTTCGCTTTGAAGATATGTTGGAGATCATCTCTCAGCATGATGAAGTTTATACAAATGTAGCCAGAGCCTGCAGTGCTTCAGCTCTGTGCTCTACCATATGGACCGTAGCACCATGTCTCCAAGGCTTCGAATAGCAGAGGGAGCTCCCAGTATGTGGCATCGCCAGGGAACCACTCCAGTAACAAAAAGACACTAGAACCAAAAACCTGGAGTGTTTAATCTTATCAGTAATACGATGCTCCTTGGCGCTGTAGCGTGTGCCTCTTCCGACATAGTAAGAAAACTGCTGAGAGCAGCTGATACTGTAAGAAATGAGAGAAAGGGCTGGTGGATACTTCACATTATGATTGGTGTTGGGGTTTGGCATTGGTTGTGGAAAAGGTGCACGGCGGAAAACATTTATCGACCTTGCATGTTTTATGAAAAGGGGAAATTCAGTTTGTTGTAGTTGTGTGGATTTAAGGTGAGAGGACGGAATGAAGCTCTGCTGGAACAGAACATGTTTCACACTGCTCATACTGTGCTGTTGATCCCATTGGCAATATAGAGACACAGCAGTAGTTTTTTCCATTTAGTGCATCGTTTTCGTTGCTTGGTTACAGGATGAGCATGATGCTCCAAATTTTGGGAATTTCAACAAACCTCATAAAAAGGTCTCTCTGTAATTTGCAACTTAACTCAACTCGAATCATTAAAAAATGAGTCACAAATGCTTCATACAATTTCATTTTAAAATAGTTTTCCAAAGCAAGAGTAAGTGCTGCCCTTGTTGTGGGTCTATTTTCACCATCTTATGCTGGGTTTACAGTAGCACAGTACAGTCGCTCCCATGTTCATTGTAACAAAGTGACAGGTCGCCGTTGCAATAATGTAGCTCACTGATGTGTTTTTAATAGTTGTAGCTCCATGGCACAGATAAATAATATATCAGGTTTTAGCTGCCCAAGCTGAGGTTTATGTTTCTGAAGGGTCATGGTCATTGTTGCGTGTAGGGAAAATTAGTCTACATATTATTTAAAGCTTAAAGATTACGTTTGGATAAGAAATTTGGTTTTCTGCTTCATATAAATTATAAACTCAGTAAGGTTTAGCATCTTTTAACTGTTCAATACAAATTTTCTATCTGTGCAATTCAATGTCTAGAAATCCTGTTACATTATATTCTAATTAAAATGTACATTTTCTTAATTTCATTTTTTTCCTATAATTTCTGTTTATGTTGTATATTTATCTGTTAATTAGTTTTACTGATTTAATTTTGTACTATCCCCTTTCCTGCTCTAACACAGCCAATTAGCCTGCAGTGGGACTGATAAAGGATTATCGTATTGTATCGTATCTTCTCATACACATCAGAAACTGAATGACCCAATTAATTCATGTCTTTAGGTTTGAAGCCAGACACACTGACTGAGACTCTGTGGCAGGAAGTAACTTCCTATAAAACCACATTGTTTTCCTTTTACATTTCTGTGTGTGCATGGTTTTAAATCAACAAGATGCAATAAGCACACCTCCCAAAATGTTGAACTATTTGTTTGAAATAAATCAGTGTTGACAGTTGAAAGGAGACTGGAAATCAACTGCATCCACTGCTGTCAACATATTTATCATCATCCACAATGCTACCTTGTTTATAGCCGGAGTAAATCTATAGGAAATGAACCGCTGGGCTGTGAAGTAAGCGTACTGTCTGAAGCAAAGTCGAATTCTCTCTAACAGCCAGAACACTGCACACTCATCAACATGCTCAAACGGGTTTTAGACATTTATTTAAAAAGGTTAATGCCTTTTAATCTTTTGACACCACTGACCTGGTTAATAGATTGACCGCTCTCAGTAATTAGCGATGATCCTTCTCAACTACCCCCAGAGCTGGTGCTAAATGATTCCTGTACTCAGGCTAAAAAACAAGTTTCATTTGAAATATAACTGTTTTGCTAATTCATTCTAAAGGTGTTTATTCTCAACAGACAGGGCCTGTTCGTCGCCACGCTTTGCCCCAGGATGTTTTGTGAATATGGCCCCTGCTCTCGATTTGATGCGCTCTAAAAGAATATGTGCTGGCCAAGCAGCCCCTGAGCAAAAGCCATGAGATAATGTCTGTGCAGAGGAAGGCTGTTTCACAAACTAACATGCAACCTTTCACACAGAGGATGGAAAAAGAGAGAGAGAGCGTGGATAAAGAAAGCTTCTCTCGGCACCTGATGTGTTTTGCTTTATCAGGTTTTACCTGTTATCACGTCTCTCGGCTGGAAAAGTGTCACATTTTGACATTTCGTTTTCATGAGTAGGAGAGATAAAATATGATACGATGTTATTTGTTGTTGCAGGAAAAATTCATTTTCGCAAAAAGGGATCGGATCCTGCTGGCAATCGTTTTCAGCGTTGAATAAATGCTGATTTGACAGACTGCTTCATGGCGGGAAAACCTGTGTAAATGTTGCAGCAGAGTAAAACTCGAGAAATGTTATGCAGTCATCCAGAGCTGCTCTTGGCATCGTGGAATCTGGATCAACAGTGAATGCCTTTCTTTTTAATGTCTTTTATTTTATTTTTTCCAAGGTGGATTTCCTGCACCATACTTTTTGTCAAAGCACTTTCACGGTTTTCTTTTATTTTACGTTCATATTCAGTTACAATACCTCTTGAGTCACTCATGACCAAATTGTTCTTGTTGCAATATTAGTATTTCAAGCCTCAGAGTTAAAATATTCGCAGCTTTATTCTCCTCTCTCGTTCCTGTTTCACCTTTTGCAGCTTTGCTTTGCAGCTCCTGCGCACTTAAGTTGAAGAGTCTGCACTTAACTTCTCTTAACTTCTTTCTCTTTTCTAAATCCATAGGGCTGAACCTATTCTGACCCGGATGAAGGAGGATCACACCCGCATCATCCTGCCCGCCATAGACAACATCAAGTACAACACGTTTGAGGTGCAGCAGTACGCCAACGCCGCCCACGGCTACAACTGGGGACTGTGGTGCATGTACATCATCCCGCCGCAGGAGTGGCTGGACAAGGGCGATGAGACAGCCCCTATCAGGTGAGGGCCTCGGCTGGTGAACAGCGTTCATTATGGATGAGGATGTTTGATGAAATATGGATAGGCCCCCGGGATATGACTTATTCATGTGTGGAGCCATCAAACTAAGGTGCTCTGTAGTCCAGGGTGCCACCCAAACACACAAATAAAGCCTCCCCACAGAGCGCTGTCTAATTACCATGACTGTGATGACTATCTTCATTTTGATGCAGGATCACAAGGCCACAGTCATGCGTGTGTAATTGTGTGTCGAATATGAGCAGAGCGTTCCATTACACCACTGCTGTTGGGTGGAGAGCTCGGGCTTGTATCATGTTTCCGTATAATTATTGAATTGGTTTTGTCCTTGGTAAAATCATATTGGATTTTAATAGTGTGAGAAGAGCAGGGGAGTAAATGTGCTGCATGGAAATTGTCCTCTATTCCAATCTGTCTGGTCAGGATAAGCCACTGAACTAACTACAGAATCCATGTAGTGAGGTTTAAAGTATTATCTGCGATCATTAAACTCACTGTTAAAGCAGTTCCCTTCACCTCTAACTGTTCTCCTGTGACTGAAACCAATAGATCCACTCTGGAAATGGGGTTAGACCCTCTGGTTACCGTTTATCTGCAATAACATATCTACCTACATGACACTGACTAGATAGATACAAAGAATATTATATAGGAAAAATACTTTCGGTCCTCAAAACTCTAAAAAACAAAACCTTTAAACCTAAACTTTTTAAGCAGTATACTTTTTTAAGCAGAAATACTTTTCTCTCATTCTTCCGTTAATTCCCATCACTACTACTTTTTAAGTCACTGCTAAGCCACGTGATGTTTCATATCAAAACCCGTCCAGAAAGTGGAGAAGGGATTATTTCCTCTGAGCCCCTGGAGTTTTTTAAAAATATGTGCAGAAGGGTTTGAGTCCTTTGACAGAAGCTTAACAGTGTAAAAAACCGAGTGGACATCAGTTATACTGAATTTATGAAGACAACAACAGATTTAACAGTCAATTAAAACATTCAAGAGAAAAGAAGGGATATAGAAGAGAGAGAGAGACCAGGAACATTTGTGCAACCGTCAGCTGTCAGACTGGTTGTTATGATGGAAATAATAATAGTGTTATTAATGAAAGCAGCACCAGTTAATAGCAGTGGTATTATTGTCATAATCATGATAGGTAGTTATAATAATTATAACACTAATAATAACAGTCAAGCAGTGTCAGAGAGAGAGAGAAAGAGAGACCACCCACTATTTCCTTCTAAAATAATGAATGGATAATTCCCTGCAATAGCTGCACGTTTCAGACTTTTGCTTTGTCCAACTTTTCTAATCAGTGTGAATAGTACAAGTCTGGGAGCTACATTTTCAACATGTGGTACATTAAGGGATCTTGAGGCGTGCTGCCCCCCCCCCGGGATCTCCTCTTTGAATGCTCAAATCAGAAACGGTCGGTCCTGCCATAACAATAGGAAAAATCTTAAGTCATTTGACAGAGAAGATTACAATGATTTTGTTGCCAAGGCAGCCAGGCCGAGCCTGCCCGAACATGAAGGAGAGACACAAAGAGAAAACCATAACTGGAAAATGTCTAAAGAAAAATTAGTAAGAGACGGGTAGCTGCAAAAATGGGTGTGCTGTCTTTTATTGATATTCTTCCACATTCAATATCTTTGTCTGGGCTGCAGTCTGGAATAAATAACAGTCAAAGATAAGTTTCAGTGTATGCACATAGCAAATGTGGCCATGCCTATCAAAATGTCCTTCAGCAACACATTGGAGCCGTCTGCCAGGTGCAGGGTTAACTCTGCGAGCTGTCCCTGAGCTCTGATCCCTCTGATGAGATGCATTAATGCATCCGTCTCAGTGGGACGTGCCAGGAAACAAACAGCACTGGGAAAATGTATAAGCAGTGGTGACTGACCTGTGTTGTGGTACGGGCATTTAGAAACTTTTGAAGGACAACGATCAAACATTTCATATATTTCTTTGGATGGAGAAAGTGTATCTGTAGCTGTACGTTTTAATGCTGCAAAGTCAAGGCCAGTGCAGGAGCCAAGAGTTTGAGGTCAAGCAAGAGACAGCATGAAGTAGTTCAACTATTGGTTTTCATCTTTTCCATATTCATGGTGCTACTGGATTACAAATGCAGCTGTGTGCTTTGCCACTGCAATTCAAATGGTATAAAATCTTTAGACCTGAAGATGAAACATCCTTGCAAACTTTTTCTTGCTAGAATATTTTTGCAATTCTAAAAGAAATTATAACCCAACCTAAACTTTTTTACTTGGCCATACAGAGGCTGGATGATGGCCCAAAGATGGCCGGCAGCCCATAGGGAGCTTAAGTGTCAGGACCCGGAGGCCGTTCAGCGTGTGTCTAGGACTCATGGCTAATAAAAAAAATATTACTAAACATTATCAGTCCAGAGGGGTCAGAGGTCAACGACAGCATGGACATATATCAGTGGAGCAGCTGAGATGTGTAGTGACCATGACTTATCTATCTAATAACTCCACAAATCTCTGTCTGTCTGTATGTGGAACGCATATCTGAGGAACCTTATCGGATTCTCACCTGCTATAGGTATTGTAAAGGTCCCAAGAAAGTGCAATGTTGAATTTGGTGCGATTTGGAAATGTGATATGTTTAATTATTAATAAACCTTAGTGCTATAGAGGGCGCTGGGACTCATAAACACGTGACGTTTCCCGAGAACAGCTCGTTCTGGGATCTGCCTTGCAGAGTTGAGTTTCACCAAACTTTGGATAAACAGCTCTTTGTACAGCAGTGGTGGTGCAGCTCGAGGGTTCCGTGGACTGAGCCCTAACCCGAATTACCACAGGCCAAACCACACAGTCCATTTCATACAGGCAGGTTTAGAGCAGACACTGCACCGGACTAGTAAAAGGAAAGACTGTCTATCTGCTATGCTAGACGTGGTTAAGTTAGGGAAGCATACGTTTTGAGATAAATGAGACTTGAAACTTGCCAACAGAGCTGCATCTCACTATCAGCCGAAGGTCTCTGAAATGTTTCAGAGCTTTAAATAAAAAGCAACTTGATAAACTCAAAACAAGGGCAGAAAACAAACAACAACATCAAGGACAAAGCATAAAAAATAAATAAGCATAAAGCTAAAATAGAGTCAAAGTGAGAGCGATCACATTCATGAAGTAGCCAGTGTCGCTCCTCTGACGGTGGATCTGCAGCTGAAAGCCCGATCGCTTTGGGAGCGTCTGCCTGAGGAGCTGCGGCTGAACACCGGCTGATGGGTGTTCAAAAGCTCTGCAGTAATTTCAAGTTGAATCTTTGGAATAGGTAGGAAACTCTGTCTGTTAGTCCTAACCCCACTGGCGAAACTGAACAGATGCTGCAGTCAGAATAGGGTAGATTTGTTTCACTTAAAGCCTCGGCTGATGCATTGTTGCCAAGCTGCAGACATGAAACATACTGACGCTTACTGCCAGAATGTCTTGTAATATTCCAAACCACTATAAGCTAAAACATTCACGCATACCGCTGTGTTTTGGCCGAGGGCAACAACAAATACTGAATTCCAAAGCCCAGTTTCATTAACTTGCTTGGTCCTGCATAACAACGCTTTCATTTCATACAGGACGTCTCATACAGAACAATATTGTGGTGACAGTTTATATTATGGAACTAAATACCCCAGGAAATTGATGTATTATTGATCATCAATGGCTCGACTTGAGATAAAAGACCAGAGAAGAGCCTCCGACACGGCACAACTGCTTTGTGTTTCCCTGTTGACAGTTTGCTGCAAATGGACAGATCGCCTCAAGGGCCAGCTGAAGTGTGTCGGCTGTGTGGATTTCTACTGGAAATCATTCTCCCACTTATTTCCTCAAGCTTGCTGTGCATCAACCGCAGAAGCTCTGTGGCCTGTCGGTGTCTCAGTCTTAAAGCCTCTTCTGGCTGCTTGCACATATTCCACTACAAAGGCGGTGAAAGGGCACAAGGCTGCACAAAGCTCACATTCTGACACTGCAGAGCATTGCTGCCATTTTAGAGATTGGACAAAAAAAAGGAGGTTTTCTAGACCAGCTGCAGAGATTATGGGAGGGACAGAACAGGAAGCCTGAAATTTCCAAACAAAATGACCCAATTCTTACAAGGAAATGGGTGATATAGATGGCTCAAATTCAAAATCGATTTGATCTGTTAATGGCTTAAATGATGGCGATTAAATCACCTTTAGACAAATCTGAGCATCAGATATGAATCTTTTTGTGCAGCACTCTATTCAGTTATTGTTGGGTGTCCTTGAGGGAAATACTTCAATGTAAACATCTTTCCTTGGCAGATACTTGAAGATGTCCCAATTGAGACTGCATTTGAGAACAGATCATGGTGCAAGGAGACCATAAATGAGTGTAATATTCCCCCTCAGAGAAAAAGACATTGAGAAATCTAACACAACTAAAGGTTTTTACCGCACTTTAAATTACAGCTGATGATGCTGGGAGAATAAATCAATAGTTTCATTTGATAATCCACCCACAAGATATTGTGGAATTAGTCAAATGCCTTAAAGAATAAATTCTTACACCAAAAATGTCATTTATATGTCTGAAACTTTCTCTCCTACCAACATCTGGGCTGTCGCACAGTTTTAAATGAGAGGTCACAGAAAAAACAGATGTGTGTTTCAAAGTTTCTACAGCGGTGTCCTCATCTGGGAGAAAAATAAGCAAAGCTAAATGAAAGTCTTAATCTTGCCAAATTGCATCCATGTATCAGATGTTCATACTGCATACTGAAAGTAAATGATCCTGCTGGGGCAAAGTTAAAGGGTGCAACCATCTGTACACTAAAAATAACTAAACCTACTGGCATCAGAGGACAAATCCACTGGAAGATTTCCAGCATCAGTCTGCGATATCTAATGCAAGCCAGACGTTATTTTGTGACAAACGGTTATAATTTCCTTGTGTTGTTTGGGCTGTGTGATGTTTTGTGCACAAAAGGCCAGAACGACGGTGCAGGTGAGGAGAGAGAAGTGACGGAGAGAGAACAATGGATCAGTTTGTCATTTCCACTTACAAAATATTACAAAGAAGCCTCTGGAGACTGTGTCATGTTCCACCCACAACTGATGGCAGGGTCACACAGAGTAGGAAATGAGCTGCACTGCATCAAAATCTACTGAAAGTTCCTGTTTGGGAAATTGGTATGTCTGTCTCTTCTTATTTCTCTCTGTACATAGTTGAACATCGCTGTGATACATCAAATCAGGAATGAAATCATTGCTATTTGATGATTGAAACCAAAAGTAGACCTGTGTCGTATTTAGCGTCTCTATTTTGTGAATTCTTGGAGGAACATCTGGCTGCAATTATTCATGTAATTGGCCTCAGTTAATTGGCTCCAGTGGGGTAATTGCTTTTTCATGCCTTAGTGCCGCAATTGACTTTTTCCCTCCACCAAACATCACCAATACATAACCCATTTAAACGCTATTGCTACCACTGATGTGACGAGGTTACTTCTGCAGCATAATAGCTCATCTTGTGTTGAAAAGCATTGTTACATAATTCAATGTGGTCAGCCAAAGGTTTTTATCTTCATCATCACATGCATCTGTCTTGAGGCGCTGAGTCTGTGCTTCAGTGTTTATGTTGCCAGGAAGCTTTTTTTCTTTCTTTCTTCTTACCAAAGGGAACGTTCAGAAAGGGCTGCGCAAAGTTTGCAGACGAGCGAGGTAGGTCACTTGTCAAGAGAGGAGAAAGGATGGGGTGAGCGGGGCTGAGTATGTGCTGTGTCCGTCTTTTTTATCTGCACAGCCAGTGCAAATAATGGTACTTGAAAGGCTCCCCGACAACAGCTTATAATTTAAACAAGACTGTTTGAGGTTACGTCAGGTAGGACGAGTGTATAAGAGAGCAAGCACGGATAAATGTAAGATACTTTCAGTGTGGAACAGAAGCGATAGAGTAATTAACTACAACACTACAAATTGTTGGACGTCAGAGAAATGAGAACGAGAGAGCACTACACGATTACCTCGAGGAGTGTTAGCATTCAAGATTCAATTGAATTATGATTATTTGACACAATATTGTACAGCAAGAGTATGCTGCTGATGGTCGATGTGTCTGCGACAGATGGTCAGTGTGTTTGAGAGAGAGAGAGAGAGAGAGAGAGAGAGAGAGAGAGAGGCATAGAGGGCGGTCTGTCCTCCTGCCTTTTTGATGCCATTACGTTTCAACTTTTAAAAGTAGCAAATCTGGCAGTTTAGTTATCAACAATAACTATAGGAGGCTCGCCTGCTCACACACATTCTCTACCTGGGCCATCTTGTAGGGGATGGGGGGTGGGGGGTGGCTGAGAGGGGACGCAGAATGACAGTTCATCAGGTGTTTTGGGTATTTTGGTTTCAAGGGGACAGCATCCCCCCCTCATCCCCCTACTAATTGCCTGCTGGTTAAGCTATAACATTGAATCAGTTATCACCAGAAAGCCAAAAGGTCACACAAGCGTTCTCACTGTTTCTTTAAAATGTCCTGACATTATTTTTGACATGACTGGTTGAAGTGGGTTCACGTCACCCTGCATCTCTATTAGTTTGGTAGAGATCCAGGATTTTCAATAATAACTCTCAGGGTTTTTAATGGGTTCTTAACCTAAAAAGCACTTTTCTTGTTGTTTCACACCCTGCATGGCTCAGTGCACCCTTTTAGTACAGTCAATGGATCATAATGCAGCTCCCACTAAAGTGCTTCCCGCTGCCTTGTCTCTCAAACTGAAGTGGAAGATGCACATGTGCCTCTCCGTGTGTGTGTGTGTGTGTGTGTGTGTGTGTGTGTGTGTGTGTGTGTGTGTGTGTGTGTGTGTGTGTGTGTGTGTGTGTGTGTGTGTGTGTGTGTGTGTGTGTGTGTGTGTGTGTGTGTGTGTGTGTGTGTGTGTGCGTGTAATAGTATATGGTGAAGTTACCCTGAGTGTCCTTCTAGAAGGAAGAATAAAACCACTCATTAGTCACTTTAAAGAAAAAAAGCTACAGAGCTAAGTCCTCTGTATGGATGTAATGCTTTTTGAGGGGCTTTGTCCCAGAGCACTTAGGACCTGACAGATAATAGAACTGAGATGCAGCCCTGGGGAGACAGCAGCTAAAGTGGGACCATTTCTTTTAGTAAAGGTGGAAAGTAAGCACTGGCTTTTGTCAAAAAAAGAAAACAACATACTCTCTTGCTCCATCAGATTGACTTGTTTGTATGTTTTAGGTCTTTTTGCTAAAACATTGGGTAAGAAATCTGACATTTACAGAAGCTGAACTAATACAAAAGGTGACGCTCATAATGATGAACACACAAAGAATCGCTGTATCCTTCACCCCTGCAGTTCCCCTCAGTGATATGGAGTATTTTAGCTTCTTGCAGCAAATTGTTTTGGTTTTGTTACCCAAAACTTGACTTTACTTTGTTGTGTTTCACTTCAAATCTCCAGCAACTGTTTTCAGCAAAAAAAAAAGCTCTGATAAACCAACTTTACACTACATGAACTGCACCATACAGTAGGCAGATGATTAGATAACGAACATACTACAACATAGGGACAGTGTTTTGTTATAAAGGCATAGAGGTAATGATGTCTGATCTACTGAGCGGGACACATGGCTTTCATAGTGTTGCTATACAAGCCATCAGCCAGTCAGATTTACCTTTAGCCTCAGTGTATCCTCAGGTTCAGCCTGTATTGGTGATCACAAGATCAAAACATTTGATGAAGCTAAGGTGCACAACTTTAGTTTTGTCCCTGACGTCTGCTGGTGGCCGCTAACACCTGCTAACATCTACTGGTAGTTGGTAACTTAAGTTGAGCAGAAGACCTTCAAACGTACAAGGGACATTCACCATCTTGTCCTATATTTAAAAATTATGCTAATATTGATCCATTACTGCTGGATGGGTAAGTAATTGACTGTCTGCTGAAACCTTTGAAACAAATTCCTAACACAGTTTTCAAGCAGCAGACCTGCGTACATGACATATTTGATGTGTGGTGGATGAGGCAGTCACAGACTGCAGGATGCAGTGCAGTTTCAGACACTTCATTTACAAACCTGATAATTACACGTAATTACAGCATAACAAATGATTTACCAGTTAAAAGTTTCAGTTTTAGTCGGCCTGTCTGCACGAGTGATCACCCACTCGTGCATTGTTTATCTCTCGCTGCCTCTCTTATGTCTTTTATGTGTGTTAGTTAAATGGCATTTAATTGTGCAAGTAATTTAATTAATTTCCATTCCTGCAGGAAGCAACGCAAGAGTCGCCCTATCTGCTTAGAGAAAAAGATCATGAAGGAGGGTTAGTTGACCCATACAGATACTGTAGATCCCCAACATGAATTAAACATGCATCGGTGCACCAGTCTGGCTGGGTTATAAGGCAGGAATATGCTACTTTATCACTGAGCTACAACTTGACATCCTGTAATGGAAGCAGGAGATAGATACATAGAAATCCAGTTCCTCCCGGTGCATTGTCTTTGAATAAAAGGCAGTTCTGTCTCAATTACAGTGGCTGCATTTTAAATTAAACTGGGCTGATGACAACGTCAGATTGTTTTCATTCATGCATCCTTCTAACATTTCAACATTTGTCACTCACAGTGTAGCCACTCTGCTCTCAATAGAAAGCATAAAAGAATATTAAGAAGTTAATAACAACGGCACAGTGTTTCCTCATCATCTCTCCAGCATAGCAGCTCTATCTGAACCTTGTATATACTGTACAGGCCATTCTAAAGCAACTGAAACAGACTAGTCCCTCTATGTTGCACATCAACCACAGTTTCAGCCAAATCAAATTGTATCTCCATTACATGAGATTTCCAGTCTTGATAAGTGGTTAAAAGATGCTTTTAAAAAAAAAAAACATATAACAACTCGGTGCATGGATAAACCCTTGGAACTTTTTATATTAAAACAGCAGCATATCTGGATATTTATATTAAGTTGATGGAACTGATAAATCGTAAGACTGTGCTGTGACACATGAAAGGCTGCAACTAATCCTTGATGTGTTTTCTCATTCTGATTCAGAGAAAACTCATAAAACCCGAGATGCTTTGATTGCATCTGTTTTTTTTAGCGTTCTCTGAGGGTTTATACATGTTTAGTGGCTGAATAATAATATTCAAAAGATACTTTCTCTCTCTGCTCCTGCAGAACTCCAGCTATGATTGGCTGCTCCTTCGTGGTGGACCGGGAGTACTTTGGTGAGATCGGTCTGCTGGATCCGGGAATGGAGGTCTACGGAGGAGAGAACATCGAGCTGGGCATGCGGGTAAGGACCACAGAAAGGATTTAAACCAGAAGGGGATTTTGATAGATATCCTGCAATTTTTCTCTCCTTTTTAAAACCTGAATTAAAACTCACAATGGTGGAATTGCTCAGAGAATTGCTGTCAGAAAAAGTTTTTTAATGAGGCATTCTTTTAAAGCTGGAAGGTTCTGTGTTGCTGTTGTACACCAGGAAGGCCACACATAAAAAACCCGTAATTACAAGTCCCATATTTCAGGGAGTAACATTTAGATGAACAGTCCTGGTTGGGATGATTTGTGAAATCTGTAATCAGACTTTGGAACAGCTTATGATGGAATGTTCTTGTGTTTCCCAGCTGGAGGGCAACAGCTTAACAGACAAAACCCAGGGGCGTAAACAGAAGCCATGATTAAACTTTGCAAAATTTCATAGATGGGATTTGGGGAGAGAAAAATAAAAATCTCCTTAATGCAAAATCTTCTGCAAACCCAAAGGCTCTAAAGCCTGTATACAGAAAATGTAAATCTCTTTTGCTGCTGCTTTGAGTTGAATTTAACGCTTCATGTGAGCGAAGGGGCTTGCTGCAGTACTGGTTAGCGTTTAAATTCAGAAAATGTTTCTCTCTAGCCGAGTGGAACCATTGTGAATCTAAACGCACTCCTTGGGCTTATTGGAATGAGAAATGCTTGAGAGATCCCACTCCTTCATTTAACGACATCCCCCACATCCATTCCAGAATCTCGAGATGGTTTCAACGACACCTCTGAAGTGTCGGCCGCCTTTGAAAAAGCCACTTGAGCGAAGGCCAGAGAAATGGATCTTAGTTTACAGATGGCTGCGGTGCTTTATTGAAGCCAGAGACATTTATAGTTGTTGATGACCATTTCAGAGCCTCCTATTATTCCACATGGAGTGGCTGCTTCCCCTGCACCAATAACATGGGCTTTTCTTGTGCAATCAATAATAATAATGACACTCATAGTGTAGAGTCTCATGTTTTTATCTGATGCTTGTTTTGCCATTATCAAAGAGTCATAACTCAGCATTATGTGTTTTGTGCCAGCCCCCAGTGGCCTCCCCCAAGGTTACAGTGCTTTGTCATTCAGTAGAACTGCTTATATATAGCTAACAAACCATGCAACTGAGTTAGACGAGGTTCGTGGGAGGAGACCAATTCAGCTGCAGCAGCTAAATAAAGTTGGAACAACTCTATTGAGCTTTGTGAAATAGCGTAACAGCGAACTTGTTTTGGTTCCCAATCAAACGTGCTCCTCATCGACGCTTGTGAATATTTACTGTAGCTTTTTGATCCATGAAGTGAAGAGAATCTGCCTCTCCGTCTGCGAACACAATGCCGTCACAAACACAATTACCTCTCCTCCTGTTCGACCTGTCTGTGTGGAAATGAAACACATGCCATGGAGAGGGGGCCATTCAGCACATGCACAAGCTTGAATAGGTCCGCAGTCAACAACCAGCTTCCACCATTCATATAGCGCGGCCGCTAATGGAATGGAGATGGGTTGCTGGTGAGTGGACGAAAATTAGTCCTCTAAGGCTACCGTGGCTCAGGCAGCTCATTGTGGTGCCGGCTGAGGAGTTGCCATTTGGGATAAGCTTGATTGACAAGAACATGTTTAACAATTAGCCGGGGCTGCTCACAATAGCTGAGCCTGCCCGCTACCATCTGACTGCAGGGGGCTGATGAAAGGCTGGGTTCACACAGAAAGGTTATGGCATATTTATTATTTACTGAGAGATGTGGCTTCTATAGCGCTCTCTGGTTAGAAAGGCAGCTGGGATACAAAGAACTGGCCTCTTTTTACGAGCAGAAAGAAGGCTCGGATGTGCAGGGCTGATTATTCGGTGCAGAGGGCTGCGTGTGGTGTTGTTTCCGAGAGGAAAGGAACAGAATGAAACCAGGGGAAGGGAAAATAAATCATAGAACTCGCCGCAGTTTCCTGTTTGTTCAGGTGTGAAATGATTTACAAGGTAGGACTTGTAAATGAAAAGAAATGAACAGATAGGGGATAAAGCTGTGGAGACAAAGACAATGGATATGTAAAAGATGCTCCCAGCGTCATGCAGTGAAGGGTAGATGACTCATGGATTCTTGGTTTGACATCTGCATTGAGTGTGAGCATCAATACCATTGCAAGATAAAATACACCTAAGTGGATGTGTTCTCACTCTTATTGCATCTCCTCTTGCCACACGCAGGAACAGAATCATTTGTAATATCCTCACCATGGTAAATGATTGTAAATGTCATATCTGAGCAAGAACGTCTGGCTTACATGCACACTCCGTGTGCAAACATCGAAAAATGGTTGGAGACAGAAATGATAAATTCTGCTAGAAGTGTCAATATGAGTTTACCTCGTAATGTGTCTCCAACCCCTCCTGCTTTGCTGAGTCTTTGCTGATATAGCATCTCAGGAGGCCGAGACATTAGCTTTCATTCCAATGTTCCTGTGGGCACTGGTATTATACTGTGAAGACTCACTCCGCAAATATAATACTACATCAAATCTATCAGGGGTCATCCCTGCAGCTGCTGCTCTTCCCACTGAGACCTGATGTGGAGAGAGGCCTTTCTGTACATAAAATACAATACTGTTAAAACTTGATCACTCTGTATAGAGCAGGGTAAAATCATTTGAATCTCTGATGTCTGTGCATTGGTGTGTAATTATAAACTGGTTCGACTGATTGTACTTTTACAATATATTATACTATATATTTTTCTTGAGGTTGTCAAAGGCTATTTTTATATTATACATATATTGTTTGCCTATGCAGGGCGAAATGCAAGAAAAACATTAATGATCATTGATTTGAACCATTTTATTTACGTAATTAAATATGAAGTAAATGCAAATATTGTTCCAGATTTAAATTAGTTATACTATGCAACTAACAAACTCGTCCTGTCAATTCTTTCATCAGAAAACTGATAATTAATTAAACAATCTTGTGTCTTACTTGAATGTTTTACTTCAGCATGATAATTGTGTTGATTCCCGGTATGCTTTCTTTTTCCAGGAGGTAAACAAAAATCGACCCACTCATTTGTATGTTGCATCATGACTGTGGCGGAAATAAAACATTAATTGGACCAGATTAAAGTATTCAAATTAATATGCAAAACCAGTATTAATTCTGACACGCTCTATAAGTAACCTATCAACACACTGCAGCATGTGGTCTGGCCAAACTGTGCAGCTGCGGTTGTAGTACTCAACGGCCTCGGGGGCAGTGAGCCCACGAGGGAAAAACATATATCAGTCAGTCAGCACCTGCACCATTAGAGCAAGCTTAACGTCTTCACACAGTCGTGGGGCGAGTTTGTAACGCTGTTTAAAGTTGGGATGTTTCCATTCTGAGGTGGAGGATGGCGAGAGCCTTTGTCTGTGGCAGAGTCAGAGCGGGAGGCTATGACTCTTCCCTGGAAGCACATACAGAGTACAGACCTGGTAAATCATGCACTCAGAAAGGTATAAAGATGTTTGTGCCACTGCAGCAACAGATTTTTTATAAAGGCCTGAAGATGTTTATCTCACCCTTTATCCACAAGAAGCCTAATAACCTACAGTCGATAATCACAGATAAAAACATGAATCATGACATTAAGTCCTGTCTGTTCCCTTTAATCCGACTTTAGTACGTATTTTACTTTGGCACAACTTTCAGTGATGTGCACTGATTCAGGTTAATAAACATTGAGCCAAAACACGATGGGAACCTCATTTCTGCCGAGAAAAAAAAACATCTAATCTGAGTCTACATGGTTTCACCCACACACTATGTGCTCACTTAAGCATCAGGAAATTATCCAAACTGCTTTATGAAACCTGTCTCATTGCCATAACACTTCAATCACTCAGTCAGAGAAACTCTGTGATCTCACAGGGTGGCCGGCTTGTCTCGATGACATTTATTAAACTCACTCAGAACTCCCGTCACAAGTAATGAATCAAATAATGATTCTGTTATTTATTTCCCTTTGAAGTCGTGTCTCAATAACCACCTGGGTTTGGCCGCGAGGCATCTGGTCGTGATCTCTCTGTACTGAGGAGAATTGAGCTAATTAAACTCCAGCAATACCAGCAGCGAGACAGGAGTGGGACATAATTACACTTCACGCCGTCCCCTTTGTATTCCAAGCAGAGTTATTGTGGTATAATGGCATTTTACAGCACAACAGTTCAGTATATCTACAGTTTCGGGTAAAAATTATACGTGAGGGAAAGATGAAGCGTCAGGTGAAAGGGGCAGAAGCGCTGTTGTTATTTTAAATGTCCTTTCTAAATAGTGTCTATAAAACTGCTTTGAAGTCATTGAAAGAAATAAACGTGTTAATCCAGAACCTGCCTGAGAAACATCATGGTTTTAAGTTTTTTTCAGTATCAAGCAAATCCAGTGGTATTATCTGTACATCCATGGGGACATTGGAAATATAACTTAATAGAAAAGAAAAAACTTAATCGGCTTCGTTCTAATGGTGCCAATATTCCAAAATTAAACAACTATCGGCTAACTAAACCAGAGGAGATGATTTTTTGACCCCAAGTGTCCTCCCTAGTGGTCATCCATGACCAGACCATCGAACAGGTAGGCTCCTGCTGATATTTGCTCCAGGGTGCAGCAGCAGAGGCTCAGAACCTTTGGTGTGTACCGAGAAGTGCAGCTTCTATCCCATCATGCAGTGCATGGTAGCCTCCTGCTACAGTCTGGTTAACTTGACTGTACAGTCAAAGGCTCAGATCAGCCTACTAACACCAAGCCATGAAAATCCTGGGAGTCTGTCAACATCCAAACCTTCACGCTATTTTCTACTACAATCAGAGAGGGCCCAAATATTCTTCTCAGACACCACCCAGGTCCTCCATCCTTAGGGTGGAGATAAGTAGAGAGCTGTAGTGCGTGAGTCAAAAGCCTTTATAACCACTTAGGCTGAACTATGTGTACGTTCAATCTTTTGAAGTTGTTTTGGTTTGGTTTTATCTGGACATCAGAAGGTATTGTGATGTCCAGGGCAAATTTACCACATCTACATCCCCAAATCCATTGCAATCCCTACTCTAGTACAGTATGTAATTTGGTAACAAAGCACATTTATTTATGGTCAGATACTGTAGATTAGTGTTTACTGTAACTACCTTTGTTGGCTAAGATGCATCAGTTACCAGTCAAGCAGACAATAAACCCAGTCTGCTGCTTGCCTCATCCACTACTTCCACTTTTTTCCAGATGGTAACTTTGCTTCATGAAAAAAAAAAAGCCTCATCTCAGAGATGAGTCAGTGAGCTTTATTTCAGGAAGCACAATAACAGGTGCTGCTTCAAAGCAGCTGGTAGAAAGAGTCTGATGTTTCTTTGTCTGATGTTTCCCAGTTTGTTCTGGGAACAGCTGCCCCACTGATACAAACTTGGACACTTTTAACACAACTGTTTAACCACACAAGCCAATTTGGATTTGTACTATTAGAATATTTCTAACACAGCTATTATAGTCAATTTATACAATATGAGAAATAAGAAAAAGATTTTGTGCTGAAATGAAAATGTTCCTTCAAGTCGAATGAAAGTTCAAGTGCACTCTCTGAAAGTGTGGTCTGTAATTATAGGAATTATTCACCTTCATTCAAGGTTGTGTTTAGATTTTTTGATGACCTGTGCGTAATGACAGTGACTCAGCTGCAGGGAAATGCAAACCCTGAAATAAATATAAATATTAACCAAGAAAAAAGGGTGTTTTGTTATGTTGCGAGCACAAGGTTGTTAGATTCTTCAGATTGCACCTTCGTGAAAGGAAGCAGAATCCTGACAGTACAGCAGGGCTCCACTCTGTCTCTTCCACAGGATCATACAGGGTATAGTTTTGGGGGAGGGGTTGTCTAATGTATTCACCATACAGGAGCAGTCAGATCATGTTGTCCAGTTTTACAGACATTCAACCAATCACGACGAGCGACCGAACCTCAGAACCTCCTACCCGCAGCCCTTCCGCTGTGAGAGCAGTCACCTTGAAAAGGGCAGGGACGTCATTATGTGGCGGCATTAAGCCCCAGCCATCTGTGGGCACCAGCCATTCTGGCAGCTTCAGAATCAGCAGCGTGCCCATGTCCATCAAGCAGCAAATGACAGTGGGCGCTCACCATATGTGAGTCCTCTCCTACAAGCTGAGTCATTCCAAAGATGAGAACTAATCTTAGGCCTCAGAGGAACTCTGATATTACACTTTTTAGCAAATGGAGACAGATAAGCAGAGAGAATTGTTGGTTAAATGCCACAATAAGGAATGCTGTTGCAGTCCAAGGACCAGGCACCATTCACATAACCACAATACAACAATAGCATGGTTTAGAGTTATTTATTGACTTTTGCATAAATAACCACTTTGGAAATGTAATCTTTTAGAGAGCTGTACTCCTGCAGGGGTCATATTTTTTTCAAGCCTGCAGCTGCAAAACGGACCTGTTACCTGCAATTGTCTCCAAGTCAAATCCGGACCTGCACAGACCCGTTAACATATGACCTGCGACGTGACCCATCACACTCATCTAATAGGTCATGTCCTGCATGCCTTCTTGTTTTGGTGATCGAGTTGTGCTCTCGGAAAAGTATCTACATTTTTGCAGCAGCTGTGCTCCTGCAACCCTCATCGTTTCCTCAGCAAGCATGTGCCTAGCTTGCGGCTTTTAACAAGCAGCACAGTTACTGAGAAAGTATTTACCACTGGCTATTTTTGTCTTCATGTGATCCAATTTAATGTTCTAGCAAGTTCGCTGTCGGTAATGACATTTATCTGAGCGGAAGTGAAGGGGTCAAAGGTGTGTCGCAGGCTTTCACAACACAATCTATTCTTGCAGCTGACTATAGGCCTCATATGAGCTGACATTAAATATACTGCACAATCATTTCAATTGCTAATTTTCCAGAAAGAAAGGGACTTTGGTGCCCACCCACTGCCCACCCACGTTTATACAATTTTACCCAAGTTTATATCAGTATATTTTTAAGACCCAGGACTCTATTAGTTGTAGAGAGCTGAGTCTTGGCTCAATGTAAATGTGATTTCAACATGTTTTCAAAATAAGGAACACAAATTAAAAGCTGCTGGGTAAATTCTGGTTCCAGTTTGTTCTCGGGGGAGGATTCTTTGGCAATCTAGGTCCTGACTTGATTCAGAGCTTCATTGATCCCAGTCTTACTTTTCTCTTAACTGCACTTGCTCTCCTAACGTAGACTTAACTACAGCTTCAATCTGTTTGCTCTACCCATCCCCAGTGCATGATTTATTCATCCTCTCACAACACTGTCAAGCTCCAGCATGGGAGGAACCCCCTGCTCTTCATCACTGGAGCAGGCGTAAGGGTTACAGTGGCATTGGATATTGATTGGGCATTTGTCTTTTTCAATGCCTGCATTATTTAGCAGCTGAATCAATCCGTTGAGGCTTAATGGACTCAGGTTTAGTTACTCCATAGTTCATTACTGTACATTCCGGCCTGCATCCGTCTCGGGGAGGAGAGACAAGTGAGAACAGATGCAGCTGTAAAATGTTCTGTGTACACGACTCAGGTATTGTTTCAGACGAATTACTGCAGCGACTGAAGGACTTACAGCTGACATATGGTGCGGTGGAGCAGCTCTCCATATGCTGCGTGTTGTTGTGGAATTGGTATTCAATCAGCTGACATTATAAAACATGTTAATGGTTTTGCATTTATGCATCAGAGCGTTCTACTCATATATAATCCAAGACCTACCGTGTCTTGTTGTTAGCTCAGGTCCTGTTAAAACGGGCTATGTCTGTAATTTACACCTCCACAGATGCACTTTTGGAAAGCGTGTTTTATATATATATATACTCTGTTTAACGATGACATGCTACATAGACGATGACACAACTTCCTGAGCATCCATGTATCTGAGAGAGACGCTGTTTGAGTGTTGCGGGCCAGAGGGATGAGTCATTAGACAGACCTTGTCAGCTTGCCTAGTATCCATGTGAATCATAAACTTCATCATAAACCTCTTTCAGGAGTGACTGCAGATACTCCCACCTTCATCGGAGCACATTTTGACAAGGTAATTAAGAGCACTTCAGATGCGCATTTCACATCCTTCTGCCATTCAACACGAATGCATTCTATGGATAAGCATCAAAAGCTGTCTGTGGGCAGAGTCATCACCAGGAAATACAGTAACAAGCACACATCACACCCATCAGCCCCACGCCCATACATTATGTGACAGTAGTTAATCTGTTCACGTAATTGCATCTGCCTCGCGTCTCACGGCTGAAAACTTGAGATGATCTGACAAGGCCAGAGCATTTGAAGAGTACTAGCACGCGCTGACTCGGCCGCACCAGCAAATCAGCAGGCATATCAAAGGCGAAGGGCAGCAACTTCATGGAATTAGCTTTTGACAGGCGAGCTTAAAAGGGCCTCTGCATCTATCTATCTCTCCATCAGCGTCCTCCATTTTATGGTTGTATGTGGAGGAGAGGCAGGAAAATAAGGCATGAAATGAAACGATGGGCCGCGGGGAGTGGCTCATATGCAGCCTCTCAATGGTGGAGAGTTCCCAACGCTTTGAATCATCACTAATCATCACACAAGACTTGAGAGGACGGGAGGGGAGGAGACTAGCACGTTTCTAGCACGTTTCTGGAGACTGTATAGAATACAATAAAAGGGAAAGACGCTGTTGGCGTGCGCAATGGGCAATGTTATAAGCCCCCCCGCAGGTTGATAACATCACCTTGTTGTGTCATTGGGGTTGTCTTATCATTTCATGATAATCAAAGTTACTTTCTGGACATATGAAATGGATAAATTATGGAGCTTTTTTCCTATCTTTATTCAAGAGCGTGGTCTTTCAGTTTGAGAACATGACTTGTTGAATTTATGTTCAGGTTGTGTATTACTTTTAATCCAAACCCTGCCCTTGCACTCAAATAGCCCCTGTTTCCACTTAAATTTGCTTCTTCTGTGTGCTTGCACTCAGATATATTGTTGCTCGCACAGATTTCCTGTGCTCTAGTTTCAGTTCTTCTCCGCACTCGGGCTGCTTTCTGTGTGCTCGTGAATCGTCTGCTCACAAAAAAATCCAAGAGCGGAGGAGAAATCTGAGAGCAGACGAATCACGAGCGCACAGAAAGCAGCCAGAGTGCGGAGAAGGGCTAAAGCTGGAGCGCAGGAAATCCGTAAATAATTATCATATTATTCAGTAAAGAGGTATTTGAAAGTGGATTACAGCCGTTAAAAAGGCTAACACGGGCTCATTCAGTCAAGTGCATTGAATAAGAGTTGAGGGTCATGCTCTGTGTCTCCTAACACAATGACTCAGTGAGCAAGGTTATATCCTGCTCCAACACACACTGTTCAGCTCCTACATAGCTGTTATGTGTTAATGCTGTGTCCCAATTAGTTGGCTAGTTTCTGTCTTTGTAAAAATGTGAATTTATTATTTATGTCAATTAAAGACCACGGTAAACTGTGGCAGAAACCTGTCAATGCAGCATTTCCTCCTTTGCTGATGGAGGTCAATAAATCATAAATTACTAAATGTGCATTAAACTCTTCACACACCAGTGTGGAGTGGAAGCGCCACCTCGGGAAAAGGATCTGAGATCCTCTTAGAATTCATGAGAAAAAACCAACTGCACCTGAATTAGTGTTTGGAAATTGTCTGATGTCACAGTGGTGTAGTGGAGAGAATTGTGTGAGTGTTTGTCCTACTCATTATAACATTGCCTCTGTTTCTCTGTTGATACACTCACCCCCAACAGCTTGAAAAAATGACTTGCTACCAAGTGATATTCACAGCTTTCAGATCTGGAAATTAGTGTTGGTGTGAATAAACATTGCATAGTGACACGAGAGATGAATCTAAATAAGGGGAAAAAAAGGGCCGTGCCATGCTTGTTTTAATAGATGCTGTCTTCTCTTTGTTTAATAACAGTTTTGTCAGCACAGGACCATTCAACACATCGCAGACACTTCACACTGTGTTCACTGTGCCCCACAAAATCACTTGATACTTGTTTTTAAATTCGTCACGTCTTTCTCTCCATAACAGTAAAAAAAAGAATAAAAGGAGACATAAATATGCGGGGTGGTTTGCCTGCACCCTTAATCAGCATTTCCTTGCATTTCTTTGAAATGGGTTGAACTTCTGGGACAGTATCCTGCAGAAACACATCCCTTGGGTAAAGAAATTGCAGAGCAGAGAACATTTCAATTAAAAACATAGACGTGTGCAAGTCCCCAGATGCAACTAACCTCACTAGACTCATTATCTCTAGAGGATACAGGGAGTGTGTGGATGGCTCCTTTCCAAGTTAACTGTGCGCATTTCAGTGTGAGGTCACGTGACTGGATGTGGCTCAGCCTAACTTTACTCTGAATACTTGAAGTGTTGGTCTTTACAGTCTACTGCCTCTGGAGCCTGGTGACAACACTTCTTCATTAGTTTTTCTTTTGAACATAAAGCTTAGATCAGTTTATGCTAAGAAAGTATCTCATGTGAAATGTTAAATAGGTCACTTGTGGTAACAAATCGTGGCGAAGTGTGAAGGAAATCTGAAGTTTCTTCCATTTAAGCATGTTTCAGCTCACTGTTTTGGTTCACGCCCTGTACTCACTAATGCAAAACAGTTTTCTCCTCTGCGTTTGTGCCTCTCGTTCACACGCAAACTGCATTTTAAGTCTCTAAAACAGAGATCTTCACAAAGGCCTTCCAAAGTGCTGTTTTCCATCTTACTGTTAGTGTTTGGGAAACAATGGTGTCACAAATCACCTTGTGCATGACCACTGTCGATTTGTGTACCGAGCAGGCACTACAAACAACAACAACAATGGCTATATACCAGTTGCGCTATGTTTTGTTGCACTGCTAGGTCTAATTACAACTGTGCCACATCAGTGCATTCACAGGCATCTGCCTCCCCAGTATTACTGGGATTACAATGTCCAGTCTGGTACTTGACGGATCATTGATGTAGACTTTATCGCCACCTGCTGTTCCAGCATACTTCTTTGAGCTTATTTAGTTCTTTTTGTAAAAAGATGGTGTCGACCCTGTAGTGGAGGGGAAATCATCCGTTCTATAAGTATCCTCAGTAGACAAGGCCTCAGTCTCACAGCTTGAATCAGTGTCATTTTCAGATGCAGCCAAAAACCAATGTTCAACCTACTGTTCACTATGTGCTCAGGACCAAACAGAAGATAAATCAAAGTTAGCAAGTATAGTGAACATAGTTTAGCGTTCAGCAGCTAAAGAGCCAGATATTTCTCTCTGGAGTCAGTTGAGAGCAGAGTGAATGTTGGACGCTCATACATGTGGTGAACAGAAACATAACTTCATAGGAATGCTAATATGGCAGCTGTTTACAGACACGTTTCACCATATTAACTTCATAAGATTATAATATGTCAGGGTTGTGTTTACAGATTATTGCACTGCCCCTCAAGTGGCCTGAATGTTGATGAATGCAGATTTAATGTTTTATCATGTGTCATCGGTAGAGAAGGCGTGTGATGTAAGATAATGTAATTGACCTACAGAGGCAACAATATCCATTTCCTTTCACAGTCAGGACATGCAGTCATAGTTTAGTCATAGTTCTGATGTTTGCAATGCAGGTTCAGAATCAATTCTGAATGCAGCAGTCACACTGCGGGATGATCGTCTGCCCTGGTTTTGAAACATCCCAGCCTGTTATTGAATATTTAAATAAGAAGTCATAAGTTGATATACTTATAGCTGCAGTACTTATAATGTTTTTTTAATAGAAAGAAACAGTTGCCTGAAATTTCCATAATCACAAGCTGAAAGGAATACTAAATAAAAGTAGCTGTTAAAAGTAAAGTGTGGATTTATATAAAGTTAATTCCACCAACAGACTAACTAATTATCTTATTCTCCATATGGAGAGAAATAAATGAGAGGAGGAATTTAATGGATTTTTATGATGTTCTGTGAAGAAACTTCTAACAACCTGGTTGAGTGGTATTCAATTGAATGCCGGAGAGGCTGCAACATTTCACTTTGCCTTACAGTATAAGACCTGATATAAGAGCATTGACCTTTTGTTAAAGTGTGAATAGCTTTTAAATGTTTTTTGGGCCATAATTAGTAAAGTACAGATCAATTTATTAAATATTTAGCATTTTTAAAAAGAAGAAAGCGTCATTGGCCACTATGACTGAAATATGCATGTTACAAATGCAGTCATAAGTACAGGACACACATCAGTGTTGCTAGATGTTAAGTAAATGAAGTGATGCTTCTATAGTTCTACAACAAAGACACTGGCATTGATGTCTCATGTGTCTCCAAGACCATGACTCCAAAAAATTTCAATTATTGGATGTGTGATTGTGGAAAGTGAGAAACTGTTACCTAAAGCATTGTTTTTAGAGCAGAACGGCAGATGTCACATACTGTGCATGCAGGTGTGCGAATACAGGACAAGAGAATACAGGAATAATGACATAGTTACAAATAGCACAACCGAAAATTACATTGTTTTTAGTCACTCAAGAAAAATATATGATACTGTTGATACACTTAAATTACTATGAAAGCTTTAAGGTAGAAGATTAAAAACACAGAAACATCCGGACACCGTTTTGTATGTTTGTGTAACTGAAAGCATCAGAAAGCATTCATCTATAAACCCTCTAAATCAATCAGTCCTTCAGCGGACAGTAAAAAAGCTGCAGATAATCTTTCTTTCAGTTATGTTTAAATTAGATCCAGAATGCATCTTCACACCTCATCTGTTTCTGGCCGAGCTGTGAAAAGTGGAGATGAACTCTGGTTGACTCTGGACTATTGCTGCGCTTGTTTTTTGGAAAAACCTGGGGCTCTTGTTTGTTGCTGCAGGATCATTTTCCTCCCTGTCTAACAAATGCATCAGGCTGTCGAGCAAGATGAGGCATAATGCGATGTCTGCATGACCTCAGCACACCCTCTCATCATTTCATCTGGGTTTTAGTTGCTCACTGACCCTTTTCCCATTTTGACCACTGATGAGAAAAAGACTTATTGATACTATTAGTCTTTCAGTTTCACTTTACACTGGTGGCGTTGAAAATGAGGGTTAATTTCCGAGGCCTAAAGTTTTTACTGTAATCCAACAAAAGTGATTTTTAGAAGTTCGAACTGCATCGTAACCAAAAATCCAACCAACAATCTGACATTCACTTCCTGTTGCGTTGGCCAGCTGTTCAGAGGTGAAAGAGTAAGCAGGGTTTGAACTTGTCTCACACACTCCTTGTTTTCATTCCTCACACAGTATCTTTTTCTGTCACTGTTTATTTGTGTGCTTTGATAAATGATAGGGACCAACTGGAATCGCTAGTAAAAGGCGCAGAATTCTGAGCAGTGTTTTCAAAAGGCATCACTATATTCATTTAAAGTAGTAATAATAATAATAATAATAATAACTTTATTTGTACAGCACTTATCTAAACGAGGTAACAAAGTGCTTGTAGACCATTATTATCTACACAGGACCGCTCACACTTCCATTACCTTTGCTGCGTTTCCAGTCAACAGAAGGAAACACAATAATCAGAATAGACTGTAAACATGGACGACATGACTGCTCCCAAAAAATGATGGTGGCTGGCTGCATTATAGGTCATAAATGTAAACCTTCTCCATGTTAGTTGTCGGGACATGGGCCAAATTAAGAAGTCAAAATACACATTTAAAATATTTTTCTTCTCAAAAATAATTTCTTAGGTAGTTCTTGTCATATCATTTTCCTGGAAAGTTAGTTTTTTATTAGTTATTTAATGCTTTAAAAACAGGGAGTAGGGTCATGATTGACAGCTGAGACTGACTCATGATTGGTCGAATGCGTGCATTGGCTGAAACGCCTTCCATCCCCCGATCACTACTGCTCAGAGTGTACCTCCACATGTGAAAGGTCGCAGCGTTCTGTGATGGAGATCTGAAAATACAAGAGGCTGGAACACCAGAGAGTCACAGGGATCTCAGAGTGATGATGGAGAACAGTCAAATGCAAGGATCTTATATAGGAGAACTAAGGCTGTTTGTCTGAGCCAGTTCAGACTGGTTCTGTACTGTAGGTGCAGTTTGAGAGAGGAATCAAAACACAGAAAACTGATTTACATGTTTCCTTTGGAGATAAAGCAGACATAAATTCAGTTCTTTGGAGAGTAAATAAGTAATAAAAGGTCATAAAGGTTTCAGGTCATAAAAGTTCAGATCATAAACAGTTCAGGTCATAAAGGTATTTAGACAGGTCTGCAAAAACTTACTTTTCAACTACAAAATAGGTTTCAACCACACTTAGTTATTTTTCCACTACAGTTCATATCTGGGATTTTTTTGGCTTCATTGCTGGATGGTGGGAGGAAGTAGAGAGTGTGCGGTCTGAACAACTACTGAGAATCATGTGAGGCTGAAGATAGACAGCAGCAGGGAGTGGTTTAGGTGTTGTCTATAATGGAGGAGCACTGGACTCTACTTTAAATGTCACTGTTTAATTAACAGTTCTGACTGGTTAAATAACGTTTCAGTTACCTTAAAAGTAATTGCCTCTGTACGTGCATGCAATTTCATTTCATTCTAATGGGGGCACATTGATGAGGCCTGATTATTATTGTTTAATTATTAATCAGGGTTTTTCTCACCCCATGGTAAAGAAAGAATGTTTATTTTTAACCATGTGAAATTAGCAAATATCATACATCCAAAGCCTCTGAGTGTCCCCATCATAAGCTTCTCCATGCTGCATTTTCCCACCTCATTGATTGTATTGTGTAAAAGGCGTTTATGGAAACCTGTTTAGTGCCGTTAATAGCTTTTATGCTTTTTATGGCTGATGTTTTCTGCAGCCCCGTGGAGCTTCTTACACAAATGGTCCGGCTGCAATTAACTAACTGCATGTACAGAGACAATTAAATTAAATCAGCAATTACATTACCACTACATCACAGTGCTCTGTGTTAAGTGCCTCCTCTTAATGATGCAGGCTCAGATTTTATGAAGGGTCAGTGCCAAATGGACGTCGTCAAAATACAGTCCTGAGTATGCGTGGGTGGGTTTTCACAAGAGGTGGGCATCTTATTTGGTATTTAGATTTGATATTCATATTTTCATAATAATTGAATTTTTAAAGGCACAACCAGTAGCCACCTCTTTTTGTAGCTCTCCATCCTCTGCACCTATTTTGCTTTCAATCGTATTTTAATGATTTTTTAAAATTGAAACATTTTTCAAAGATTAATTTTCCATCCAATCCAGGAAGACAAATGTTTATTTTCTCTGCGTGTGCACCGGCTTTTGTTGGATGCTCTTTTGTGTAAATAAATAATGAAGTCATCTTTTCAGTAAGTCAGTAGTAGCAGATAATCATTTGTCCCGTATGGAACACTGCAGGTTCGTTGGTGTGAGTGATTTTGTTTTTTTAAGGGTAAAAATCTGATGTTTGGTCTTATGTAGTGCGCTAAGGCTTTGACTGAATTCCTAGTTATGAAGATGAAGACTATAGGATAGGGTCAGGAGCAGTATGTAACACACACACACACACACACACACAAACACACACCTGTTTCTGCTTCAAACCATCAGCTTCTCATGTGTTGAAGAAGGTCACATCAGCTGAACCTCAAAGACAGAGCTGACTCTGCAGATGTCTTCCCACAGGTTGTTTGCTGTTACATTAATGGAAGACAGTATTCTGCCATATAGTTTGTTGTTTGTGATTAGATTTCACGACACATCTGCATTTAAATTCATTTATTAATTTGAATTATTTATTGTCTTAGCCTGGATGTTTACACTGGAAGACCTTTACTTTTACCATCAACAATAGAAAATATAATAAAGTTTGACAGTGTCTCAGCCAGGTTCATAAAAATAACCAGGTAAAATATCATCTGCAAAGAGGACGTTTTTTTAAAATTTATTATTATTTTTAATAAGTGCTTTAGCTATTGATAACACTTCATACAATTGCATAAAGGGTTATTCAACTTGGGATTTTTAGGTTATATTAAATCCATCAATACTGCCCGTTTAGTTTTTTCTATCTCTGGATTATTTTAGGTGTGAATGGTTCCCTACAAAATAACAGTTGGATCATGTAGCTTCTAGCCCTTAAATGAAAGAACTTGTTCATGATTGTGAAAGAAGTGGTCAAGGGAATCTGAAAAGGACTTTTCAGTTCTGTGGTGTTCATGCTGTGTTCATGCTTGTTTCCATGTTTCAACACTCCTGTGAACTGATGTTGTTATTGGTGTCTGTCAGAGGAGAAATCTTAATAGACTATACAATACTGTCAACACATCAATTCATCATTACATTTGACCATGTCCCTGCCATCTCAGACGTGATGACTGAGGTTCTAGTTCTACACATGTGAGGTCCTGCAGGCTGCGACAGTCGAATTGCTTCCTATTTATCCACTTTCTTTGATGTGATGTAATCTTAGCATTACACATTGTCCAAACACACAGAATCAGTCACACTGTACTGGACAAATATTGACAAACCAGACAAACTGCTTTAGATAAAACACATTTCGATTTCAGACCGTCATACCGATTCAGAGCTTAGACTGTGTGCAAGGAGCTGCAGGAGCTGCAGGAGCTGCAGGAGCTCAGTTCAGTCAGTCATGCTATCTTTTTTTGTCCTGTGCTGTAGCACCCACAGGAACCAGAACTGATGGATGATATAGCAATAAATCTCTGTTGGAGATTGCCCTTAATTGTTTCTTGCAGTTTACTTAGCATATGATTTACAGCACACCATGTTGGGATAAATGATCAAAACAAAATTATGCTTATTGAGATGATTGCAGCCCCATCGACTGCCACTGGTAACAGCTGGTTCAGTGGTGACAATGAAATCTGTCACCGTTACCATATAATAATTAAAAAAATGAACACATGATCTAACTACTGTATAGCCTGATTGTGTATTTTTAACAATGCATGGACATGCACTGATCAACCACAAAAACAATTGGCTGGGTAATGGTAATGGTAATGGTTACTGGTTTTGTTGTTGTGACTGATGAGAAATAATGTCTTTCTTTCATTACTGACAAAACGCTTGTTTAGCTTCTGCCACTGCATGGAGCCTGATGTGGTGCAGAGAAACAGCAGCCTGTTTCACAAGCTTAGTTAGCTATTAGGTTTCTGACCTTCTGGAAATGGTGGTTTAGGAAATATTGATCTTTAATTTGCTTTTAGTGCCGGGCTAACTGCTAACTGCAATTACACACATACACGTTTTCAATTATCCATGAGTGCTCTGTGCACATATCCACAAGCACTTAACTCACATAGATATAGATACACACACACACACACACACACACACACACACACACACACACACACACACACACACACACACACACACACACACACACACACACACACACACACACACACACACCTGTTTCAGTCATGTCACCATTATTTAAGAGGATATTACATTGATGTGTTCATTTCCTGGAGACTCCAACCTTAACCATAACTACAACATGTGTTTAACACTTACACTGATATTTAAAGCTTTATGGTATGGAGAATAAAAGGAATAACCCCGCACACACACAACCAACAATGACGAAATAACTACTTTCGGTATTTTACCCACACCCACATAAAAGCCACAACTATAGCACCTATTGTCAAAAAGCAGAATGAGTCACGAGGAGCAGTAAAGCAGGTAAAGCCTACTCCAAAGTAGTTATGGATTTTTTTTTAGGCCAAGGTCACTGTGGATCATGAGCAGAGAAGATGAGGGGTCAGGCAGTCAGCGGAGGTATTTAAGTTCAGGTCAGGCCCTGGTCAACTACTCCATCACTGACATAGATGAGATAGTAAAGGGTTTTCAGAGAAAGAGAAAATAACAGGGGACTGACGCCGCAAATGCCTTTTTTATTGTACAATTTAAAAACTAATTTCCCTACACCTGTGAGCATGTAGTTTCTGTAATTGTAATAAATAGGACTTGTGTTTGATACTGTTTTATTTCCATGAACAATGCACACTTGGCCATGTAGCTCAAGGTTTATTGATTCAAACATCTTTCTTAAACACAGGAGCCCAATTAATTCAGCTTAGATTTTTTTTTTTGCAATCTTACCAAATGCCCAGTCTGCCTGACCACAGAACAGAGCAAGCCTGAATCAACGCTAGTCTAATATTATTGCAACAAATATTAGTCTAGTTTAATAATAATATGCATTTCATTAATTTTAGTGCAATCCAAAAAAGAATTTCAGAACATAAAACAATACACTCAGTTTTCAGACATGAACTCCTGAGGATGTCCGCACAATTGGGACATTCTGGCTTCAGTTTACAACCTCACGTCTGCATCGTCATTTTCACATCTCTAAAAAGTTTGCATGCATGGGTCAGAGTTAGCATACAAGTGTGCACATTCTACCGTCAAGTTTGTTTTTATAAATCCCAGTGTTTGGGTGAGTAGTGGCGTACGCATCTTTCAGGCCATGTTTTGTGCGTACGCAACAGTTATAAATGAGGACCCAGAGATTTATAAATAGTTCTGAAACAGACTTTGAATGGAAAGAATGTAGTTTGCTCGTATATATATAAGTTGAGTGTTGTTGGTGTTTATGTGTCTTATTCTTGTGTGCTACAAAGCTGCATTACTGTCCAAAATAAACACATCAACCCTGTGTCCCTGGGTGACTGCTCCATCATTACGATCAGCATGGGCACTCTGATTTATTTTGAGCCAATCCCACATACACCGTGCTCTCATTCACACTCACTCCAGTCCAAAATGCGTACTAAGTCTTTTTTAATACTTCTCAGCTGATTTACATCCTCAGTCTGGAGTAAGAGCAACTGAAAGTGTTATTAAGTCAGAAAGCGTTGAGAATTTTTTTGTTTTGGTCGTGGGATTTGTTCACTGTTACTAAAATAGAGAATATCACAGATCGGGATTAATCTGTTAAAGCTGAACAATTCATTCACTTCTAATGACTTTAATATGATAGTGTAAATACACTTTTATCATCTCACAAAACATAGAAAAGCTTGTAGTGAGTATCTATTAGTTTAACAAAGAAATCATTTATCAGAGGATTTAGAAGGAGACGTGTCCAACTTGGTCCCCAGACTGACTGATAGTACACTGACCGCCCCGACCGACAGCTACAGAGCACTGGTCGCCTGTTAATTCCATTTTTCTCTCTAAGGCCATTAACAAGACATGCCATACAAGCATTAAGACAAAATGAACAGTTTGCGAGATATGCGATACAGACAGACGTTTGTGGATTATGCAGACGTCATTAAATATGCATAGTCAGCTCAGAACAGGCTTCCCCTCTGCTCTGGAACATACAGTAATTGAGAGAATGCTTTTGCAGCAGCCTGGTCCTTTTACACTGTGCAGGGGGCACCATTTTGAGTTCAGAGAGAAGTTACTCGATCAGAACATCTGTTAGGCATCGTGGCAATCATCATTAAGAGACCGTGGGTGGTGGAGGCTCCGCAGTTTGCACCTCTGGAAGGACTTTACCATATGCTGTGGCATTCTGAGGTGTATGTAGCTGCTGAGCCCCTTTCCCACAGCATGTCATAGATTTGCTGCATGTCAGCGGAGGATGTTATTTCAGAGTTTTTACAATTCAAAGCTGAGAAATGATAGTTTTACTACCATGTGACTGCCTGCCACAATTTTTCTTTACCTTGAGTATTTTAGCTGGGTGTCACAACATCCCTCAGCCGACAATCAATCGATGCGTGATGCTTTTCAAGATGACATGTATTTACTGCCTGGCTTTATATATCATTCATCGTGCCATATGTGCGACACTCATGGTATCAGAGATTTCTGGTTGTCAACTCTCCGAGGACTTTCTTTGTATTTATTGGTCATAGGCTCACAGAGAAAATGATGAACTCTTTCTCTTTCTTCAGTAGGAAACAATGGATGGTAACGACTGCATCATTAAGCCTTGGGTCATGTTAAAGACTCACTATTTAGGAGAAGTTGTTGGGGTTAAATTGTGTAAAAGTGTGTGTATAGTTGCAGCGTATGTGTCCATGCAAACATCTTATATTTCTAAGCCTTAAGCAACTGTTAATACACATTAATAACAACACACAATCTACATTTTCTCCCAGTAGTGGCAAGATATGAATATGTGTGTATGCATTCTGCTCCTTAAACCCCTGGACTTGTAAAATATCAGGTTTATTCACTTGATCGCTATTTAATACAATATTTTATATTGTTGAAATAAAAATGAATAGAGTACTATTTGGTGTTAGATAGGAATTACTATTTTAAAGCAGAGCAAAACTGTGAAATGTAAATAAATGAGAATTACCTTCAAATATTCAGGCGTGTTTCTCCTCAAGTGAATGGAGACTGTGTTCAATTGACTTCACATCAAATGCAAGTTTTCATTAAGGAAGAAAAAGTCTCAATATGTCCAGAGAAACGCATTAAGCCAAGCCTGCAGAGTAATCAGTGATGTGTTGTAAAGCTTCATATGTTTTGCTAAAATATGATGTTTTTGTTTTTTGCCGATGGACACACAAAGACGACTGCCTCAGGAGTAAGAAAATAAGGCTTTTCGAAGGCAGCGTTTTTTATATTGGACCTGGGGAGGATTCATTTTCATTTTAAAAATAAAAAAGTGTGGCTGAAGATTTGTGAAGACTCTTTTGTTTGATGATGTTAAAGGTCCCATTCTTTTAGCAAACAATAACGAAACAGTGGAAATCGAGCATCTTCCAGCATTCCTTTTATATTTGTCTGTAATAAAGAAAAGGCTCGGTGATCAACCTCCTGTACAAATTCACATTTAACTGAATCTGTTTCTTGCTGCTGTCTAGGTGTGGCAGTGCGGAGGGAGTATGGAGGTCCTGCCATGTGCCAGAGTGGCCCACATCGAGCGCACCAAGAAGCCCTACAACAATGACATCGATTACTACGCTAAGCGCAATGCCCTGCGCGCGGCTGAGGTGTGGATGGATGAATACAAATCCCATGTCTACATGGCCTGGAACATTCCCATGAATGTAAGTGTTCCTCAATCTCAGGTCGCGTCCTCTCTCAGTCCTCGAGCTCCCTTTGCCCCCTCTCTCCTCCTGTCTTACTTTCTCATTCAGACAAGCAGCCCAGGTCTCCGGAGACACTGGTCAATAGAAATTCCTTGACCTTCACACTGGCGGCGGAGCAAAGGCAGAGTGAGGAAGCGGTGCAGTCTCACTCCCAACAGATGAGAGAGGTTGCGCCAACTGAGGGATAGGAGCCTCATGTCTAATTAGTCTGATTTCATACACATCAGTTAAGCGTAATTGCTTTCAAGGGCCTTTTGAGTTGGGCTGCAAAATAATACAGCTACTTTCACTAATAAATAGTTTAATGTTGATTCCTAATTGCCTCTTCAGCCATGCAGAATGAGATGATTGTCAGTGAAGGACGTCAGTGGAGACCTCACAGCACTGTCCAAAACAACGTGCTGCTGCTCATACCAAACTGCTAATCAGCTGTGCAGCAGTCACACACTGATTTGAAATGCTGCTGCTGCTGCTGCCTGCGTGTTGTCAAAGTTGGCACAAACATCATTACATCAACCCACTAAGTGCATGTCGAAGGTGCCAACTGAGGAAGGTCTCTTTGTGTGTGTGTGTGTGTGTGTGTGTGTGTGTGTGTGTGTGTGTGTGTGTGCGTGCGTGCGTGCGTGCGTGCGTGCGTGCGTGCGTGCGTGCGTGCGTGCGTGCGTGCGTGCGTGCGTGCGTGTGTGTACGTGTGAGTTGAGGTTGCGGGGGGCCATGACAAACTGGCCAATCTAGCCACATCCCTTCCCCTGTGTAATTACAAACACAGTAGCATGGCATGTTATTACCCGAGCTGTCCGGCAGTGCAGAGTTATTTTGTGCACACAGTACCAAGATGTAGCGCCACGATGATTCTATCTAGCTCCCGCTTCCTTCCCCCTCCCTCCCCTGCCCTCCCCTCCCTATCCGCCCATGCACACAATCACGGATTCTTGTTATTGAAGTACCCGCAGAGCGCACAATTACGTTGTTGGGGGAGGCTTGATGATGCACCACATTGGCCGGCACCGAGTCCAAATGCTTAACAACATCTCACACAAAAAATTGAATGCATCTGTTAGCGGTGCTTTGTGGCTGAACGGCTGAACAATTTTCAAGATTTAGTCAAAGTCTTATGTTAAATCTGTTTTCAACACTGAATTAAAAGTGGAAACTCATTCTTCTGACCATTTTATTTCTAACTTAATCCTGGTTATTTGTTTTTCAATGTTTCATATCGACATATCTGACAAATCTGACGTCTAATGATGCAGCATTAGAGCGATGAAACGAGGCTTGCTTGGTTTGAGCTGCCATTTTGAAGGCTCCAGTTTGGCTTTTTTCTCCAGGGCCATCTTGTATTTTTGATATCAGAAGTAACCATATTAGTTGTAGTCTGACTTAGAGAGCTCAACGATACTATACATCCACCTATACCTGCGACCTCGGTGGCATTATCTGTCTATCTATCATTTACTGTATATGGAACCATAATTTACTAGATGAACATCACGCTGTTTTGAAGAAGACTTGTAACAAAAGATGTGACAAAAAAAGTATAATTTTAAAATATTTTTGTTTTACTTTTATAAAGAAGGTAGATGATACAGAAGGATACAGAAGGGGTGGAGGGCAGGTGAGAGAAGGGAAGGAGAGGGGAGTGGGGGGAGTTGCGATGGGGGGATCTAGGAGGTGTTGGCTTGTGAGTGAGGGATTCGGGGGAATCTCCTTCTTTTCCTTATGTTTCTATTTCATTTCTTTCCGCTCCTTCTTCAGACTCTTGATTATTTCTGTCTCATCCTTTGCTTTCTTTTCCTCCTTTTTTTTTTATCCTTGCCTTTACAGAGATGACATGTCTCAGGGTTTTTCTCTTTCAAAGTCCAACAAGTTTTTATTCAAATCCAACTGAGCTGATGTGACGTAAACGAAGGCCTCTTGATGTCCTCGTTGAGCTGCTTTGGGCGCCACTTCTCCTCTGTGACCTCCATCAGTCTGTCCAGCTCTTTTATTTTCTCCGAGCTGGCCTCCTCCTCTTCTCACATCTCAGACTGTCCTCCAGAGCGTTGACCTTCATCTACCAGTCGCTCTCTCTCTGGGGGACCTCTGTCTGGATGGATTCTAATTTTGCCACAAGCTCCTGCATGGTTTGTATTTGCCAGCGCCATATTTTTAGCTGTGACACTGCTGATCGTCCATCCTTGAAAAGGTGATGTGCTTTGACTTGTGCTTGAATAAAAGCTCCATCTCCGTCACATGGTCACACCTTTTGCCTCAGTTCCTTCTTGAGCCCCTGGGTCGCACTCTGCTTGTTTTGGAGTCGAGCAGTCAAGGATTTCATTTCTTGCTCCTTTGCTCTGAACATCTTTCTTAGCTTGCCAGGAGTCAATCACCTCTTGCATCTTTTTCTTCTCCTTGTTCCAGATGCTTTCTTTGCTGGCCTTCAGAACAGTTTTCTGTTGAGTCAGCATATTCTTAAAACTGAAAGACAAAAATATACAACAGGTAAACACAATTCCATCCTGACTTTGGATAGACACAAGAAGACAGATCTTTCTCCTTCATACTGATTCACACTGCTCATTTAACTCCCTTTTACATATATGTCTGATTTTAAAGAGGACTGTCAAACTACTTTTTATTTATTATGAAACTTTAACAATTAAATCCCATTTAGTGTTCATTTAAATATGGTTTCTGCATTTCTCTTAAATACACTCTCTCAATACGAAAGTCCCCTAAACAGCAGCTGTGTAAAATCCACAAACCCCTCATGTCATGCAAACTATTGTAACGTTCAGAAACCAAATGTCACTTCAGTCTGAATGTCAGACGACTCTAGACAATTATTTAGTTGAAGTTTTAGACAAAAGATGACAAAATAAAAAAATGTAATGAGTGTAACACTGTATCTTACCTCCCCTCGTGAGTTTTCCATATAGGCTGAGTACAGGTACTTAGCAGTGTGTGGGTTGTAGAGACTGTGGGTTCTCTAGTGAAGTCTGTCAGCTGCTGTCAAGTCACACTCTCAGGTTCAATAAGCTTGTCTTATGGAGTTTAGTTTAGTGATGACTGTGAGTTGTTCGACATTCATTTCACCCCCTCAGAGATTCAGATACATTAAAAATTAATAGCTTTTTTTTTGTTATCCCACTGATGCAGTTATCCCTTGATCTATGTTATTATTTCCTTTTTTTGTAAGTGTTTCTAGGTTTCCTGCCCGTGGGTGTGGGTCTATATTTTACAGTTTCATGTTGTTTTATGTGGGTTATTGTTAAAGGCTGCATCTATGTTCAAGAGGCATGGATCATGCATCCACGATCAACACTAACAATCCTCTTTGGGAACAGTAATGTCTACCTATCTATGTGTTTGTTCATGCTTTCACATGAAAGGTTAAAGTCTTTTATACATCCCACAATACAAATCTGAAAAAAATGTGTTTATGAATGAGGCAAACGTGTGACCATGATGTAAACCTAAAAACGCTCCGTGAAATGTGCTTCAGTGTTGTTTGGACAGTGGAAATGAAAGTAAACTCATTTTGATAGAAATTACTTTAGTATCCTCATTGTTGTGAATTAGGGATTCATTATTTATTAAGTAGGCTAATTAATTATTATTTTGAATCCATTTGAATTAGAAATGATCACTGACACCATCTCCCCCTGTCCACTGTCTGTGTAAACTACCGAACACAGGTTTCAGCTTTCAATTACAAGCCCACACTCCACTTTACTGCATCAGTAAAACTGTGCTGAGACTCTACAGCAGAGATGAATTTAGATTTGACAGAGCAGTGCTGTCCAGCTAGTGATCATGTGTGAAGTTTGTACGTGCATGTGCATATGCCTTTGCATCAATTTCTATGGGACCGTCATTGTCCTTTCACAATTTGGTTAGACATGTATGTGTGCATGAGGATCAGCCCTCTGTGCAGCTATTAGACATTCCCCCAATCAATCTAAGAAGCCACCTCCGTAATGCAGACAGGGCCGTGAGGGCTCATAATTAAGCAGCTGATTAGAATTTGTTCAGCACAGATCACGTCTAATGAAAGAACAACGAGGGTCCCACACGACAGGCTCATCCATCCATCTCTTAACTAAATGCTTGTTGCATTCTCTCAGCACCTCAACACTGTTGCGTCCTCCATTCCTCCACTAGGACTCTCACTTGCTTCTTAAGTAAATTACCAGCTGGCTAAGTCTTTAGATTTGATTTGCCTTTGTTTCCCCATGACTCGCTAACAGAACCCGGGGGTGGATTTCGGAGACGTGTCAGAGCGCTTGGCCTTAAGGAAGAGGCTGCAGTGTCGGAGTTTCCGCTGGTACCTTGAGCACGTCTACCCAGAGATGCGCATCTATAACAACACCATCACATATGGAGAGGTGAGGAAGATACTTTATAACAGGATTATTGGCGATACTCTGCAGTTTCATTTTCCTATGTTCTTATCTGTAATTCTATTACAGAGCTGTGATAGAGAGGATGCGTCCAGTGAGAGAGCTAATTTGATTCCATAGATGATAAATGCAGAAAATGAGTTGGTGATAACTTATTAATTTGTGTGCAGTGAGTTATCAGGGTGTTTCTGTGACTTGTGTCTTTATTGATAAATGTTTGTCTTGGACACAAATGTCAGCAGCTTGTTGTTAAACTCTCTGCATCGAGCACAGAGTCACACAGGCTCACACGCTCCACATAAGAAAAAAACATGAATTCACTGTAAACACTCTCATCGTTATGGCGATGCAGCATCATCACAGGGTTAAACACAATTTCCTCAAAATGAGCTTTCATTAAAAACACTTATTAGTTTTCCTTTCCAACTTGATTGCTTTGGGCTTGGCTCCGGTCTCAACACAGTGGGGGGCGACAGGAGGACTACGACACTTTGCAGACCTGAACAAACCCAGAATCAGATACTGTTTTCAATCCAAAACAGAGGAAAATCAATATGATCTGCAAGTGCAATGTCAGAATACATCAAAATTAACCTCTACATTCATCAAAGCATTCACATTCACCATTTGTTTCACCTGCCGTCGGCTTTGGCTCTCGAAGTCAGCTAATGGGTTCCTTGCAGTGGCAGCCACTTAAGTGGCACTATTTCAGGCCTGTCGACAGGCAGGGAAACACTTACCTTGTGTTGCCGCAGCAGAAGTGAGTCTCATCCGTCACTGAGCATCAGCGCCGCGCTAGGCCACGCTGACCAGAGCAGCCGAGTAGAACCCTCCCTGACAACGGCGCATGATAGATATATCTCTACCTGGAAATGAAGCCGTAAGCATTCAAATCACACAGAGCCGAAAGCTCATGCTCAATGCACACCACCATCTGGACGCCTGGAGGAGAGGGAGGGATAGAACTGGGACTGGTCACTGCATAATAATATCCAATCATGGCCCAACCGTCGCTCTGAGATGATTTAAGACTCCTCTGTGTGAACAGGGCACAATAAAACCAGCATTGACAGGACACAGGACAGGAGCGGGGTGTAACATGCACATGCACACAGGAATAAAATGGTGAGATTGTAAGGACTAGAAAAGCTACAAAAAGCAATTGGCCATTGATTTGGTTTCATTTTGAATTCTGTGGCAAGCAGCCACTAACAAGGAAGAACTTCAAGTAGAGGTAGAAAACTGTTCCAACTAAATGTTTATCTACACAAAGGTTCGACTGACACAAGCTTACATTTCTAAGTTGAAGTAAATCAGCCCAGTACAGGATGCTTTGGTTTGACAACTTTCATGTCGAAATACTGTAATTGCACAAATTCAGATCTTTCCCCAGAGTTTTCTCTGATTGGATTGATCATCGAAGGAATTATCTTTCTTTTAAAAGCCATGCCAACTAATTGTTTCATGTGGTGAAGTCACTCTGTGATCAAGTAATTGACATTGAAATTAAAGTGCCTCTTTTGATAGCAACCTTTCGCAACATCCTCATGGCCGTGCGCAGATGTCTGCAGTGTTTGTGTCTTTCACATTTCTAGTGACAGTATCTGTGTGTTGTCTTTCAGGTGAGGAACAGCAAGGCCAGTGGATACTGCCTGGACCAGGGCTCTGAGGACGACGACAAAGCTATCCTCTACCCCTGCCACGGCATGTCCTCCCAGGTCAGACCACACCCATAGAGTGTTCATTGTGTGTTCATGTTCAGTGTTCATCACACTCACACACAAATGATTTAAGCTGTCAGTCAATCAAGTGGAGTTGATTCTTTCAAAATAACATCACAAGTTTCCTTCCAATGCCCTCATTGCAAATGTATTTATGAATCAACTCATTCTGCACTTTAACATTTGATGACTTCTCAAGTAATCAGACTTAATTACTCTGCCATCACACGTGCCCCACGGACGTTATACACCAGCCGAGGTATTTCCTTGTGGAGTTTGCATGTTTCCACCATTTTTGCGCAAGAATCAATCAAGAAACAGTATGATGCTGAAAAGGACCTGTGAAGAAGTTCTAATTAATTGTGAACATTGTGAAGTTTTATTCTTATATAACTTTATATCTTCAGGAGCTATATAAATGAAACGTGTGTGTGGATTCACTGAGGATGCATATTAAGGAGCTCAATATCCAGAGATGTACATCAATATAATCATGGATGATGAAAGGGTCTACTGTCAGACTTAAGGCAGCCTTACACATTCAAAGGTGTCCCATCCATCCATCCATCCATCCATCCATCCATTCATGGACATACAGTATGTTATACTTTGTCTGTAACTCCTATCATCAGCCAACAATCAGCAGACCACATGTCAAGCTAACTAGCATGTTGCTATCAATGGCAATATGCTACTCAGTTCACCAACAACTATACAGTAGTTTAGTTAATTAGCTTGCTAACAGCAACAAATTAAACAAATATAAAGCAGTTTATTCAGGTGCATAATAACCAAACCTTGACTTAACACACTTCAGCAGGATACATCCTCTAAACCTGTGTGTGGGTCCTGTAGTAGATTTACTATTGAAAAATAAATGAAGGAAAGAAATAGATATAAACAGATATATTCCATATAACATTATGCATTCAATGTGCATCACACGTGCAAAATGTAAGGGGACTCAGAGAACCTGAACATATGGTCAAAGTCATCTTTATTGTCAATTCTGCCATATGTAGAGGATGTGAATGTTTCTCTGATCCCTAGTGTAAACATCCCTGGAGTAAGTAGACAGAACATACAAGTGCCCAACATGTTAAGTACTCAGAAAAAAAAAGAACCCAACATTGTATGCAGTCAAAAGGCACACGGTGAGGTGAGTAGTGCAAACTGGAATGGATTGAGAAGTGCAAAATACTTCATGGAAAGTAATGTACACCCACAAGATGAGTAAAATAGCAGTTCAAAATAGCAGCAGATCTAGTATGATAGCATACTCAAAGATCATTTCGGGGTCTAGGTTTTGAAATTAGAAAAAATAATCTTTTTTCATTCAGAGAGAACGACAGAGCTGCCCCTTAATTGCCTCTGTACTGTCTCATTTAATAAGCACTTAATCCTCCTGGAGTCACTAAACATTCAAACCAGATTCAGGGTTTTACAGCTGGAGAATATGAGATCAGATCGTTAATGCACAGTGATAATACATTAGCACTTGTTTAAAGATGTGACGCATCAGTCAACGTGCTCATTTAACAAATACTCATATCAACATTTCAAAGTTGAATGAACAAAGCCTTAGACTATAGAACTTCTGTCAAGATAAGATGGGATCATTTGATACTATTACAGTAGCCCAAGTACAGATAAACACAGGTAAAAAGAAGCAGAAATGATTGTGAATTGATTTCACGACAGGTACAATTGAGAGGCAAAAGCAAAAAGGGTTATAGATGTGGTAGCCACATACAGATGCTCTCTCCTTATCCTTCCTGACTGATTCTTCTCTAGTTTTGTGTTCTGCTAGTGTCCTTGTCACCACTGGTAGCATGAGGCGGTACCTGCAGCCCAATCAGGTTGCATAGGTAGTCCAGGTCCTCCAGGATGGCGCATCCATACGTGCAGTTGCAAGAAGGTTTGCTGTGTCTCCCAGCACAATCTCAAGAGCATGGAGGAGATACCAGGAGACCGGCAGTTACACGATGAGAGCTGGACAGGTCCGTAGAAGGGCATCAACCAAGCAGCAGGACCGGTATCTGCTCCTTTGTGCGAGGAGGAACAGCAGGAGCACTGCCAGAGCCCTACAAAATGACCTCCAGCAGGCTACTAGTGTGCATGTTTCTGACCAAACTGTCAGAAATTTCAATTTCAATTATTTACATAGATTTTCGGTGTGGTTTTGAATCCAGCCCTCAATGGGTTTTTATAATTTAATCAGTGTACATCAGTAAAGATTTTCAACTTGAATAATTCGTTCATCAAGATCTGATGTGTGATTTGAATTGATCTGTAAGTGTTCCCTTACTTTTTTTGAGCGGTGTATATAGGAACAATTCGACACCAAAAACAATGACACCGATAATTACAGCTACATAAAAAGGGTCCAGTCAGCTCATCCACTAGCACTGTGCTTGAGCTAGTTGTGTAAACCATCTCTAAGTGACGAGGGAAGTAGTAGCTCTGAATCAGGTATGATACAGTACATTTCTCAATGGATCATATAAACAGGTGTGAATATATTTGTCAAAAACTGATTTAAAATCCTCTTTGATTCTCCAAAGCCTGGCTTTATATGATTGAATTGACTGTGATACCAACTATTAAGTTTGACGACTGTTGTTAATATGCACTCGTTAAACTGCAGATGGATGTTAAAACTTGTCAACTAACCACATTGTTTTGCGTGGTTTCACTGACAATGATGTAATGCTTCAAGTCAACTAAAATGTGCAGATTCATGAAAACTTGAGTTGATGACAACACATTGATTCTGGCAGAAAAAAAAACAAAAAAACTTTTGATATGATTGTGAAAGTATCCTTACTTCTCATGCTGCTACATGGTGTGGGCTTGATGTTTTCCACAACGACACTGACATAATTGATCTTGGCGGTTCGGTATAACAATGAAACATATCTTCCCACTGCTTCCTGTTTAGCTTTCATTTCAAAAGCATTTAAATGTTTTCACTTGCTTAATAAAAATACTAATAATAACATTCAGCCGCTCAAACAGGGGAAAACTGGGGCGCTCCCAGGTGAGAGAACGTAATTATGTGAATACAGAGCTCGATGATGCTGGAAAAAAAAGACTGTGCACTCAGTATAACCTTTACTTGAATAGATACCAGGACAAAAGGCTTTGTGGGCGGGAGCTTGATGTCCTGTTTTTGTTCTTATTCTCCTTTTTGTGCGGTGAAACAAAAGTCAATCCTGAAGACGACTCATGCAAAAACTGTTCATGCCTCATTATTTTCTTACATTAGTCACCTTTCCTCACTGCTTCTCCTGCTGGTGAGTGTGCTCTTCACTCATCTGTCATATGAAGGAGTATTTTGAGGACACCAGTGGTTCCCCAGCCTCTCCTCCGTTCTCCTCCAGTGAAAGTCTATGGGGGTCCAGCTTCACCGACTCCTTTAGTCCTCATCCGCAGGAAAAATAAACCAAATGGAGATGAATTTTGTGCCCTTGTATCATTAGATTACAATGATGACCGGCATTACTGTGAGCAGGACAAATTCAATTTCATGGGGCATTGTGATTTTGCATTCCTCTTTACCAATGCTCTTTTTACTTATCGAGAATTATAATTGGCCAGCATAAATCTTCATTGTGCCTTTGAGGAATGAGGCTCTTTCTGCCGGCAGTAGAAATCCAAATCACGGCTAATGTCTCACCTTTGTTCAATAGTAAAATGCAGTGAAGGCATGGTTTGGTGTAGCAGCTACAAAGTCTGGATTAATGCTCTGCTTACATACACATGCACACTAAGCAGCTGGCTTTTAGAATGAATGATGCGTCTTCTTTGTTGGTTCATGTATGTGCAGCAGTGCAATGTGCAGTGTTCTCTTTGTTGAGTCCACTCCTTGCTATGTGTGCTGTACTCAGGTGTGCATGATGCTGATGGACAGCTTCTGCACCACTTATGCTAAGGGGCCTCTTAAAGGTATAATATGTAATTACAATACTGCATTTAATTTTCAGTCCTAGAAAAATGCATAATTTTTATCAAGGCTCATTTCATTTGGTTGCAGTGGCGTCATGTCACAGCGCTGTGTTTTTGAAGTGGTCCAAACGGAATTTATCCAGTTTTACGCCACTTGTTTACAATACATTTTAGATCTGTGTGGATTCTAATAACCCTCTGGGGTATAAGCTGTGTGTAAAAATCTATATTTATAAATCTTTATTAATATCTCAGCGATAATACAACCCACGAACGCAGCTGTCTCAGCTGTCATTTGCATCTTTCTGAACGATCTTGCGTCACTCAGAACAGGAGTTACGAGCCTATGAGGAAAGAGTGGCACATGAGTCATCTGTTGCTACCTTCGCACTATTAGGGGATTGGTTTGTCCACCTGTCTTTGTGCTAAACCAACCAATCAACACTCAGGAAATACCCATCGCCATGAAAACACTGTCTGTTGTCATTGGATTGACAGAATGTGAGAAAAAAAGAAAATAAGAGATTGGTGAAGATTAGAGTTCCCATGAAGCTTGATATGTAGTATTAAGTCATTATTTTATTATTTCCCATTCATTTATTATTTCATACATATATTCCACTACTTTTGTGGACCTAGGACTTTGGTGAACCAATTTCAGGCATCAAAACAAATCATCCATATCAATAACAATTTATTTTCACAAGAGATTTAAAGAATTTCTAAAAACACATTTCAAAGTTTTAGCTTCAAAGCCAAATTCTCTAGGTCACATTTTATCCCCAGTATAGACAAAGACATTTATCTATCTTGATATGATATAATAATATATATATTTTCTGAAAAAAATTATATAAAACACGTGTATCATAATGCCACATTTTTTTGCCTGTAAAAGGCAAATTTATGCACCAAGACACCAGAGGGTTTTTATATTTTATCCGAAAGGAATTTAGTCATTGGACATCTTAGTCGTAAGAGACTAGCTGAGCAAACACTTGTGCAGATGTTCTGACTCCTGGTGAAAATCCTCCTGAATGTGCGGATCACAAGTTATCAGAGAAACAAGCAGGGCAAACATTAGCAGCAGCTCAGTCAGAAGCCCCTCCAGGATCAGTTTTAATGTGAAACTGCTTTATTCAGTGTTATTACCCGGTTTAATAACCTGATCTGTTTGTTTTGGAGAGGAGGACACCTCTGTGGATAATTTGGCTCCTGGTAAAAACCTCCTGAATGATTAACACTGAAGGGATTTCTTACTGGGAGAAGCTGGACTGCAGTGACAGAAGTGGTGGAGAAGGGAAAAACGTCCCTGATTCAACACCGTCTTGATTTAGTTAGAGACCCCTAGAGGCAGAATCTCCCCTTTAAGATTATGAACGTGTTAGAACCCCAATGCAATGTACAACGACTCCATCTTATATTTATATTGTCACAGCGTTGCACCATTAATGAGCTAATTAAGAAACTTGTGATTAGCTCGACCTCCAAAGTGGCTTTTACGATAACTTTTACGACGGCAGGAAATCAATGGAGCGTCTAATGGCACAGGTTAATTGGCTTGGCAGAATCATTTCCTCGCCGTAATTATTTGTTTTGGTCCCATTTTAAATGTTTTAGCGTATAAAGGGGCTGCCTGACTGAAATGTAAACAGGATTTATGGGGATTATATGGGGTTTCCTTGTGTCCAGTTTAGTTTAGCCATAGTTTACTCCATGGATAAATCACAGTTCCTTATTCTATGAGGCCCTTTAGGCCTCCATCTTGTGAAAAATAGAATATCACAATGGTCTGTCTCGCATTAGCTTGAGATTTTGAAATATGTTCAGATAAATCTTTGCCATTCCTTAGTTTAAAGATATATTCTTACCAGCATCTCCATGCGCAGCCCGACCAGCTCCAGTGAACCTTGAGTGACACACAAAGTGGCGCATCATTGGTTTCTTATTTGTTCAGAGTGGTTTTCTCGAGCAAAACATTGGATTATAACTCCCAGCATGAATTCTCTGTTCTCACAAAGAGCAACACCCACACAGTTTTTCTATACATGCCTCAAAAACCTTTGTTATGTTTGATTTATAAACTTGAACACGAACTGTTAGTACAAAAGTAAACCACAATAATATGTTTTCACAGTATTGCAGGCGAAATCTTAATTTACAGGTTTGTAGACATGATCGTCACAAGGGCCTTCTTTTTTAGTGGGGTTGAAAATGTCCTTGTATTCGTCATTTTCTTTTTGTCAAGACTGAAGAGCAATCAGACAGAAGATGTTACAACATATTTCCACATCAATAAGCACTGGAAGACACATTGTTCGCTCTGTGACATTGATTCCTCCAGGACTGTGTGTGTGTGTGTGTGTGTGTGTGTGTGTGTGCGTGTGCTCCCCCTCAAAGCAGCTGCTGTCATATTGTCTCTATCTGTCTTTATCTTTGGCCTCTCGTTTTTCAGAGAGGATCACGTCCATAAATATTAAATGTTATCTCCACCGTATCCTTACGTAATAGATCCGTATCGTTGCAGAGCCTTTATGTGCAGGATTAAACAGTGAGGGATCAAGTTTTGGTTTGGGGAAATGTTGTGGCATTAATGAGATCTACACTGTGGTTCCCATGCAGAGCCGGCCCTCACCAGTTTGGTGCCCTAGGCAAGATTTTAGCTGATGCACCTTCCACCATAGACACTTACCTTTGTACACCAATCCTGTCAGACTGTCTCGCGGAATCTAATTTACTTAATGTCTTATAATACATCCACAAAATAAAAACAGTAAGAAAAAAATGACATAAAACTAAATATAAAAAGAATGTTAGTCGGGTGTTGCACAAAATACAATACCAAAGAAACCACTGTAGACAAAAAAACATTTTCCAATATAATACGAATGTGAACATTGCATAAAAAAGTATCGCTGAACCACAATGTAGATGACAGTTGTGAGACCACTTGATTAACACTCATGAAGTTAAGTCTCAGATGTTCTTTATCCATAGCAGATCTCAGTTAGGTTCTAATGAGTTAAAGCTTAGAGAAGCTCCTTTCATCAGCAGCCACTTTGATGGCACTACGTGAGCAATTCTAATTAAACATTAATCTAGTGGGATCATGCAGGAAACCCACAAAAAAGGGCCTATAATAGCTTATGTGGTTATGTTGTTGTGGGGGTTTTCTGCTAGTTTTAGACATATATGTAAAATAGTAAACGTGAATCAATTCGATTTATTTTCCTCCCTTCTTTTCTGGTGTCCTTTTGGATGGATGGAGTCCGAAGCATTTGCCTCTACCTCCCATATAACCATACAACTGCTGCTCTGCACTGGACTGTTCTACAAATTGCAAACATTGAAGTTTTCCTAAATCTGACTTTTTGGCATCTCCTTTATCGTATAAAAATATGTTTGTATGCCATAGAAATGCATAATATCTGTAATAAAATAGCATTTCACATTTAAAAGCCAAACTGCAGTAACTGGTATGATTAATCTGAGGCCTCTGACAAGCAAACTTGTCAAGTTAAAGATAGCTACAACTAGCCTGGGCTACAACTGAATTATCTTATTGGTTTTCCTTTCTCGTACATTTTTAATGGACTGGTGTCCTATGGATGATTAGATAACTCGTTGCTATAGGTAACTTGTTTAGCAGATCAGTTGCTGCAGTCTTAACTTTTGACTTTCATTGAAATTATTCAATATTCTCCAACTAATCCACCATAAAAATACAGATTCAAATGTATTATAAATAATGTTTCACATGGATTTCATTGTAAGTGACGTATAGAAGATGAAGACAACGGCTGTAAATTATCAAACTAAACTAATTTCAATGGTCAGTGAAGCTGAAAGAAGACATTTTGATGATACAAGTAGATACAGCATTTTCCACTTTGTCTAAAGTGCAGTGTCTGCACTTTCTTTGTATTATCCTATAGATCCAATGTCAATTACTTTTTTGTTTAAAATAATTAGCTTAAACAGGTTGTATAACAGCATTAAACTTTTCTGTCTGTTTTGCAGTTTTCAAATCAGCCTAAAAACTTTTTTACTCTGCTTCTTAAGTTGTATGTGTCTGTGAGGCAGAGCAGCTGAGCGTCATTACTGTGCAGCACATTCAGTTTTCACACTGAGGCACATTTACAGCTCGTGTTTCCCACAGATATTGGGGGGCTCTTGAAAGAAAAAGTCATGTATGTGTTTTGGAAGCTGTGATTTCTGCTGCAGTGCTTGAGTCCAACAGTGGAAACACTTTGGTTATCTCTGTGTTGCAGCTGGCCCGCTACTCGACTGAGGGGCTCCTCCAGCTTGGACCCCTGGGGTCCACCACCTTCTTGCCTGACACGAAATGCCTGGTTGATGACGGCAGGGGACGCTCTCCCAGTCTGAAAAAATGTGATGTAGTTTCAAGAGCTTCCCAGAGGCTGTGGGACTTCACACAGGTAAAGAAGCAAATACACACCTTTTCTCTTTGGTCATAAATACTGCAAGACCAAATGTGGCATGTTAGTGAATGTCTGTTTACTGCCATAAGTGCTAGAGCAACACACATTACAATATTGGAGTTAAACTCTGAATGTGCCATCTGTTTGTTCTCAAGGTTTTTGGGCAAATTTGGCCATATTTTTATGTTTTCTTGTTTCAGAATGGGCCAATCATCAGCAGGGACACTGGTCGGTGCTTGGAGGTAGAAATGTCCAAAGATGCCAACTTTGGCCTTCGCCTGGTGGTCCAGAGATGCTCTGGTCAGAAGTGGATGATACGAAACTGGATCAAGCATCCCAGGCACTGAAGCCAGAGAAGAACCTCTGAGACAGCTTGGGCACTGTTTCAAGTTGCATTTGGAGCTCAAACTGTGGACGGAGAGGAGAGGAGCAGGGACTGCCGGTGCCAGTCTGTGGTATTTCACACCACAGACTGCACCGCACACACTGAGCTTCCCTCAGGCCACGGAAAGAAGAATATGATCAATTCTTGTGTTCCACGAAAAGCTGTGTGTTCTCAGAGACCTTACAGCGAGCTGCACTGTTCGAGACGGCCCAGGATCCTGACATTCAGCCACATGTATAGAACAGAGTAAGGAAACACCTGAGTGCCGCCCCTGAAGGTGGTTCAAAGTCCTCGTGATACTTTTGTTTTTAACTGTAAAACTTCTGATGGGAGAGGGAGTGCGCGTGTATGTGTGCGTGTGTCTTCTTTTCTGAGTGCATCTGAGCAAATCAAAAGATGTAATTGCCGTCCATCGCCACATCACAGTGATTATTTTGGGCTGTGATTTGGAAAATTGCTTTGGACATATTGTGCTGCCTTGGCAAGTCATGTAACAAGCTTCAGAGGGGCTACCCATCACCTGATCTGGAGGCGTTTCACCGTCACTTACACAAACCACGACAGTTCTTTGTTTCTTTGGACTGTGTTGCTCACTGCGGACCGGAGCAATCATGTGCCTTTTTCCTCATTTTTCTGCTTCATCTGACCAGGGAATGTCAGTCCCCAAAAAAGCATGTACAAAATTATTTGAAAGTTATTAATATATAAAACATAATGTATAAAACAGTCTAATGACAGTAATATATTGTAAAAAGTGAAATATTGATATCCGTCCTCTGATAACAATTAGGGTAATAAAATCATTTTTATGATGAACCACCTGTCTACGTCTTTTACTTCAGTTATCAATTCAAAGAATTCAATTCTATTTTTTGTCTCTGAATAGACTTGGCTGTGTTACATAAAGGCTATTATATTTTACTCTTGTAAAGCCAGTTGCTAACAACACCAGTACAATTGCCTGTCTTTTGTTCTGCAGACACTTGCAGGCCCTGTGCACTGTAATTGCTCCAAACGCCCACTTGATAACTGGTGTTCAGAAAGCTTTCCACTTATTACACTCACAAAGAAACTTTTTTAACTTTTACGTCTTTTAGTTCGGTTTTTAGTTTCACTCAGTTTTTCTCATGTCCATTCAAAAATGTGACGGTTCTGGAAGAATGATTGAGCTCTTGATGTTGTTAACTTGAATAGCGAAACACGTTAAAGAGACACGCACAGTCTTTTGTAAGTCATGGATGTTTGATAAGCAGCCCAATAAAAAATTACCGTCTTAAAGGATTTTAGTTTTTTTAAGTACTATTAAATGAACATCAGAACGTGAGCCAGAGATGGTGTTTTCAAACATGTCGTGGAGCTTATGGATGAAGATATTTATTTCTTGAAAAGGATTCCAGCAAAAAATTATTAAATGTGTTTAGAGAGAGTTTATAGCTTGAGAAGCACAACAACAATATTGTTAAAGATGTCTCAGTTCCATCATTGTCCCAGTAAAGCATGACAGTGAACCAGTGTGCATGACAACAGGATCCTGGAACAAGCTCACTGAAATGGAATGCTGTCATTTTTAATATTATCAACGCCAAAACACCCACTTTGAAACACGTGTAATAGCAACTGCAGATTTCCTCAGTAGTTGTGAGAACAAAATATGAAAATGACTTTTCATAGACATCAGACTGAAGCAGGACAGAGGATAAAAGTGCTGCCTATCCTGAAAGCACTGAACCCGTTTGTTGTGTTCACAGGCGGTTTCCCTGTGTCCAATCTATTTCCCCACCATCCTCAGGTCCAGATATACTGTGCATTTTAGGATGCAATGGAAATTGAAAAGTCCTTTTCGTGACTGGGGTTAGCCATGCTGTCCGACCTGCATGTTCCAAAGGCCCATTTTAATTTGGTTTCCAGCTGGTTTACCCGGAGAGATTGCCTGCTCTCGCCACCGCGTCATGCTCCTTTGCCTCTAATCATTTCATATAAGCAATGCATCATCTGTATCCTCCAAACGAAGACCTCTCCAGCCCTCCCAAAGTAATATCTTATTCTGGTCTCCTACAAGGTTGACAAACACAGTGCCAAGCAGAGTGCGATGTCTCACGGCCCCGTGTCAGGAAATAGGCTGAACTGGGAAATTATCATTGTAGCAATATGGGTTTCCTCGGACTTAACACCTGCAGAATAATGTTACCCCCGCCTGATAGAATGAATGGATTCAGTGGGCTGCAGCTCTGTGCCGCGGAGCCTCACCTGCTGAGTCGGTTTACAGCGGCCTCCAGGGAAGTGTGGTGCAGACAGAGAGCTACAGCATGTACTGTATGTGCTTTAACTGAATTTACATTGAGTGGTTTCTATGAATGCATGACTTAAAATTGTAGAGTAGTTGTATTTAACCTAAAATCTAATTTTTAAGTCTGAAAGAAAATCACTTTGTAGATTTATAATGAAGTATTTTCCAATTGAACATTGTAGATGCTGTTATCACATGGGAGTCGAAGTCATTCTTCAAATCTAAGCCTGCATTCTGTGTGAAGACGCACAACATGAGTATAAACCAAATACATTTTGGGTGGATTATCATTTGAAGGTACGGCTGTGAATTAGCACCAAGAGATTAAGGATAGTGTGTGTTGCACTGTGTTGGTGCTACACCTGCATGTGCACAGAATGTGAGCATGTGTGAATTAGCACTGGATGCCTGAGCGTCAGACAATCGCCACTGAGCTCATCGCCTGAGGTGAAAGGGAAGGTTAACCAGCATTAGAGGGTTTTTTTCCCCCTCAGAGTGGATGACAGGGTGACACTGAGTGATGGGAGGCTGGCGGTAAGGTGTGTGTCACATGGGGAAGGCGGGGGGGGGAGGCGGCTTTGGAGGTTGGAGGTGTGAGATGGACAAGGACACCGCATCTGTCTCCCAAGCAGGGACCCCTCTTTCTTTCTCATTGTGATGCTGACAATATTGTTTTTACGCCTGGGCCGCGGCCAAGAGGGAGAGGTGACTTCATTATTCAGACAGCTGCGGGCAGAGGGGCTGGGGCTGTGGAGGAGATTGTGGGGTGGGGGTGGGGGGTGGGTTGCTTTCAACAGCATCTCATAGAATTGTTGCAAAAGGCAGCATTTCCATTTGGAGACCAAACCTATGCTAATTCCCCAGACCGCCACAGACGGATACTGTTTGCACATATTCATAACTGTGAGGGAGCCAGGAGAGCAATCGCAGGTTTATTTATCTGCAGAGAAGCTGACAGCAATTACTGTTGAAAGCACAGAGATCTGAACAGGTAGGCAGCTCAATAAGGGAAAAAGTTCACACGTTTTAATGAGCAAAGTTTGAAGCACACACACACAATGTATAGAAATCCAATTCACCATAAAGAAAACTGTATGTGAAAGTGATCTTCAGAGGTTTGGGTCCAACAATATACATGAAAAACATTTTCTTTACTTTGCTTGATGAAAAGGAGAAATACCTTCTTTTTTTGCTTTAACAAAATCAGAATAACCCTTTGGTAATAGGGATCATATAAGGATTTTTAAAAACACATATTTTCCTGTGGTCTGGATGACAGCCAGCCTTTATGGGGACTGACTGGGTCACTCCTGCACAGATTAATATCACACACTTTATGAGCCCTTCTTGAGATAAAGTGATCATTTCTCCAGACAATATTTCACCTCTTTAATATTGTCCCCATCTGAGGTGGCCAGTGTTCGCTCACATTACAGGAAATTAGTTTAACAGTGTGCCATTTGTAAAGACACAAAATATTAAAGGGCACTCAAATAAACTTGAGCAAAGTATAAAAGCTCCATCCACAGAGGCTTGGCCCGGGAAGGACAGCAAATTAAAACAGGGAACCGTTGGGTACTGGGACAAGGGGGTCTCAGATTTGGTCTCTACAGAAGTGCTCTTGAGCAAGATACTGAATCTATTTCCTTATCACTAACCAGCCTGTGATGAAATCATATATATGATATGGCTTTACACTGAAAAGCCTAAACCCCATATGATCCTTAATATCACAGTTTGGATATGAATTAAAACCTGAGACAACTTAGGAGGTACTGGTAAATCTGTTTTTGAACTTTAGAGAGGGGGGTCATATGCATGTTCTCCTCGTGCTTCCAGCCACTTCAGCTTCCTCCCACAGTCCAAACACAAGGTTAATTGGCAACACTAAAGCCATTTTCAGACATGGACTTGAAAATATGTGGATAATTGGGTCTGGACATTCTCTGGACTTTTACACATGAAGAACGCAGCTGCCGCCCTTATCACAAAAAGCTCTTGTCTTCCCAAGTTCACATCTTTGCCGGCGGCTTCTACGTGTATCGCACATTTTTTCATCCTGAGATCTTTGTATTCTTCTTTGTTTTTTGCTGTTTCACATCCATTGTGTGTTTCCAACATCATCACCATGACGGCCCTGTGGAGGATTTCAGGAAAATGTCAAGGGTGCATGTCTGAAAGCAGCATAAATTGCCCTTAGGTCTGAGTGAGCATGAATGGTTGTTTGGTGCTCTGTGTTAGATAGACTGGCAACCTGTCCTGGTCGTCTGTCAGCTTCAGCTCCTGTGTGGTTCAATAATATAGCTAATGAAATGGAAGAAAAGCAAAACTTTAAAGAGAGTGAAACTGTCCTGTTTTGAAGCATCATCCATTCACCCTGGTGTTTTCTTATTAGACCTCTTCTGTGGATAATGTGGGCTTGGACAGTTTGTTCGCCTATCATCATTCTTACTGGTAATTGCATTTTTTTAACCTCATTTATTTCTCACGTAGTTCCTTCCATTATCAACCTGAGCATGTCTAATCCACCAGAATCAATTTGTTCACTCTGCAAGTTTGTGAGAAGTTGTACATGCCTGGGTCGGCGGGTGCAGAACAAGAAGCAGCTGAGTACGTCCACAAATGATTAAAAAAAATGAAACTTCTGAAGATGCTGAACTGGTGGATGGAAAGGAGAATACCGAGGGCACCCGAGCTAAATGCTCTGGCCACATGTGCTGTCAGATGGACAAAACTTTCCTAAGACTTTGAAATGCTCTCATGGCTCGGCTCAGACGCGCTAACTAGACACCCACTATTGACAGCTAGTGGTGAGATCAAACACCTCGCTGAGCAGTTTATCTCTTTGTCTCTGTGCATCTCTCTCTTTAGGTGCACAGTGCATGTTCCTAATCAACAATAATTGCTTTATTCTGTCAATACTGCACAGGGGCAGTATGAGATTTTCGACAGTTATGACGTACAAGCTGATGGGATGAGAGAGTGAGGAGAAACGGGTACGTGCCTGAACAGCTTGTGGATCTTATAATGAGATCTCCAGAGATGAGCAGCACAGTAGCTCCAAGACACAATTAGGCCCAACGTTCCTCTGCCTCCAAGATAGAGGTATATAGGCAGCACAGGGGTGTGTGCATGTGGGAGGAAGTGTGTGTGTGTGTGTGTGCACATATGGCATGTTTGAGAATTTTAGCAAAGTGATAAATAGCTGACCATTTTTTACGGCTGAACTACAGCATCCACACACGATGACCTGTTTCCTCTGAAAGGACCATATGAAGTGATTTCCTTGTTTTTCAAATTTTTACATTTGTGCAGTTACAAATTTATATATCGATATCTGTGCTTTCTGTAGCTAATCAGATCTCTTTGCTCTCTTCAGACAGTGTTCCAGGCTGGTTTGGAAAAGTCTCCCTGTTGGTTTGGACTGCAGCTGTCCGTGATGCTCAAACAAGCCAGACTGAGAAATAGCTCCAGGGTTCAAAATAACTGCTGTAAACCAAAAAGTTCTGAAGATGCCCTCAGGCCTTGATTTGGCAAGCGAATAGAAAACAGGTTTGACCTGTTTAGTGGGCTTCATTTATTATGATAGACAGTAAAAGTGGAGGAGCTCGTAGAATAGCTGTTATTATGAAGTGTTCCAGCTTTTTATAGGATCATAAAGACAGCATAAGTTGCATTCACTGGCATCAGACCCCCGTTAAATAATCTATAACCTACAGTGTATAAGACCAGAAGATACATCATCACTGATAGAGCTTATCTATAGGTCCCTGTCATGCAAGTCTGATACGTGAGGAGTTTTTATTCAAGATGCAAAGTCGAAAGCATCTGGCCAAATAAATATTAAGTCTCTGCCGTAATGATGGGCAACTCTTCTCTGATTCCAACATCAACACAAATATACCCACAGCTTTAAACATTTACGAGCGAGCCATCCCCAAAATCTTCACCGCTGTTGGATGGTGTAAAGCGGCTACATAAATCATGAGAATACACTGTTCACAAGATGGCAAAGTTTTCAAAGAATGGCAGCAGTTATCCTAAGCTGCTAATGAAACTATCAGACATGCACTGAACTCCCACACATAATCCCCTGAAATCATCCTGAGGGGCCGCGTGTGAGAAAGCAAATGTCCAAACAGGATTCACCACGAGCGAGTGGGCGCACTGACGATTCTTCCACTATGCGACAGACACAAAGCTAAAAAACAAAAAGAATAAAAATAGCTCTAGGATTAAAAAGGGGAGCCATGCACACAGAAGACAAAGATGTGAACAAGGAAAGATGGCGAAATTCCAGAGCTTTTGTTGATGAGGGGCGACGTCGGTGTCGATGTGCTGTAAACAAAAACATGTGAATTCTGACATGGACGATCTCCTGCTGTGTTCTTAGAAAACCTTAGATAAATAATAAACTGAAATAAATTGTTTTTGTGACGCGAATGGATCATCCTTTAAAATAAATTGAGATTTTGATGAATAAAGTCATAATTGAAAAGAAGCTATTGCCAACTACCAAACATTTCCTCCTCCACAAAAGTGGCAGTTTTCACCCAATCCCAGTGGTTCTTCCCTCAGAGTACATGTAGTTTCTTGCACAATCTTTTCAAAGTACTGGTACGTATGACAATCTAGTGCTGATGAGCCACACGATTACGTATTAAGTTATATGTGAGACCTAGACCATATATTCCCCCTGCAACATAACAAGTAGCCTGTTCTTGAAAAATTGCATTTTTTTTCTTTAAAATTTACGACTTTATTCTTGAAAGCCACGGTTTCTTTTCTTCAATGTGGCCCTAATACTCATACTCGTACATCATTCTTACAAGTTATGGATGAATACTATCACCAGACTGTAGTTCCCCTCAGCCTGGGCCCTGCAGATATTTTACTGTCTTATAGGTCACTGTTGTTTTTCTTTTTTATTCCTGCACTTGGTTCCCGTGGTTTTCCAGCTGCAGCAGCAAGCGTAGAACTTCGCACCAAGCTAGGGAACATACAGAGTCTTGTAGCAGCTAAAGAGACGGATGTGTTTTTCTCTGCAGTTGGTAAAATGAAAGCCTAAAAAAATTTCATTCTGGAAATGAATATTTACTAGTTTTGCAATCAATGCAGCTTTAAATTTACAAATCAATTTCTTTGCCGTGAAATGTGATTAACGAAAAACCCAACAGATTTTGAAATAGTATGTTTTACTTGAATTGTTTCTATCTAATATTTTTAAATAAGAAATGAAAATTTGATTCATATCAAAATCATTTTTTCATTAGATATATACATAAGTTGTTACTCTACAGCTCCGAACAGTCGATACAGTCAGCAGTGAACATGACAGCACTGCAGCCTAATCCTCTCTTTATTCTTTAGGTTTGTATAATACAAGGTTAAGGGAAACAGCTTGCAGAGCTGACTGCATTAAACAACCACCCAGTGCGGGGCCCAAAGGGCTGCTGTATGCTAATAAGCTCCATCAAGGTCAGCCAGTCTTTTCACTGCTCCCACATCCCTGTGTTCTTTCCACGTCCTAGACAGTGATGACTTTAATGGTGCTGTTTCCCAAAACAGCACAGTGACTTGAGGGGGAATGCATTACCCCACAGCAGCATTTGAGGTTATTTGCCACAGCAAGGTTTCCTCATGCGCTGAACTGTTTCTGCAGTTTCATCCCACCAGAGTTCTCCCCCAGTGTGTTTCCTGCTCTGGTTTCTCACATTACAGATCTTATTTATTAAAGCTAGGGTTAGTAATCCTGGAAAAGACAGCAACAGCAGGCCAGAAAATTCGACCCCCTGCAATCAGCCCTCACGTTGAAGCTACGTCCCCAAAACATATAAACGCTCACCACCTGACAATTGCTAGAAGCCGACTTTCCCGTGACTCTCTAACATTCTCACTATCATCTCTGCTTCCACGGCTGAAGACTCCGGTCATGTGCAGTGAGAGGACGGGCAGGGTGCGGGCCGACAGGCAGGTCAGTGAGTGACAGACAGGTACGCCAACCAATGATTTCAGTCCAAATTAAATGATTGATTGTGTTTATTAAAGTCCTGCGAGGAACACACTGGCTATTTTCTTTTTTTTAAAGATGACTTTATTTAGCCTATCGATGGCTGGACGTGAAGAGAATTTTAACAAATAAGATTAATATTTTTTCAGATATAAACCAACCTATATACCAATCTTACCTTTAACATAGTCGCAAAGCAAAAATGTCTGGGTGCATTATGATGCTCATTGATGAAATACAGATGTTTTATCATTTTACAGTATAGGGAAAGAGCTCATGGTACTATTGTTCTAAATTCTACAACCAGAAAGTGAGTTAAAGTTAAAGTCAGCTGAAGAGTGATGGGAGTCCAAACCCTGTTCATGGCTCAGACAAGATAAGGAGAGTTTTAAGTTTCATAGTGTGCAATAAGTTCTTGTTGAGGGTAGGATCCACTGATGTGGGAGGAGACGCACAGCTAGAGTCAGTACTGATCAACAAACGCCGACTGATTTCAGTGCCGAGGATTATTGGGGTTGGTGTTTATGTCACTTGCCTAAAACCTTGTCAAAGGCCCATGGTGCGAAGCAGTGAGGTGTGAGCGCTGCTCTGTGGTATTTCTGTGGTTTTACTAAGCAGTGTGCACATGAACAGATCCCAGGGCTTAGCGAACCACGCTGTGAAAGTTGTCCGGTTTGACTTTGATATAATTCCCTCAAGCAGAGAAGAGTGAGAGCCCACATGTCAGTCTACCGTATAAGCACGTGACTGTTTATGTGGGTGTGTGAGGCAGCCATATCTTATACGAGAGACCTGCTCCCCCCCTGTAGGAAAACTGTCCCCATCGTTCACTTGTGTGACTTCAATATCACTGAAGTCACTACCCGGTGAGATCATCTCCTGCCAAGCTAATTTCATGCTGCCATATTAACTCCTGTTGGTTCTACACTTCAAACCCATCCACTTCCTTCAGGGTAAAGCTTTTGTATCAGATCCACTAAACACGTCTAAACGCGCTGTGTGCTTATATAATGAGCATGTTATACAATGAGGAAACTGAAAGAAATATGAACCATCAGTGTTTTGTAAGCAGGTGACATTAAAGAGCTCGTGTTTGTCCAATCACAGGTTTATAGTTTAAAAGACTGGTTTGTTCAGACAGCTGCTGTATTTATCTTTATGAGAAAGTATGTATGGTGAATGTAAACTGTGTTCACGTTTGCACTTACTCTTCTATCAGATACATGTCCATGATACTCAGATGAACGGCAGTGAGAACTGTTGTTAAACAGTTTAAAACATTAAACACCCAGTAGACCAGTGATAAGCAACTAAAAGTGCCGTGTTCTGTATTTGAGAAATCTTTTTTTTTTGCTGCTGTTGTTGTATTGACTTAAATTTTTCAACTGGTAGATCATTATAGATCTATGAGACATTTTCTTATGTTCTATCAGACATTTATGTATAAATACTTTAAACATTGACCCACCTTTCCATTATGCTAAAAACTGTTTCTTCTAATCAATGTTGTAAATATTTTAATTTTGTTGACGTGTTCACTTACACACGTCATCTATTGCACTTCTGTCCGTCCTGGGAGAGGGATCCCTCACATGTGATTGCTACGCTTTTTCCCACTGTTAATAGTTTTGTTTCGGTAGTTTTTCCTCACTCTTGTTGAGGGTTAAAGACAGAGAAAAATTGTGATTTGTGAATATGGGCTATACTAATAAAATGTGATTGATGATTGATTGAATATCAGCAACAAAAATATTCTTTGTATTTTATGTAAATGGGGCAGTTGGTGAATAATTACCATTACATATTCAACAATCGCAGAGAATTAAACACATTCGACATTTTGAGATTTAAATTAGTTAAACGTAAGCAGTTCACAGCACTGACAAATGTTTGGTTTGCTCATGTTGTAGGGACCCCAAACTGTTAACCAGAAAGTCGGCGGCTCGAATCCCAGCCTATGCCGAAGTGTCCTTGGGCAAGATGCTGACCCCTAAAAATGGCCCCTCATGCAGCAGATGTTGAATGCACTAATTGTAATTGTATGTTGCTTTGGATAAAAGTGTCAGCTAAAAAGACATGTAATGGAATGTAAATTGGTTTCACATAAATATGATAAGTGACAGAGTAAATGTGGGTTAATGCACTGTATGTGCATTCATGAGACAAGGTCAGTCCGCCCACCTGAACACAGCACGCAGTAAACTGCTCAGTATCCGGCAGAAATGAGCTCACTAATCTTGTAACGCACAAATCCAGAAATAAAATTACAGGTTATGAGCAAAGCGCTGCAGCTGCAAGAAAAATGATTATATTCACTGATGGCTCACCAGTCATTTTGGAGAGAATAGCGGCGAGAGCTGTAATTTGAATGTGCTTTTGTGCATTGTGAAATGGAGCCATCGCTGATTGTCTCCAGTGAGTACACTGAAACCATCTCTGAGCCGCAAATAGCAGCAGAGGCCCCCTCCGCCCATCCCCTTAACCCAGAAGCCCTTTCCAGCCAATCAGCATGTTGCTTGCATTCACGGCACAAGTCACGGATGCCGTTGCTTTACATAGGTTGACCGTCAGCAAAAACTACTGATGCAGGTCGTGTGGAGGTGGTGCAAAGATGGAGGCAGCTAATTGAATTGTCACCGTGCCTCTGCTGTGGCCCATACTGTACTGTCTCGTCATTGGCCGCCCTCCAGGCCTCTAATAACACGGATGAATGGAATCAATCTCACAGCACAGTGTAGTGGTAATGGGACATTCAGACATTCATACATTCATGCATCTGGGTGTGCGATAGGCTGAGAGGAGTTAAAAGCCGGCCAATGAAGCTGAGGCAGGTGATCAGGTGATCTGTCAGATAATGCACTACTTCCTGAATGGAGAAGCTTCAGTTCTCTGAACTCTGTATTCTTGCCCCGCACTCACTCAGTTCTTCTGTAGATCTCTGGTGAAGCACTCCCTGGACAAACTCAAGTTTGCATATCAGCCCACACAGACAAAGATGAATCCATGATAACCTGTACGACACCTTTCCACAGGCTGTTCCTTCCATCAGGAGAGGCTTGGAGACATGGTGGAAAATCGTGTTTTCTTATTTCTCCCGTGCTTGTCAGAGAAAAAAAAAGCTCCACCTCGTCAAAGCGGTGCTCTGTGCCAGATTCAGTGCAGGTTCATACCCCCTCATGCTCTCTGATGACTCTCCTGTTGTGGGATGCACAAGGGAGCGTAAAGAGGGGGTGTATATGATGCAAACATTTGCTTGTGCAGATCTGAACATTTTGAGGAGACACACACTCTCTTTTCCGGTAGGTATTTTCTCATATTCATGTGCATATTTTGGAGGACATTCTGTTGTGCCTGTTGTTTTTTTTGTTTTGTGTTTTCTTAATTGTGTCGCACACATCAAAAAAGGGTTACCTCAGCCAAGGGGGTTGTGTTTTCATTGCAGTTTATCAGTTTTCTGTCTGTTTGTCTGTTTGTCAGCAGGATTATGAAAAACTACTGAACAGATATATTGAAAATTGGTGGAACGTGGGACATGAGTCAAGAAAGAACCCATTAACTTTTGGATCAGATTCGATTAAAGGTTCAGTGTGTAGAATTTAGTGACAACTAGTGGTGAAGTTGCATGTTGCAGCTGAACACCCCTCAAACTCCCCGTCCAAACATGAAAGAGAACCTCTGGTAGCCTTCAGTTGTCATAAAAACTCAAAAGATGTTTAGTTTGTCCATTTTGGGCTACTGTAAAAAACATGGCATACTCTGTAGAGAGGACCCACTCCTTATGTAAATATACAGCATTTAAATATAAAGGACCCATTCTATAAAGAACACAACAATTTGTACAATTTAGATGAAACAAACTAGTGAGAACATCACTAGGATTATTTTATATTCAATTTCTGCCAATAGATCCTTTTCATCAAAATCTTACACACTGAACCTTTATGGGGTGAATCCAAAAACTTCTATATCACTTTTGTTTGACATTGCTACATAAGGCGTTTTTCAACATTTTATGGAATTTCTTAAAAAGTAATGCTGAGATCTTGAGATCCTCATTTATTGAACTGATATATATGAGTGGGTGAAATTTGGTGCAGCTTTTTTGAATTGAAGGGGACTGTTGGGCCTTTGTGGACGTGTGAGCTCTACTGAGTGCCACTCTAGTTTTTGTTTATATTAACAGGGAAAAGACTTACCTTAGCCATAACAAATTACCTGAGTAAATTGACAGTTAGTAATTGTATTGGAGTGTGTTTAGAGTGCACATATTTGCGCCCTATATGCATCAATGCTTCTGGTTTTCACTCACAACTTCAATACTTTAGTTCAGTCTCACAGCTCTCATCAGTGCTGTTCCCATCAGCAACACAAAGTTAGAAGAAAATCTACTGTATTCTACTTGCCAAGCACTAAACAGCAAACAGACACAGTGAGAAATTAGCTGGTGATCACAGTGGAGCATTTAGGAGCTAAAAAGCCAAGTATTGCTTACCTGAGACCTATATATTGGACAAAAATGTAACTCCAAATAATTTTGCTCCATGTCTGCTGGATGAGTAGAAAGGTGTTCATTTGTTTTGTGAGGTGATGATAAGTAAATTGTTGCATCAGTGTGCCCTGGTAAATCTTTTAAAAAGGGTTAATTTCATAAGATAATGTGTGAAGATCAGTTCTTTTTGGGGAGTTTTACGTGATCTTTTACGTCTGGACTCTAATTATTTTGAAATTTCTTACTTTGTTTCTCGGTTGTTTGTCTTCCCGTCTCTGTCTAGTTTCCAGGGGAACGTTCAATTTCACATCGTTTTGCTACAGTTTGCGGGTTGAATGACATATTTGCTCCAAACGGTTTGCAACAGCCTTCAAGGTACGTTTTCTCCCGTTTGATGTGGGGTGTCAGGGGAGTTGCCGTATCAAAAGTGACGTCTATATAAACCCCAGCATATTAAAAAGGCAGTGCACACAATGGACTCTAAAGTCCCCTTGAAATGCAGCAGCTGCTGCTTGGTGTTCACATGAGTTGAAGATGTATAAGAAGCTGCTTTTCCAGACGGCAAAAGCAGAGACTGATGCATCAAGTGTATTTGTAATTAATAATCACATATTTAAATACCTCCCAGATTTCTTCCACAAGAACGCTAAGAATGACCTTCTCAGCTGCCGGTAGTTCAATGCTTGTGTATCACAACAGTCTCCAATGCACCACTGTTTACGTTTGAAAAAACATCTTGCTTGGTTTTGTGTATTTAGTCGTCTTTGTCCCAGTGGTTTTACCTTGAGCTTCTGTTTATCTTCCGGGTGTGACGTCGTGTTTCTGCTCAGTTCCTTTGTGTTTGTTGGGTATGGACTTTGTTTGCCTGCCCATCTGACAACTGGAGTGTCTGTAAGTGTCTGTATGTTCAACATTAAATATCATTCACTGCACTTACCTGCCTTGGTCCTGAAACCTTACATTATGGGCCACAAATAGGTCAGTCAATAGGTCAATAGGTCAAGTTTTTACAGACAGAGAACTAAACTCAAGGTACTTCATGTTTTGTCATTATCAAGTTTGTTCCCTCATTGTCAACTGTCTTTGTTTACAGACAAGCTACTTTGGGAGAAAACATTGATTTTAAAATGCTGCAGAAAGCGCTACATGGAGCTTTTTAGGACTTTAGAATTGAATGTAATTCATGGCTAATTGAATGTCAATGAATTAAAGTTACTACACCAAAATGAACTCTTAGGTCTTGTTATTGATCTTTGTTGTCCCTGAATAAACATAGTAACCACGTCCTAATTGTTATGGTCTTCCTGGATTGTACATTTGATGATTACTTATTATGGATTTTTTCAATTTCAAACTCTTCTGTACGCCAGCTTCTCTTTTTTGTGAAGCTTTAGCACATTTTGTTAAGTATTATCTTGTCGGTCTTGTTTGCTTCTATTTCTGTTAAGCATCCATTTTGTTGAATTATTATCACAGGAAGTAGTACATGTGACAGTAGAAGTTGTTGTAGTTGTAGACATTTTCTGCAGGAAAATCGAAGAGGAAGAGATTTGTGAGTCACTTGTGTTGTTAATATTACATAGCAGACAATATGCAAAATATTCCACCAGCTGAGACTCCCAGCTGAACCTGGAGGCCAAGCTTGTGTCAATATGAGCATGTATTGGGTCCAGGTATTGAAAGCATCAATATCAAAAAGCAAACAGACACACAACATGACACACATTCCATAGTCTATACAGGGAATTGAACCCTGTTCAAATTGTATTACTGCTCTCTTTTTCATTTTATGAAAAAAGGCAAGAAGTGGTACTAGGAATGGTTTATCAATTCAAATATGCAAGAGGAGCGGGGAAGAAGAAAATAGCAACGTAAATGTCAATCCTCTCCAGGATACTTGAAGCTTTGTTTAAATGCCAATCAGAGATTGGCTGAGGAGGAAATGGAAATGAAAGCCCAGAGACTAATTCTCAACAGATGTGACTCATCTCAGATGTGAATTTAGAATATTTATTCAAATATTCCTCCTTCCAGATTCCCTTTTGAATCATTTTGTCCTTTTATAAGGAAGCGCAAGATAGATGGGTTAAGTGATGGGTTGGTGTTTTTTTGTGTGTGTTCTGCAAACTGTTCATTGTGGTTCTTCGCGGCATTGTTGAGGGGATAAGTGTTATGAAAGATAGCAGTGGCCTTGGTTTGGCACTTTACAGTATTATCCTAGACAAGGTATTGATTTGACCTGTGGGCAGCTTTCATTTGCAAGTTTCGGTCCTGCCCGAGTGCAATGTACTCACTTCTCTCTCTGCACATCCCTGAATACAAATGAGCCTCCTTTTTATCTGTCTAAATAATCAGCTGTATCTGTTCAAATGTAGGCAGCCGCTGATGCCCTTGCTGTACTTCCTAAAGGGGACATTTGCACAAAAAACCTACGTGACAATGCTAGTCCTTACCTGGGCAGAGAAGGGCATTCAATATGCAGTCCCTATAAAAACAAACTTCAGACTATCCAGAGAAATTTCAATGAGTCGTCTAGCAAATGGGGGGGCAATCTGTCCAAGGTCGCTCTCAGAACAAAGGAGAGCTTTGATTCTACTCACTTGATAATCTTTCCAATCAGTCTGTGAATGGTTGTAATCGGGAACAGTGAGGTAAAATGAATCACTTGCTACCTCTTGCGATTGAAAATAAAAAATGAATCACCATTGCCATGCTCTGCCACGTATGATTATCATCAGTGGGAAGTGTATCGTCATGTAAACATCAAAACTCTCCTCTGGGGAAAATGTGCCAAATTCATAAATCTAAAATGCTAATATATTTTTTTGATTCTATTCTAGAAAGGACAATGCAATTATTTGATTTGCAATTTTCTTTCTTTCCAAACCCAACCAAGAGAAAACCAACCAAGCCCAAGCTGAATCCGACAGGCATTCAGTTTTTTCTCCAAAACAGATGGGCTTGATAGCCCAAGTATAAATATTTGTGCAGGTCCACACTATACAGTCAACCAGTACAGGAACCATCCAGCATGGCATTGTAGTGTGTTGGGGGTAGATGGGCAGAGCCTCCCAACATGTTGTGAAAATAATAGACACAAGTTCAGTTATGTTCTAAGACACAATGTTACTTGGCATGTACTTATAGGATTCATACCACGAGTCAAGCTATGGTCATGGTTAGTAAGCTCCCAGAATAAGTGTTTGGAGAGTGTGTATGTGTGCTGGTTAACCGATATGCAATGTCAACCTTAAAGTAAAATGTCTTACTTTAGGATCCTCAGAGAAGACATAGAAAGCAAAGCTCGAGCTGCCGATTGGAACATTTTAATAATTAAACACATTTAAAAGTTCAAAATTGTTTTGATTGTAGAATTTATTTTTCTTATTGTCATTGGCTGAACAAGCAAATTTGTTAAAATAATCTATAATTCTGTGAATGAATCCTTATTTGTTGTTCTTACTCTTTATCTAAGGCAGTTTCCTACATTCTGACGCACAAGTGAAACTAACGAGAAGATATAAATTAAACACAACTTAAAACTAGATAGATTTACTTTTGTCAAGGCAATTGGTTTCCTAGACATTTTAAAGTACTATCAACTTGTTCGATTTCACAGTGCAGTAAGGCTTATTTATAAATGTTTTTAAATCTGGCGAGTAATAACTTAACGGCTGAATATGATAGAAAACAACCACATTCTTGGCATTTACATTCCAAAGCTTTACTTACTTTCATATTCACCTCACTAATAGGAATCTTTGTTTTCTTGTACCAGCTGCGGTGAAGCCAGCGCCGGCCACACTGTCCAATCAGTAGTGATTTATGGTTTGTTTGTTTCATGAGAGAGAAAAGGGTAGCCTTTGATACACACAAACAATTGTGGCGCCCGGTGCTTTTTGCTTCAAATTGATTCTCATCTGTATCTGCTTTGGAAAATGCACTCGCTCAACCTCAAAGATCAATTGCTTTTCAGTCGTGTTGTCTTCAGACAGAAATGGCAAGAAAATAAAGCTTGTGGATGAAATAAATAATGATGGCCACCACAGAGTGCTTCTGAATCATGTATCCAATGTATTGGCCTTTTCCATATCTTTCTTATCAGTGCAACACAATGTTGGACTTTTGCAAACAAAATCTGTACAACATGACAGAGAGGTTTAAAACAATCATTCCTGTGGATATAACATGTCGTTTAACCTCTGATTGGTGCTTTGGAATAGCTCAATTTCCCCCCATGCATACACACTAACACACAGATGACAGCATCAGTGCAGCACTGACTGACTCACTGTTCATTTAACACAGTCATTTCAACCTTTTCCAAACATGAACATATTTGTTTCAGCAAAGGTGAAACACATGTCACAAGTCATGGATCGCTGGCAGGGTAAGACGCACACTGAACCAACTCTTGCTGATTCAACTATTTGTGAAACCTGCTATGATTTAAACCTTTGCCTCTTGGCAGCGCTGACATTTAGAAATGCCCAGTTCATTTAGCACTGAAGACAGAGATTTGAAAAGTATGAGTGGTCTGATTTTCACAACGTTTATTTTTGGGAGCAACCTAAGGACAATGTCAGCGCACAGTGGTTCTGGACAATTATTTAAACATGGCAATAGATTGCTAATGACAGTCATGAGGAGCATGTTAGAGAGTACACGATGGCTCATGCTTTTCCCCTTTTTCCAGATCATACACACCACAAGACACACGGCTGTATACAGTCAAGAGTAGTTTCATGAGTAATGTAGGATGGGTCCACTGTTCAGTACACAACGTGTAGTACTTAAAACCACAACAACAACACAAACAGTCCAGCTTGTGTTTTACCATGATTTGTGAAAGTTTCAACTAGCACTTGTTGTTTCCAAGCCAGCATCTCTGCTGGGTGTATGTCAGTGTGGGGGAAAGTATTGCGTTCATTTTGTCTCAAAATTAGAGCATGTGAAAAGCATTCATTACATTATTACATTACATTTCATTTAGCTGACGCTTTTATCCAAAGCGACTTACAATAAGTGCATTCAACCATTAGGGTACAAACCCAGAACAACAAGAATCAAGAAAGTACAATTTCTTCAAAAAAGCAAAACTACAAAGTGCTATAAGTAAGTGCCATTTAAGTGCTACTAAATTGTTAGTTTAAAAATGTTATTCAAGGTATAGTCGGAAGAGGTGTGTTTTTAGTTTGCGGCAGAAGATGTGTAAACTTTCTGATGTACGGATGTCAATGGGGAGCTCATTCCACCATTTAGGAGCCAGGACAGCAAACAGTCGTGATTTTGTTGAGTGTTTAGCTCGCAGTGAGGGAGCAACAAGCCGATTGGCCGAAGCAGAGCGGAGTGAACGGGCTGGGGGGTAACGTTTGACCATGTCCTGGATGTAGACTGGACCCGATCCATTCGCAGCACGGTATGCAAGTACTAATGTTTTGAAACGGATGCGGGCAGCCACTGGTAACCAGTGAAGGGAGCGGAGGAGCAGAGTAGTGTGAGTGAATTTAGGTAGGTTAAAAACCAGTCGAGCTGCTGCATTCTGAATGAGCTGCAGAGGTCGGATGGCACTAGCAGGTAGACCTGCCAGGAGGGAGTTACAATAGTCTAGGCGTGAGATGACCGGAGCCTGGACCAGAACCTGCACCGCCTTCTGAGTGAGAAGGGGACGTATTCTCCTGATGTTGTACAGCATGTATCGACAGGAATGTGTTGTTACAGTAATGTTGGCAGTAAGGGAGAGTTGGCTGTCGAGTGTCACACCCAGGTTCCTAGCAGTCTGAGTGGGGGTTAACACGGAGTTGTCAAAGTTAATAGTCAGGTCTTGGGTGGGAGAGTCTTTCCCTGGAAGGAAAAGTAGTTCAGTCTTGTCAAGGTTAATTTTCAGGTGGTGTGCAAACATCCACTGAGAGATGTCAGTCAGACAGGCAGAGATTTGTGCTGCTACCTGTGTTTCAGATTGGGGAAAAGAGAGGATTAGTTGGGTGTCATCAGCATAGCTATGGTAGGAAAAGCCATTCGATGCAAGCACACAGAAAAGTGTCTGTTGGTAATAGGTAGGATACACATGCTGGTCTTTGGTACCAAGGTCAGATACCGAAGCACAATTTACTACTTCTGGATATTACCTCAAGCTTTTTAAAGCTGTTTGAAAAGATGACTGTTGTTTTTCAAATTATGAAGTATAGTTTTTAAGAGAATTGCACTAATTCCACATTTATTGTGGCAAATGCTGCAAAACCTACCTGCAGGCGGCCCTGTTTCCCTCCTCAGATGATAAAGAAATCCTACGAAGAGGTAAAGCAAGATTTAGTGTGAGTCTCTAAGATCTAACTCTGATCTCAGCCTACATGTTGGCTCCATGCCCACATATAGCTTCCCTTCCCACTCACCAAAGTCCTCTGAATGTTGTTCGCCGTCCTGTATTGACAGCCTTTAGATTGCTTTCCATGCTTGATTGATGAGGAGGTGAAACAAGCACGCTCTATCCTCTTCTTTAGCGAGCTCTATCTCTTGTGTGAGACACACCATAATTTATTCATGTTGCTCTAAAGATACTGTGCTGTCCTATAAGTCCTCATGACTTGAATGGCTACAGTACTGTCCTTGTTGCATGCTTCAATGTATTTTCTCCCGCTAGGTGCCGTTCTACCTCCAAAATATCTAAACAAATTCCTATTTTCCACATTCCAGTTTGAAGATCATGTAACAGAGCCAGCAGTTCTCTGGATTCCATGATCTCTTGAACTGCCTCTTCCCCACCAATCAGGACATTGGTTAATAGTGAATATTATTAACGGAAGCCATTATGTTTTTGCACATGTACAGTAATCCCAATGTTCCTGAAAACAATTGTATGCAGGCTGGGAATTAATTATCTCTTGTCAGGATGATATGTAAAGTGTTGCTATATTAATGTGGGGTCCTGTGGAACACTCATTAATCTTTCTGAGATGCTGCTCCGTGCCCTGGGCCATGTTGTTTTCTGTTTATTCTTTCCTGTATCGCTCTGCGTTGTTGTCATGCTTTGTCTCCACAGCTTCATGTTTTTGCTCTTTGATTTCAAGAAATTATGTGCAAGTAACACTCTCCCGACCGCTGTGAGCATGTCGGGACATGAAATGTGTTGTTTTGTAACAAGTCTCCCTCGCTCAGTGCTGTTCGTGCATGGTCAGTAAGTAGGACACATTCCTAAACACGCTGCCATGCAAGGAAGACACACGAAACTGCTGAGTGAACAGGTCAAAGCAAAGTGCCTTTTTGTCCCTGTATCCAGCTGGTAAACTGTGGCGCTGCCTCTCACTCTGCTCTTCCCCCTATGATGAGAGGGGTTTTGACAGCCCTGTGCTAAATGTTTGATCCGTGAGGTTCCAAGAGAAGGAGCTCAGGCCCCAGGGTTTGTCAGCAACGGTGCTGCGGTGCCCAAGGGACCGAGCATCAGCCACTGCTCTCAAATGTGAACTGAGCATTTTCACCTTCCAACAGGGGGAAACATTCCCCAGACCTACAAGCCAACAAACACAACGTGCAGGGCTGCATGCGCTGTCAGGGAGGAACAAGAGCATTTCGCTGCACTTCCCGTGTGGCCTTGATTCATTCTAACCGTTCAAGACAAGGCCAAGGCTCTCAGGCTCTGTCGTGTTCTCCTCCTGCAGTTGTTTCGTTGGAAATGAAGATTTACTTTGGGTTTTATTCACTTTTTCTGTTCTAGTTGTCAGTGTTTGCTTGGTACAATAATTTCCGTAAAGCACATCCTGTGAGCATGAAATCAAAGTTTTATTGATGCTAAATAAACATTATTATTGTTATAAACATTATTTGGCTGTTTAAAATGTTACAACACAGAAAAATAATAAGGTATAATTCAAATGATAATTCCACCATTGAATACTGATGTGCAGTTTAAGAGGATGTTCCTTGACAAAAAAAATACTTTTAAATTGTTTGTGCCAAATTTTCACTAGTGAATTGGTTTAATTTTTGGCCATGGTAAAGATGGCTTCAGTAATATCCTCATCAATCTGTTCCCACTTTGGTCCTGATTGACTCAAATATCTCAATAACTGTTAGATTTTCCCTGAGGATGAAACCTTGTCCCAGAAGGTCAATTTCAGTCATCCAGTTAAGTATCACAATATCTATAAAACAGATTGGCAGTTAACCAGTTCGGTACAAGCTCTCATGGTTCTCAGATGATGTGTCTCAGCAACTACTGATTTCTCAACCTTTACTTTGGTTCCACCAGTTAGATCAGCTGGCGTCTTTTGATTAAACTTAGATTTCCCCCTTAAAACACCCTGGTGTTTACGACCAATCTACAAAACCAATGTGCTTCAGCTGTTTTTCCCTAAAAGTCCACTCCTGAAACATCAACCCCAGCCTGCAGCTTTCCCCAGACAACACCTCCACCACCACCCTTCATCACACTGCAATATTATTAAAATCGCAAATAAAAAAACATTTGAACTTTTACTTAGTCTTTGATTTGTATTCTGCCCTTTGTTAAAATGTCCTAAAATTGTTCTGTTTAAAACTGTTATATGTATTCCTTCTCCCTCATTGTGAAATGAGGCTATTAATATGTTAATATTTTGTTATAGTTTAATTGCTGGTTGTGTCCTACTTGACTGAAATGTTCATTCTCAGTGTCTGTGTGCACTTGAGGCCTCAATGTTCCATCTCACTTGTGTAAGTTGTATATTGAATTCAATCGTTTCCCAATCATCGTGATGTCACATATGCTTTTATGTGCATGTTTGAGATTGAAGGTGAGGACAGAGACGTTTCACTGTTCAGCAGATGAATATGGAAACAGAGGTTTGCCGTCACTCTCTGCACATACATCATTCTGAACAGCGAAACTCAAACATCCAAGTGACAGAATAATATCGCAGCCGCATTTCTGAGTGAAGTCAAGCTTTTCTTCCGCTTTTACTGCCGAATAATTGTGCCACAGCGTTCTCGTCAGTAGGTACTGCCATAGCACTGGCCTGTCATATTGTAATCCAGGTGTCTGAAAGGTTGTTTGTTGCCGTCCATTTGTCCTGTCCAGATGTGAAAACACCAGCCTTCCATATGGCACTCCTTACTTATTAATAGGAGCTTTCACAGCACTGTAGTAATTCAGTAATAATTCAAAAAACATTTAACTCGCATAAAAAATGATTTCATCACGGCTGTGCACATAACAGATGGAGGAAATAATATAAAACAATGCACATTTCACAGAGATACTACGAATCCTTATCGTTACTAATAATAACATTGATGTGTAGACTAGTAAAAGCAATAAAAAACAATGAAAATTATAGCAGAGGTTGTTGAGCCGGACCATATACACAGTAATTGTCTTGCCATCACAAATCCAGTCTCTACAGCTCCAGAGGCAGAAATATGTGCTACATGCAACTGAAAAATAAATTCTACAACAGTTTACAAGCTGGAACTAGGGCTGCCTTCAAGTGTCTGATCTTGAATGGAGGAAGATAAAAAAACAGGGGGTTGGGCCAGCATTGCAAAGAGGAGCAGTCTTTGATGCTCACAGTGCAGTTTGTCCTTCTTCTTGGTTTCACAGGTCGAATACAGTTGGCATGAGAAAATCCTCTTCAGAGCCAGAGAATAGCAGACTCCACTTACTGTTTAATTAGCACAAACAGAATGAGCTCATCGGCTTCGCTTTGTGGAGGTGAAAAACTGCAAAAACGTTTAACTGAAGGAGATAAAACAAGTCCTGCAGATACAAGATCTACCAACAGCCAGGCCGAATATTGGTTCTGAAATAATAAAATAGATGTGAATTGTGACATTTTTAAATAACTGATTAATTTTTCCTCTTCAATGTGGAATTAGGCCTATTCATCCAACGAGTGCTGCTTGAAGATTTATTTGATTTGTTGTGTTTTAGCTGTCCAGCAGTTCAAATTAGTGGTGTGGATGAAACAGGGATACAAAGCTGATTAGTCCAGTCAGTAATTGTGCAATGCATTAGTGGAAACAGATAATCATTAAAGTCGGTTGTTGGCAAAAACACTTAATAAACCTTTTGGAGATTAAAGTTGTGGAACATTGATAATCAACATTCAGCTTCTCCTATCAGCTTTAGAATAACTGATGGGTATAGCTGCACCCAGAGCCATGTGAGATAGGGAGTTAATTAATAGAGATGAGGGTTGTCAGAGAGGAGGTGTTATTTATTAAGGACAGCAGGACCTATATTCAGCTGTATGTTTATTTACAGTGGACAGAGGAGGTCAAATCTTGAGTCATTTGTTCAAAACAGAGCTTGGAATCCTTGATTCTTTTTTTCCTCACTGTTACAGTGTCCAGAAATTCATTTTTAAATGTAACACTGATGATTTTTGCTTTGCACAGTAACAGATAATTACAAGGTTGGAAAACATTTCCAGCATCAGCCAGTTTTTATGTTTCCCTCACTATCACACTGTAGCTTTTCCTCTCATGCTCATGTATGTAAATTGAACAATACCTGATGATGGCCATGACTAAGCTTTATGGTTGTTACGTGCACTTCTGCCTGTTGGTGTAACTGTAAACTAATTGGTTCTTAAAAGACGATGTTGTATGATGGAGTTAACACTCATTGCTTAGAAGGAGAGAGGGTAACATGCTGCTGCTTGGAGAAGAACCGCCCAAGGAGAGGAAAGCATGTGCCATTTCCACATACCGTCCCATCTTTCAGATTCATTAAACCCAGATCATCTTCTGACTCTGGTGACATGAGCATGAATGTGGTACGTCAGATACACAACAGTGCTTTTCTGACACACAGAGCACCATCAGATATTTGCAGGCAACTATTTTCTGTAAAAAAGCAACAACAATCCCCCTGCTCACTGCACAGCACCGAACAGGAGACAGAATACATTTGAAAGTGGCAGGTGAACATAGTGAAGCCTTCAGCAGCCACAGACACAAATTCTGTACTTTCATCATGATTTCTGGAACCAGCTGGTTAGTCCTCTTCGTCCCTTGAGGGGTATTGACGACCTGCTTCCATCTGGGTCTGTCCCGGGCTGCGTGTTCAGCCTCTCCCTATGTCAGACCCATCTCTTTCAGCTCAGCAGTCACATTTCTCCACCATGTTGTTTTGGGCCTGCCTTGTTTGTGTTTTCCAGGTGGTGTCCATCTTTGACATGTGGATCTAGTCCATTCTTTGGACATGCTAAAGCCATTGTAAGCTCTGGCGTCTGAGCTTCAGCGCCACACTCTGGCTCTCAGTCTTCTTGTAAATTTCTTCTCGTAAAGTTCCTCATTTGTTCTTCATATTTTCCTGAGGCATCCGTTCAGGAAGGCGTTGATCCTGTCGATGTTACCTTTAGAGTCAGACCTTTGTTCTCAGGCTGTACTGCTTTGATTTCTTTTCCAGTTGGTGGAGAACAAAACAGAGCTAAAAGGAGAGTGAAGACTCATCATCGTTGGTCAGGTGGTCAAAAAAATCTGAACCAGAACCAGTTAACGCAGGGTTAAACTGTAATTAAACTTCGGTGCATGGATGCACAAGATTTACTTCCTGGTGCTTGTCTTAAAAAATGTATGTAAGTTTTACTCTTCATACAAGATTATTTGACACATAATTATTAATTTATATGCCCTTCAGCTAAAACCACATTGGGCTTTATTCCACAGTCCTTGAGTCCACTGGCCTTAGTGCTGTGAAATAAACTATATTTAGAGTTGCTGACTTCTTACTCCTATATTTCCCCTTGAGTACTCTTTTAGGTTTGTTCTCTGCAGGCCAGCATTCCTCAGAAAATCCTTCTCTCAGCTGTCAAGGTAGCACAAACATCTTATGTTTCTGTAGCTGCAGTATTTATACTTGTTTAACTCAAAGGAGGGATGGATATTATGAAAAATGGCCAAGGGGAGAACAATTTAGTTCCTTACTTATGGATGGTTTTATTATTTTTAATGATGTAAGGAATTATATGGTGCACTGTTCCATGAGTGCTGTATAATAAATAAATCGAGTGTTTGAGACAAAGGTGAATAATTAAATAAATATAAAATACAATTCTGTCTTTTAGTATCCCAGAATCTCACTAATATGGTACATCTAGTTGAGTTGGTTTAATGGTGAAACTTTCTTTTACAAAGTACATTCTGCATAAGCAGCTCAGCACCTCTGCTGTTAAAGAAAGTCCTTGGTGGTTTTGCCTTGATGATGTGATCCAGACGGCTGAGTGGTGAAGTGGCCTTGGATCGCCTTGTAATTCTAGTGCTGCTCCCAAATGGCGTTTGTGTGTGGAATTATTCAGCTGGCCTCTTGTTCATTCACGTATTTGTCTAGTGAACTACTTCAAATTCATAAATAGTTTGAAGTATCACTTGTAGGAGCTAATGAAGAAACTGCATTAAATGGGCACCAAAACAATAAATTAAGTGTTTGGCATTGCAGTGGGAGTGGTACACATTCCTACAATAACTCCTCCCATGGACTGTATACTCCACCACAATCCCTGTCACTAAGCAACAAGAGAGAGAGGGGGGGGGGAGATCAGGAGTCCTAATCCACTTCTCACTGATTTTAGACAAGATACATGATTACAAGTACGTGGTGACCTTTTTGATAGCTGAGAGACCTTTTGAGAGCATAATCGCTGTGTAAATTTAGTTCTTTAGGGCAGAGGAGCTGGCCAAAGATCATGAACGTTTGAAAATAAGTCACTGTTGAGACTAACAAAAGAATCACATATCGCTATTTGGTCCGAAGATGTTGCAACAGAGGCTACCAGCAACCACATCTTGCAGATAAAGTTGCAACTAATTCATCTTTTACAAAATTAGATTACTTCACCATTGCCAGTAGAGTGACATGAAGCGACTCTTGGTATGTTATTACAGTACAGGGCCAGTAGAGGGCTCCCATACTAGTTGCATAGCCGGGGATTAGATAGAGTAGTAGGCTGTGTTTATGACCATAGCCAGGAGAGGACCATAACTTGGTCATGTTGTAATGTTATATTGTGGTTCCTGCAATACAACCTGTTCAATAGAAGTTGTAGTCTCTGCATCTGATCATTGATATGCCAGTGTTGCTAGTTGCACGATATGATGAAAACATTGATGTTGCACATTGTTCCAAGATGTACACAAAAGATGTAAACAATCGATCACAGATATGTACGCACCTAAGTTTAATACGTTATAACGTTGTGCCGGGGAAAAGTGCAGCATCAGCCAAAATAAAGAAGAAGAAGAAGAAGAAATTAGCAGGTTTTCCCTGGTCTCACTTTTCAATTGAGTCAATTGACTGGGGATTGAAAGCAGATCCCATTCATTCCCATTGCAGACAAATGCCAGATGTCAGTGGGTTTTAGTGGGTTTTTTACCAGTGGAAACAGGGCTTAGTGATTGTGCAGCACCTGGAGGTTTACAGCACAGAAACTGGAAGGGTACAATACGGCACTATTACAGTATAAACAGTATAGCTTTAAAGATGTCTATCTTTGTGGGCTACTGTTATTGCACCACACATCTTAACGCTGATGATCTCAATGATAATAAGGAAAAAATATGTTGTGCTCAATTTTATGTTAACATGTTATGTGCAACATTAACAATCCTCGGAGGATGAGAAGCAGCAGGAAACATGCTGAGCGAAGAGAAATGGCTATAATATTCAACTGGCTGAAATTGCACCAGGGAGGCAGGAACCATGCAGTTATGATACACGTCGTCACCACTGAACCAAGTGAGGATGTCAGTTCTTTACTTTTTCTATTCCATTTTAGATTTTTTTTTTTTAAAGTAGGTAATGTAGGTAGTTTAGTGGTTTACTTAGTTTGAAAAAACACTGCGTGATCTACCTGAGGAGAGAAATCCACACAGCCAGCAAACATCCGCAGGCCTCTGTGGCTCAGACATGTTGCAGAGGGACAGGAGGAGGAAGCACCAGCTCATTCGGGCTGCCAGCCAGTGTCCCCCAGGCTACATGAAACACTGATGAACTTGATAGATTGGTGAGAGCGCCAGGAGGTTTGGGCCGAGCGGAGCACTAACCCAGCTCTAGTGCCGGGAAGAAAAAATAAATCTGTCTGACACCGGGCGAGTGAGAACGGCTCCACACCGAGCCTCCGTCCAGAGACTCTGGCTTATCAAGGAATAATCAGAAGTTCGATTGCATTTGAGGATAAATATGGTGTGTGTCGTCATTGTCATGGTGAGGAATGGATTTCATCGAGGGGGTGGGGGCAAAAAATAGCTTCTGATATAATTTCGTGTCAAAGCAAAAGAACAGAAATATGGAAAGATATTCATTATTTTTTTGGACTTTGATTGACGTTGAAAATGTTTTATTATTTCAGACCTGCCTCAGGAAAGACTTGATGCATTGAATAACAAATGAGGAGGAAAGCATCAATACCAGGCTTCTTATTTATGACTCGCAGACACGGCAACATTAAATGAGAAATCCCTCTTACAATGCAATTATACTGTACATGTACTGTGCAGCACGTCAAATATGTATGCTTCTATATCAATATATAGAGACAAAGCCATATATCACCTGTCACTGACGGCGTCTCGCCTAATCCCAAGGTGTTATTTGGCAGCGGTTTTAATCAGCCAAGGTAAATGCTGTCTCTGGATCCCCTAGGGGGTGCACGGAGGGAGGATGTGGGGAGGGGGGGGGGGGGAGGGTGCAGGCAGTGACAGTGATGTGCTTCCCTCCATTAGCCAATCCCGGCGCGTCGGAGACAATGCCAAATCTCCTGATGGAATCTCCACAGTGACTCAGACTGGCTCCATACATGCAGCCGGCCATCTCTGTCATCGGTCTTCCCAAATGAAATATAATGGAGAAAATGGCCAATGGGTGATGGAGACCGATTCAAAAGAAACATGAGTGGTAATCAATATGGCTCCCTGTGCAGCCAAGCAACATAAGACTCCCTGAAACCACCCACTGCTTACCCCAGGCTAAAGATGGGTGCCATCACGCTGCCTGTATGTAATTTATGATGAAGGTGTCACTCAGAGAATGATACGCCACGGCTGAGAAGGCTCAGCTCATAACGAAAATAAGAGCTTCTTTGTCCTCGCAGAGGAAAAACAGAGTTGCTCTCGCTGTTCAATTCTGTTTCGTTTATGAATTGTGATGATGGATTGATCTGAGGTATTCCATAAAAAGTTAGAAGTGAGAAATGCTTTCAAAGTGGCACTGAATGACAAATGATACGGATGAAATGTCTCCAGGCCTCTGTTGTAGAATAGTTTTCATTTCAATTTACAGCATTTATTTATAGGAACATTTTTGGCATTTTGGGAGAAAGACGATTTATACCACTGTCATCTCATCTGTCTGTTTGATATTAAACTACAACCTGCAGCCTTCTGTAGTTTATTTTGTAAGCAGTAAACAAATGCAAAACAACATGTTAATTGGTGGGTTTAAGATGTGCTAATTAATAAGATGAGTTAATTGACCACCCCAATTTCCACTCTCTATGCTGAGCTAGTATAACTTCACCTCTACGTTTCGGCTGAAGTGTCTCACCATGGAAATTCAAAAAATTCCTTTAGAACGCAATGCTGGGAGGCGGGGTTAAGACACACCACCCCACCCCAACACAGAGACATTTCAACCACTAACACAGGTGGACGTTACCAGGATGAACCACTGGCACAGAGCGGTCAGCCAGCGGTTCAAACGGTGTGCCTGTGTGTGTGTCTCTGTGTGTGTGTTTGTCTGAGGGACACTTGGGAGCCATTGCTGGTGGCAGGGTTCGCCCAACTTTGATTAGAGGCTGTAAACTTTTTCATTGTCATGACGTAGAGATGTCAGATGGTTGACTCTACGTAAGCGTTGGTGCTGCAAGGTCCAAGACGGTTTGAAACACTAGGTGGCGTTGCATGCCCTGTTTGGCCCATGCCTGTTGATTTTTTTATGTAATATTAAAACCAGCATTAATGTGTTTCATCACAGGAAAGTTTACAGGTCTCTTTAATCTTGACTAACTCTGTGCAAGAAAACTAATCAGCATGTTTCCTAAGATTCAGAGTTCAGCTATAGGTCATGGACGTTTTAACATTGAAAATGCAGCTCATTAAATTTGCATGATTTCTTATTGAATTCAGTTTTTAGCACACAATTCACACTTAGTAATGAAACATAATGTCTCACTGTAATGACTTGCATTAGCTGCAGCCTATAATTACTCACACGGTATTAGTGACTAGCAGGAAGTGTTGCCAGTGATTTCCTCAACTTTCTTCGCTCTAAAGATAAAAGAGACAAAGACTCGAGCGAGATGACCCCAATGTGTCTACAGAAGAACCTCAGCAGAGCTGACTGCTTCCTTATCAAAGACTGTCTTATTTCTTTTGAATTGCACATGTAAGGAGGCTTGTAGGCCAGCATGGATGCCTACAGGTAACCAAGGCAACTCAGCAGCAACAGAAAGCAATGATCAATAATGAATATGTGGCAGGTCATAGCTCAAGAGCAGGGTAGTGGAGGGTGAAGCATAGTTTTCTGTATCCACATGGGGTGCATACAAATGCTCTTCATCTCACAGTCAAAGACAAGAAAAGGATGTTGATATGCTTAAGTTCTTAGAGGTTAACTGTTCCTCTTTTTCCAGCACGCAGACAACAGGCCTGCCATGACAGCAGTCCAGGAGGGGCAACGATAGCAGATGGGAGGTCGGAAGGGGGAGAGCGGAGCTGAAATTTGACATTCACTGTCAGAAATCGTTTGTTTGTGATGTATAGTGTGGCGGAGAGGAGGGAATCATATGCAAGGAGTGTCTCAGCCAACAAGTGCTGAGAAGTATATGTATACTGACAGTGCGCTCTGACAGCGTCTACCCAGCAGGCTCCACTTCATCTGCACACTGAATGTGTTCTCCTTTATTTATCCGTTCATTTCCATATGGCCAAGTGCTGTCACCGTGATGAATGGGAGCTGGAACTGGCCAATTGTTTTCACTCAACTGGACAAATCTCACACACTCTGAGTTGAAACGTCTTCCATGTCAGAGGAGCTCTGCCATTCTTGTGAAGCCCCACGTAGCCGCCGCCATCCCTCTCACAGGCACGCAGACATTGATGCCGTCGCCGCCGCCTCCACCTCCACCTGACTTCCCTGGGGCTTTTCCTCATTAGGATCTACCTGAGGAATTCAGGCTGTTTGCTTGGATTTCATGTCCACATGTCCGAATGCTTTATGCCAAGGGGAGAGTTTGAGGTGAGTGGCGAGGGCGTAATCATTGTGGATGTGTGGAGGCGGTGTGTGCTGATGCAGTTGTTGCTGTGTTGTTTGGACTTCTGAGAGCTTAGGGGCCAGTTAGTCTTCTGAAGCTGAGGCTCATTTTGACAGTCTGAAAGATTTCTGAACTTATACGACATCATATTGACAAATTCTTACTGTACATGATTATATTCTAATAAATCTTGACGCTTTCAACAGGCTTGTACTGTGTTTATGCTACATGAATGAAATTCAAGTTTGACAGTTTTTTTTCACTTTCTTTAACATGTGAGATACAGTGTTTTTCAACATTATCTCAAAGAATAATTCCTGGATCTTGGTGAACAATATTATGTATGTTCAGGGGACAGATATTTATGTGTGTGCATTTATGAGTATTTCATAAGGGGAATATTGGACCTTGGCGGAGGTATGCACTGAGTGCTTTAGTTATTTATACATTTTGGTTTTTATAGAGTTCAGAGAAAATGTGATGTTTTATTCTGTAACTTTAAGGATAGTCAGTGGGAAGATTTTTCGATTCTGGATCAGAGCCAGCTTTAGCTGTTTCCCTTCTTTTGGTCTTTATGCTAAACTATCAAAAACAACACGATATTCCAAAAACACACTCTATCACATTAGAGGTCAAAGACATTTCCACAAATCAAACAATTAATATTCTTTCCCTCCACACTGATGATTAATACATTGGTGCATGATTTAATTAGAGTTTGAGAGTTACTCAGTTCAAAAACTGTTTTTAAAGTCAGACTATGTAAAAATATCCGAGGCCAATGATAGGGTTAGGGTTACATAATTGTCAGAGGTGTAACAGAGAGTAAAGATCAGAGTTGGATGACTGAATAAAAATAGAAGTGAAGATCATGAATGTCAGCATGAATCGTCTGAATCATCCAATCTGTCAAACCACTACTGCTGCTCTATTTAATGATAGTTAGAATAATCACATACTCGGTAATATGTATAATTAATGCAGTATACAGAACAATTGGCCTTTGACCTTCTCCAGTGCATCTATGACGCAGGCTATTAATTTCCTCAGAGATGATGAACACTCAAAGCTGTTAAGTCAACCTGACATAAACTGAATCTATGCCCATTAAATGTCAAAGGACGTGTTGCATGAGCATCATCCTTTCCTTTTCTGAATGACTGTAACATTCAAACTGAGAGATTTGCACAGCAGCTGCGAGCATGTGGATGTGAGCCGGAGCACGAGCACCGAGCATGTCAGTTGAAAAGTGAGGGGCCAGCAGTCTGTCACTGATGACAGGCGATAACACGTTTCCATTCTACATGTAGGGAAGAAGAAAATGTTTACGATCCATCCAATGTGACAATCTGCACATCTGCCATCAGCGTGTCCAGCCTGGAGAAATGAAAACTGCTACTCTTGGATGATGTTCACCATTTTGAAACTGACACCGTGACAGTTGCTCTGTCTGGGAAACCTGTACCTCTATTGTAACATTGTGTTTTGATTTAAGTTAATGTAATTCTAATAATTATTATTTAGCTTCTCTCTCTTATCATCATTATTATGTTTAACGTCATATGCTTTAATGACAGTGGCTAATTGCGTTCCCATTGTTGACCTCAGAGATGTTGATTAGTGAAGTGAACACTACCCACGGCTGTCATCATTATTATCCTGCTGTCAAATAGTATAAAAACATGTCTTCTGTTGTAATAGTGTGAACATTTTTATCTGCGACAAATTTCCAACCCGATGATTCACCAAACAAAATGATTTTTCTCCTCAGGACCAACAAGTCTGAGATCAGCTCAGGCTATTTGCACGAGTGGATTAGCCACAGGGAATACATCTTCCTCTCACCTGTCTCGGATGATGGAGCAGAAGGAGAAAACAAATTATCACAGGTTTTTTTACACTGTTTTTTCTTGCATTATCAGTGTCTCTGTAACCATGGTGAGGCTTGTGAAGTTGTGGGTATACGGAAAGCTGTCAGTCTGCAGTCTACAGCTGTAATCTTCTTTCTCTGGCGATGTCAGTGGATTGTCGGCGTGCGTGAGTTACCTTGGCAGGATGAACAAAGAGCGCGGGATGCCCGAGGAAGCCTCAGCACCGTGTGAAATCCCTTTGTTGAGCTGTATCGAGTCTCACCCAGACATTGGCTCTTTCATGCATCCCTTGTCTGCTCATCCCTCTGTCTTTTTATCTTTGCCAAATGACAATTATAGGCTTATTTCACATATAATAGACATGAATCATTTATATTACATCGCCGAAAAGTTGGCAGCTGATCGGTGCCAGAAAAGGGCAGAAAGGGACAGAGAATAGCAGTCTAGTTGTGGTATGGAGAGTGCATACAGTACATTGTGTTTGTATACCTGCAACTATTAATGCGTCTTTGAAAACACAGTAACTGCACGACTGATAATCACCAGTTATCAGGGTTTATAAGATGCAACTAGTGCCTTTGTTAATGCTTTATCAGTTACAAGCCATTAATATGAACAACTGTTGAGTTGAGCTGTGAAAGAGCCCTCTGTGTGTTTAATCCATTTTATTTGGTAATATTGCACTTCTAAATGCTGATAATCAGTTAACATATACTTTGAGGGTTTCACTTTTTCTAATAACCTGATAAGTCAATATGTACATCTTAATAAGCTGTTAATAAAAAGATGTAATCCATGCCTGTTTTTCTAAAGGGTAAATTATTTAAGGATCCAAAAGACAACCTACAAAAGAAAAGCATGAATTCCTGTCACCTGGCAACAGAAAATGTTGATCAAAGTAATCGCATATCCCTGACATAAAAATCATATGAAAATGATTTAATAGCTATGAATAAAGCCAGTACTTAGACTTATACACTTGCACTTAACTTCCTATACCGAGCACATTGTCATGCCTCAAAGAGATCACTATCTTCCTTATAGACAGAACTCAATTACTACAGAGTGGACTAAAAAGACAGCCCACATATGGTGAAAAGCAAATATAATCATGTGAGCGCTCCGATGCCAGCACTTAAGTGTTTTTTTCTTTAAATCCTCTCCGTTCCTCCTGCTAACAGGGAAAATGAATAATCCAGTCCCAGGTGATTCTTTATCCTGCCAGAGGTAATGTCTCTTCCTTAAGGATTGAAAGGTTAATTAACTGCAACATTTACTGAAGTGTTAAAAAGATGAACACGTGCAGTACATATCCACTGACCAGTATGAAAGAAAAAAAACATATAAATGTGCAGGATAGATGTCGCACCAGCACCATCGTCTTGGACCAAACCTTTGCTTTGTCGGCCACAGCTTTCCTTCATATTCTCTGCAAGGTGTTACCTCTGGGGGTTGCAAAGCCAAGTTAACGTGGTCAATGCAATAAAGTGACCCAATGTGCAGGAAACCAGCAAAGTAAACAGTCCAGCTGTAGCTACTATGCAGACTGGTAAAATAATGAATCAGTCAGACGTCTCATCAGTGGGTTGGTGGAGTCGAAGCCTCCATGAGAGATGTTTCAGTTAGGAAATGTGTGGTTTGTAAACATTGAGGTGTGGAGAACGCATAGTAATTAGCATGGAGCCATCTTTCTTGGATGACGAAGCTTGGATGACAACACACGCAGAAGGAGTGTGACTTCTTTGCTCAGGACGCCATTACCCCACAATAACTCTGTGTAGGAAATGGCTGTTGTATTTATCTTTAAAACTGTGTATATAACCTTCAAGTTTTATTTCAGTCTGGCGTGGTGGAGGTATTGACAGCCTTGGGAGCTCAATGTGTTGTTGTTCTTTTATCATTTTTTCCCCCCGTCCACCCGCTTGAGAGTGGTTGTTTGGCCAAGGTGCAGGGCGTTGTGGGAGTATGGAGCCCCAGCTGCACTTTGCAGATACACAGGCCTGTGCTTTCATGCCCACACCCGTCAAAATGGCCCTGTCAGGCTGCTATCTCCTGGGACTCGCTGCTGCAGTACAGGGGGATTAAAGCTTTTTATGAAGCATTTTCACAGCCAAAGGTGTGAGCAATAGCAGCCTGTGTGCCATTTACCACAACAAGGGTGGACTTAGCCACGCTGGACTCTGGAGCCAGAACTGTCCTGGAAGGAATTTTGCATCCAATTTGGGCGACTAATTAGGCTACAAAGGAGTGAGACAAAGAAAGGAAAACAATCCCCCTTTTCTAGCCCATTGTTCACAATACAGTTAATTATGCTCCCAGAACACTGTGGGAAACTGGGCCAGGTTGTACTCCATGTCCTGCATGTGAGGTTTCCCTTACAATGAAATGTTTTTGTTTATCTTTGCATAAGAACTGTGAGTCTTGGACAAAGCATACCTAATTAAATCTGTGTATTCATTATATCATTTTATTCAAAAATGTTGCAATCTATGAAGTTATAGTGGGTTTGATTTACTTCTATATTTCAGTTTCTTCTGAACAGCGTTAGTCTGTGATGCATTGATAAAATCCTGATGCAGAGACCAGTCTTGGTCTGTGCACAAACTGTAACAGCATTATTTAAATTTAGCTCTGCAATCTGTGACAATTAACAATCCCTTTGGCCCATGTGTGATAAATTGCTTGTAGGAGAAGCCCATTTGTTACAGCCTTATCTGTGAGGCTGCAGTTTGGAAGACTGAATTATCCATTATCAGACAGCACTGAAAATGAGTGGAAAGCAAACACAGATTAGGCCTTTAGATTTAAGCTGACTGGGGTACATTTGCATGGAGACTACCCCAGGTTATGCTTGGTTGTTTGGTGTCCAATCATGGTTCAATCAACAGACCCAGACGTCTGCAGCCAAATACTAAAGTTGGTTTTGAATTTAAAATAGCTTTTAGTACATTTGGGAAACACATAAAAAGTACACGTTTTATAACGCTTCTCCTTTAAGGGGCAGGGGGAGGCTGGAGACAATCCCAGTTGACTGGCTGAGAGGCGGGGTACACCCTGAACAACAGGTCACCAGTCAATCATAGGGCCAACATACAGACACAAACAACCACTCATACTCACAATCACATTGACGGTCAGTATCGAGTCTCCAATCAATCTAATCCCCAATCTGCATGACTTTGGACCGTGGGGGGAAGCTGGAGTACCCGGAGAAAAACCCACACAGACAGGAGAACATGCAGAACTCCACACAAAGAAAAACCATGACTCAAACCAAGAACTTTCAGCTTCCACAGTGCCACCCTAAATAAAAAACAGTGTTAAGGATTACACCTGTGCAACATTAGAAGCTGCAGACATACAGTACCTTCTTCTTCTATTCTTCTATTCTCTCAGAACTCTCAGCTACTGGCTGCCCCTTGGCCACGGCTGAAGGTTAAAGTTGATTGTGCTTTTACTGTTGCCGCAACAAAACTTTGGAACAGCTCATCTTTTATAATTAAGTGATTCCCCTTCGTAAGGTTAAACTGAAGAGCTGAATATTCTCTCAGGGTACTGACGTGGTTTTTTATTACTATACTGTACACTGTGGACAACTCTGGTTGTTTTAAATGTGCTTTATTAAGACTTCTTTATAGATTAAATGTATTCCTCTGACACATTGACACTTCAATTGAGAACATTTAGAATGATAGAGAAGTACTTTACTCAAACCTGCTATTAAAATCACCACCTTTACCTGCTATCAACCTCAAATTACACCGATCACTGCCCCTCAAACTCCCACACAGGTATTTGATCAACTCTTAAATACGAGGACGTTACTCGTCCTCCACTGTGTTATGTCCCCGCTGTGTTCTCATTCACAGACCGTGGTGCTGGTGTGGGAATCATCTGTGTGTAAACTCTGCCATCCTGTGGCTGACTGCGTGAACCTCTTCGGATCACACCCCGGAACCAACGCGTTTGTTCCCACCCGAGCTGCAATACGTGGTGCACCGGCGTCAATGCTAATGTTTTGCATTGTGGTGACACCGCTGCTGCTCCTCTTCGTAGTTAGTAAGTGAAACCGTTCTGTCTTTGTATCTAATGAGTGATGCTGGGTTCATGTTCACGCGGATAACGAGCACAAGTGACATGTTTAGTTCTTCCTCAGGTTTATTTTAAAATGTCACGACCCCACAGTGACAGTTTGGTGCTTGCTAGTTGCAGTTGTGTTAGCTTTAGATGCTAACTTGCAAATTAATCACCGGTCCGTGGTATTAAACCGTGGGTGTTGTCAACCTGTGCGGGTATATAAACAACTAAGTTCTAGTAATGGTAGTAGATATTATAAATTGGCAGGTTAGCTTGAATTGGGGGAAACTGTTTTTCAAACCTAACCCGAGCCGTCATTCAACATTTTGGGAAATTACTGCTTTACTGCACATATGTCCAGCTTTATATACGGGAAACATGTATTACGACTTGTCACGGATCCCCTCCGATCCACTCTTCAGTTCGGCACACATCTGATCCAACTAGCTTTACGTTATGCTAACACTAATTCTTTTTTAAATTTAGCCCAAGCTACGCACAGTCTTCCTTGGTGTGTTTGGCTGGTCAACCAGAGCTGGAATAGTTCTGCTGAAATACAGGGATGTTTGATTATAGTTGACACCACAGTGGACCCTGGGTGTGCTTCTGGTGACCTGCATGTACAGTAAATCCCTCTTTTCCTTAGGGTCATTGTTGTCTTCCTGTTTCTGTCTCTCATTCCTGTTTCCCACCTGTTCATCCAGCCAATGGTCTGACACCAGCTGGCAGAGATGCCGTTCAAAGATCTTCCCAGGGAGGCCCTGCTGCGGCCCCTGTCCCGGAATGAGGTGGTGGGCATGTTGTTGAGGTTGACCATCTTTGGTGCAGCCACGTACTACAGCATCAAATGGGTTGTAGACGCTATGGATCCTACTTCCAAACAGAAAAACCAAGCCAAGAAAAGGGTACGTCGATCACATACGCATGAAATAGTTCATTACAACAAGGTCAAGGTGGAGAGTGATGTCAGTGTCAATGATGACTGGAGCAGCATTTTTTACTCTTGTCTGTTAAGTCCTTCTGTCATCAGCTGTGGCTTCTCTCTCCAGGCAGAGCAGTTGATGAAGAGGATTGGCGTGGAGGGGGTCAAACTAACTGACTATGAGATGAACATTGCATCTCAACTAGTCGATCCACAAACTATGAAGGTAACAGTTGTAATCCTCAGTCCAGTCGATGAAGAAAGACACATGTTCCTCTTCCACTGCACCCTCCCTGACAAGAGCCAAAGACAGAGTTTCACAGTCTTCTATCTTTCTCCAGGTGTCCTGGAGAGACATAGCTGGTCTGGATGAGGTTATCAATGAACTGCAAGACACTGTCATCCTTCCCTTCCAGAAACGACACCTCTTAGCTCGATCCAAACTCTTTCAGCCTCCTAAAGGTACCACAGCATGTCACCTGAACAGAACTGAAATGGTGAAGTTGTACACATAGATATTCATTCACTCCCTCAGATAGACTTTGATCAACTCCTTACAGCAATTGTGAGTGATGTACTTACTAATGGAGTGGAAATGTCACATTGATATCTTGAAATTTACAGTAAATATGAGATGTGATCTCTAACAGAATAAGAAAGAAAGTATCGGGAAATCCTTGAATATCTCCCTCTTATAATTAATGAATAATAAACATGGTGCACAGCAAAATCAGCATACCCAAATTAACTCAGATTTGATTTCAAATCTTTTGAAGTGTCTCTATGGGTCCACACCACAGAGTGTTAATTTAACTCTATTTGGAGAGTTAGTACGGTGACACTTACTAAGTGTAATTATTGACTCTTTTTGGAGTTCAAACGAAACACTTCTTCCCTCTAATCAGAGTTAGTTTTGATCAACACTCGTATGTAGTGGATAAATAGATAAACCTGCAGCCCCGCCAACAGTAGCGGACTCACAATGCGTGTGAACAACAGACAACCGACACACAGCTGATCTGCGGGGCAACCGCAGCCAGTGAGACCGACCGTGTGAAGTTAAATCCACGGTCCAAAGCAGTTCTCACAAGTCAAGGATTCTCTGTCTCTGCTTCACTCTGTGTGTGTCTGTGTGTCTGATGATGGGGGTGGGATTAATTTACTGAAATTGACTCCTGAGGAGTTTAAAATGGAAAGTAAAGAGTTGATACATTTACACTTAGAGATTTGATTTAAAGACACTTCATTTTTAACTATTTTCCAACTGAGATTTAAAAATATGAGTTTTGACTCTGTCCAGAGTATAATTAACTCTTCCTTTGCTAAAATTTGACCAACACCGAAAATGTAACTCTTCTGAATTTGCTGTGTGCGCTTTAAACATTGTGCTAATACCATCAGCAGACGCTCTCAGTCTTAATTGAGGATCTGCCAAGCTTGTACTGTGGCCAACTTCTTGTTCATATTAGCGAATTTGTGTCAACAGACTGCTTGTTAGTGAAATGTGTGTTAAGTTGGATTGAGATCAGGAGACAGACTTAGCCACTGAAGACTACTGTTAGATGTCTAGCTATAAACACTCCTTGATTGCCAACAAGATAAGGTCCTGCTTCCTTGTCCTGGAAGTGTGGGACTATGTATAGAAAGATGTCCACTGTTCACTATGTATGGATTTAAAGATCCTCATTGTGCTGAAGAAAGTCATCTTTTAACATCGTCAATATTTATTTCGAAAATGTGCACGAGCACATGAGTATACAATCAAAACAATAAGAATCAAATCACTCACAGTTTCTGAGTGGACTTTCGATCACAAATAATTTGATTTGAATTGCATGAATAACCACAGACACAAGAGCTGTAATTCTTCTCAGATTGCTATTCTCCTCCTCATTATTGCCAGACAGCCGTCCAGTACATCATGTTTCCATCTGTAGCTACAGCGCATTCGCAAGGTTTTCAGACCTCTTCACTTTTTCGACATTTTTTGTTGCAACTTTATTCTAAATTGTATTAAGATATGTTTAATCATATCATCAGTCTAAACTTAACATCCCATAATGACAAAGCAAAAACACAATTGTAGAAAAGTTATAAAAAATATAAAATAATGAAAAAAGGCCAAACGGAAATATAATGATGAGCCACAGTGGCTCCAAAGTGTAATTCTTTAATAGAAGAAGTTTGGAACGTTTTCGTAGAGCTGGCCATCGGCTCAAACTGAGTGATCAGGGGAGGAGGAGCTCGGTAAAAGAGTTTACCAAAAACCTGATGGTCACTCTTGCCAAACTCCAGAGATCCTGTGTGGAGATGTGAGAAACTCTCAGAGTGACAACCATTATTGCAACACTTAACTGGTCTGGGTTTCACGGCAGGGTGGGAAAAGATTATTATATTTTTAATTGAGCAGATGTCTGCAACATAACAAATATGAAGAGGTCTGAATATGACCACTTGGAGGAGTACTTTACTTTTGGTTTTATACAAAGCCTCCAGAATGTGCTGCTTTGTGAAATACACTTCCTTTCCTAGACTTCAAGTTTTATTTATAGTCATGTATCTATTAAAAAGTTTATTCTGTGGGAACAGATGTGGGTCATCCTCTCTGTTTGTACATGTAGTAGAGAGCACCATGTAAGGAAAGAAAGATCTCCCCAGTGTTCAGCAGTGGTTGATGCAAATCACATTTTCTTTCAGAATTGAAGCCAAAAAACGTGAAAATCAAGTGAATAATCTTCATTTAATTGTTATGCTTTAATATTTTATAGAACTAGGAATTTGAAAAGGAAGAATGAAAAAAAAAACAGATGCTTGAAAGCAACAGTGAATCTCAGTAACTCTATGTTCTGTCCTAACAGGAGTTTTATTATTTGGTCCTCCCGGATGTGGGAAGACCATGATCGCCAAGGCAACAGCCAAAGCTTCAGGGTGCAAGTTTATCAACCTTCAGGCCTCCACACTGACGGACATGTGGTACGGCGAGTCGCAGAAGCTGACTGCTGCTGTGTTCTCATTGGCTGTCAAAATCCATCCCTGTATCATCTTCATTGATGAGATCGGTGAGTGGATCTATTACCTGGAAAATGTTACTTTATTGCACCGTCAGATGTGATTTATCCTCTTCTTCACGCTTTCAAGTAGAGATGATTTTTATAAATTTGACAGTCATAGACTTTAGATGATTGTTTTCATGCCCAAAAAACAAATGGATTCCTTCAGAATTTCGTCCTTGTTATGCTGAAAGCAGCCTTTAAATTCAGAAGAAAGATATTTCTTCAGCAGCTCGTTTCTTGCTCAGCAGCTTGTTACAGAGTAGTGAGTGAGGTTTCATAGCACTGTTTAAAGACCCATCCCCCTGTTCATTGTCCTAATGTCCTCTGTCATGTCAGTGTAGGTCAGGAATTTGGACACGTGAGCACCCCCCACAGACACAATCGTGACTTGTTTATATTCTGGTGAATTGGCATTTTTGAGAGAATGCTGAATCAAGTTTACTAACAGTAGCTGTTTGCAATGTTCCCATGGATGTGCAGACAATTACTTTGATTCTAAAGGAAACAAAAAAATGTGATGATTCCTAGAAGTTCTGCAATATAAGGAGCATCTTTCTTTTTATTTGGCTTTGTGGACTTTTATTTATAATGGACATTATAGGTATTGGTGGGTTCCAAATGTCTAAAATTCGCATTTAAGTAAATGAGAGACTTTTGGTCCAAACTGTCCATCATTGCAAAGTGAAAGTCAAATCAACCCTAAAAAAAAGTTTTTATTTTGTGTGTTTACATTTATCTCACAACTTCTAGTTGAGTGGGATTTTTGGCACGAGCTGTGGTAATCAAGTACTAAGGTATCTTTATTGGCTCCATAATAGTTTGTGAGCCGTCCAAATTATCCAGCCACACTAGTATATCTCACCTCCTTTCAAAACACTGGCAAGCGTCCATTTTTTTCCCCCTCATAGAGTATTTTTGCCTTGCTTCTCTCCCTCACAGTTCTGGCGTATGATAACACAACGTGCTAAGAGTGATTTGGGCAATATCACAAGCAGGATAGTCCTATATCATGCCCCTTGAACAGCCCAAACCAATTTCAACCTGTTGATTTCAGTCAATTAGTATGACTTTTGTTTAAACTCTGTTTTCATGGTTTGATTTCGCCCCTTGTCTCTTGTTTGTTAGAGTCCTTTCTCAGGAATCGCTCCAGCCTCGACCATGAGGCCACAGCCATGATGAAAGCTCAATTCATGAGCCTGTGGGATGGTCTGGACACCTCCTCAACCACCCAGGTGACACAACCAGAGCTCTTTTTTGTTTCATACCCTCGAGAATGAGTCACACCGGATCTCATGTTTCTTAAGACCTGTCATTGGCGTGTACACGAAAACAAGCAAGACATCCCACTTGTCCTACATGGTGCCAGGTGCCTATTTTAGTATAATGTTTTCACGCTGTGGTTTCTATCGTTAAAGGTGATGGTGATGGGAGCGACCAACAGGCCACAGGATGTGGATCCAGCCATTCTGCGCAGGATGCCCACCACTTTTCATGTTGGTCTCCCGGTAAGATGCAGACACATGCACCACAACAGTTTTCACGTTTGTAGAATAGTTGACAAATACAAATACATACAGTATGAAACATGTTGGAAGAATCATGTTTACTCCTACTTCGTTTTTACAGAGGTATCCAAAGGTCCACTTTCCCATTCAAATAAATAACCAAATATTTGTAAACATTGTATAATTTAAATAAAATAACTCTAGAATTTACCTTTATTGGCAGGTAATTAAAACTTTGTTTTTTTTTCTTTTAATTGTGCTTTTAAATTCACATCAAGCAAAAATAGGCTGAAATGCACTGAACTGAATGTCCCAGATTGTCGAATGGATGCTGGCCAAAGCAAAAACTATATTTATTATACAGTATAATGAACACTTTCTTTACACGTCAGACACACTGTAACTGTACGTGAGCTGTTGATGTTAAACAGGAGAAAACAGTAAAGGAGATGAAACACTTTCAAAACACTGATGTGTCTCTAAAAAGTGTACACATTTTTTTGTTGTAGTTTTTCCTTGCTCTTGTTGAGGGTTAAGGACAGAGGATGTCACACCTGAGAAAAATTGTGATTTGTGAATATGGGCTCTACAAATAAATTTGATGGATTGACTTAGTGTCATTAGAAAGTCTAAACTCTGTTTAACACTGTTAATTGCTTATTGATAGGTCCTTTATTTTTTTGATTCACTGCACATTAATCTGACTCTTTCCTAACAAACCATTGTTATGTTGTCTTTGCAGAACCCAAGACAAAGGCAGGACATCCTGAGGCTGATTTTAGCCGGAGAAAACGTAAGATGTGATTTCTTTTCATCCTAATCAGCTGAGTAACAAATTATTAAATCCATATCTTTCTATTTTTCGATCTTAGTGACCAAATTACACCAGTTTTTCCCCTGTCAAATCACTCTACCATGATCAGTTGGCAGCAACAAACATGGCTAAAGGTTAATTTGTACATAATTGTCTCATATTGCTGTCTGGCTTTTCTGTTCAGTTGAGCAACGCCATTAATCTGAAGGAGATTGCAGAGAGGACAGACGGCTACTCCGGCAGCGACCTGCGGGAGCTTTGCCGTGATGCTGCCATGTACCGGGTGCGGGACTACGTCCGCAAGGAGCAGATGAGGCAGATTGCTCAGCAGCTACAGGACTATGAGGAGGATGAGGAGGAAAAGTATGACTCACTCAGACACCCACAAGATTTCCATGCCCTTGTGTCCACTAGCATCTCTTTGTTTGACTACAGTACTTCCCTAAACACTCTGACGTTACACCACTGTGGGCTTTTGAAAGATATATGTTCATACTGTTACTCTCAAACTTTAAATTTGGCTGTTAAATTAATTATTTGACTTTGATGTCTTTTGAAACAATATTTAGACTGTGAGATCTATAAAGTAATAGTGATCAGTATAAAACACCAATGCACAATCATTGATAACAAATAAGTGCAGGTTGAGCTCTCTCATATGCAACTGCTGCAATATTGATAGCAAAGTAATGTGTCATTGAACTGATCTTCATGTTACAGGTGGATCAGGATGATTTTTAAAGCACCTCATATTTTACATAAGACTAAATATCTGATCTATGTAACCCATGTGTCAGCTCAGTCAAGCTAGGAGTGCTTACCCGGGTGTGGTGGGGTATGTCCCACTGGTGCTCTTCAGTTTGGGGATCCAGAAAGACAAGTTGGAGGAATCTGAGGCACTCACCTCAGGGCTATTAAATCATATCAACAGTAGGTCTTCATCAGGGCAAACACAGAATGTCCTTTCTTGGACTGTTTTTAGGTTTTTCAATACCCTAACACTAAACTTATGGTTGTGCTCCGTGCACTTGTGATACCAGGTGTCAGCATGTGGTTTCAAGAAAAAATAGGATGCACTTGTAAATGCTGCAGACTCTCTTCAAACATGCTGTATCACTGAATGATCAATACACTGATTTCATGCAGTTTTTTTTTGTTGTTGTTTTATAAGAAATGCCATCTGGGAAGTTTCCCCAGCAGCAGAATTATTAAAACAAACAGAAGGAAATTGTGTACACATGTTGCAAATAGGAATTTATATCTGATACACTTGACCAACATTGTCAACTTGTCAGGATCAGGTAGAAACATAAAGCAATATATTTAATATAACACCAGCACTAGGGCCAGACAAAATAAGGATAAGAACGCGTGCGTGTGCGCGTGCGCGTGTGTGTACACACTGGGAAAGTGACAAAATCCCTTTACTGAAAGTAAACTCAAAACAGTCAAACTTAAAAACCATTCATCTTTGACTGTTGAAGGAACTGACAAATTGTAATTCTTGGTGGAGGTGAAACAGCTCCAGGAACCCAACAGTAAATAACAGTTACATTTATGGTTCAGCGGTTCGTCGTCTCTTTCTATAGATTATTTGTCAGTGGCATTCTGAAGCCACGGGCTGTGTCTCAGATTGGATGCTTCTCATATGTAGCTCACTGTGTGCTCTGCAGTGTGTGAGTTTGCACGGGGTGGAGTCTCAAATCAAACGTGGCTGTTGAGTTCTCATCACAAATGACTATCGCAACATCTGACCACAATTATCGCCGGCAAAAAATATCTATTGGCTTTGCTCACTTGACTTTAAAAGGAACATTTTACTCTCTTGGAAATGATGCCGACATGTGGCCCTTCCTCAGGCGCCATTTTCATAAGTTTGAAAATTTGTTGGTGGTGACTCCCTTTCCACTACGTATCCAAGATGGCGACCGCTGAGGGTGAGAGGTGTCCATCATTTTACACTCAACCTTTTGACTGTTTGGAGTTCACCATGCAACATGTTGCCACACCTTGCAGTGTGAATGTACATGTATGTTAAAAATAGCAAGTATGTGTGTGGAAGTACTCAAATTAAGACACAGCAGGAGTTTGATTGATTCAACAGCTGATGTATGATTTGTGTTAGTTTGAAATGTCCAGCAAAGTATATTGATTAATTTATATACTACTGTAATGACAGTGTACTTACTGTAAAGAGCAGTATAATGTGTAGTATGGAATTGCTACTGTTGCTGTTGTTTTTGCATACTTCTGTCCTTGACCTCTGACCTCTTTCTTCCAGACTTCTGGATGAGGAGAGGTTGCGACCGGTCACCCAGCTGGACCTCCTCTTCGGCCTGGACAAGATGAAGGAGTCTAAGCGGGCCACAGTCTTCATGTTACCCAGCGCGTCGGACGTTCCCCTGGACTAAACACCAACACCGCACCACTGGCAGGAAAACATTATCTTCTCAAATTTATTCCAAAGTGTGTTCCAGCTCACAGAGCGGAGACGACTCGATCATATCTGAGGTGCTGTTGGGCAAATTAACGGACATCAAATTCATCTTTCTCAAACTTTATTTATTCCGGCAGAGGTTGTTGTTCTGAGCATGTTCATTTTCAGCACAGCCTCACCACGTGTACAGTTACAGCACGGTCTTCTCCTAGTGACCCCTGACAGCTCCACTAGAGCAATTTACTGTCACTGTCTTGCTCCAGTGCACCAGGACAGTTTGTCTGGGAGAGGACAAGGCATTTTACATAAAGTTTATGAATCTCATAAGTCAGGAGACGTTCAACGTTTGGACTCCAGATCAGTGTAACCATCCTTCAACATTTGCTGCTTGATTTTTAAGGGCACTTGGAGAGTGCATAACTCTGCCAAGGCTGATTGGTCACTTTATCACCATATTGCATGTTTTCAAAATGTGAAAAAATCCTGGATTCACTCGTTTATCCGATCCAGCATTTAATGGCTTCTTCCTTGGGTCATGCTCCATCCCTCCACAAAATGTCATGAAAAATCGCTTTTTTTTCTATTTCTGCTGACAGAGACAACAGACAGACAAATTTAAAACATGACTTCCTTTTTAGAGATAACTATCAATCTGTCGTTTTAAAATGATTCAAGGACTTGAATCATTTAAAAACAATATTATCCAAGTTCTTGAAATGGTTCAGCTGATCCCAAAGTCTCATCACACAGTTGGCTAATTTCAAATGAACCGACATCTGGCAAAAATGGACTTTCAGGAAGATCACTAACCACTCACTCAAGTATTAATCATTAGGCATGATGAATGTACTAGTCTCAGTTTGAAAACCACTCCAACTCCGTTTATCTGCTGTCGTCTTCTTTACCTGAACCAGTTTTCTTTCTCCGGTGGATTTACTGACACTGTTTGGACTTTTTTTAAGTTATCAAAAAATGTAATGTCATCACTTTGCTTTCAATTATAAGCTTAAATATATAGCTGGGTTTTCTTTATATTTTGATCACATCCCTGCTTTTAAAAGTGAGAGGATGCATTTAGCCAGCTTGAGGTTGTATCTGCATTGATGTGATGCTCCTCATGTAATGAGTTTCTGCTCCTGAGCAGTAATTCAAAATATCACAACATTTTTTTTGTGATAACCCTTACATGTAGTTTCAAGTAAACAATTTCCTGCCTGTAGTCATGAGGTCAACACTGCTGTGGAAGCTGTCAGGTCACAATATGAACATGATGAAGAAGAGGAAGAGCAGAGTCAGGCAGCCAGAGGTGAAATATAACAGGCTGGCAGGAGCTGAGATAAACACCACTACATCCTTCCTCTGGGAATTCGTCAGCTCATAGTCATTGTACATTGTGGCAGGACTGCTTTAGTTCTAGGCATAAAGTCAATCACCGCACTATGTGTTTGGTCTAAACAGCCCATAGCAATGTAGCATGAGTGCAGCTATTTCCCAGAAGTGTAGACAACCACACGAACATGTGTCAAGTAGTAAAAGTGTCATCACTTTAATTGAAACCACAGATATAATGATGCAAGCACAGGGAAGCGATACAACACGCACATCTTTTTATTGTGTTGATCTTTATGGCTCTAAATGGCTGTAAACTTATACTTAACTGTTCTCTGACCTCTCAGCTGTTCGCAGGGGCATCACTTGTGAAGAAGTGAGAGAGAAATGTCGGGTTAAAGTTAAGCCCAAGACTTAGGATGTAAAGTAAAGTTACAAAGTCTGCTGAATGGTGTGTTTGTGTGTTAAATGCTGCTTTGTAACTTCTTAGCTTCCCATTTGTTACCATCCAAAAAGCATACAAAAGCTCTGACTTTTTTAATGTCGCATTTACTGTGTCATTATTATTATTATTATTAGTGAGCTCCAGGGTTTTTTACTTTGAATGTTTTGATAAAGGACTTTTCATGTAATGTTTTAATCTATCAATCAGCAAGTGACAGCAGTGTTACTTTGACAGCACCCATCAGAGTTACCTTTATTCCCACTTCATGGAGGGCCTTTTAAAACGCTCTCAATGAGCCGCCAGTGGGAAGATGTTGTGACAAGCTTTTCTGCCTCTGTACAAAAAGCCTGATTGTTTTCCATATGGTCGCAGCGTGTGTCCGTGGGTCTGTTCCAGGCTCTCCCGCAGACCTTTTCTCCCATGCACTCGGAGCTGGAATCCAGGGCATATCTGTAATTCAACCATGACCAGGTGGTGGCACTATAGCCTCACTGTCCTGTCACTGAGGCATGTGTCACAGGCTGAAAAACGTACACTGCTTTTATTTAGAGCAGTTTTGTAGCATTTTGGTGAGACAATTGAATAGAGAAGCCTGCGTACTGGATGGTTTCTTCCTTATTGGTTCTTTGGGTGATGTTTAGAAATCAGTTGCTCTTCATTAGAGTACCTGGGCTGACAGTTAAAGGTCAAAATGCTGTGTTGCCATGTAAACCATGCAACTGTGTCGCTGCTCGCAGGTCTTGCTTACATTTCCAAAGGTAACACCTGTAAATGCTCTCCCTCCAGTGCAATATGACTCAACGGCCTGTTGAGTCATATTGCATATGGCAGTTCATCAGTTAGAGACTTGAATTCATGAATACACTCTCCATATTCACTTACTGTAAATTAAACTGTCAACTAAGTGTACGTGTCTGATGTTAAACACTGAACTGTAATTATTCAATTACACAAAGGTTTTCTTTTTTTCAACCAGCAAAACGTTATGTCTAATTTCAGCATGGATGTCACTTTGTCTTTTTCCGTGTGTAATTGTATTAAATTAATAAATATCATCCTTTTCAAACCATAAGTCTATTTAGCTAATATTTATCCTGTATTATTCCAAACCTATTCAAATTTTTTAATTGGTATATGCATGTATGCTTGGCACTTTTACAAATGGCTTTCTTACCAACAAGGCATATGTTGTTATGTTTAAATTTTTCATACAGCCAAAAAGCGTTTTTTATGGGAGACTGCTTCTGTATTTGGAATCGTCTAACTCATTATAATCTCTGGAGAGAGATCAGACTTCAAATTTGTCACAAATGGGTTTAACAGAATCTACTAATGAAAAATAGTATTTATAAATGTGTAAAAGGACATCAGAAATGTTTACCCAGCTCCAGTCTACACACAAAAACCAAGCAGTTTAAACCCACGTTAAATATTTTTTCTGCACACATCACAACCTGAAGAGACACTATTTAGGCTGTTTTCCTAGCAGAAGAACAAGTCCACATCCTGGCAGTAGCTCATTCAAATCATAAATTTACACTCTTCTGTCTTCAGTTGGCAAATGTATGTGGTCTAACAGTGGGGTAGGGGAGGTAGTCTGTCTGGTTAGAAACACGTCTTTCCCTATTTCTCTATGAAATGAGTTTTGCGGTGGTTTCCCTGCTGAGTGAATAGATAGCTTCTTACCGCCGCTGGCCCACCTGCGGGACGCTAGCACCATGGATAACTCTCACCCACGGCTAAGTTATATATGAACATCTAAAAGATTCTCATCCTTTTGGAAAATGAAAAACATACTTGAAAGCTAATTTCTTGCAGAGGTGTTGGGATTAACGGCAGCATACCTCTGCTTAACATTCATGACACATTGACACCAGGGTAATGCTGAAGAACTCTCACTGCTATATTCAACCTGCGTGTCTGTGTACAGTAGCTGTCTTTAGGGGGGGGGGTCGATGGATAAAGAAGTTATTTCCACCCAAGAAGCAACCCACTTTCCTGAACATGAGGCATGACGGAACAAGTTGACCTTTCTCTGCACGTGCAGCCACCAGCACTGAGGAGGACAAAGCAGCACGGAAGGCTTCTCACAGTGTGGTCTGGGACTTCTCCGTGTAACTAGTGAATTTTAGGAGAGTGATGCAGATAACTGTTGCCTCCAGCTCAGACGGATGGCAAGGTGATATTTACTCTCCAGGCTTTAATGAGGCAAAGTCTGGCGTGGTTTCCACCATCTAAGTTCTGCAAGCATGCGTGTCTGATCTTTGACTCAGAACCATTGATTAGTTATTCATAAAGCTATTGATGTGTTATTCATGAAGAGGGAGTCAAAGTGAAAGTCTCCATTCCAGCTATTTTCAATTAGAGGAGGACAGCTCCCAGTCGATAAACATGATGGAAGAAGCTCTCCCTCGCAGCACAGCTGGCTGGAGATGTCAAAGGCTTCCCATGGAGCAGAGAGCTCAGGCGCACATAGATTGTCCGGCCATGGTCTGTCAGTACCGCAGCTCTCAGCGCTGGTCTGATGGTCTCAACCTTTTTGCCATCAGATAGGAGAGAGTGTGTAATGGCCCCACTCTCTGTGACAGTCCTCTGAAAGCCTCAGTGCCATCGGACATGATCGAGCGAGCCCAAAGAAATCCACGGCAGCTGTTATCCCTGCTGCAGCTCTCAGCAGGATATCCTGTTGCCTGCCGATGCCCGGGGTTTTATAGCCGGGGTGGATAACTCACAAAGCCATATTACGTAAGCATATGAAGCGCCATAAATACAGTTGGGATTCAACGAGTCCCAGAAAGAAGCTGCAGAGTGAGAGGACAGCGTTTGTTTTTCCTCTACCGTGATCATTCTGGACTTTTTTTTTTAATCCAGGGGATCAATGTGTTTTTAACAGCTAAATACCCCACATACATGGAGAAAATACTGAATTATTTGTGTGTAAACAGACTCATATTGCAGCCTATGTTTTTCCATGTTTCATACAGTATCTTAAATTCAGAGTAAGAGAAGGTCGGACGTATCTTTCCCTATTTACATTCTAAGGTACAAGTGGAGAGTCCATGCTTGTGTGTGTACACTAACTTTAAAGCCATAACTAGCAGCTAGTGAACGAACAACTAAGAATTGGCTGGCACTGTACGAAGGTCACAAAATCTGGCCAATCACACATTAGAAGCTCAATTACTAATGTAATATCTCATTTCTCTGAATTTGTACCAAAATCACAAGAAATGCCAGTTTACATTTTCACAGGATGTCAGGGCCAGGACTATTTCCTGGACAGGTGCAGTGACTTCTTAAAATCTCTATTAGTTGCTTGGCAACCTGACAGCAAGACTGATTTTTGCACTAGTTTTTCTAGCTGTTTCCACCAGGTTTTCCTTCTTTTTTCCCAACAGTTTGTCGGCTCTAGCATCATATTTATGTAAAGATTAATTAAATAGGTTTCGTATATTCTTGTTGTTGCCATTGCACATAGTATAACAAGATTATTTTCAGCAGTCCACATAGTCACAGTCACAGATAACACAGCAAAGAAAGAAAGGAGAATTCACTCAGAGAAAAGAGAAATATAGAAAAAGAGCAGTTCCTGTATTTGAAAAAAGACACAGACAAATGCACAAGACATCCCATACTGAAAAATGATTGAACGTAAGGGTGTTAGGTAGAAAGTATTTCAGTTAAAAATTGCTCATTTAAAACACAGAGTAGAACTTTCTCTCATCTAACTCAAGAAAGCGAACAAGTTCAATTCTCACAAATGTTCCTGTGATTGAGAGGTGCCTTGTCAACTTATAAAATATGTATCCATGGTCTCCATGAATATGATAGATCTAGGTTGGCTGTAGAGACAAAATTACATGAAATCTTCCCATTTCCAAAAAAGGGCAGCCGTTCAGGAGCTGCGCAGCTTCATTTAAACTTGGCTCCAACAACTATGTGTTTTGGAAGTTATCCAAAAGCTTCTATGAGGCCGTTGATAGTAGAATTTTCCAAGAGAGTGCGAAAGACACACAAACTGTAGTTTTTATGACAAAGGAAACATGTGCAGTAACTGTCTTTCAGGTTATATTGCAATATATATATGTATGTGCAGGTTTTTATTACTGCACTGATTACACTGGTAAATCATCCATGGGTGCAGTCCCATGCCCCTGTGTGTGAGATCCTGCAGCCTCCGTGGGCCTGGGTCTTTGGTTGCCTGCTGTCTGTCTCTGCTGGGTGGAGAGGAAAGGTCTTGCCTACATTAACCTCTCCGACTGATCTCTGTATGAGCTCGAACACTTTAATGATGCTCGCGCCTTATTATTTGTGTCAAGGCTATAACAGTGTAACCATAAAATCCATAGGCGCCTCACTCACCCTTAACCAGGGTGCTGTAAAGCAGGGGCAGCAAATGATGCAATTCATGTGTTGACATGTCATCAAAATATCTTTACAAATCAACTAAGCTCTGTGTAATCACTGCAGACTTTACGGCCCACAGGGTTTTATTGAAGTTTCAACTAAAACAAAGTCTCAGGGAAGGCTGTGTTCTTTCAAGGGGCGGTCGTATAGTAAGAACTCCTTTTGGTGATCATTAAAAGCCAACTAAAATAAGACATGATACACGATGAGACTGTGAGATACGCAGCTGACCAGCACCCCCTCAGAGTGAGTCGCCTGCAGAGATGTTGAGTTGCTGTCTGCTTCCAGGAAAGGGGAACTAATTGAATTTTTCGTTACTGCAGCAAGCTCTTGTTCTGTGCATCAGAAGTGCTTAACCTGACTTCTTCCTCTCGTTGTGACCAATAACCCACTGGTATAGAAAATACTTTTAACAGCATTTTGCATCAACATCAACATACACCAGTTACAAACTGCTTGACGACACATGGCCTTGGTTCGAGTGCAAACAAGCAGTTGGACGTGATAGGAAACGGGATAATGAATGCAACATTCTATCAGCAACTCATGTAAACATAATTGAAAGAATGTCTTATTCAGAATGAGGTCAATAATCAGAATATTGCTGTTCAGGTGAACATAGTCAACATCATAAAGGATCAAGTGTGTTAAGATGTATCCCACACCTGAGTGGAAAAGCTTTATAATGAAAAATAAACATCTGTTATAGTGAAATGTTGGCCAGCAGCTGAGAACCACTTCAGTTCTTATTATATTTAGGGGGAATTTGGGTAATGTGGGACACCTGTTTATTTCCTGTTCTAACAAAATCTAGTCAACAAGACTTTTACTATAGGTTAGCATGGACATCATGTGACTGAAATCACGTGACATTATCAGGGTGATGTCACATAAAGAGGCGGAGCAAATGTCAATCAGTAATGTTATGGATATAAATCTGTCATAAATTAAAAAATGCTCCTGATTGTTGTCAAATGATGTCTGTGATGTATTCAAGCAACAAGATATGCATTGAGTTGTTTAAAATGTGTTTGAGTAAGTTAACATTTTTTAGTTGTCCCACTTTATCAAATCTGATTGATAAAGCCTTTTCACCAAACATGTGGAGAAGACAATGGGCTGATCAGTGATGATGGTCTCTCACCTGCAAGGACTGTTTGTTCCCTGAGGAGCCCCAATAGAATGGTGAATTACAGAAGGGATAATCTGTTATTGTTTCCTCCTGATTTTTTTAATAATGTGATACGCCTTTAATAAAATGTTTTAAGTTAATATTATAGTTTCTTTATTTAAGATAGGGTTCTTAATGAATACAATTGGATTTTTAAATGTTCACATTTCTTTTTTCTTTCTCAGCTTACTGTCATTTTCTCATAATGCTTCTTAAAAATGGGTAATATTAAGCTTGACATGCACAAAGCAAAGTGATTTGGGCTTTTTTTTAAAGCCTAATACAAGTGTGCCACATCACAAAGGGACCTGTCCCACATGATCAAATTCAGGCAGAATTTTCTTTTTTGGCACAAAGAACACTAAAAGCTTTTTCTTCTGGTGTGGTTAGAAAACCTCTGATTACAGAAAGGTATAATATGTTGATCTAATGTGTAAAACAGATATCAGAATAAAACTGCAAAGAATGTCCCAGATTACCCGAATTCACCCGTCTTTAAATCACAAATCAGATCCACAGATATCCACCTGTTCATAGATATTAGCACTGTAACGATGGGTTTTCATAAAGATTTCTTGAGAAATGTAACGTTAAAGAGAGATTTAAAAAAACAAATCCTGGATCTGTACGAAAGTTGAATGGCTTCTTTCTTGACCCATTTCACATCCTTCCACTATTTGTCATGGTAATTTGTCCAGTAGCATGGCCGTGCTAACTAACAGAGAGAATGGACATGAAAAAAAAATAGAGAAAAAATATCAGAATGTGCTCATACATCACTTTACACAATGGGTTCTCCCCTGGGTCATACCCCACTCCTCCACAATTTAATTAAAATCTGTTAAGAAGTTTTGTTGTGTAATCCTGTTAACAAACCAACAAATAAATGCAGATGAAAACCGAACCTCCTTGTTGGAGATGATAAAAGAAATCCTGTGACCACTTCAGTAAACAGGCATTATAAAGCAACAAGTGCTCCTGAGTCATCTCAGTGCAGCTTTTCTCTTTTACCCTGCTTTTCTCTGACCTCTGCTGCCTCACGCCTAACTACATGAAAGGCCAGGCTGGCAGAGACGGCTGCATTAGCAGATGTAATTGGAGTGTATGATGGCCGCAGCACACCAGATGAAAGGTAATCAGAAGGTGTGTGGCTGTGGAGTGGGTGTTAAGAGAAGGGTCGGCTCTTCGGGCTGTGCTGCTGCTGCTGCTGCCGCTGCCGCTGCTGCTGTTATTAACATTACTTCTTGGACTGAGAGCACTCCCAAATCAGGCACAGCTCATGTTCTCCATAAGTGACCACAGCAACAATTGTAAATTAAGATTCTTCATTATTTCCAACTGTTCCACCTCACTGCTGCACTCTTCCTCAGACTGAGCCAGTCACTCGCCTCTGGTGTGTCCTCACGCTCATCCTCAGTGCTCTGCAGCTCCTTGTTCAAAGTCGCCTCAGCCATGGAGTCACTGTGGTTAGTCTGTTTGCTGTGAGCTTGCCTTTCCTCGATCTTTGTTATCACAAGCTCAAGCTGGCTCCTCTCTCTTTTCAAACGGTCCACCTCCTCCTTCAGAGCCACATTGGCCTCTTACACATCCTCCGCCCTGCTCCAGCATCTCTCAGCCTTTGCCGTCTCGTATGCCTCCAGAGTTGCACACCTGGCCTCAGTGCTCTTGAGCTTCTGGTGTTTTGCAGCCAGCTCGGCCAGGGCGTCAAGTTTGAGAGCCTTAGTCTCAGCTATGGCTTTAATCAGTTCTTCTCTGATCTTCTGGAGCTGCGTTGGTCCACAAGCCTGAAAAATAGAAACATACATGGAATTCTTGAGTAAAACTCCACTCCCACCTTAACCAGGGTTCCCACAGCTCCTTAATAAGTCTCAAATTAAAATCAACGAAATGAAGGTCTTAAATTGTCTTTAATCGACCATGAATTGGCTGCAAAGTATTACATTTGCAGGCGGTGCATTTAAGGCTGATGGGGAGGTTTTCACGCACAGCGTCCTACCATGGGTGTTGATTTGTTCTACGCTGAATGTTAAGTATTCATGTGCTCAGGTTGTGTTAACATTTCTACAGTTGAATCTACTTTAGTCTAAGGATAGGACTCCCTGAAACACCTCAACAGAGAATAACATGTCACCACAGCCGGCAAATCAAATTCAAACATGAAAACCAAACACAGTGTAATACTAGTGTTGGGTTATTGAGTTTGGGCTTAACTTTGGTTTAATGTAAAAAAAAATTGTTTCAATCAGGCATTAGATACATGCTTGTTTAATTATGTTACAATGTCAATTTAAATTTTTAATCCATAAATTAAAGACACTGCAAAAGTGATGGCACATTTTTGCCCAAGAAACCCATTTTTCTCTTTCTCTTTTTTACTTTATCTGAATATTTTAGAAGTACTGTCTTTCTCAATTTCTGAAATTGTTGCAATTGTGATTCATTTACTTGACAAACGTTATGTGTAGTTGAGCTTTAGACAAAACATGAATCAATAGCAGTCGAGAGCAGGCTAGCCAAGAGCATTGGTAAAAGAATCTTACCACAGGGTGCATTTCGGCAAAGGAAGCTGTTGTCTTTGTAATGGAGGCTTGTTTTCTTCACAAGTGAGGGCTGTGGTCTGCTCAGTTCAAGGTTTCAGAAACTGTGCCGTCGCTCTGAGGCTGGTTGTTGTTTTTTAACAGGAATTCTTTCAAATTTGAGACACCTGTTTACTTTGACTCATGGATTCATTGATACGATTTTGGTGGCCAAAGGGCAAGTTCACAGTGACCTCTTGAACTTGATATTTCAAGACCAACCGGAGGGATTTCCTTAAATTTTTTATCAGTTGTCAACTCAGATCAGCTGATCAGATTTTCAAAAAAGATTATGTAGACAGAAACTACACTACACAACTACATTGTGATCTAACTGATGAACTATTCCTCTGAGGTCAAAGGCAAGTTCATCAGTAAAATAAAATGTCAAATCTAAAGGCGTTTTCATACATGACCTGTCCTGACAATTGGGTCCGGAGTTTACACGCAGTTTGCCTTTTACACGTGCGCAACACACCAGGAGGTTCTCTGCACAGACGCGTTCACAACAGCATCAAATCGTCCACACTATTCAGGTGAGAGGTGGAGCAGCCGGGTGCAGCAGACAGAGGCAGGAAGTGACATATTAACTCTGCAGTGGAGATCACGTGATTAACACATTAAGAAAAAAACATAAAAACACATCGACACCGGCGTCAGCTCTTAGTACCACAAACTATGTTGACATCTTCGTCGGTGTCTTCTACGTGTATGACACCTCATTTTCACCGGGAGATATTAGTTTCCTTTTGGTTTGGTTTTCATTTTTGTGTCTGGCACGCGTTAGAAGCATCATCAATCCCCCAACTTGCTTGCGGTGAATCCAGCGGGGTCCCCTACTGTGTTCACACATCGGATTAGTAGGAGGCCAGGTGGAGAGCGTCTCACTCGGACATTTGTGTCCATGCACCTCCTCTGGAGAAACTACGGAGTTCAGTGCATGTCTGAAAGCAGCTTGAATGTAGGTTAGAAGTGAATCCTGCAGACTCTCAGCCATATTCAGCACTCCGTGTACCGCTTTAGATATTTATTACTCAAAACTAAAAACATATCAAACAGCCAGTGTTGAATTGTAAGATGAAAGTAAAATATATGTCATGGCAACTTTCCTCTCACAAACTTCCCTCTTTGCATCCCCTTACACTTGTACCGTACTTTATCGGTGAACCCCTTAATCACAGCTGCTCAAGTGTAAATACAATTAACCCCAGTAACTGTGTGATGATGACTTTGGGTTTTGTGCACTTTCTCACTAACTGCCGTTAGCTCTCTGAGGATGACATCGTGGGTTTCAGGTTGCCCACCGCGGCTCCAGTTCCCAGGGGGGTGTTTGGGGGAGCACTGACCTGGAGAGCAGATCCACACTGTGAATAGACAATCTCTCTCCCCTCCTTCAGCTCACACACACACACACACACACACACACACACACACACACACACACACACACACACACACACACACACACACACACACACACACACACACACACACACACACACACACACACACACACACACACACAGTGGACTGACCTCTCTGCCACCTCAGCCTGAGCTAACAGTTTGTAATTGGCTCAGTTAGGATGTGTTGACAGATGAGGCAGATGTGTGTTCCCAGCTTGTAGATGGTTTGTCGGTGCTGCTCTCGAAGTTAAAAAGATCTGGAATAATTTGAGTAAAGACTGTTATGTTGCTTCGTGGCAATCTGGTAGATGTTTGGGAAACTTAGAAATCTGTGTCCATCAAGGAACACTGTGACACTATAATTTTGTCTGATGTGTGTGTGTGTTTTTTTAAAGGGCAATACATCCATGTTTTGCATCTTGGGCTGTATCCGTCAAACAGAAGAAGAAATGGCAGAGAAAGGTAGAATATGTGTGTTTTTTTCTGTGTGTTGGTGTCACTCAAGATGGAATTATGACACTGCAGCTACAGTTAATTGTGTATACATGTAATAATAATGCCTATATTATACACTGATTTGCTGCATATGTTCTGTCAGGCACACGCACTGCTACTAGCAAGTATGTTGCAACACGGTGGTATAGCAGATTTAGTTGAATATCCTACATCCTGATCCTCAGCACTATAAGTCTATTGCTGGTTGAATATACACTGTGGGGTCCAAAAGTCTGCATCCATATATGCAGCAAAAGCAAAGACCGTAAGAGCCGGGAAAACACAATCGTAACACAATCTTAATTTTATTTCACACTGGATAATCCATAGCTGCCTTAGAAATTACAAATCCTCTAGAAATGCGTTATGAGATTCAAACATTTGAATTTTGTAAACATGTGTTATATTTTGTAATTTAAGCAATCACGCAGTGTGTGATCATTATTAGTCCGAGTGTTTCAAAGTCTCTTTCAATTACCCCTTTCATTACAGGCTTTAGCAAGGTTGAATGTTTTTAGATTCTTAATGGTTTCAAATTAACTGCTGCTCAGCTATTAACAAGGTGCTTTTAAGCAGTGGTGTCTTATTTAAATGCTAACTCTGGTTTCATCCTTATATTCCCTGAATTTCAAAATAAGAGCTGTCCTGTTAGAGTGCATCCAATATTAGTTCTGCATTCAAATAAGCAAACTGAGTGAAATAACAACCAGATAATAACAACATCATGCCACCAGCCTGGAATATAATCAGCACACAAACAACAGGGCCCAGGTTGCCTTCTCTTCGTAACTGATTACACGTGTATCTTCACTGACTCATCAGGAATCTGCTGCTGGAAACTTTCTACATCAGCGTGCCTCAGTGTCTAATGAAGGCAATATTTCCTCTTAATATCCGAGACAGTCGCAGATACACTACCGGTCCACGAGTGGATGAATATTAATTTATAATTTTGTGTAGTTGTGTTTTTCCTTGAATGAGCTACTTGTTTTTAACTAGGGCACAATAACTCCGGTGCTCTTGGCCCTCTGAAAGAGGTTTAATGACACACTTGCTGTCACCCAGTGAACATTTCCTTCCTTCCTCTCTTCACTTGCTTCCCTTCTTCAACTTCATGGGAAAGAAATATCAACCCAACACCAAAGCATCCGAGCAGAATCTCGGACAGCCTCTGCCAGACCTCTGTGACACACGCATTCCCACGTACCAGAGTCAAGTCGAAAGGCAGTTGGTGGTGCTGCTAGCTATGCTAATAAGGGCGAGGACAAAAGCACAGCAGCCACCGAAGAGAGCGGAGATGGGATAATGATCACTAATTAATCATGCACCGGGGTCACACGGCTCATCTATTCACCACCGACACAGGAGCAGGAGGGAATGACTCACTTCCCGCTGAAGGCTCCACACAGGAGGGAGCTGAATGAAGTGAGACATGGGTATCTCAGCAAGACGCCTTTTATTAGTCTCAGCCAGTGCTGCTAATGTGTGAGCCGCTCTGGGATGAAAAGGGCTATTTATGCATGTCCAATATTAACATGTGTATATTTATTATTTAACAATGTTTATTCTTGAAATAATGATAAGATAAGCAGAAGACTGATGTAACCCTTTTCTTATTGGGAGATTAATGTTTGGAGTTTATTTATTATATTGACTTTCTTTATTCACTTAAACACTTACACAATATATATACTCTGTAAATTTCACACACAGCAAAGAAATGTATCCCATGTTATTGTTGAAATTGATTAAATAGATTTTGTGGAATATAACTATGGCCATAAGTACCATATTTGCGTGCCGTTATAAGGTAATTGACTATTTCCATTTCAAGATACTCTACTTCTAATCCACCACTCATCTCTTTGAAAAACGTATTGTTTAATAATAAAATAATGTGCATGACCTTTCCATCAACCAACCAACAACATTCAAATGCTTCTCACAGATTAATCTGTGTGTAAAAATAAAAATAAATATTGCCCTATAATTTTAATAGCACTGGAACAAAAGTTCAATATAAACTGATATAATGCTTCTACATTGTGCAGCGCAGTGAGGTATAACATGTTATTGATCGACCTCAGATTTACCAAATGTTTAGCTGTTTATCAAGTGTTTGTCATTCTCTGCTCAGAGTTTAAAACCACAACCTTAACTCAGGATCAAAAATCCCTTTTTCAAACCTTGAAAGAAATCACTTATGATAATTATCAATATTGACTCATATGAACCTTTTTGTCTTGATTTAACTTCTGCTCCTATTGCCCAGCACTATAGAAGAGCTCTTTATGGGAACATGAATGCAGAACTTTTTATGAACTTGTCGTGAAGTAGTTTTACAGAACTGTAGATGTGACTATGAAAGATGTGATTATGCCTGCAGCTGCTAGTCTGGCATCCTGCCCTGCTCAAGCAATAGAACAAGATTGATAAAGACACCGAAGGAAGATTTAGTAATCAACACTTCAGAATACAGCCTTTAATTTACAGTGTAATTCTGCTGAATGAACGTGCATATCTGCTGGTAGAGTGTAAGAAAACAAGACAATTGGAGACAGATGGAAGTAACAACAGGGCATTTCATAAAAAAGAATAATTTATTTCTCCTTTTCTGTAAAATATCCAAGAGTTACTGCCTCGTGCATAGTCTATTTTTTCACTGTTCCTCAATTTAAATACCAGCAGGGACGACCAAATATTTATTAGTGCCTGATTCATACAACAAAATTATATTGAAAATCACAGGCCGCTTTAGGCTTTTTTTTTTCTTTCATAAAAGAACAACATCTGGTGCTGTGCTTCATTAGCTTTCTTTCATGATTATAAATAGAACAGAATTCAACCAATATTCTGCAAAGAGACTCCAAAAACAATCCTTGATCTAAATTCTTCTCACAGGGGAATACATGTAAAGTTACATCAGGTTTATTTTAAGTTTTTTTAAAATACTTTTAGATAAGTCTAAGTTTCACCAATGTTAATCTCTCTCGACTGGAGTTCAATCAACAGAAACTTATAGAGAAACAAAGGAAAATGGCTAAATCAGAATGAAATGAATAATTAATAGTTAACAGAGGAATAGACTTTAGCTCATAACCTCCAGCAGGAAGTGGAACACCGTGGTGCTTTGGATATGAAGCAGACTTGGAGGTGATCAGTATATGAAGCTGATAAGCAATGGAGCACAAACCTGGGAGGTCTCACTAAGGCCTCTGATTGGACAGTTGAAGGGAGATGCAGAGGGGAGGTGGGTCATTGATCGGTGTGCTGAACTGAAAGCTGAATGACAGGGGGGAGGAGAATATGTTGAACTTTGACAGCTTGCGGGTGATTGGCTCAAGGTGAGCGTGTCAGGTTGTGATTGCATGAAAAGAGCGTGAATGAGCTGGTGGAGTCTAGAGATGGCGAGAACTGTGCATGTGAGTTAGGAGGCGTGCGACAGTCTTCCTTGCTAAACTTCCGCTCAGCTTCATTTGTATTCCGGTTCTCTTTGCATTTAACATTTTGTGCAAACTGGAAATCACTGCAAAACTAAATGTCTTGATAATACATTTTTGCAGACTGCTTCCTGCATGTTTTCGAATGTGCTGTCTGCAGTGTTGTACACTGTGAGGTCAGTAGTGCAGGGTTCATTCCAAACCTGCCTGTTTGGAAAGGAGCATTTTCTTGGCCTGTGGTGATGCTGGTTGCAGCCTTCTTTCTGAAACCATTAAAGTGACCTGCAGTGATTGAGCCCCAGCAAGTAGAGACCTGCTGCAGGACTCAGTGCACAGAACCCTGAAGCTGTTCACCTGTTTGTTCACAGTTCAGTGAAGCTCGACTCAGTACGCAGGTTCTCCCCGAACTGGAGAATCAGTTGTTGTTGTGGATGCATCTGTTGACACGAACATGCTGTTATTGTGACAGACAGACAGACAGAGTATTCTGGAATTATTAGATAGATGATCATTGTTCGTTTTTTGCTTCACAAAAAAACAACAAAGCTAAAGAGTTTGCTCTTGACATTAAAAACTTTTTTTTTTTAAACTGAAAATTATAAATTACCTTTCCTTTTCTTTTCTTCCTTTCTTCTCCCTCTGTGCTGGAAGCTTGACATTTGATTGTGACTGTGAATTGCTTTCATAACACCTGTGAGGCTTTGACTCTGTGGTTGGCTGACTGGTCGACACCTTCACCAGTGGAATAGCAGGAATGAAGTAGACAATAGTGGAATAGAAAATGACTTGACAGGGCTGGTTGGTTATGCAAATCACAAAAAGCTTTGACTTGATGGCGCCGGAAAAGAAATGATGACAAAATCTTTATGTTTTGACAACAAGCTCAATTTAGGACCACAGCAGTTTTTAATGATCAAGAGCTTGTGTCCAGATCATACAAATGAGTTGCAGGTGAAGAAGCACTATATCCCATCGTGCAGTTTAAGCTGTTGTTACAACGCCTCACATCTTTATTATTAACATTCTGAGGAGCAGTTGGTGCACTTTTATGCAGCTATTTAACCTGGTGAGTACAACGGTGCTCAGTAAGACAGGGATTTCTAGAACAGCTTCAAGTGGAGAGGTTCGCTAATGAATATTCAGACAGGCACTTGAAAGGGATTTTAGAGGAAGGGGCTCCATTTGTTTATGACACTGGTTGCTGAATATGTATTCGCCATCATTAGCAAATGTTTGCCATTATACAGCTGCGGTGTAAGTATTGAAACATGGTCATGGTTTTAAAGAGGGTCTTTCATGGCTTGTGGGGAGACAGAAAGATTCAGCCAGGTTGATTATTGTGTTTGTAGATGAGTAATATTGATAAAAGGCCCATTCAGAAGTCTGTCTTTTGTGGATTAGTATGTTTAAGGCTTTCCACAACATCTGGCTACATCTATGCTTCATTAGCTTTCCTTTATGATTATAAATTGAGCAGAATTCTGCTGCCTCAGAGGTAATACGAATGATTTATATCAATTTAAATATCTTGGCTGGCACTTTTCACTTCTTTCTGCCTCATTCCAGTAAACAAGCCTTAACTACTGGGACAACAGTGATTTGTGATTTTAGAAAGTATACGAAAGCTCCCCTGTCCATACTTGATAAGCACAAGGTGCTGGACACAAGTAACAAAAACCAGAAGACAAGAAATATCAGCACACTGGTTCAAGTGTGACCCACAAACAGGTCATCTTCAGATAAAGTACAAAGCAGTGACAGGATACAAATATCTGCGTGAAGAGTCATGTGACTACCCTAATGACAAAAAACAAAGAAACAAATAAGAAATGATGACAAATAACTGATGAAAAAAATAAATAAAGAGCTAACAAAAAGTATACTATTCAAAAATCATGAGGACATTTCTTGTTAAGTCAAAGTCAACTTTATTGGACATAGGACAGGATTGAAATGCGGTTTCTCTCTGATCCCCGGAGTAAATATACAAGTAGTCATACAAGCACTCAACATATAAGTATATATATACTGTATTTGCCACTAGCATGAGCGAAAAAGCTACATTGTTATAACTCTTACTCTTATTAAATGAAATGTTCAGTATTTTCAAATGAAATATCACAGACTCTGTTATTATTAGAAACATGCATACACCGGGGAATTAAGATCTTCACTTATCGCTGCACTGGATTTCCTGGCGTGATGTTTGTCTCTATATAGCTGTATCTTATTTCTGTCTCGTCTGCATTGGTCACTCTAACAAACACAGCTTGTGTCTTTTATTATTTACTCGAGATATAAAAGGAACATAAAAACACATCCTGAGCTGCAGAGACCTCCGGACATCCAGAGTTTAGAGCAGCAGAAAGCTTTTAATGAATTCATCTGGAATCACAACTGTGTGACATTAATTATTGACAGTTATCGTTATCAGTATTTTAAACTCATGTCCACACACTGTACTTTGTAATGTACTGTATTTGGCCTAAATCTCACTCCTCCTTTGCATTCTGTGCAGAAAGAATATTCAGTCCACATTAAATCAGTGAGTATGAGCTCTACTGTGCTGCCAGCTCTGCTGACAATGATCAAAAATATTCCCAAATGCAAACTGGGTTATGAAGTCCCGTACAGTTCTCCGTCACATCATCAGCATGTTACCCTGCTGCTGCTCTATTTTTACTATCACAAAAACATGACCCTAATTTTAACTAGCTTATATCACTGGTGCAGTGCCCGTTGTAAGCCTGCCTGTGTGAAATGGGCGGTTTGCTTGTTCTGCATCAATGCACCAGAGCTACTTCAGAATTATTCCTTGTCATTAGTGACCTTCTTTAAACTGTTCTACAGTACACTGTCACTTTTTAGTTTGAAGTTTGTGTGCTGGACGTTCTGTGCAGAGCTTTTTTATAAACAATCAATGGTGCAGAGTGAAGTTAGAAAACGTTGTGTTCATCCTACCTGGTTTATCTAAAGTGAAGATTTTATAGTCTAATTGTCATAAATGATCAACGAAACAGATTTTCTTTTTGTCATGATCCACTGCAATAACTGCTGTTATTTTTTCGACATTGCATGTTGGCTGTTTCCAATGTCTGTTAAGCAATTGACACAATCTTCTGACCCAAGTCCACAACTTTTCAAAATAAAAGCCCTGTAATTCAGCTCAGTATAAAGCATTCCAGCAACAAAATGAAGGTGGTGCTTTTTAGAGTCTGGGTAGGCAGACAGACAACCATGGAATCAGTAGGTAGACAAAAACTTGAATGTGACTTTACAGTTTTATATATATAAGTATTTTTAGGGTGTAAAGCACATATAAGTAAAAATTATACATCAAAAGACTAAAAAACATGCACAGTTATCTACATTTTTGATTTGAAATGGTCCACTCTCTGCATTACTAATGACAACCTGTCTTTTGAAGAAAACTTAATCACACTGCAGAGAAAATGTTCTTCACGTCATATTAGAAATAATCGTGCCCTTTGCTGAGGAGGCACTTTGTCAAACGCTAAGCTCAGGGGCTGCGAAAGGAAATGAGAACCAAAAGCTTCCCTCAACAAGATTTGGGCCAAGCTCTCCCATTTTAGACTCCATGTATGTGACAAGCAGACAGCATAAGACTCACAATTAACTTCCTGCCTGCGAAATAATCACACTCCTCCTTCCAAACCCCCTGTGTGAGGATTAAGGAAACTAAGCGGCAATATGTTTTTGGGGTGAAGTGAATGTGTAGTTCTGGCTGATCAACCACAGAAATGACTGTCTCCCCCTTTGATTTTATTTTCCGAATTATGTCTGACTTTATCTGAAGCAATTGGTCGGTCTGGTACAGCTACATCTGACAAGTGACAATAAATGAACTAAAACTAAAAAACGTCGAAACCTGATTTTCTCTTGTGGCCCAGCGTCGGTGGACAGATACAAGTTAAGCCGGTCCCTGTTGGAGACAGCAGCGGGACCTTGACACTGCACTCACATCTTGACACCCTAGTCAACAAACACACACTATCACACACACTATCACACCTTGTCCCCCATCTCTCCACTCACTGTTTTTGCGAGCTACAGTATAAAAAGCATGATCAATACAAGTTGAGTCTGATGGATGAGGCGCTCCTGCCATCAACTGCGGTGAGACTCTCGGTTGTCATGACCAAGAAGAAGTCGCAGAAGAAGGAAAAAAATCCACAGGTCCCTGGACTTAGTGAGGAGTGACAACATTCACACCGCCCCACAGCCATAGTGCCGCACGCTGTTGGATGGCTGATTTGAGGCAGCTGCACCGCCAGTGGTGCTGCAGCAATAGCCACAACACGCACTAAACACAGATCTACCATTTGCAGCTGCTGCGAAGCTGAAAGTTCACTTTTGACAACTTCCCCACGCTGTCCACTAGAGAATCAGGGTGAACATCACACATCAGGAAATGTGTCTCTTTTCATTGAAATGACATGTGGCAGCTGGTTCCTCGTGTTTTTTGTGGTGTGAAGGCATTAGCACAGCCTCAAAGTGTGCACTGACTACAAAGAAAGAAGTGAAGTCACGTTATCTCCAAGTGTATCTAACCACACACACGTCTCCAGGCGGAGGAAACTCATGCCTGTGACGATGCAGTGTGGGTAGTATTCAGCTGAGTGTGCGCTGCTTTTGAGTTGTGGATGACTTTAGGGTCCTGGGAGTCTTGTGACTCGTCTTCACCAACGCCTGACATTATTTTCACCTCCATGACTCAGCGCAGGCTGCTGCTGCCCTGCTTGACATTCTGATGTGGAACAAACAGCCAGCGGCCTACTGGCTCACCCTCATCAGCAGGAGCTGTTTCTGTCTATCTATCTTTCCCTCCCTCCCACTTGCATCCATCCTGTCTTTGTTGTTATTAATTTGATTGCTTCAGTCTGCCACCCTGCTGCTCCACAAGGGAAGGTTGTGCAGCTTAGTGCAAGTATAACCTACTGCACAGTGCAGGGGTAGATGCCATTAGATACACATGTGATGTTTAAAAACGTTGTTGTGAGCTGTACTTCAGTTTTTTCACAGTGAAATTGATTGATAAATGTCAGGTCAGAGATACGATGCTGTCTGTCTGCAACCAATGCTGTGAAGATAAAACAACAGTGATTCAATAGACCTCACTCTGTAACTTTGACTAATAGAGAGTCCTGGTTTTTGTGTTGTAAATTAAAGGGCAAAACATCACCATAAAATGACTCCACACCTCTCATGCTTAAAAGTCCTGTCACTGTCGGCTCTGATATGTGTGTGTACACATATAAAAGTCTTTACATACGCATGTTCACACACATGTCTACTGTGTGTCACATAAAAAAGAAAGGTTTTGTTCACGTTATACATCAAAAAGATTTATGAGCCATTCTACATATCTGGTTCAAAGACAGACTTGGCAATATTGTGAAATAAGTATTTTTCTCTAAACTCTATATGTATGTAAATCATATAATATCCTTTATTGTAAAAGCAACAATGGGAGAAAATTTATTTTAGTATTATTTTCATAACTAATTTTAAGAATTTGGGACAGTCCCTTCCCAACTGACAGTACCATAGAAATTATGCTTTTGTAGGCCATATGTCAAGCTAACTGCTATCTCAAGTATTATTATATTATATTTTATGATTTAAATATTTATTTTAACTTTGCAACTAATTTGGTAAATTAGCCCATATAAATCAAATAAACGTATTTATTTTACACATTGAAAATTAGCGAGTAAATAAAATAAAACATAAGTTGTGGAGTCTGTAAAACTCAAAGTGTAAATGTGAAACAGTCATTTCAATACTAGTCCCTTGAGATTTGAAACCAACATTGTGTCCACCTATATAATGATTTCCATGTACACCACCCCCCCGAACAAATTCTTCCATTGAACAATAAAATATGCTAATTCTTTAAAAGTATCAATGTTCTGTTCTGTAGTTGAATGAGCTTAGATTCATTTATTTCGCTTAGCTATTCTTTTGTGGCTGACGGGAGCTTCACGCTTTGACTTGGCTCTGAGCTCAGTTAGCATCACTCTCTATTTGCCACAGTGCACCACATTTACCCTGGGCCATTTTAATTCAGTGTCTGACTTCTGAGTGTCGAATTCGCACACTATATAACACCCTTTACAAACAAAGCACTGCCTAGCCTCAGCGGCATTTAAACTTCTGCTGACAAACACGCCATGCAATGTCCCACACTTTGCAGATGCAAAACGTAATGGTGCGACACCACAGCAGCGATGTGTCAGACATATCAGTTTGCTGCTCGCTTCAGGGTGACACGCTGTGTGTCTAATTTAAAGGGAAATGAGTCTGAGTAAACAAGGGAATGATTTCAGACACAGCCCTTGTTTCTCATTCTGTGTGGGACAGCGAGCTTCCCCTCTCCATGAAAAGCTGTGAGTCAAGTAGCTTTCAGTGTACGGTCTGGTTTTATGTCTTCTGGCTCATGTTCAACTGAATAATTCCTCCACTCTCTGACCGTCTCTATTTATAAAAGCTGTGCACCTTGTGAAATGACCTGAAATTGGAAGATAAAGAATGACACCGGGCTATCCTCTGATCCCTTGAGTAAAAGGACATTAAAATGTTTGCGATCTTGACCTGCACTCACATTAAAATATCTCAGGGTTTTAAAATGTTCTTGTAGGTGTCACACTGATGTGAACATCTAATTCCAAGAGAGAGAGGGGGAAACACCGTGCTTGTGTAAAACTGCTGAATTTAACAGGACACAGAATTGCTTAAGATTTTTATGTTGTTTTATTTTGTTTGCAACTGGAAATGTACTGCAACAAAATGACCCCTGACTGATGGTAACACATACATCTGTGTTAGTTAAAACAGAAACAGACATGAGTCCACCTTGAGTCCACACACAGTCTTCCTCATGACTGACCTATAGTCTGTAATGGACCAACATAGTCTAGTTTGTCCCTCCAATTTCATTATTAAATAAAACAATTTTTTTTATAATTTCTCATAATTACATATAAGGTTCCCTCACTTCGTGTTTTATGCCATTGCTTCATTGTAGAACTGTGTGCAACGCCCTTTGCCTCACTCTTACTCTCTTTCTCTTATTTCCACTGTCCCTAACCCTAACCCTCTGTGGGAGCACTGGGAGAAATACCGCCTCGACAAAATACACAGACGTTGTTGCCGTCCACGCAGGCAAGCAGAGCCCAACATATTTAAGCTGTAGCTGTGTTCATTCTTGCAACGTGCATGCAGTCCACAGGTTCAACGCATGCACTCTCTGTGTACCTTTCACCCTGGCTCTGTTGCAACCGAGATGAGAGCGAACTGCATGAAGTCCCCAACAGATGGCAAACCAGCACAGATTAGTTCATTTCCTTTGTGGAGAGACAAACATCTACAAGCCAGAGGCCACTAGTCTTGCTCATGCAAGAGTTTAAATAAAGAACAACCTTAACCTTTTCATGCACAGACACAGGGTTTAACTGAGTGACATCGAGGAGATGCATGAAATGGGTCCTCTGCCAAAATGGGGTTGTTGCCAGGTGAGGCTTCAAACCGATCAGGTCGCTCACTTGTGTAGAGCAAAGGACCCTCCTGACCCATGCATGTTCAGTTTCTGCAATGAGGAACAGCATTCCACTTTGTCTCTTATTCATCAGGGTGAATTTCAGGGACTATTTCATGATGGATGATTCCATTATTTTCAGGATAGTCACAAAAGGGTAAAGTGGAACTGGAGGGACATCAGTAGAAGGGACTTGGAACTTTGCTGTGGCCTCTTTTCTCTGCACAGTCTGGCCTCACAGTAATTACGGCTCTGAGTGAGAGTGTTGTGTATGCACTCATGATTGTTTGTACAGTAAGTTTGCAGAGAGTGGGGCTGGCAGCCTGAGGCGAGGCCCCTTGGAGAGAGATGTGGGTGGAGGGTCGAGCCCCTACAGAGGGAACCTTTTGAATAAAAGCCACTTCACTGAGAGAGTCCAGGTGAGCACATTACATTTTCATAAAAAGAAACAAATACATATTCCACATCCTAACTATATTTATATTCCACTTTCCTCATTTTAAAGTCAGACTGAATTTGTTCATCCTTGCTTTTAAAGCGTCATTACAGATGATAAGCAGAAAATAGCACATAGGAATTAATACTGTGTCTACATGTTTGTGTTCATACCTCAAATTATGTAATAAGTTGCCATAATGTATTGTCTGGACAAGCTTACCTTCTCCATGTATATTCTGCAGATATCATTCAGAAATACATTTGAAAATACTTTTTATTCCATGATCCTCTCAGTTCTGCAGACTGCTGCCCTGGTCTTTCAGTTGTAAATGTCTCTTTCCTGTTCACTCAGAGCTGCTGGGCGGGCACTTCATGCTTGTCCAATCATAAGCTTTTATGCAAACTATGATAAGTGCTTATCCAATTGATTTCCTCAGTAGTGGCGCTGCCTTGTCCAATTGCATGAATTTATGCATATTAACTTCAACTGAAGTTCAGCTAACCTCTTGGTTCAGCGGTCAGTGAATACACAGAGGACTACACAACTGGTGACCGACCATATGTTCAACTTGATAACAGATGCACGGCCTATGTACATTGAGCACTGATGTGTTACTGCAGGTGCATCATGGGACTGGATGTGGGATGTTAAAGCTTGGTCTAGTTTTGAGCTCAGATTTCCTCTTGCATAATCAATGCATTTCTGTGGTTTCATATCCAGTAAGGCTTTATGTTGCCTGTTAATAGCACAGTGTTGTGTTGATCAAGTTCTAAATTCACCACAAATAAAAGAGGAAAAACCTCTTTACTCTCTCCACCACACAATTTATCATTCATCATAAATGTAACTGAGTACGGGTAAGAAGTATTCTGCAAAACAACTGCTCTCAAAAGTGCAATTTATTGAAAAAACTAATCATGTAACGGAGTAAATGTAATGTGTAAGTAATCATTTGAAAAGCGAAATTATATCTCTTTTTATTTGAGAGCTAACTACAGTGGCTCGTAAAACCAAGGAGCAAAGATGTCTTACTCCCAAGTTTTGATAAAGACTGTGGTCATTGTCAGTCATTGTATAACAGCTAACGATAGTAGCTAGGAAAATTATGCTCATATCCAGTCAGGCTTTATGTTGCCATGTTAATAGTGGTATGTTGTTGAAGCTCTCAATTCAGGAAAAACCTCCTTACTCTCTTCTCTGGAGCCGAAAATCAAATTGTCAATTAATTTTTTTATATACAATTGAGTTTTAGATGGTTGGTTGAACAAATAAACAACACAGCATCATTCCAAGAAAAAGTGTGGTTGGAAAATCTGTCACCATCTGTCATTTTAAAATATAATTTTGCTGAAGTCATTTGCATGTTGTTCAAAGAGAAAAGGAACCAAATTGGCCATTTATTGAGAAGGAATAGTTTGAACATTTATTTATCTGCTTGCAGAGACGTGTATGAGAAGATCAATACCACTCTTTTAACTGTGTCTTTGATATGAGGCTATAGTCATAAGTATCTTTTGTATGAGACAGCAAAAAGAAGAAAGAGGGACAACTCAGCTCAGCCAGCTCTTACAATTTTGCCACTTTTGGCTTTTTTTTACAAAAACAATCAGTCTTTGCCCAAACTGTGCCCTGGCTGTCGCTTTGTATTGAATGGACAGACTCAGGCCGATGAGAGTGATTGTAACATGCACATAGTGCACTCTCATCTGCACCTGAATGGCAGGTACACAGAAAGGGCAGGTGTTATGTCAACATCTGTCTACCTGCTGGAAAAAAGCATGGCTGTCGCGGGAACACACACAGCTTCTGACTCCCTGCTGAGAACGACATTAAAATGATCGATCTTCTCACTTTACAACAGCCCACCGACACGGTGAGATTTCTCCCGGTGATGCCAGTGGACAGTCGGGTCAATGTGTTTGTGTGTTTGAGAGTGACAGGGGCTTATAAAGTGCTCCACACAGCTCTACAATGATGCAGTGGCATAAAACACTTGATATCTTTTATGTTATTATGGGTGTGAAAACATTTTCAGATTAACATGAAAATATGACAGGACATGGAGATTTTAGAGTGACAGCAATCTTCTCATCTGACTGCAAAAAGGGAATTGGCTCATTTCATATAATGTTAAATTATTCCTTGAAGTAAACATTATTTAAAAATATTGTTCTTGGACCGCTCTGAGAACATCTCTGTTGGTTTTTAATGAAGCTGGCAAAGTCCACATTTCAATTTTCAGAGTAGCTGTGAAAATCTGTGTGGGAAAAGGACACGAACACGCTGCCGTCCTTCAGCAACTCCTCACACAAAGCAGCTCGCCGCCAACCTCAACAGTATAACTGTTCAGTGGCCGCAAATAGTAGATGATAGAACAGATGGGAAACTTAATCTATAGACAAAGAAGACCTCCAACACCATCAGCAGCTGGCATGCAACATATTGCATGATTAATAGACAGATACAACTCTATGGCAGTAAAGCTGAAGTAAAACTTGGATAGTTGATTTCTGCAGATCTTCAGGCCGTCAACATCCCAGAACCTATACAACTGTAACCTAAGAGCTTGGATTTGTATTCCCAGTGCTGTTTTTGTTTTCCTGCATATGATTTATATTTTCCTTGTGGTCAGACAAAGGCAGGTGATTTGCACGCAGCAATAAATCCGTCCCCTCCCCCCTCCACCTGACTCTCTCTGCTCTCACGCTGCACTCCACTGGATTCTCCTTGAGGATAGTGAGGAGGCTGGGGAGGGGGGAGCAGCGGCATACAAATCAAACATTCACACCTCCGAGACATTTCTTCACGCAGGGTCTCCAGGGTGGGACTATACTCTGGCAGAGAGGATTTTTAATCTGGTCTCACAGCTCTGCTTACTGTTGCAATTTGCAGCTATATACAGTGGATCCTCTGTGCTGCCTGCAACTGTGTTGACTCATACATGTTGGGTCATTGATGTGCAGTTGGTGCTGTGTGATTTCAGTCACTTATGGAGAGTTTTTAAGCTTCACCTTTGGGAAATACGCAGATGATAAGTGCATATATCTTCTTTGCACTGAGCAGAGCTGAGGCCTACAGTGACATCAATGAAAAAAGTCTGCTCGTCTCTGCATTTTTATTTATTTCTGATGAAATATGATTTCCAAAAGCTAGAAATTAAATTTCATCATCTGTGCTTCTTTGACAGCACACACATGACAGTATCCACCAGGATAACATGGTGGATACCCCAATTAGGTTGGGAATGAGTTTCTGCCCCAATAGAGGAATTGATTAAATTTAAGAATCCCAGAGAAATGCTTAAAAGTGAAGCCGAGATGGAGGTGGATTGATGTGGGATTTACATGCTTCACATTGAGCCATTAGAGATGAGTCCACATCAGATCAGGATTTCTGCCAGTAGCTTTCCTGTGGGGAATTTCTGGACACGTCCGAGTGAAGGAAAGACCTGGGTCATTGTCAGTGCAGGGATAATAACACTTCCTACATGCCCTTTGGGATCCCAGAAGAAGAGCTGAATATGTGTCATGGGAGAAGGAGTCTGGTCTATTGTATGCAACAAAAAATATAGGGAGGGATAGAATAACAAAATAATAGCATTTCACACGAGGGGCGCAGCTGCCTGCACAGTTTTTATTCTGAATTCCCAACAAAGGTTAGGGAAAGACTGTTGTCTGACCCTATTCTGATCAGACTGTTTATACTCGAGCAGCTGTGCGTAGTCCAACACCATCTGAAGCCAAGCTTCAAGGTGAATTTCAGCTTTACAGCACATCTGGCATTTTTTCTACTAATAGTGATAATAACAGTATTTATATAGCACCTTTCAAAACAGCTGTTAGAAAAAAACAATCAGATAAAAACAGAGAGCAGATAAAAACAATGATACAAAACATCAAAAATCAAAACAATACAGTAGCATTTAAAATCCAAAACAATTTTTTTTTTTTATAAATGTATAAAATTTATAATCAAAGACAACAGATATAATTATATCATTACGTTATTATATCATTTAAAAGTAACAAAAAGAAAAAGAAATGGATAAAGAAACCTAAGTAGTATTGTGAAAACAATGTAGTAAAAGCCAATGCACTACCCCAATCTTAAAAATAACCACATGCAGGGAACGTGAACCTCAATATCCAGTGTATATATATGAAAAAAATTCAATGAGCATGATCCATACTCACCAGCACGGTGGTACAGCGGTTTCTGGTGTCTCACAGTGAGAAGGTTCTGGGTTTGAACCTTACGGCCGACTGGTGCCTTTCTGTGCGCATGTTGTCACTGTGTGCAGGAACTCCAGCATCCTCCCACAGTACAAGCACATGTCGGTGAAGATAGTTTGATGGTCCAAATTGTCCAAAGATTAGATGTGAGTATGAATGGTTGTGTCTGTATGTTGGCCCTGTGATAGACCTTTTCAGGGTGGACCTCGCTCCAGCCCTTTTGTGACCCTCAAAGGATAAGCAGCAAGGCACATGTGTTCCCTCAAAATGTATCAATATATTGTAATGGGTAATGGGAAAACTCGCACTCAATCTCACGTTCAACTTTGAAAATCAGATTTTTACTGATTGAACCTATAATTTCAATTTTTATTGAATTTTTGAAAAAGAAACAGTTATCTTTACATGGTTTAGTTGACTAATGACAAAACTGCTGGGTTTCCAAAACAAAGAGAGAAATAGTGCATTAAATTTGTCTGTGATTAAATCAAAGCTAATCTGTCACCAGATTGGATGTACACTCTTTGACGCTCCTGTCTATGGCTGCTGATACTGGACGTATTGAAAGGCAGCATCGAGCTGTGATTAGAAGATGGATTTGGTGTCAAAAAATCTACTCCTCCAGTTACTCGGGCCGCCTTGCCTGTGCACCCCAATCATGTTTTCCTATTAGGCTTTGAGACCTCAGCAGAATATTCATGTGTGAGTTTGAATATAATCATTCTTAGAAAATGAACAGGACAATTGGCAGGAGGATTTTAAATATCTTTCCGCTCCGGTGTTAACCCTTATCAAGTCATGAAATAACACAAGTTTTTTCAACAGAGCTGCTTAGACCCAAAAGGGAGGTATCTTTTGAATACATCATCCCTTTGCATTTAAACATGTCAGCTGTTGCTCCTACTGGAGTGTGATCAACGCTCACCTTGCTGTTGTTTTTATTCCTCGGCCTCATCTTTTAAAGAAGGCTACAGTGATTACAGCAGCTCATTGAGTAGCACTGATTATACGTCACTTTGAATGAGAGCCTTAGATGTAAATGTGAATTAGCGTCAGTGCTAAGGATCCCAACAAGAGGGACAGAGCTACTTAGAGGGCTTTTCTCTGGAAACCGAACTGACACGTTCATTCCTGAAATATTTCACTGCATATTAATCAGTGTTTCTCTAAGAAGCAGGAAATACCCTGTAGAAAGTTTTTGTGATCTCACAGTCAGAATACTGTGAGAGTAGGTGTCACTTTTTTCATCCGCAGCAGAGGATGTCTCGTTTTAGAACAAAGCTCTTCGCCTTGTCAGTGCTGTGTACAGAAATACAAGTTTCATAATGTCAAGTGTATGAAGTGGATGGAGTTGACCGCTCACACTCGCACTCATCAGCCCACAAGTGTCCAAACCTTCTTGTCAACACAGTGGCAACAATACAAATGAGGGCTGTTCTAAGCACTATATACCTGGAGAGGTTTGGCTCACAAACATATCTGAATGGCTGTAGCTACATAACCAGTACATTGTTATGTTAATGGTCTCCTGTACACGATGACGTTTTTTTACTGACCCCATGACTTTTCTCTGTAGCACCAACATCAGAAAACGTTCCACTTGTAGTCTTTCTACCACTTGTTCTATATACTGCTTGTTGTAGAAAACAAACTGTACCTCATGGCACTGATTTGATATAGCCTGTTACTCAACACCATCACATAACCCTGTCTCCTACAGCTAGGTTTATATGCTACTTAGGTAGCTTTTAGGTGCTCATATCCCCAAATGTCCACTGACAGCATGGTATATTTGTTTACATGAGAATATTGCCTCTTGCAATACAACATCCACTCATTGAAACTAAACCACGAAACTAAACCATGTATAATGGTTTCGGCACTCACAGCTCATTTTTAAGGGTTAAGGAAAGCTTGTGGTCCTGGTATATCTGTAAATACTGAAAGATTCCCAGCATCTCTCTCTCTCTGTTTTTCATCATTAACTTGAATTTCCTTTCAACTCTATTTTTAAACCTTCATGCTGTGAGGCAAGAGCACTTTTGAGTAACTGCTAGTTAGTACGTAATCTTTATGTGCTGCATTACAGGCAACACTTTAAACTTTCTTTTTTGAAAAGAAAAGCATGTGAATGAAAACAGCTTTGTTGGGACTGTGTCTGTATTAAAATAATGTATGTGAGCAGAGAGAGTCAGAGAGAAGCACACAGATAAGGAAGCTGCTGACACTATGGCACTATATAAACACCATGAGATGATGCCAGAGCCTAACGTATTATGTTTTGTAGCAATAATTATCATCTTTTGGAACCTACTTTCTATTGAAAGTAGGTTCCACAACAGTTTATGTCTTCAATTTCACACACTTATCACTTCAGTGCATATTTGAAAGCATTATTTTATTTTATTTTGACAGTATTTTGCCATTTGGAGGACTTCTCACTAGTCTAGCTACATAATCTACTTGTCCAAAAACACAATGTCCAACAAAGCTTTGAGGAGCAAATAGCACAACACAAACATTGTTTAGAAAGTAGTGGCTGAGTGGAGGCCTTAAAAGTGATGTCTGTGGCTAATATTTATTATATCACTTTGTTATGCAGGAGAGCTTTCTGTTATTAATAAAGCCTGAACCCCAAAAATACACTTATTCAGCTTCAGTAAAACCATTAGCCTTAATAGCCGACCTTCCATTCCTTTCTTGCGTAAAACAGAGGTTTTTATAGACACAAAATAATGTTTGTAGAAAATCCACTCAGGCCTTATTTCTCATACGACCTGAAGATCTTTGTGTAGATCAAACCTTCTACAGATATGCGTTGTTTTATTTTTTAGGTTTCATGGGAGTCACATAGTTGAAACTTCATCAACATTCCCACTCGCTCGCTGTGAATTCACCAGGCAATGACTTGCTCTATTCACACACGGGCTCAGTCAGATATTACACAGACGTTCTACGAGAGGTGGTGGAGTGAAGTCTGTTTATTGTCCGGTTCAACTGATTCGGACATTTACCTTATTTTACAGCTCTCCTGGGTAAAGAATAGATACATTTGGGGTTGTAATGCATGAATAAAAGCAAGATTTCAAACCCTGTATTAACTATAAGTTTTCCTGGTGTTATTGAATTCATATCGAGGGATCACTTTGTTCCTATAATTTATCACGAGTCACGTCTAGTGTTAACAGCTTTGTTTTCAATATTCTCCTCTCCTCATTTACTTGACCATTTCCGTTTTCTAATATTCTGTTTCTAATATGCTCTGCTGTGGGTGCATTTTCGTTCCCTGCTGATGGCTTTTTCTTCCGCCTGGTGATTCTTTGTCTAATTTCACACTTCAGATATGGTGGACCTGAAAGGGAGCAGCAGTCTCATGCACACACCAAAAAGCCCACTGTGAGGATTCTTTGATACTTTCAAATCATGCAACGGCAAAGTGTGAAAACTGGGGGTGTCAAACGGCGAGGTGTTATCTTTTTTCATGCAATTGTGTGAGTCATCCTCTTTAGCATTTTTACACCGCTCCATATCAGTGGCAGCAGAATCAGTGAGTTGTCGTAGTAGTGAGAGATCAAGGTTTATCGTGCCTTTCTTCAGAGTGATACATTTTTCAAGTTTTTTATTTTTCTTATAAATAAATGTCATAATCCCCCGTTGATATGATTCAGTAGTGAGTCAGTGTGTGACTTATCAAAGTGAGCTCTTTACCCAAGTGAAAAACCTCTAATCTATTCACAAAGTCAGCAACAGCAAATATGTAGAATGAATTGATATAAACTGATCAGGCACAACCTTAAAAACAGGTTTTAAGGTTGCGGCTGATTGTGTATGGTGTGCATCATATACAACATATTGACAAGCTTTGGTAGAGAAAAGCTTATCATGGAAAATAACCTTCGCAAAAACAACAATTTTTTTATCACTTTCTTGAATTGACTTTTACTCATTTTATAATAATTTCAGAAATCTCTGTCTATCTGTCCTTCACTATGTGAAATGCATATTACAGAACCGATGGTCTAATCAGCTTCACATTTGCAATGTGTATCGTTGAGGGCCCAGGGAAATGCAGTGTCGAATTATGTGCGATTTGGAAATGCGATACTTAGATGACCAGCCCTCTGTAGCAGTGGAGGCTGAGACTCATCAACAACATTGTTGATCAGGACAACAGGCGTCACAATGGCAGTGAAAGCTGATTCTCCGGTTCAGGGTTCTGAGTTAGGTTTCATTGAACTTTAAATAAACAGCTCTTTGTGCAGCAGCGGTGGCTTCAGGGTTCTGTAGACTGAGTTACAGAAAGAAAAGCTGCAACCAGTATTACCACAGCCCATTACAGACAGGCTGGTTTAGGACAGCCACTGCACTAGTTTGCTTCTGATTTTATGTCTGTACAAAGCTGAAGTTCTTCTCTGTCAGATACCTCAGTTTTAATGGTGACAAGTCAGCAGGGGATCATGTCTTTGTTGCTGCTGATCTGACTTCTACTTGGTCAGAGTAGAAGGGTGAAACCGTCAAACTGAATATCTTCACTGACACCTCCATATGTATTAAATAACACAAATCAATGCTCTTCAATGCCAAGAGTGACATTAGCAGTGATTGTGATACTTAGCAGAGAGATGTGTGACACATGATTATGCGCTGGTTAAACAGTGTGAATGCACTGCATATGATATATCTATATCACATTATTATCTAGACTTCCAAAAACTCATGTCAGGTTGTTGAGTTCACTTTTGACATTTTGTGTTTGTTACAAACCGGCAGAGATTTTTTCGACAATGACAACACAAGGCAGAATGTAGCACAGTCAAGCGAAGGGTGGTCCATCGTGCTGCTAGACACAGGACTGCCACTCAATAATTTAAATGTTAAGCCTTAAAAAGTAATATGTCTCGTTATCACAATGCAGCAAAGGGGTTCTTTTCTCTGCAGAATACAAAATGCGTTCGTCTTTCTAAACATAGTTGTACTTGATCCCATCCATCTCGTCACGATGCAACTCAAACTTGTCCAAACATTTCAGCTGCTCTCTGTCATTCCATCAAGAGATGAGGATCTCTTCACCAAGCTGCTGTTGGTGCTTTGTTGCTGCTCTGTAGTCGAGTGTCTCTGTGGAGAGTTGAAAGCAAAGAGAAAGACCATCAATGCAATAATGTGTCTCATTTTTATTCATATAAGCTGTGTCCTGATTCAGGGTCTGCGTCTTTCAGAGCACTCATGGCGTTGGTTGACTGAATTGAAATGAGACGTTCTGGTCTGCAAACGATTTCATATTAGCGTCATGAGCTTGTCCTCCCCATTAGGGCTTTCAGCTTTTTTTAATAATTTGAACATTTATTCAAATGTGGGGTTATTCAAACTGACCTGTTGGAAATTCAAAATATACAGTCTAGAAGACAACGATAATGGAGGACACTAGCAACAAAGATGTCCTGAGCTAACAATTACGACACCAAAGCATCTGAGAGGCATCATGTGGAGGCACTGTTTGTTGATTTGCAGTGCAACTGTCTTTCTCTACAACAACCAGTTCAATCAGGAGAGACTTGATTCACAATTTAACAATGTTTATTTTGACAAATGCACAGAAGTAATGTGAATGTTTAAAGTCTTTGGCATTTTAGACCCCTGTGTGATGTCATCAGGATTAGAAGGGGGTGGAGCAGAGCGTCGAACAGGAATACCCCCCCGGGGTCTGGACACTGGTGGTGCTTCATCAGTCAATCGATTGTTTGGATGGCCCATATTCATGAGCATTGTCCGATTGGACTTGGCCAAGTGTGACATCCTCTGCCCTTAACCCTCAACAAGAGTAAGGAAAAACTACAAAAAACCTTTTGACAGGGAAAAACGTAGAAACCTCAGGAAGAGCCGCACGCGAGGGATCCCTCTTCCAGCACAGAGAGAAGTGCAATGGATGCCATGTGTAATAGGTATATTGTCAGGCAGTCTTGTAGATTTTTAGTCCGCGATCAGCTGTCACCATGATCGGGTGCCGCCGTAATCCACGATTCATTGTCATGATCCACTGATACTATTGGGACCCATCATCATGGTCCATGATCGCTGCCAACACGATGTGGGATTATACATACGATCAGTTGAGGTCGGGATCCGGAAGAGGTGATATTCTGCTGAAGACTGGAGGAGATTGGGGTGGAGGAGGGGTTATGAGCCTCACTGAATGACGGCTGACTGCGGAAGAGAGGAGAAGGGATTTGTAAAGATTGACAGCTGCTGAATGATTGGCTGAAAGAGACCGCGGCAGACCTGATTGGACATTTAGGAACGCCTGCAATCAGCTGATCAATATGCAGGTTAAGTCTTCCTGACTGAACTTACGCTTAAGACTCATCTGTTATAGTTGCACCCAAGTGAGGCAGCAGAGGAGTCACCATGTCAGGCTATGTGCAGGTTAAAGGGTTAGCCCAGTGTTGCATTGTATGCTACTTTGAGCCTCTGTTGTTACTGCACTCAACGTAGGTAGGTAGGTCGCTAACTCAACTAACCCTAGGATAGTTTGGCCCGAGAAGGATCCAACTGTTGGATCCTTCATTGCTCAGGAATGGAAGGATGCATTTGTCAGCCGCATTTGAAGGAGCCTTTGGAATGGGACAGCCTAGTCACTACACTGTGACATAATCAGTCTTCAGATGCAGCTCTCTGAAGGATCAGCCTGTAAATTGGGACGCAGCTATAGTCAACAAGCCTTATCAGTCAGTGAGTGTCCTCAGATGTTCTTGCAGGGGCTTTTCAGCCTGTGAAACATATTGAGTTGCACTGAGATCATGTGACTGACTTCTATTGTTTGTCTTTTTTTTCAATATCCTGTTTCATTTGGAAACATGAACAAAAGACTATGAAATATCATGGCACAATATTTGCAATGTCACAAATTTCAATAAATCTTATCCGGCAGAGAACAGAGGGCTGTGGAGTGGCTCTTACAAAGTCAGAGTATCCGTGTTCTTGCTCTCTTCAAGATAACAAGCAGATAAAAAGTGACATGAATTTGTGTCACACTTCATATTGTATCTTTCAGCGTTTGACCTTTGGCCTCAAGCAATCAGTACCCTACTTCCCTGCCTTGCGTGTGCTGTGACAACAAACAGCGACTGAGTGACTTCCACACTGAGCAGGAACTCCCTGGTCTCTTATCGGTCTCTACTTCACCAACTGAAAATATTTGCTTTATCATTCCAAAAGGAATTTTACAGCAAAGTGTGTTGGCTTATTGAAACTTGAGATCATAAAAAAACGAAATGTAGCCCTGTTTCCATCGACTATACTATTTGTTCTAAAGAAATATGTAGGACTGTCTTATTGCACAAACATCCTCTTACTTTGAATCCCTCTAGAGTCCTGTGACCACACAGCTGGATTTGCAGCATCAGCTGTCACTGTAACTGAAGATGAATATGCAGTCACGATATGGGGCTCATTTTTTAATCAGAGCCTACAGTGCTCTCTTAATTCTTGATTTCACTTGGATGAGCAAATAGAGTAAACTCGCACAAATTAAAGTAAGTAAATCAAAGTCAAAGTCAAAAATATATTTTTTTTATCCATCATAGTCTGAGACCCTTGTCATGTTATGTGGTACTTGGAGACAGAGGTGGGAGAGGAGGGTCAGGAGCAGCCACCCATCCTGTTTTACTGCACTGTGACCTGACAAGCAGAAGCCACCACACTCTCTCCAACCCTGTGAGGCTGATCTCTGGTCTGTGCAGACAGCTGACATCTGTGCAAGTTCAAAGGAGCGATTTAAAAAGACCCCCAACCACCACTCTAATTGTAAGTATTAGGTGACCAGATTCATGCTTTCACACAGTATATACATTGGTTACCGGTTGTCATAGTAACAGTGCAGACAAGTGCTTAGTAACAGGGAGCATGAACCCTGTCCAACTACTTTGGATGCAGCTACAAGTCGGTAACATACAAGTTTGGTTGTTGCTGTAAAAGAAGTAGAACCAAAATGTGTAAAGCAGCTGTCAGGTGATTCTGTGTCTGAAAAAGAGAGAAAGACTTTAAAGATGTCACTGTTCGGTTTACATGTTTCAAGATTTCCAATTTTTCAGATTGATGAAATTAAAAGCTCAATGGATTATCTTGTAAAAATCATTGTCATGAAGCTAATACGAGGCTCATCAGCTTCAGCTTACCACATGACAGTGACACCACGCAGGTAGTCCCTCTGCAAACATCACATTTCTTAACAGATGATGTCAAATAAGATAAGATATAACCTTTTTAATAAATCAACATCACACATTTTAGTAGCAGTAAGGAAGTTGTCTAAATGTTTAAATTGCCTGCCCACTGGAATAATGTTTGATAGGCTTGTTAAGTGTTTGAATGTACCATTATCTATAAGATACATTAATTAATATTTTGGAATAGATTTATTTCAGTCAAGAGCAGATAATGTTACAATCCAGTAAAAAGCATAAATGTGCTTACTTCAATTTTTTTACCTCCACTAAGGAAGTTATGTTTTCATTGCCGCCTGTCTGGCAATCTGTCCGTCCGACGGTCTGTCAGTAGGATTACTTAAAAACCTCTTAGTCAATTTCCATGAAATTTTCCGAAGGGCTGGGGCACAACCTAAGGAAAAAGCCATTAAAGTTTGGAGCGGATCTGGATAAACAGACGGATGCAGAAATTCATTTTCACATAGGGTCTTAGCCCTGGCAGATCCTTCTAAGTTAGCATTTAAATTGATACCTTTTATTGTTTTGGTCTGTGTCGTGTTTCAGGTTTATGCATAAAAGCTCTTTTGTGTTTCCCACGTCTTTCCATTTTATATGTTGTCTATGTGAGTGTACAACTTATTATGTGTCAGGTAAATTTTGCATCTATGTTATTTACAAAACCAGGGATTTGGGACTTAAATGGAAAATGTTTTGTTGGAGGAAGAAAAGATGCTAGAAAAGACTATGATATAAAATAAGAGTGATGGATAGTGGTATCCATGGTGTCTGTGTTTTATTCCTCCCACTTAACAGCATGTACATTGGTTGATTTTAGAGCACTGATGTCTATTAAATATGCACATGTCAGCTGGTCTATTCAAGCAGCGCCGTGCTGTCCTTTGGAGGGTGAGTAATGCAAGCTGAGCGATCAGCAGAGAGAATCTCAACTAAATCTGCTCTCCCACTCTCGCCTCTTGTATGCAGACAAGGTCACAAATGGAGACGACTCCATCCAAAGTAAATGCTGATTGCCAAATGCTCGTCAAGGACTCCTGACTTCTTAGTATGTGCAGTAACCTTGACCAAAATAAGAGTCGTCTCCATTGTTCGAGCCAGGTGGCGCTCACTTCTGATGTTATCATGGGTAATGGATGTGGACAATTCCACCGCACACTCGCCAGGTTTGGGAAAGTGGGAAGTGAAACAGTGCTTAATGAACAGACTGCAGCCCTGATGGAGAACATGATTCATTTGCAAAGAGGATTTGTTTATGTTGGTGCTACTGAAAAATGTAATTAAGTGTTGTACTGGAAAGATGTAGGGGTTAAAAATACTACTAGTACTATTGCTAGTTCTGTGAACTTAGTAACCAGGTACACTTTATTATGTGGCATAATAAAAAGTTGACAAGGAACTTTTATCCTCAAAAAGTGAAAATCAAGGAGTCTATACGTGTGTTTGAGTTGTGTGTGACTGTGAGTATTGCACAGTGGTGTTTTCAGGAAAATTAATTAAATTAAATTACTTTTGATTGATCAATCTGTGTGTGACCTCCCTTTTTGTTGCCAGCCTTGAGCCAGGTGGTAACAGCAGTGTATGTATGAATGAATGTCTGAAATAATACATATTTTATTTTTGTGCTGTGCCCTCGAGATGGTCCATCCACCACATGGGATTACATGAAATACAATATTATCTCATACTGTACAAATAAAGATACAACACAGTTGACATTTACGTTCCATGTCACAAACAGCAATGTTGGTGAATACATAAGTTCACCACGTCTGTTAAGGCTAAAAATACTATTGGATTATACATTCATGGTCCCCAGAGGATGAATCCTATTGACTCGGGTGATCCCCTGACTTTTTTCGTTGTATCACCAGCAGGTCAAGGTTTGCACTATTCCAGTGAAATATCCATCTACTGCATCGATTGAGTGTCTGCTTTCATTCTTGTTCATGTTCATGTTCAGTGCATATGCGGCCAGTGCATATTATTTTGTATTCTGCTTTATTTTTTTTAGATGATTTGTATCTGCTGTGGTGCGGACATCATATTTAATGCAGAGTTCGTATATGGCCTTTTCATTGAAACAAAGTTTTGTTCATTGCCCATTTACAATTGGTGACAGACATGGTGCTAAATATTAGCATGCTTCTCTTCTCTTCTCATGTTCCAGCTTTTCAATGGTCGGGGACAGATATGCTTCTATTTTAATCCACAGTGTGTAACCACAACCTGATGAGAATTCTATTTTCTTTTGTTTTTACTTTTGTGTTTGTATTTAGGATCTGAGCGCTTTAAACCACAGGTGACCTGAACTCAATTATTAGCCTAAACTCATCCTGTGTGGCATCTTATACAGGACTGATCTGCTGCTGCTCTACTAACATGCTGCTTTGGCTGTGAGAGCCATGTAGATACTGCACTGGTAACGCCTCACTGCTTCAATATACTTATTGTGGTACAATGTTGTCATAAATTAAAGAAGCAAATAGGTTTGTAATTCTCTAATCAGAATCATGCTCTCAATTAACTTATATTGTAAAGGAACATACAGCAAACATTATGTTAAGACTACTGGAAAAAATGAACTATATATATATACAAAGAATGTAAACAAAAGACAATACATACAAGAATGGGAAATCAGTACAACTTGACTCTAGTGAGGGAAAATCAGCTGCTTCGTATGTTTACACTGTACAAGTAGTACAATAAAAAAATTATCGCAAAGAAATAATAAATATAAGTGGTTACCAGGTGACATATGCATATTTTGTATTAGTACAGGATATGTTGAGAACGACAGTGAATGATTGTTTTTGGTTTGTACGTATTAAAGACAGCATTTCTGGTGAAAAGCATGTTGTTGATAGACACTAAAAACCCTGACACAATATGTTGTAGTGTTACAGGTAATTTAAGTATCTTGGAGTGAAGAGCTTAGTGCTATGTACATGTTGAATGTGCATGTCAATACTATTTCCCTAATGTTGGTGAAGACAATGTAAAAATACATGACATTGATTTTAAAGTTGGCATGTTGAGGAGACTGTCAAGAAAAGAAAAGTAGATGCAGAATGTTCAAACACAATCAGAACAGGGCTGATTGTGCGGGGGTGGAGGGCCTATTAATAATAATAATAATAACTTTATTTGTATAGCACCCACAGATCAGCAACAATGTGCTGTGACAACAGGCAGGTGCAGATTGACTTCTGCTGTAACTGCCGCAGACAGCACAGGAATACCTGAGTGTAGCAGAGTCAATGCTCTGTACTCACAGACCAACTGCTGTCAGTCCTCGCTCAGCACCCTGCTGCACCACCAGAGACTTCACAAAGTGACATGGGCAAGCTGAGCAATTTAGTTCCCACTTCACCCACACTTCACCACTTACGTCTCAGGCCACACACACACACACACACAAACACACACACACACACACACACACACACACACACACACACACACACACACACACACACACACACACACACACACACACACACAGATCAACTCTTTTTCCCGCTCACTTTTTAAATATTCCAACCTTGGTACAAAACCAGTATAAGATTTTGAGTGAATGGTCAGGTCAGTCAGGTTGCTCAAAGCAGAAGTTGCAATCAAACTAAGGTATATAATATAATGTTTAGATATAAAACTGTTCATATGAATCTGTTTACACAAATGGAACTTATGAAGCCTGTAGAGCATGAGTGAGGAACCTTTTACCTATTGTAATATTAGAATTTTTTTTAGACCTTATTTTTCCCAAGTTTATGCCTCAGAATTTACATATTTTAAATAATGGAAACTATTTACTGTTTACAGCACATGTTGTATTCTGCTCCTGACCTCTGCCAACGAAGTTATTTTTTCACCCTTGTCCATTTGTTTGTTGGTTTGTGTGTTTGTAAGCAAGATTACACAAAAACAACAGATTGCCACAAAACTTGGTGGCGTGTTACAGGAAAGAATATATTAGTTTTGGTGTCGATCTGGATCAGGGGGTGGATCCAGGATTTATTTCCCACTTAGTTTAACATTGCAAGATAGGATGTTTGTTGATGTATCGACCAATTTCCCAGGGAATAATTTATGGATCTAAATGAAATAAATCTGACTGATGAGTGTGTACAATTTGGTTAATGTTGCCGTTATTGAATTTAAGAGGAATGTCGGGCCTTGGTGAAGGTTTGGGCTCTAATAAGTACCACTCTAGTTTAGATCTAGAGCAATATAATGTGGCACACATACATCCAAGTGATTTGAGTGATGTTTAACATTGGCGGAGTGATGTAAGATGAAAACTCTGCCTGACACTATCGAGGGTCATCTCACTTTTCACAACATATTTTAAGTTTTAAGGCCCGACCTAAATGATTAAATATATCACATATATATGGCAATGACTGGAATTGATTCTCTCTGGAGAGCCATCTGATGTCAAATGGCAGTGATGATGATGATACGCTCAACTGGTGGTCTGGGGCCAGTCAGTTCTTAGACATAAACAAAGATGGTGACATTCAAGACAAGGTCAAGACAGAAAAAGCGACAATCACACACTCTAGGTGGTATGTCAGACCCGTTTTGTCAAAGTGGTTTTGCCATTTCTGTCGCTGATGACATGCCCACTGAGCCTGTTGAGGACTACTGCCCTGACCTTTATGTGAGTATTGGATCTTGTGTACATGTCACTTTCATTTCTGAGGACGTGCGCAACCGACGCACCGAACGGACGCAGTAAACGCAAGGCAGCCATGATGCGTAAGCATGGTTAAAAGCAAGTATATCTCTAGCCTTAAGTGGAACTGAGTCTTTGTAAGAGTCAGTTTTTTGAGGAACTGCTCACAGTTGCAGTTTGTCCCAAACAGAGAAGCAAACTTCAGTGCATGTCTCCTCAACATGGTGAAACCCTCAGGACAGAGCAGAGGTATGTTGTCGTACCTTCTGTAGCTCTGAGCTTTTTGTTACTTTGCAGCTCAATAATTTTGGGTTGTATGTTGTCAGGCACATCAGCTGGTTCCACATTAAACGGCCTAACAAATATGTTCCTTTTGTTTAGTTTTCATGTTGCAAAACCTCTCGCCAAATGCCTGAAGGGGTTTAGCAAACTCTACAGCGTATTCAGATGTCACATCAGGTGTTTGTTCTTGCAGAGTAGGGAAACACACACTGTTTGCACACAATGCAGATTTTTACTCTGGTTTTCTGAAAGCTGCTTGTTGAGCACCCAAACTTAAAGGTATAATATGTATGTTCAATGCATTGCGCATCGCAAAGAGTCGACTCTTCATCACTGCAGAGACAGAACATAATCGATTCATGTTTTCCACTATGTTCATTTCTTTAGTGATGTCCCCCCACTGCATAGTTATAACCACCGGTGCTTCAGCATCAGGACAGACTCACATTAAAGGTCCAGTAGTAATTTAGTCAGAGACTGTCTGAGTGTCCTCCTTCCACTCTACCTCCACATCCTGCCCTGTGCTAACAATAAGTTATTAGGCCCTGAACAGTACTGACGTTTACTTTGTGTTTGTTGATACGCTTCAGAGTTTATAAGCACCATGCGCACGGTCATGTGCTACACACAACACGACACCGTCCAGCCAGGATTTCAGGGTTAAAGTGATCGGAACAATTATCACACAACGCAGACTTTATTTAAACTTCTTTGTTGCAGAATCAGCGACGCCATGCTTATCCAGGAACATGAATGAATTCAACTGTTTTTTATAAAGATCAGCTGTAAGTGTCATGTGATTATGATTTGTATGCGATATAGTCTCGAGAGTAGTCTTTGTTGTACAATAATTTCAGTGAAAGAATCAAGAGAAGATGAGAGTCACAGAGTGTTTGGCCACTCAATAATTTTAATTTAAATATGGATCAAGCTGCATAAAGGCAGATCATATAAAAATCTTTTCCAGTATGAAATGAAAAACCAAACTGGAAACATTACTAGTTCTAACTCTCTCTTCAGCTGCAGTGAGCACAAATAATTGCCATTGTTCACAAACCATCAAGTGAAGTGAATGTCAAAGCCACTGTGTGCCATTTTGAATTTCAAATTCGTCTGAAATATCCAGCAGTCCCACATAATAACACTTGATGGCTTTAACTGTTGGTGAATGTTTTGTACATTATAAAAAGCCTTCTTTGTCCCTCAGCATGACAAATGCTGGTGCATTTTAAATATGTGCCTAGCAGACAAATACTGACAAAGAATTAGGTAACCTGTTTTTTTACGCTGTTGTTTCAAAAGACGCCTGCTGGGAGCAAAAGGCACCCCATTATCCTCAATCTCAGCAAACTGCTGTTTTCTTTCACTGTTCTCAAAGGACACAAAAGACACAATCAAGGTGGAAGAGTAGATAGCAAGCATCTGGCCTGCGCTGGTGACAGTGTGTCGGGTGAACGGACAAAATGATGGACATCCTCTGTCCACTGCACACAAGGGTAGAGTCAGCCTGACTAAAGCAAACACAAAATCCAGCAAATAAAATCTGTCATTTAGATTCAGGAACGTTATTGATGTTTGTTTTAGGCAGAGGTATTTCTGTAGTTATATGCTGCAGATAATATTTAAAGCAACCTCCCCAATTTTTTGAGCCGTGCGGTTCCATCAAGTGGGCGTTTTAATTTCCGGAAAATCTAACAGCAGGAGCTTATTATAGATCAGTCTGAAAAATCAGCTTCGCAAGATGTTCTACGCTCCACAATTATTGACTGCAGCATGTTTTTATGAAAAGGGACGTTTTTTTTAAAGATTCCAGTTACTGTAAATGTTAAATTTAGTTGAATGACGCAACAAAAAAAAACAGTTCATATGGATGTGTGTTTTATCAACAGTGCTTGGGAATCATTCACAGAGTTCATGAGCTACCTGACAAAGGATGATTTAGAAAGATGCATCTTAAACATATTAGGGCAATATGGAGCCGCATTAAAGCATATGGGCGGCTTTCAAGTCCACACACACACATGCACACATGCACACACGCACACTTACAGATCTGTATCACGGATGAATTGAGCACAATAGACAGACTGATTCCATGCTCATCGTGTAGGAGGGCTTTAATTCTTGGCAGTCTACAGTGTGAATGTGTGAGAATACAAGGTAATGAGACAACGCTCAAATACTCCACAGCTCGAGTAAAACGCAACATACATGGCGGCACAATCAATAAAGCACACGCAGAGATATATCTGGGGTGTGTTCACTTTGAAGTGTACAGGGGCGGGTTCCCTCACATACAGTCGCTTTGATGCTGGCACCCTTAAAAAGCATGCATTTACCTCCTAGCAGCATGACAGAACCTAATTACAGAAAGCTGCCTCCAGAAAATAGAGGAACGAAACTTTTTTGGCTGTCACTTTGACACTTTGGAGATAACTTCCCTGCATGTTAATTTGCTGGAGGCCCATCTCCGCAGGAAGTGGCAAAGGCTAATATCAGCCTCCCTCGCTGTGATTGGCCGCTGGAGGTGACCGTGGGAGGAAGTTGATATTTCGGGACACACCACGTAAACCGGATTAACACATAATTGACATGTTTACTTGGATATTTATAGCTTCAATTTGATTGCAAAGTGGGGAACAAGGCTACATTCATGGTCCAATTACATTTGAGGATGTAACTGCTGAGTACACATGTGCCCACACTACCTTACAAATCTGATTTACATCGCTCCGCGCTTGCAATTAATTGAAAGTGACCTTGCTAAAGGAGTAGGTAATTGAAATCTTTCTTGCAGCTCTGGTTAGATGAATGACCACTTTCATGCTTAATGTAAAAATAGTGACATTGAAACATAATAGAATAGAATCATGCAAAAAAAAGACTTAAGGTAAATTGATTGATTTATGTAGAACTTTTCCCATCTTATTGATCGCTCAAAGTGCTTTAGAGTACAAGTCGTACCAATTCACTTAATTATGGACAAATTCATACAGCGCTTCCATAGCCAGTGCCTTTTCTATTTCACACCAGTCACACATGGATCTTGGCTCAGGATCTTGCCCAAGATCACTTTCTAGGGATCAAACCTTTGTCCGTCTAGTTAGTGGACTTGAGCCACAACCGCCCCAGCCACAGCAGTGTTGTGTTAGCAGTGTTGTGTCTCTTTATTTTCCAGTCACAGTTTTGACGGAGGCTACCGATGACAAAGACAGAAAGAGAAAGGGAGTGGGAGAAAGGAAGGAAGGAAGGAAGGAAGAAAGAAAGAAAGAAAGAACGTTATGGGTACGCAAATGGCTAGCCGAGCATGACCAGCAATGTCAGTTACATATCC